>NC_138075.1:34409898-35087677 GCF_964212035.1 Myotis nattereri | reverse complement strand
TTCTGCACTGTGATCTCCTTCATTAGAGTGTTTTCAAAACACTATTAACATACGCACTTTGAGATAGTTTTAGATTTGGTGCCTGAACAAAGTCAGTATCAATACACAGTAAGCATTTCTGAGGCTGTATTTTATGAACACGAATTCTCTACTAAACCTCATTATAAATGAAATGCATTTTTCATGGAACTTTGCTCGGCAATGAGTTGTTTTGCTTCTGGAATTCCATTCAATTAATGAGACCTGTGCTGGGAAATCCTCAGGGGCAAGCCCTGCTCCTTGCAGAATCTGTCCCAGTGTGCAAGAAGCGGAGAAAGCAGGACGACCATTCAGAGTTGTTTTGTTTAAAGATTAAACTTAGAAGTGAGATAAAAAGGGTTATTTCTCTTTGCTTTAATCAGACAATGGCCTACATGATCCCTGACAACATCAAAGGTCTAGCCACCTCTTGACTGGTTGTGGGGGAAAAAATCCACTTTGGTTCATCATGTGGTCACTGGAAGGCCATCTGCCATACAAGGTCAATAAGCACTTTTCACTATACCAAGCCAAGACATGGTCTGCTGCCCTCTAGGAGTTTACAGTACATCGGCTACAGCTGGAACCAAAGGTAATGAACAGAAGATACAGCAAGGGCAAAGTGCTGTGGGAATGCAGAAGAGGAAGCAGTCTTTTCTGCCTGTGGGACATGGAGGAGCAGCCCAGAGGAGTAGTGTTTGGGTGAATGGATAGGATGGCAACAGGAGGAGACACAGGATGAGCAAAGCCATGAGGAATTCTGAGTCTTAAGAAAAAGACTATCTGGGGTAGTTGACTCTACACATGCGGAACACAGTAGGACAAAGAAATAAACCAAAAGCCAAAAACAACATAAAATGGGATTTCAAAAATTAATGCATGATTTCTTTTTACTTAGATGGTTGGGATCTGGAAATATACCAGATTTGCATTAAGGCCAGTTCTCATAACTCTCTTCATTTCAATGATTCTTTCCCATTATTTATCATTGAAAATCTTAATGTTACAGTCAAGCTTTATGTACATACTAGAGGCCCGGTGCATGACATTTGTGCACTGTGGGGGTGGGGGGTGGTCCCTCAGCCCGGCCTGCACCCTCTGGTAGTCCGGGACCCCTTGGGGGATGTCTGACTGCCAGCTTCAGACATCCCCCCCCCCCCCCCAGGAGTCCTTAGCACTGCCACAATGGCAGGAGAGGCTCCCACCACCGCTGCTGTGCTCGCCAGCCGTGAGCCTTGCTTCTGGCTGAGTGGCACTCCCCCTGTGGGAGCACACTGACCACCAGGGGCAGCTCCTGCATTGAGCGTCTGCCCCCTGGTTGTCAGTGCATGTCATAGCAACTGGTCATTCTGCCATTCAGTCGATTTTCATATTAGGGTTTTATTATTTAGAATATCTTCATTTTCAAAAACCAGAAATTCATGGAATTATAGTGATTAGATCAGCTATAGCTATTAAAAAATGAAAATACTTAGATTTCAAACTAGGTTTACTTCCCAGAAGACGTGGCAGCCTCGAATATTTTATTTAAGAACTGTGTAATGGTATGAACTTTCCTTATATCCAAGTCTCCCATCATCAACAGGATTTGTATTATTTCTCTAATAACTCTAATGGATTTGTGATGACCCATTTATATTCTCCTTCCCCAACTGATACTCTGTTTTGGTATTTAGAAAATATCTGGGTAGAAGGGAGCCAAATGTAGCCATGAAATCCAACAAAACCACAGGCCTCAACAGGGTTCTTTAGCAGGCTTCTCTCCAAACAGGTTGACTAAAAATTAGGAAGAGTTGCCGGTAAAGCCATCAGTCTAAACTATGTGCAAGAAGTACAGGCACTGCTGTTTAAGGTGCTACGTTGGCTCCTTAACCTTTACAAAATGAAAACCCCCGTGCATCTGTGAGCACCATGGAGGTATGTGAATCATAAACATTCATCAAATGTCATGCCTAAATTAAGTCTTATCATCAAGTAGCATGTATTAAACACCCACATACTGCACACACACGGCAGTATATGAGACATATTAGCAAAGGAATGCTGTATCTTCAGCCATGAAAATAATTCATAATAAAGTGCCAAACTGCTGCTGGAGGTCATAAAGATTATTCTTTTGCTTGAATCCTCTCACCATAAATTTCAAATAAATGATGGAATCGGGTAACTTCTCCCATATGCGGAAACCTTCCCTGAAGTGCTTCATGTTCAATTACCCTTAACGTAAATGAAATAAAGGCTTATATGCAATCCCAACTGTGCTTCTTATAGATATGACAAGACATACTCATAAGAATTACTCATAAATTCATGTCATTTGACACTGCCTTCTAAAATTATGGGACAATAAGAAACAGTGAGAAGGAGTGTCTACGTTTAAATTGTCAAAGTACCACTTTGTTTTAGCTTTCAGTATACTATTCATTATTCATTGCTATTGCCTTTTGTAATTACTTTTGGTAATACATAGACAAAAATAATTCATAAAAGCTGAATAAATAGAATAGTTGAATACAAAAGCACCAAAATTACTTTTTCTATCTGGTGGCTAAAGAGACACACAGTTGCCAGAAAAATATGTTTTACTCAGTCAACTGATCTTTTGTCTACAGAGTGTTAAAAAAAATTGGTTTTTTTTTATATCGTGTCATTGACTTTTAAAAAACTAAACTGTGTGAATCAGCCTGTTGTTTCTGCATCTTTAAGAACAAGATCCTGAGATCGTTTTAAGTCTGAGTGAGTTATGTTATTCTTCATAGAATTCTTTACTCCTTAGTCACTTCCATCTATAAATATACTCATTATTGTGCCTACTCCATTGTTCAATATGTCAATCAGTACATTTAACTGCCTTCAGTACTCTAGTAGGTAACATGAGTGCTACCAAAGAACCAAAAGCAGGTCAAAATAATTGTTTACGTCTTTCCAAATTAAGTTCCAAGACAGCCCAATTCTTTACTACCCTCTAAAATTTAAGGGGGGGGGGGGGCGGGGCGGGGAACATGCACTGAGAGGAAGTCTTTGGCATGACCGATTCCTTAGCTAACATGATGCTAAATCATAAAACTATGACTGTGCATCTTTTTGGCTACTTCCTTTATGCTCTAGGGAGCTCCTAGGCTGTGAAAAACACTCATTCCCCAAGATGAACAAGACCGTTCATCATTATTTAACATCTCAGGTTTTCAAAGAATTTGGGCAACCTATTAGTAATAGCTTTATTAGTCAATAAAGGACCAATTTTGCCATTTTAGAGATGGGGAATTTAGGGCTTAGGAAAAAAATAAAAATATGTATTATTTATAAAACCCTGTGGCTATGTCTCTGGTATCCCCATGAACAAACTCCAAATAAATGGCTCCACCTGATAATGGAGCTCTTTGGTGCCCTGCATTCCCTTGGATGAGGTTCCAGCTATGCCTGACATATACAGCATTCTGTCTCTAATGAATAACGTTACAGTAAATTTTTAGAGTGATGTGTTTCAGATGGTTTGCTATAAATTAATGTAGTAGTAAATTTGTTAATTAAGAATATAATTGCTCACCTTAAAGTAGTTCATAAATTAGCCTTTAATTGCGTTATCCTTTCCTTAAGTATTTTATTTTAAGTGGCTTCTCATGTAAGAACCCCAAAGAGTGTGAAGCATAAATCTATGAGACGTGTGGGTATTCTATCTCATTAGCTTTGAACTATTATCATGCCTCATTAGTTATATTAGGAAAAATAGTCTCATCATTTATTTCTTGTTATAGTAAAAACAATAACGTATCAAATCTAATTAAGACAAAACTAAAGACAGTACTATATCATGTAATTTATTGTCATGGTTCCAAGAATAAATGAGGAAGTATCTTATATCTATTATATATCTTCTGATGGAAAAAGCTAATTTCTGATAAATAAACCAGCACAAAAAAAAGACCTCATTTGAAACCAATAATAATATTAATTTACAGATGATAAATATTCCAATTTTGGGTTAAGCCTTTCAATATCTCAGGAAGGCTAATTTTTTCCATAATTGAGCATCAGAAGTAGTTTTTCCATCAACTGAAGGGTATTAATAGAAACAAGCCCAGGAAGTTCAGAGTAGGTGAGAGGACCATCATTTCTCAGTTATTCAGGGGCCGATTTATCTTGGCTTTCCATTTACTGTCTTTCTTCTTCCTTACCCTGCTTTTGACTGTCTCATTAATTATCTTCCCCCAGAGAAGATGAAAGAAAAGGACAGGAGAGGGGAGAAGAAATGAATACACAGCCCACCCGCTGGCACTTTCAGAACGGAGTCTCATGAAAGGATGATGGAATACAATGATAAGGGTTTTCGATTATCTGAAGGTTTGACCCAGCTCTGCCTCCCTTTCTTTTGTGTTAATAAAAGAGAGTAACTGTTATTTCTCCATTCTTGAAACATTGGGATAAGCCTGTATACATAAACTGGAATGTCAGATTTACAAATTTAGGGCTGGTGTATGCACCACAGTAAAAAGAGTATCCACAGTGGAGTGGCAGTTCACTATTTAAATGAAAGAAGAGATTTAAGTGCCTTAAGTAGTAGAATTAAAACATAATACAACTGCTGAGTTAATGATAGCACAGCTCTTTGTTGTTCTATAGAAAATAATGTGACTTCCTTACTAAATTGACTTTAAAAATTGCTGAGTCTCCTCCTAAAGCATTCTTCATCCCCCTTGGTATAACATGGAACCAAGTTCAATAAAGAGTCTGAATGTGATTTATAGCCTATAAACCACCACACAGATTATTATAATTGGGCTCAGGAGGGATGCTGGTTTCTTTCCACCTCTGCAGTTTCGATCGTCACCTGCTGCTTTAGCTGTGTCAACATGGGAAAACTTGAGAGCTGAAGTTGTTAGGCAAATAACTCAGGCCCAAAATATGACTGAGCAAGAAGCTATTTGGCAGTCTCTATCTAAACTGGTCAAATTCAGTTCATAAAAGTCCGATGCTTTTTTTTCCCCCCAAAGGCCTCAAATAAAAACATATGAAATTCAAGTAATGTTCATTCAGAATCGAATATTTATATATGTGTTCTTAATGTTTCCCTTCTGAATAAACCACAATCAATGGGGATAAATCAGGTCACAGTACTTAATCATCCCCGGAGTTGAACTTTGAGGGGTGGGAGCATATGGTGAAGTCAGCCAAGAGCCAACTCACAAAACATCCATAAATATCTACTCATGCTACCTTTCCACATTAGAGAGGGCCTGCTGGGATGTAGTTGCCCAGCAGGGACTACATTTCCCAGCTTCCTTCCTAGGTGAGATCATGTGACTAGTTCTTGCCAACAGGATGTGAGCAGAAGTGGTGTGGGTCACCCAAGTCTGAGGTGGTTAAGAAGGGAGTACCTCAGGCACCTCTCCTGTCTACTGGCGGGATGTCTCTGTCCCATGTACCCTTGAAAACCTTATATTTAAGATGGTAGAACCAAAATATGGAAGGAGCCTGGTCCTTGAATTACCATTTGAAGGTCAACTGCAGGCTGCTTAGGAACATACATCTTAGACTTTATGTGAGTAAAAAATAAACCTGTATTGTGTTTAAGCAATTACACACTTTGGCTTTTTTAAAACAGTAGCTAGCTTTACTCTAAGTTTGACAAAACCTATCACAGCATTTTGAATCTGATGCATCTCTCTAGGAAGCTTTGTTCACGAGATAATGATGCCATCTAACACTTATGAAGCACTTACTGTGAGTCACACACTGTTCTAAATCCTCTACAGATATCACTCACTCAGTCTTCATAGCCGCCCCGTGAGGCAGGTACTGTTCATTACTCCCGTTTCACAGATGAGAAAACTGAGGCACAGAGAGTGAAGAACACACAGTAACAGAAACTGGACTAAAACACCAGATGATGCATCTTCAAACCAAAAGTAAGACACGTGTACTCTGCACCTTATATGACAAATATTGAAGTCCTCTATTTCAATTTGAAAAGAAGAAATACAAACTGTGGCCTGATAGCCTGGTTTCATTCATGGAACAGCAAGTTGTTTCTAATAACGGGAAAAACGAAGAGAAGCCGTGTGGAGTCCGAACCATTTCTCTCACAGCCAGGAATAAGAAATTTTAAATTGGGGTATCATCTATAATATCCAATGATATAAAATAAAATAAAATTTGATTCAGTAACATACTATATTATAATCTCACTTACCTCTTTCCTATCACTTTCCTTTGTATTCTGCAGTTAAAAGCCTGCTGCATCTGGAGAACGAACACTTCGTGCTGCTAGCCAGCGTGGCTCAGTGGTTGAGGGTCGACCTATGAGCCAGCAGGTCAGGGTTCTATTCCCGGTCAGGTCAGGGCACATGCCCAGGTTGCAGCTTGATACCCAGTGGGGGGTGTGCAGGAGGCAGCCGATCAATGATTCTCTCTCATCTTTGATGTTTCTATTCCTCCCTCTCCCTCTCTCTGAAATCAATAAAAACATACAAAAAATACTTTGTGCTAATATTTGTGAGGAAAACATCAGTTGCCAAGCAAGCCATTGTTCTCTCTCCTTGTTTCTGACAAGGTTTCATCTTGGAAGTGTTTAGGGGTGGGGAGGCCCTTTAGCCCTTCTCTCAGCCTCCTTTGCCTCCACCCTCTCACGCCCCCCGCCTTTCCACTTCTTCCCCCACTAGTGAAGAGGCTGAGCCTTCGTCTGCTGGGTGGCACTAAGGAGCTGCAATCTGCCCTCTGGGCCTGCCCCTCACCCTCTCCGACACTTTTGGAGCTGCACTTCCACTCCCCGCCTTCATCCAGTAGGCGACTGCTGGGGACAGGATGGAAAAGTCATTTCAGGAGTAAGAAGTCCATTTACCACCACAGATCCAAGCTGTGCCCTGCAAACCAGGTTTACGAGAAATAAAGCAACCATGCAGGCTGGAATCCGAGGGGATTGGCTCAGAACTCAGGAGGGAAGGAGTGAGATTAAAGCACTCTGAAACTCCCACAGATACCCTCAATTATTTGAGTTATCGCTCCCAAACTAAAAATAATGCACTTGCCATCGCTGACAGGTGACAATGGCGAGTGTTCATCGTGGGGCAACATGCCCCTTGTCTAGGAAGCCCGGATGTGTCAGCAGAGCAAACGTGGTCGCAGGGCAGGGCGACCTCTGCCAGAGATTCTGCCCCTACCACAGAAGAGCACGCGGACTCTCCACCTTATGGGAGAAGAGCAACACTACATGTCATCATCGGCGGCATGATGTGATGGTTTACCCATCTCCCCTTGCAGCGGTTCTCAACCTGTGGGTCGCGACCCCTTTGGGGATCGAATGACCCTTCCACAGGGGTCGCCTAAGACCATCGGAAAACACATATATAATTACATATTGTTTTTGTGATTAATTACTGTGCTTTAATTATGTTCCATTTGTAACAATGAAATTGGGGATCACCGTAACATGAAGAACTGTATTAAAGAGTCGCGGCATTAGGAAGGTGGAGAACCACTGCCTTAGAGGCATACCCTAAACTCCTGGGAGGCTGCTTGCTTTTTCTGTCTGTGTGTCTTTCATCATGGCCCACAGATTTGTTTACCCCTCAGTGCTTCCTCTGCTCCCAGTAATAGTTACTCAGCAGTTGGAAACAGCACACTATAAACTGCTAAACCTGTAGGAATGAGACCACATCCCACTTTACCAATATCTCCCTTTAAGTTCATGCTGACCCAGAGGTTTTGTTGTCTAAATGCCCTTCAATTGACTGGTATCTACCACTGGCTCTTCCTTCCGTTTGGCCATTAACTTAGTGGCACTCCTTCCAAACTTCTGAAATACAATGGAAGTCAGTAATGGTGTCTTGAGCACGGCTGAGGGATGGTTTAATGCTGGGCTCTGGATCCCAGCCCTTTGCCCTTTTTCAAGAGTTAGGACCAAGGGGATGTCCTCCCTTTCAAGGGCGTAGGTACTTGATGAGATTGACACTACATTTCCAGCAAAACAGAATAATCTGTTTTTCCTCCAGTTTCTTCTAATTCTTTAGAAATCAAAGATGAAAGTCAAGATAAAAGAAAGTCAAGAAAAAAAAATAACATTTATTTTGTGTTTCTCCTGTGCCAGGTCAGGGCTGCACGCTTCCTCCCACCTCGGCTTCTTGCGCCATGTTCACCCCTTGCTCTCTGCATCCCAGACACAATGGCTTTCTTTCAGTTCCTTGGATGTGCTGTGCCCTGATGTCCCCTGCCTGGAAAATACTTTCCTCCCGCATCACCTAACAGCTCCTCCTCATCTTTCAGATCTCAGCTCACTTACTGCTTCCTCCAGGAAGGCTTCCTTGACTTCTTTGACTAGGTCAGTGCCTCTATCATAGATTCTCCTGGCCCCGTGTGGCTCTGTTTTGAAGTATGATCACAATTGTAATTTTACGTTTTTGTGATTATTTTATTTTCTCTCTGACTAGATGGTATGCTTCTTGACAGCAGGAGCCATGTATGTTTTTGCTCATCATGATATCTTACTCATCGATTGAATTAATGAATGGTTGGCTTTCTTTAATTCTCAGAAAAACCCATGCTGTAGATAATTTAAACTCAATTTTTTAAATATAAAAGATCACCGATGCTGGGCTACATGATTTGTCCAAGTCACAGTAGGTGAAAGAGCCTGAGACCATATTTATTCATGCATTCATCCCATGTTGAGTGCTCACTGCATGCTTTGCTCTGTACCAGACAGTGAAATAAAACAACAAATAAGTCACAGTTTTTTCAGGAGCTCCTAGTCTATTTGAGCAAGAGAGGCTTGTAAACAAATAAGTCAAATAAAATATGGCACAGGTTAGGATGTGTGTCCAGCATACAGCAGGCATACATAAGAGAGGATGTGCAGGCCTATGGGAAAGGCAGTGCATTCTGAAATATAAGCAAGCACGTACTAAGTAGGCCAGTAATAAGGGCATTAGGGTGGAGGGAGTCCTGGAAGCAAAGGCCTGAAATTCAAGACCATGACAGCGAGATCCCTGAGAAAGAGCAAACAGATTGGAGGTGGAGGTACACGGGTTATGAGGCTAGTAAGTGGGTAGGGTCAGGTCAGTGAGGGACTCTTATGCCATACTAGAGGCCCAGTGCACAAATTTGTGCATGGTGAGGTCCGGCCACCTGCCCCAATGGGGGCCGATCAGAGCTGGGCTAGAGGGGGGAGGGGCTGCAGGCAGTTGGGGGGGGTGCTGATTGGGGCCCCCATCAGGCCGATTGGCCGCCATAGTGCACGTCATAGTGACCGGTTGTTCCAGTCATTCTGGTAGTTCCATCGTTCCAGTTGCTTGGCCTTTATATATAGATAAAGAACATTATGCTATAGCCATGGGGAGTCACCAAAGGGTCTTAAGCAAGGGAGACCTGACCAGGTTTCAGAAAAGTCCCTCTGAAGGGGAAAGTGATAGACAGATTGGGGCAGGTGAGTCTGGGAAGTGGAAGATCAGAATAGAAGATACAGCAGTAGGCCAGGAGAGCATAATAAAGCCCAGAAGTAGGACAATAGTCATGGTGATGGAGAGGAGTAGGTATAGGAGATGGTACAGGAAAACAAATCAACAGGATTTTATAATCTTTGGGTGTGAAAGCTGAGAGAGAGGGAGGAGTCTCAGGTGATCCTTGAGTTTCAGGCATGGCTGATTGGATGGATGGTAATATAATGTTCCTGCCACCTCTAAAGCGCAAAAAGGGGACTGGGAAGGCAGAAAATAAATTCATTGAGTGTAAATTGCCTGGAAAACATATGTACAAGTGGAACTTCCCACTGGGCTAGAGAAATGAATATGGAAAACCTCAGCCTAATGTCAGCAGGTAGAGCCAGGGTTGTGAATGAGGTCGTGGGGGAAGGCCTCAGAGAAGGAAGGTGGAATCCCAAGGAACCAAACCTATATTTCTGGTGTGGACTGAGAAGCTAGAACCAGCAAAGGAGACAAGGATTCTAGCAAATGGTTCCTACCATATAAGGAAAATCATAATCTCCCACTCATACATGATTGTCCTTTTTCAGGCATTTTCATGGTGTTCTGGCATATTCTTACCAGGCTGCTTGTAATTCTGAGAAGTTGCCTGACATCTTTTAGATAACTTAGTCCAGCTCTTGGCAAATTGTCCATATGTTGCTAAGGCCTTTATTGCTTACTAGAGGCCTGATGCATGAAGATTCATGCAAGAATGGGCCTTCTTTCCCCTGGCTGCTGGCACCACCTTTGCTCCGGCCAGAGCCGCCTTTCTGCCTTCCCATGCTGCCCAAAGGCCCAGAGTGGCTGGGGTGGTGTGGAATGCCTGTGCTGTCGCCATGGCAATGATGCAAGTGTCCCACTCTGCCCCCAGCTGCTGGGCGCCTACGTATGTAAATTAACCCACCATCTTTGTTGGATTAATTTGCATACTCACTCCTGATTGGCTAGTGGGTGTCAATTTGCATCTTTCTCTTTTATTAGTGTAGATAACATCATTGCTTTTCTTCTTCTCCCAACCTCCACTTTGCATTCTCAGAGGAGAACATTAAAGCAAATTGTTAAATGATTTAACAAGAATTATATCACTAGTCAATAGCAAGACAGGAATATAAACCCAGAATCATCAAGTTTCCCTTCTACACTTAGATTCTATCTGGACTCAAAAGAAAAATTCATAGAGAATCCTGCACTAATTGGCATTTCCTGCACATTCTGACTGGTCTTTCAGTCACCATTCTTGTGCCAGGCACCATTTAAGTACTGGGGATAAAAGAGAAAAGACATGATCCCTGCCCTCAAGGAGCTTCCCGTCTGGTGGAAGGTTAGGTTGATTCACATTTAGAAAACACTGTGATTTGTGCTGTGAAAGAGGCCTTTGAGGTGTCAGCCAGGGGGGAAAAGGGTGCTGAATTCTATCGTGAGGTCCACAGAGGAGATGCAATGCTTGCACTGAGACCCAGCTTTCTTAGCATGGATAAACAAAGAAATTCAATTTAATTAAAGAGAATCTATGGCCAATACTACCAAAACTTCACATCATCTTGGATTTATATCCAACTGCCATGAAACCAAGACGTAGCTCAGGGGAGGAAAAACCATAACAGAAGCAAGTGTTACCCAACAGTGCCAGCCATCCAGGAGGTAATCAACACTGGAGGGCATCAAACTCGAGAGACAGTATGGAACAGAACTATTTTAACGGAATGAGGAAGGTACGGAAAGTAGAAAGCCAAGGTCTAGGGCAGATTTCAAATCTCATGCACTGCACCAGTTTTTCTTTTCTCTCTCCTTCCTCCTCTCCCTCTCCTCACCTACCCCTCATTTAAGGGCAACTCCATTTCTGTTTTGTTTCTTTTCAGTGCTTCTCACAAATCTAGGACTGAGGAGACTGTAAATTAACACAACCTAAGCTCATTTTAGTAGCAGTGAGTCCAATTATATCATGGAGAGCAAGGTAAATACGGGAATGTGCTGCAAAACCATTAGTTCCACAAATATTTATTCAATTCACTTGCAAGTTGCAAGAGCAGTAGATGCGATGTGACAGGTAGAGGCATGCATCTTGGAAGTAGAGTGGAAGCCTCTCAAATTCTGATTCCACCTCCCCTTTTCCCTGTAGCACCATTATTGGAGGCTACACCAGGGTGTGGCACCTGCTTAGGAAGCATGTTTATTAGTATATAATATGTATTAATTACATGATAATAATTAACAGACCATGCAAAGCGCCTTTGGCTTCCAATATCTCATTTAGTGTCCCAACAATGCTATGAAACTGGTGTCTTATCCCCATTACGTAGCTAATCCCCATAATTACATTACATAATTATTCCATTACGTAGAAAACACAAGTGTCTGGATCATGGTCATGTGGATGGGGGTGGGGGGTGTGGACCAGGATCTGAGCTCAGTTCTCACTGATTCCAGAGCCCAGGCTCTCCATCACTCAGCTGCCACCCTGCTACTTATTCAGAGCAGAGCAGAACAAAGATTAGAGCAGACTTCTTAGACTATTTTCTTTCCTTTTTAATAACTTCATTGTAGACTTCAATCTTTTTATAAAAACAATAATCCCCAAACTCTCAGTCATCAATGTTTATGTTCCTGTTCTGTTTCAATTGTTGTTAATAAATATGCTGATGTTTTACTTAGTTGTAATCAGGATATAATTTGGAGTCAGCTTTTTCTACTCAATGTTGTTTCAAAATCTGGCCCCATCTCCTGACATGGTTCACACCACTAGTCATTTTAATGGCCCAAAACTATTTCATTCTGGCCATTGTTTGGTTTTCTCCCAAATAACCATGAATAGTTTTCATGTACCTTTCCTCCCCTATTCCTGTTATTATTAATTGCCATCTAGGTGTTTACAAATTGTAAGAATTTCTAAAGTGCCTATCATTTAAATTTTACCTCTCATATACATTCTGTTCCGTAAACACATGACTTGATTAAAACTGCAAAAATATGGCAGTGAGTAGGTTAGACCACCATGCTGCACATCGGAAACTAATACAGACTGTAAACTGCAATTGAAAAATAAAAACATATATTAAAATTACTTTAAAAAATAACATATCAGATAGCCTTTGAAACATCGTGGGATGAAAGCTAGACATTCTGTGAAGATGTGTTGAAAGGGTCTGTGGACTCACAGTATGAAAAGGTGGGTCATGCCGGAATTACCAGCGACACTATCCCACACAATCTATGTGCAGGAAGGAGAAAGTGTATTTGCATTTTAATCCTCTGGTTTTGAACCATTTTTTTTCACAATGAAACTAGCTAGAAACAAGAATTAAAGCTGAAAGGATCTAATGAACCTGTCAATTTTGATAGTGCAGTTTCCCCCTGGGCCGACGGCGCTAGAACCATCTAAAAGCACCAATAACATTTCGCTGCACAGTTGCAGGAATGGGAAGAGGCAGCCTTCCATCCCAAGCCTCTTACCTACATAAATTATTAAAAGCCAATAAAGAGGCAACATGTAACTAAATGGATGAGGCAGAATAATGTGTGATCGCGATTTTCTAAGAGGCTATAATGTTTTGTTTTTCAGGTCGAGGTCCTGATTTAGAGCTGTCCTATTACTGCAAGAAAAGGCAAGCGCTTCACCACCTTTTTCAAGTGGCTGGTGTGATGTTGCTGAATGCTGCAGGCATGAGGGCAAGTTCTTTCTTTCCTGTCTCAGCCATGAGCTGCCTTTTTCTTCGGGAGAATGACTGGTCATTACGCACAGAGGGGCGGTGGAGACGGCTAGAGCCAAGTCTATCCTGCAGGCTGTGTTGAGTGATGGTTTGGTGACGGCTGCAGTGGCCCAGATGACCGTGACCCCTGTGCTGTGCTAACCGCTTGGCACTTTTTGCCAATATAATCTCATTACACCCACCACACTGCCTGAGGAAAGCTCTGCCAACCAGATTGCACAAATGAGGAAAGCAAGACAGTTGTCCAAGGACACAGGGAATGATCTGAGTTTCGAACCCACACCAATCTCTTGATCCCTATGGTATGTTACCTCCCTACATGTCTTTGTATATATGTTTTTAGTCAGTCAATCACAAATATCTCCAGATCTACACTGTATGTTCAATAAGATGGAGAACAATATATTCACTAAAGTTCTGGGTGAGGTGGGGAGTAGAGCGGGAACCAGCAAGGAAGTTACCCTGGTTCAGCCATGTCCCACAGCAGAAGCAGCTGGAGTGGGCCTGGATCACCCTCCCCGAGGGTCTGGGTGCACTAGGGAATAGCATCGCCTGGATTTTGAAGGGGTGGAGGATGAGGTGACTGATAATGTGGAAAAGGGAGAGGGGAACAGCAGGTGAGGGGTTTCAAAGCTATGTGATGTGGGGTGTGGTTCCTCCCACCCAGCCTTCTGACTTCAGCAGAGACTGTGCTCCCAAAGTGCTCTGTGTAGTCAGATGGAGGCATGCATCTTGGAAGTAGAGTGGAAGTCTTCCACGTTCTGATTCCACCTCCCCTTTTCCCTATAACACCATTATTGGAGGCTACTCCAGGGCTTTTCTTGTTGAGAGCAGTAAAGTAATAGAATCTTGTAATCTTATAATTTTCCAACCTGGTGGTCAAAAAACAGTATTCCATGGTTTGAATGTGCATTTTCCTGCTTTCCAGAAAGGGTCTGAATCTTGAAAATGCTTACTGGCTATATGTCATTTCTTCTTCTGTGCATGGAGTCATCATATCCTTTGCACAGTTTCTATTAGGTCATTAGTCTTTTCCTTCTATTACTTTGCTGGAATTCTTTATATAGGGTGTGGCAAAATAAATACACAAAACTGGGTTTATTCTTGAATTACTACTTATTAAATATTGTATTATTTTCCCTATGAAAACTATAAATCTACTTTTGCCCCACGCTGTATATTAGGATTATTCATCTTGTATATGCTTCAAAAATCTCCATTACCACAATTTTCAACTTTATGGTACCTTTGGCTGTACAGAAGTTGTCCTTTATATGAGGTCAAATCTATGGGTTTTTGTCATTATGTCTTTTGGGTTTTGCATCTGGTAGAGAAAACATTGCTCTAATAGTACTGGGATGTACTTTGGGAGTTTGCTTTGGTAGAGCCTTTTGGGAAGGCAAGTCAGTGGTGCTTCTTTTGTCATACTGAAAATTCACTGTTGTGAAACATGTTATTCCCTCTTCATGTGAATATTTTTGTAGAAAGAAACTGTATACCGTATGCAAATTTGTATTGCTGGGGTAGTTAAGTCTACCAGACCTGAGGCCCTGAACCTAACTGTCCCCTATACCTGGGCTCCTGAGCATTAAAGAGAAAAAACCAACATGATATAGAAAAATGTTAATTACATGCAAACAAGTGGTTAGAATAAGATGGAACTTGGAGACACTGTAGAAAATAGGTCTACCTTTCAGTGGCTGAGGAGTAAGTAATTAATGACACCCTTGATTCCGTAAATACTGGGACATATTGCAGGGAAAATGAGACTGAAAAAATTCTTGGACTTAGAGACCCACTTTTTAATTGATACACTTTAATAACAGAAAGCCTTTCTGAACCTACTGATCGATTTAAATATATTTCTGATTGCCACTTTTTCCCATTTGGACCTGTCTTTATAGATCAGACAACATTGCAAAACTTGATCCAGAATTCACCTCCACGAGTGAATCCTGCAGTAACTTCTTCAAACGGAGAGGTGTCTGTGGCCTATAACTGTGGACATGTCGGCTCGTTTTCCAAACAGCTGAATTCTTACCAACCCTTGTGCAGCCTTGAAAACCTTTTCTATTTACAAATGTGTTTCCCAATCAGTATATTAATCTAATAATACCCATCAATGCTCAAGCTGTTTCATCTTAATTCTTCCTTCAACATGGATTTCATTTTTCTTCTTCTTAAAACAGCCTCATTTTTCATGATGTTAATTTTCGTGCCTAATAAATACATTGCTAAAACCAATATGAAAAATTATAACAAGAGTAAAACACGTAAGAACGAAGCCCCAAGATAAATTTTGTCACCTGGTGCTGTGTCTCTACCTACATTTGTTTCTCTCCCATCTGTTTGGAACTTTATTTAAGTAAATTAACATTTCTCCCAGAATTATTCTGGCTTCCCTATCAAGCGGGAAATATCTTTATTTGAAGAAACTTTGCATACTTTATTGTTTAGTTCCCATCATAAACTCTACAGTATAACTATCATTATCACCATTTTACAGGTAAAGAAACTGAGTCTGGAAAAAGTAACTTGTCTAAACTCATACAGTTCTTAAGTGGCATAGCTGGAACTTGAACTAGTCTTGTCTAGCTCATACCCCTTGATTTTTTCCAATACGTGACACTTTTACCGTTGCACTCATCGTGAAGGCCAGGATGGAGTTGTTTGACTTGAACTCCAGGACCGGAGCCTTCAATGGTCTCTACTGGGAAAGAGTATTCAGGAGGGAGGTCTTAAGGGCTGAACCTCCAGCAGGCATGGACAACCCTGGGCCACCCACGGAGGCAGGCTCTCCTCTTTCTTCCAAAAGTCTTCCCTGTACTTTCTCTCATTGGCCATAAAGGCTCAGTAAATTTCCCTCCAATCAGCAGACAGGGGGGTATCAAAAGAAGCTTGTTGCCTCACCATCCAGAAAGCAGACGATCCCATCAATAGCCCACAGAAGTCAGTGGCCCACCAGAGACCACAGGCAGCAGAGAGTAGAAAAGGGGCCAGCACCTTGCTAGGTATTACTGGATCTGCCTGTCTGTCTCATATGGCCCAGTTTAAACTCAATCCTAAGTCCACCAAAGAACAAAGGATTTGCAGTCAGGTTCAGATTTCAGTGACACTATTTATGAGACTTTTGGTGCAACTCTTTAGAGCAGTGGTTCTCAACCTTCCTAATGCCGCGACCCTTCAATACAGTTCCTCATGTTGTGGTGACCCGCAACCATAAAATTATTTTCGTTGCTACTTCATAACTGTAATTTTGCTACTGTTATGAATCGTAATGTAAACATCTGATATGCAGGATGTATTTTCATTGTTACAAATTGAACATAATTAAAGGATAGTGATTAATCACAAAAACAATATGTAATTATATATGTGTTTTCTGATGGTCTTAGGCGACCCCTGTGAAAGGGGTCGCGACCCACGGGTTGAGATCCGCTGCTTTAAGGCTTTATTCATCTGTAAAGTGGCGTGAAGAGAACACCTCACGGCACTCGGTAAACGGCAGTTACAATTAAAATTATTAGTATCAGAAATGCAGGCCTGAGCCTCTCTGTCCTTCTCTGCGGAGAAATAAATGATACTGAATACAAAGTACCCACAACAACGCCTGGCTCAGATGGGCATCCAAATGTAATCATTATTATTATCATCACTTACTCTTATTAGAGAAGATTACAGTGGGGCTTAGCCAGGTCTCTTTCAGCTTCTGGATTTTTGAAAGGTCAGGAAGGGTTATAAGAAAGGGTAACAGTATAAAGGAAAGAAGAGGTGAGCGTTTATAACCTATGGAAAACTTCCCTTTGGTTTCAGTTCGAAGAGTCTGATGAATATGTATGTGAAAACTTCATCAATGGCATAAACTTCTGGCCAATTATTTCACCTTTGCTGTCTGAGCCAACATGGCCATTGGAAATAGCGACTTGCCTGGGACGGTGTTCAGCTGTAAGAGTCATCATGTCATCATGTCAGGACTTAGTAACTGCACAGAAGCAAAATCGGTAATCCCAAAAATACACCTCTGAAGCACCAGAAATAGTCCTGATGACTATAAAATGGAGCTGTCAGGACTTATTTGGGGAAAGCAATCAAAGGATGGAGAAGTACTTAGGAACTCCTGCTGTACCTCATATATTATTGAAAACAAAAGAACATTAAGTTCAGATGGTCCGTGGCTTATAAAGGAGCTGCATTTCCCAAAGTCCATTTGAGTCTGTATTTGGAACCTGAAGCAATACTCCATCAAGAAAAGAATTCACGAATGGTGCTGTGCGTAGGACCAGGGAATGCTGTTTTTTAAAATATATTTTACCTCTACCTTTATTCGATGGCTACTTTACTGGTTTTTAAATTTATTCAGTCTTTGGCCATGCCATTGGCTTTTGGGAGAGGGAGATTCTGTGATTTGGTGTCACACCATCATCTTATCCTGGAGGTAGATAGAGCTCAGGTTATATTTCTCAGGGACCCTCCTCCCAAAAGTAAGCTTTGCTATTCAACAGTAAAAACGTAAGAGAATATCAATTCAACCTGAAAGGCGGGGGGGGGGGGGGGAGTTCAGAGGCAGCAGTTCTGTTTAAATACACGCAGATATGTGTATGCATGCGTAAGCAAATATGAAAGCCAAGTAAAGAACTGGGCATATTTAATTGGGTAAGCTTTAGGTATTTATTTAAAAATGACAAGATAACAACTGCCTTAGCGTCACCAGGGGATTTAAAAAGGACCAATAGTACTCGTTATGTCTCAGTTCTGAAAAGGAGGTCAGAAGCCTCCATTTCGTGCTCTCTCTGCATTTCCTATCATTCCAGTTTCATCTGAAATGTCAAGATTTAGTCCCTCTATGTCTGACACAACCACATTTAATGGTGAATATTGTAACCTCAAAAGCTTCAAAAAACAACAACAGAATTTAAAAGCAGAATCCCTCAAAAAATACTCTCAGGAAGCAAGGAATGATCAATAATACTTTCCAGATTTCCTGGGAATTCTGGTAAATAGTTTTCTATCAGCAAAAAGAGCTGGCAAGGGGATTTTCTTTTGTGGCTCTGGGATGAACACAAAAGCTTTTTTCTTCCTTCTGTGTCACGCTCGGTTGAAATTATCTATATTATTTCATGTGCCAACAGCAAGGTAATAAGATAATGAAAACCTATCTGAAATCATGTGACAATCTTAGCCTGATATAAAGGCCCTAAAAGTACTGTTTCAAGTAATTGATCCGCTCTGGCCCCAAGATCAAACCATGACACCCCTAGAGAGAAATGACTGAAGCTGGCCAAATCTGAAGAACATAGAGCACGGGAATTCTACCGAGAATCAGAGACTTAGCTTTAACAGAGCTATCTGACATAATTAACATAGAGTGCACATTTTTTTACCCATTGTGTAATATTTTACTTTGTTCTAGACAACTCTAAGATTTTTTTCTGCAAAAACTTGATTTCTAAGTTTTATTTATCCTGCCCAGTGACAGAAGCAGAGGTCCGTGCTGGGCACGGCCAGATGATTCAGGATATAGAAACCATAGTCTTCACCTTTATGTTCAGCTGCCCTTAGAGCCAAAGGTAGGGCTAAACTATAAATGCAACCTTTGTTTTTCTTAAATTCGGAAGAACCAGGCTCCATTCCAAGTTTGTTCAGCCAAGGCAGAGTAGATGACTGTGTCAACTGTCTGGTTAATTTAGGCAAATCAAACCGGAGCAACAGCCCTGGCTGGTGTTAGAGTGTGGCCTGCACACCAAATGGGTTGTGGGTTTGTTTCCCAGCCTCAGGGTACATGCAGGAGGCAAGGCAACCAATCATACACATCAGTGTTTCTCTCTCATTCCCCCTCTCCCTCTCCTTCTCCCTCTCCCTCTCCCTCTTCTTCTCCCTCTTCCTCTCTTTCCCTCCTCCATTCTTCTACCCCTTCCTTTCTCTCTCAAAGGAAAAAATCTCCTCCGGTGAGGATTAACAAAAAAAAAACCCAAAAAAAACAAAACAGGAGCAACAACCAAAAAATTTACCTAATTCATAATCTCTGAAATTTAATAAGAGACTAATTACTTTATGTAAGTATGTGGATGTGTTTCTTAATCATATATATTCCATTCCCTGTCCCTAGGGCCTTTTATCAGAGAATGCACAAAAATGCACACGCACACACACACACACACACAGTGATAAGATAAAAAAAAAAAAAAAAGCTGCCCAGGAATACCTTTCCTTAGACTCCCTTAGGGGATCATTATATAATTTATATTTTCTATGTGCTACTGTCAAAAATCAACTTCAACTTAGCCCAAATGCCCAAAGTATATACAAGATCCTGATCATGACTTTCAGACACTGTCTGTAGCAGCCCTACCCTTCCTATGCACCTACAGGACAGCATGTGTACTTTACTCCTGTGCCACAGAAGGCCCACACTCACAGCTAGTGGTGGACATTGTCTAGATGCTTCCCCAGCATCCATGATACTCCATTCCCACTAAGTAGCAGCCATGAATCTTGAGTTTGACTGACCCTTCCTCCAGTCCTAGGGATGCTTGTTGGCTTAAACTATTCAATGATATCCCCTTTACAACAATTATTGATAACCCAAAGATAAGCTAGTAAGCATATGGCATTATCTTGGCCATAGTGAGTAATTCAGGTATAGACATGTGACCTAAAATTGTTCCAGTCAAAATGAAACTCAATTACTTTGTTCAATGTCGAGAAACAAGAAGCTCCCTGCATACTCCCACAACTCTTCACTGGAGAAATTGACAAAATGCATGTAGCTTAGGAGTTGCTAGCAATATCTACTGACTTACAGAGGAAGATGGATGGAAAGAATTATGGACAAAAAGCATCACAGCCCTGGAAGGTACTTCAAGTCACTGTATTAAATCACCACAGAAGCTTGTCCACCTCTAGTTTCCAGTTTCATCAGCCAATAGATTTCCTATTGTTCTGACCAGTCTGGATTGAGTTTTTGTTATTTGCAACACAAAGGCACTTGACTGACACATCTTCCTCCTGATTCCCAACTGCATTAGGATGAAGCCTTGTTTGTTGCAACAATGATCCAAAATAGTAATGACTTAGTCCAGGGCTTCCTTGCTGTTTGAGCCCAGGTTCTCTCTATCTTGTTGCCCTGTCACACCTTGGTTGTCATCTGTGTTCCTCACCAAGTCTGTGCTCCTCACTGAAGGATGAGAAAGGGAGACAAAAGGAAGGAAATGGTGTACCCTTTTCTTTTAAAGGTACAATTCAGAAGTAGCACATACTACTTATGGTCATATTCTCTTGACCAGAAGATGGATGGATGGCCACATTTAACTATACTGGAGGCTGAGATATACAGTCTTTTTCTTTATGTCCAGTTAAGCCTTCCACTATGAGAGAAGAAAAGAATGGATACTGGGGGGAAATGAGCAGTTTTCCATCCTGATCTTTACCACATATTGTCCCATATGGGTACAATAACCTATCCTCTATGATCTACCAAATCATTGTCACTTGTTCTTTTAAACCTCTTTCATATCCACTTAAATTTAGCAGAATATCAATCCCATC
The DNA here is from genome assembly GCF_964212035.1 of Myotis nattereri. Taxonomy (NCBI): domain Eukaryota; kingdom Metazoa; phylum Chordata; class Mammalia; order Chiroptera; family Vespertilionidae; genus Myotis; species Myotis nattereri. The sequence goes on along the minus strand of NC_138075.1, from coordinate 35,066,952 downwards.
TGCCTAGTTCTTCATGAAAATAATTCCATATTGTGTTATGTTTGTGTGTATAACAACTAAAGTTCAAACTGGCTAATTCCAATATTCTGTGACTAATTTTAATCTTTGATAGGACAAACTAGAATTAGCCAATTTTTTTTTCACTTAATGACATTAAAGATTTCAAAAAATAATAGTATTACAAGTGTAGGCACTTACTCTCTAAGGCCAGTTAATGAGAGGATGGTTTGTTTTCTAAACCATTTCAAATGACTAGATTAATGTTAAATGTTATGAAAATGGCAGTCTTAGCCAGAATTCTGAATTTCTTCTAACACGTCAAATCCATTGGTTTGTATTATTGGTGTTCAACATTGTTGAGAATAACTTCCCAGTTATTCTCTTCCCAGCCTAGGAAGCTGCATTCACTTGGAGAGTTGTAAAGCAAATATCTCATTAAGCTGTTTGGTAAAAGATAAAGGGCCAAACCTTGAAACCTTGATATTTGGTACATATGCATCATATAGGTACCTTAAAAGACAGGTTTGGATGTATATGCATGTAGTTGTTGCTGATGGTCACAGAAGATGAGTTTGATCTCATCCTAATGCCCAGGTAGGAGCTCTACTTAGGAATATGATATATACTAAGGATGAGGAAAAGACCCGGCATGGGGATTTATAATAAATATGATCATTAAAATAATCTACATCAATCCAAAAATCATGTATTAATCACCACTATGCCCCAAGTACTGTGTGTGGTTCTGGGGAAGATAAAGAGGAATGAGACGAGGTCCTGCCCCTACTATGTACTCAGTGTGATATCACAGCAATGTTCTTGTTCACCGTCCCCACTGCTTGCAGAAAAATAACCCTACCTCTGGGCAAGACACACAGAACTTTAATAATGAACTGCCTCTTACTTACCTGGCACGTCCCTGACACAAACTACACCCTATCCTCACATCAGCAGTTGTAGTTACAAGAACACTTTGTGCTGTCTCACGTCTGCATGCCTTTCCATAAACTCCGACGTCAGCCAGGTCTCCCTGTTTGCTACTCATTCTTCAAGATTCAGCTCAGATTTCACCCTCATTGTGAAGAAAGTTTTCCCTAACTTCTGTAGACAGTATCTAATTCTCTCCAAAGAAGTCATTCTCTCTGGTTGCATGTATCACATTATTTCTGACAATTTACTGACCTTTTTCACTCAACAGACTGTGGGCTTCTGGGGGGCAGTGATTTTATCCTGCCCATCTTCATATCTCCTGTGCCTAGAACAGTGCCTTGCACAAAGTCAGGGTGCAATGAATAAAGGACCAGGAGTGTTAAGTTTGTAAATGAACTCAATGCAAATTACTGTAATTCATGAATAACTCCTTCAAATTCTAAGGGAGTCTCGAGTTCTCTGAACATTGCCCCATCATTGTTTGGAATAATACAAGCTTTGGGCTTCCACAGAGAATTCTTTTGGAAGATTTATTATTTATTGTACATAATGTGGTTTGAACTTCTCATTCTACATAACACAGCAATAACACTATTGCTAAGCACTAAATAAATCTTCACCAGCACCACTCTGCACTGTTTTCTGAGCAAGTTCTACAAGCACAGGGTATGAGATAGTGATACAGTGTGGGGAAAATCCCCTTGCCTAACAACCACCTTGGGTTCCCTAATTCAAATGAGTTCATTGTATTGGTAATGCTACCTACTGGGCCATTTAAATACCAACATTGGGAAGGCCAAAGTGGGAAACAGTAGATTCTGATTCTGAAAAGGCAGTGCAACATCCGGCAGTCTTCTCTCCTGTGAAGTTGTACAGAGATCTTTCTCTTGGGCTGTTCAAAAGTCCATTATGCAACCCGTAACCAGAACCTACTATTTAGTAAGAAGAATAACCCAGGATGTTTCTCAGCATAGTCAAAGAGGCAGCTACCTATATGGCACAACACTGAAGATAAACTGAAAGGTCTGAATGTTGCTAGCTATCTGCCCATTAAGGGTCTTTCCTTTGGTTGAAGGCATGAGGTCTACTTCTTCCCTATATGGAAGTAGAGGCACTGGAGTCATATTACAAATAAAAGTCTACCTTTTCCTTACGTTTGCCTAGTGCCAGCTCTGTTAGCACTATTCCAAAGTAACATTTTACAGCAATTAGGACCACAGGTTTGGAGGCAGGTATTTCTTAGTACAAATCTAGCTTTTTCACTGACAGTTGCATGACCTTGGCAAGTTACATCAACCTTCTGAGATTCAATAACCTATAAAGTAGAAATAAGAAATCTTCTAAAGCTATGAGGACTTTATGAGATAAATGTAAGTGCCCAGCATCATAGATGGCTTATAGCAAATTAAAATATTGTTATTTACTCCTACACGTAATAATGACTCGGCTTTGAGAGGTTTATTAATTCATCATGGCCACAAAGTCTATAGTGAAGAGACAATGTAGTCAATATTAATCCAGAAGAAAAATACAGGAAATATGTTCCCATTATAAGGATTGGATGTTATCTATTATTATTCATGATAAAACAGAACATCACAGTAAATCTTGGGAATAAAGGGTATAATATTCATATTACTAGGATAAGAGGACACGTAAAAATCAAGCACCAGGGGAAATGATGCAATCAAGAGATGCGGTAACACGAGACACACGAGGCCGCTGCCAGCATAACACGGCATACTGTTTTACAACACACTTTTTGAAAAATAAATAGAAAAAGTTCACTCTAAAGTGATGATAAAAAGTATATAGTATAGTAAATTCAGAAACCAGAAACAGTCATTTATTATCATTAGCAAGTATTATGTACTGTGCATACTTGTGTTATACTTTTAAATGACTGGCAGTGCAGTAGGACTGCTTACACCAGCATCACCACATGTGTTGTGCTGTGATGCATGAGAACTGGTTATAATGTCACTGGGTGATAGGAATTTTTCAGCTTCATTATAATCTTATGAGACCATCGTCACATGTGGTGCATCTTGACCTCAATGTTGTTATGCAGCCCATCACTGTATTTATACAATTGACCCTTGAGCAATGCATGGTTTAGGGATTTCCACTTACAGTCGAAAGAGGCCTGAACCACCTGCTTGTGCCTCATTTGCTATTTAGTGCTGTTTCTCCCTCAGGTCACAGGTACTGCAGCTCAGGAAAGGAAAGAGCTGTTCAGAATGGAAGTCCAAGTGTCATGTATCCGGGAGAAAGAGCCAGGGGCAGAGAAAGTGGGTCACATTCATACTCTTACCTCTCCCTTGTCTGAGGTAGCAAATGATGCCAATTTCCTAAGAAAATGCTGAAGTACCTCAACCCCCCCAGAATTATATGGGGACCAGATCCTGCAAAGAAGGTTGTTTTTACACATGCCTATTTCAGGCCAGGATAGATTTGGGTGTCCTGAATTATCTGGATAGTTGCCCTGATTCTTTGCTTTGACTGTGGAGACCTGGCCTTTGAGGGAAATAGGCCATTCATTCTCCGAGATACCCATTTCCTTCCTGGAGGATGAAAACTTACTGCGAGGTCTGGAAACATTTCATATCTGGATTGAATCATGAGCTTGTAAAGGGATTTACCCACATAAACTCCTCAAGAGCAGAGTCAAGTCACACACAGCACAGTGCCTGTGCAGAACCTACTCTCTCTCCCCTCACCAGGCGGACAGGTGAGCCAACCAGAATCACAGCGCCAGGGGGCTCGGATGACAGGTGTCCCAGCTGTTCTCAGTCAAATGAGAAAAGGAGGCATCCTGTCCTTGTGATTTCATGTAGATAGAGAGCGATTTCCCGCCTGGCCAGTGTGTTTATCCCAGAGTAAATGACATGTTATTTTTATCAGTTTCACCAAGAGGAAGGTGGATTGTTGTGTAGGTTCTTTGTTTGTTTGTTTGTTCAAGCAGTGAGAGCTCAGAGAATTAAATGTCACCTGGAAATTCCCAACTCCATTTCTCCTCTTTGTAAAAGTGATCTCTTTAAAGACCGGCAAAAAGATGGCACCTGGCCTGCCTCGGCCTTAGCAAGGTTGTGACATTATCCTGGATAAAGAAGAATGATTTGTGAATACCATTAAAATTAGTTGCCATGTTAGCAAGGGAAATTTGGGGTTAGGTTATGGCCAGATATTGGTGAAATTCTTGGACAATCAGGAGCCTCCTTCTTTGCTGAGGCTGCTTGGATGGCATGGTATCTAAAGAAAATCTTTTCTCTTCATGTATCATGTCATGTATTCAAAGGTCTCATCCACAGAGATGCCCAGCTTGACCACCCCTCTAACACAGCACCCCCACACCCTAATCTCTAGCTCTTTAGTCATTTTTCTTTTTGAGACTTAAACACTCTGACACTGTGTGCTTGCTAATTGCAAGCAAACCACATCCTCACTAGACTATAAACTCCATAAGAGTAGGGACTTTTCTTTCTTCACTGTTTCACCCCAAATTCCAAAAGCATTTCTGGTGCACAGAATGCAGGCTCGCGGCCATCAGCAAGATGGGAGGAGAGGGAGAAGTCCCCAACATGGAGCACCTAAGAACCCAGCTATGTCTGGCCAGGTCTCTGCCTCTGAACATTTTGATTGAGACTGAACCTTGGCTGTCCACTGCTTCCCCACAAGGCCCTGATTTCTATCAAAGGATGAAATATTCCAAGCATATAACAGCTTAAAACTAAGACCACTGATGTTCAAATTAATCATACTCAGACACAAATCTTTTCTTGGAAAGCTTACATGTCATAAACCTTGATTTTTCCACAAAAGTTTGACCTTGACCTAATTGCAAAATATGATTATGTTTTTTGCCACTCAAGGTAGCTGTGGACGTTTTGTTTTCCAAGAGTGGCAGGTGAGTTATAGAACCACTAGCATTAACCCAAGGAGCAGGGAAGAATGGATCCCACAAAGCAGAGTGGAAAGGGCTCAGAGGGCAACAACATTTTTGTTTGACGCCCATGAGCCCTGCTCCTTCAATACATCCCAATGCACATTGTTAATTGGTGCTACTTGCAATAAGCTCCTTGGAACTTCCCAACATTTTACACCAGGGAGTCAGATTTGGCAAATACTTTCTCATGTTAATATCACTGAGCCAAAGTAAAAGGCCATAATTATTCAAATTCATGGCTTAGTGGGATATAAGGGTAAACAGAAGCATAATTAATGAATTTGTTCATTGTCCTTCCTTGCTGTAGGCATCGGCATTCAGCATTTAGCTTTAACATAACCATTGGACAAGAAATAACAGGGACCCACAGGCTGCCTAGGAGTTTGGAAAGAGGTTTTTCTCTAGGTCTTCCTACCTGGCACCCCATCCCACCCCCTACCTTGCTTATGATTCACTGATGTGGGAGCACCAGGTGTGAGCCTGGGACTGACCCAGACTGTAGCTGGAACTGTAGGGAGAGGCTAGGATTATACCTCCGAATCTCGGCACAGGAGCCTGAATTCTAGTTGTAGCCCCTTGGTCTCCTAAGAGGCACACAAAGCAACACACTGTGGCACTGGAAGAAATGTATTGGAATAGATAAATAGATATAGTATAGATAGATATAGATATAGATATAGATATAGATATAGATATAGATATAGATGCATATATGTGTGTACATATGTATGTATAGATGCATATATATGTTTTATTGAAAAAATAATTTAACCTTATTAATTTCTAATATATTATCCCTTTTCTTTATTAACTTGAGAGGAAAGGAGAGAGAGAGAAACATCGATTTGTTGTTCCACTTGTTTATGCATTTATTGGTTGACTCTTGCATGTGCCCTGATGGGGATCAAACCTGCAACATTGGCATATCGGGATGATGCTCTAACCAACTGAACTACCCAGTCGGGGCAATATCTAATATGTGACTGACAGTGACTCCCTCACTTTGTATCTCACACAGCGGAAGGGAATTCCCAAGGGGAAAATGAGAAGCTCCTCGATCACTAGCATGCGGTGACATTGCTAACGCTGCGACTCAGTTAAAACCACGTGCAGGTTATACCACCTAGTTATATTAAGCACCTCCTGTACAACATAGACAAGTGGTTTAAAAAGATTCCCACAATGAAACCATAGGCTGACGATAGCAGTAATAATGCAAATACAAACAAATGAACCCCAAATGGGCTGTCATTTCTAGTCTGATCTTTTCATCGGTCACATTACAAACTAAAATCAATGAATAATTTAATCAGATTTGAACACAGGAATTTGTTTTCCTGTTCATTGAAATATGGATCTATATCGACTATTGTTAAAGATGAATCACATAAGTGTTTGTTGAGTCTTGCGATATTAGCTAATGGCGGTATCATCAGAATTGGCAACATTTAAAAATTGAGCATCCTACACATGGAGCCAACCACTACAATTGTTAGTGCTGCTAACTGTTATATGTGCCTCAACCTAGAAAACATTGTTGAAAGATGCATTAAAAATATTGCTGCATATTTGGAGAGTTGTATTAGTACAAATTATGCAATGTGGGAGGTTTGCTGCACAGTTGGATGGAAGTACTGGGGTTTCAACATGTCTCAGCTTATGGTATTTGCTAGTCTCCGTTTCCAGTGATAAAATACATACAGATTTTACTTTTGGTGAGACTCACGCAGTAATTCTCAGCTCCAAATGCACATTAGAATTAACTAAGTTTTAAAAATTCTCGTGGCCAGGGGTCTTCCCAGACCAATTAAATCAGAATCACTGTAAGTACTTCTCTCTTCAGGAAGGAGAAAGGGAAGGAAGGTTGCAACAATGGCATCTCACTCTGAAACCTATTCCTGAATAATTCACAAGCAAACCATTGCTACGAAGAAGTTAAAATCAGGACTGCACAAAGGGCTACTGGAGACCAGCAATGCACTCAGTTCTGCTGTAATATAACATATGCATCCCTAAAAATCACAGCGCCACACTACGTAAAAGTGCAATAAAAACCACAGGGCTCACGGAGAAAATGGGTAAGGACATAACTCTCAACAGCTTCAGTGCCAAATTTTGTTGTTGTTGTTACTCCTCACCTGAGGGTATTTTTTCCATTGATATTTAGAGAGAGTGGAAGGGAGGGGGAGAGAGACAGAAACATCGAAGTGAGAGAGACACATCTATTGGTTGCCTCCTGCACACACCCTGACTGGGGCCGGGGATCAAGCCTGCAACTGAAATATGTGCCGTTGACTGGAATCAAACCCGAGGCCCTTCGGTCCATAAGCCTATGCTCTATCCACTGAGCCAAACCAGCGAGGGCCATACCAAATACTTCTTAAGCTGACATTTAATAAAAACAGAAGCACAATTTTACATGCATTAAATGGCTAAGAAATACATAAACATATAATAAATTTTGCAGTGTACCCTGAAGGTTTGTGGAAATGGAAGGATTGCAGCTTATGGATTATTATAAAGTGGTGAAGAAGGGTTATCTGAAACTGGATAGAAAGTTGTAACACCAGGTGTCAACAAGTATGGCTCACAATACACGTGATATGGTTTATAACATGGTAAACTGCGGCAGCTGGTAGGAGTTTGAGGGGTGTGTGTGTCTGTGACTGGATTCAGCTATTTTCTACATTCACCCAGGTACACGCAGCATCTCTCATGGATGAAACTGCACGTAAGCAAACACAAAATTTGTGTTATGCTCAAAGCATTCCGCAGTATATCCACTGCATTGGAATGAACTCTCATTTTCAAGTAAGCTTTACAGCAGAACTGACTGTACTTATTACAAAAACCACCCACTGAAATAAAACTTAATCTTTCAATAATTTGCAGTAAGACAGAGAGTGACCAAGGAAATCCTTTACTTCACATCAAGGTTTGCTGTCTATCTCATTGTAAAAAAAAAAAAAAAAGTAAAATATTATTGAACTTTCAACTGAGCTACCCATTTTTATCATACCCAAAAAAAGACAATTTAAAATTTACGACCTCTCTTGGTATGACAAATGCCTTCTATAAGATGGTATCAAATAGATACTTTAATAAAAATATATACACACAAATTCCCCCTTCATCATAAAGATGGCAATGAGAGGGGAAATTAAGGCTTTTCAAAAGAGACTTAGGCTCTGGAGGGAGCATTTTGAAAATGAATCATTGGAAACAATTCCATTATGAGGTAATTTTTTGCTGAAAATGATGTGTCATATATAAAAACTCCTAGCTGCACATATTAAATTGGAAACTGAACTTTCCAATCCACCTAAAAATCTTCCACATGAGAAACTCCTGGCTGTGGGTTTTAAAACTAATCATAAAAGGATAAAAAGCATCATCCCAATTAGTTTGCAGGGAAAGTCATCAGAGAAAACTTGAGATTTACTGGCCAAATTTAATCAAACGCCTTTGCATTATTGATGGATGAAATAGAAAAAATGAGTATCTAGATTTAATAAATGTAACCAATGATCTACTTATTCCCTTTGAACAAATATAATCTTTGTAAGAAATCTTTTTGAGATTTCACAGCCAGTAAAATCAAACATAGATCCAAGCTAACCTTGAAGACAGGCCTTCAGATCTTTTTATCACAAAGTGTTAGGCTAAGACTTTCAAAAAATTTGAAAGCATATTAAATCACAACCACATTGCTCAGTACCAAGAGTAAAAAGGTTTGTGTCATTAACAAATAAGATAAAATACAACATTATTTTTAAATGCTTTTTGTCTTTAACTTATCTGTTTTGCTTTATGTATAATGTAGTAGTACATGTGAATAGTTTATAAATAAAAAAATACAAATGAATATATGTAAATATGTTTTCAATTGTTTTAATGACAAACATCATCAAAAATGTTTTGGAACCACTGCGAGAACTGATGAGGAGATGAAGCAATTGGAACCGCATTCAACTGCATCTTACCAGAAAGTTTAGAGGGTTTAAATTTCTTGTATAAAAGAAGCCTTGTTGTGATAAGTCCCGGGCTAGAGCTTATACAAGGCCCAAACTCCTATCCTTGCACAAAGCCTTATTTAACAAGGATTTGCGCTCATGCACACAGCATGGCTGCTGCAACGTTAGACATCATGTCCACATTCAGGCAGGAAGAAAAGGAAATGGTGAGGGAGAAAAAAGACAACCTACACATTCACTGAAGCCTTGGAGAGTTAACCCGGAGCTAAGCACCCAGGAGAAAATCTAGGGAGGTCAACTACGGCTCTTACTATACTGTCCATACATCAAGGGCAGACAACAGAGGCTGAGAGTTGGGCGTCAATGAGATTTACTATAGAGAATTGAGCAGAAAGCCTCATTGCTGGACGTCTGCATCAGCACTTAGGGTCAGGGTAAGCTTGGCCTAAGTTGGGCCAGGGCAGCTGTGCCATAGGGTCCTCCCCAGGCAACAGCCTGGAGCCTGCTCTACATTTGAAAGCACAGGCTCTGGAAACGTGAAGTCAGCACTTCTCTGGAAAGAGTCATCAGTTCAATGCAGGAAAAAAAAAAAAAAAACATGGGAAGGAAAAGCTAAATTAATTTATCATAAGTCCCACTCCCTCTCACATTTTTTAACCCATTAACTCAGTTTGGCAAACATCAGAGCATCCATTGACAAGCCAGCTGTGTGCCTACTTCAAGATATTCTTGGGGAAAACCCTGATTGGAACTGCTGAAAATTAATCTATGAATACTCCCATTCATTCACCCATGTAAAGCAACCTCAATGATTTTAGGCTATGACAGGCAACCCAAACAAAGAAATAAATACAGAATGTCCACAGGTTAGAATGGCAGCCAAGTTCTCTCTGGGATAATTTGATCCTGACAAGGACAAGTTATCCTGATTTGTATTCTGCCTGATTTTCTCAGACAGACATTTTTGAGATTTTTTGCTCTGCAATAATATTTACAATCAGCCACTTTATTAAAACAACAGATATAGTAACATTTAAGGCCGAGATTATACACTGAGTGGCCAGATTATTATGGCCACCCCATCAGTACAATGAAGTGAATGAGTTATGCAAATAATAATAATAATAATAATAATAATAAAACCTTAAGGGTATTGGCTTAGGAAGTTTTCAATACTCGGTATTTTTGGAAGTGTCAATGAAGTACTGATGGGGTGGCCACTCGGTGTATTTCTCTCACAACAGTGTGTCCAGGCTATTTTATTTTGCTCAAGACTCAAAAGCCTTGTGCGTTCCTCATTTCCTCCAAACAGGGCGTGTGATAAATTACTGCTGAGATGCACCCACTTAGAGCAAGACAGTTCATATTTACTTTGATGAATGATTTCTTCTCAGAGAGCTTGTTTTTGTTAAGGTCACTGTCATGGGCACTGATGACCCTCCTTGTAATAATGTTTATTCTTTACCTTCCTGCACACTAACCTGTATAAAGCTCCATCCTATAACCTGAAACGGAAATAGAACTTCCCCTCTTGGGTTTTACACTCTGAGGATGATCGCTCTGGAAGAACTAGCGTGTTTGGGGTGCCCCAATACATGGTGCAAGTCCCCCTTCAGCCCGCAGAAGCCCTCCCTGCTGCTCCGAGACATCATTCCATTGCTCACCTCCTTTCCCTCTCATACTGAAATTCTTTCCTGGTTTTAAAAATCCCCTCCTGAATCCTACATACCCCGGCATGTATGAGATGGTCTATTTCGTTCTCTTCATGCCAAGAGAGTAGGTAATTTATACTGTCTTCACCTCTCAACTCCCATTCTCTTAACTCACCACAGCTCCGGGTCCATCACCCACTGCCTACTGAGCCAGGCACTTCTGCAGAAGGCATCTGTGGACACCCAACTCCTCTGTGCCCCCCAGGAGCACAAAGGTGGGCTCTCCTCCCTCATCCAGTTCTCCATCCTTCAGCCCTTCCCCAGTTCCATATCCATTTCACACTCCTCCTTCCCAATCCTGACTCTTTGGTCAGCCTATTCAGTACTCTCCCTCCCTTCTCAGAGTCCTCCTTTGTTTCTCATTTCCATAATTCTGATTGCCATGCCTTAAAGGACCCGTGGGCCTTTTTGTATCTTCATCTTTCTCCAGTTGCCCACTTAATTGACATCCTATTTCCTGTGTAGTTTACCAACTTCAGCCTTCATGCCTTTGCTCAGGGCACCACTTCTGCTAGCAGTACCTTTTGTCCCTGCCACAGCACAGTCAACTGTGCCTGCCACCTGTTCTTAGAAATATGAAGAACCTCACACCACTCAACATCCTATAACAGAGATTTACAATTTCTCCCTAATGCTTGAGTATATAATCCTTGTCTCCTATTTCTTTTATGATTATCTTTAATGCTGCATGCCTAAGTTTAGGGACTAAGGTGTGCAAATACACACATATGCAAACACAATAGGAACTCAGGTGATTAATTGATTCTGATTCAGATCTTTTGTAAAGAACAAAATAGTCATTCCCAGGAAGCCACTGTCCACCCTCAGCCATCTCCACTAGCCCCTTGTCCATATCTCTATCACAATAGAGCTGACCACATGGCAACACAGCTAATTGTCTGCCTTCTCCGATCCCCAGGAAGCTCCTAGGAAACCAGAATGGAATCGGATTTAGCTCTGCATCGCCAGCACCTCCCATAGTGCCTGAGAGAGAGTAGGGGCTGAGTATTTGTTGCACACAGAAATGAGTTTTGAGATGGAAGATTCAAACCAAGTTATAAACAACATCCAGGATAAAATTGAAATCTGGTGGGGAAGGAAGTTGTGCAATAATGATACTGTGAAGGATCAAATTATAAAATTCCCAGGACCAATAAGAGCTGATTCATGTATGTTTTAAAGGCAAATCTCATCATTATGAACAATATATGGTGAGCCTAAAGAGAACAGGAGAGGACATCTTGAGAAACATTTCCATTTTAAGGGCAATAGTCAAACATAAAACTCAAGTTCTAATATATATACACCCATTTATTCAGGAAATTGTTAATGAGTACCATGTGTGACAGGTACCCAGTCAGACACTGGGGTTACAAAAGTGATGGTCCCTGTCCTCGCGGAACCTGTTATAGTCAGTGAGGAAAATAGACATTAACAAACTAGAAGTAGGGAAAATAAACATGTAATTGCACATGGTGGTAAATGTTATGAAGAAAAAATACAGGGCATGATGAGCCTACATACAGGAGAACCTGAACAAAATAATACCTGATAGGGGAGAAAACAAGTTTTTAAAAACAGGCAGGAAAAAAGCCTTCCCTGGATCAGCACCTAAAAAAGTCATCACGGCCCTAACCGGTTTGGCTCAGTGGATAGAGCGTCGGCCTGCGGACTAAAGGGTCCCAGGTTCGGTTCCAGTCAAGGGCATGTACTTTGGTTGCGGGCACATCCCCAGCAGGGGGTGTGCAGGAGGCAGCTGATCGATGCTTCTCTCTCATCGATGTTTCTAACTCTCTATCCATATCCCTTCCTCTCTGTAAAAAATCAATAAAATATATTTTAAAAATAAATAAATAAAAAAGACTGTCATGTAGCCCTCTTAATAAATGTTCCACAATGCCCTTAACAGCTTGCTTATTAGCAGGCAACTGCTGCTCTACTAAAACATCTATCAACCCATTTATCCTCCTTTTGATTTTTTCCTTTAAAAACAGTTATGAAGAGTGGCCATGCTGGTGAACAGTATATTTCCACCGCCCCCCCCCCCCACCTCCCCAGGATGTCCTGCAGCCTAGGACCCTGTGTGTGCAGGGCTGGGGTGCACCTCTGACCACAGCTCTGTCAGCACTACTTTTCATTGTCTTCTCTATTTTTGCTGGTTGCACAGACAAAAATCAGTACCTCGTTCTTGTCTCGTCACTATGTTAAACAATTTTCAAAAATTGATTTACTTTTTCTTTTTTTATCCTTTCAAACAAGTTACTATTTACCTCTCTCAGCTTAATGTTCCTTATGTGTCAAACAGGGATCATAACAATACCCATCTGTGCAGTGTTGTTTAAGAATCAAATGAAATAAAGTTCTTAAAATGCTATGCCAAATATCTGCGAAGTAGCAAACATTCAGTCAATGATAACTGTTGTGTCAATCTATCCATTATCAAGTTGGTCCTTCTAGATTTATAAGTACTAGTTATATTTTATGTAATAAACACTAACCTGGCAAAATGATTGAGAATATGTTCTCCCTCTCTACCATCTTCTTTTTCTTAATTATGTTTGTTCTAGTTATATAGAAGCTTTTGTAAAAAAATAAATGTTGAAGGAGGGCCCATGGACCTCTAATAATATTTCAGCTGTATTTCCTGGATTCTGTGACACCTATTTTGGTGGTTTCAAATTTGATGGAGTGGGAGCTGGGGATGCCAGAGAGTTCATTCTGGTTTACAATTACTTTCTAAAATTGCCCAAAATGTGATTCTTAGAAAAGATGTTGGAGAGTATTTACCGTGCAAATGTTTACTTTTGTGGTGACTCTTGAAACTGTTGTTCAGGAAACAGTTTCCTGGCTCCCATCTGACCAGGCAACACGTGAAGGAGGTGACACTTTCCGTGCTGAGGGCCTTCACTTTAATATGAGAAGTAGCTGATTTTTTCAAAGCCCAGTTTTAAGAACTGCAGCAACAAAAAGCTTTGGCAAGTAACTAGCTGAAGAAAGCCACTGCCCTGCATTTTACTTTTATTTACCAACTAAGAAGTCTACATCCCCAATTTCAAGGCGTCATTAGAGATAATGTCATAATGTATGAAAGTCTTGATTTCATTAATAAGACCTGCACAATAAAAAGTGACAACATTCTTCTAAATTCCTATGTGCTAAAACCTGAGCTTCACCCACACACACATCCTCTCTGACCACTTCCTTCCCATCTTTCAGCTTGGAATGGGGGGGGGGGGTCTCTGCAGAACTGTCTACATCAGTGATGGCGAACCTTTTGAGCTCGGCGTGTCAGCATTTTGAAAATCCCTAACTTAACTCTGGTGCCGTGTCACATAGAGAAATTTTTTGATATTTGCAACCATAGTAAAACAAAGACTTATATGTTTGATATTTATTTTATATATTTAAATGCCATTTAACAAAGAAAAATCAACCAAAAAAATAAGTTCGCGTGTCACCTCTGACACGCGTGTCATAGGTTCGCCATCACTGGTCTACATCCTAACTCTGCCTCCCCAGTTCTGGCCGTGTGATTTGACTTCGATCTCTATCCTCATCAGTCAAACATGTTCAAGACCTGGGAGTCTGAAGACTGTCACTCACTGACTGTGTCATATGTGGCAATCACTTAACCCTGTTCAGCCTCGGGGGCCCAGCAGTAAAATGGAAATAATAATAACAGGCCACGCCTCTCTCCAATGGGTGTAGTGAGGATCAGAAGTATGCCTGTTTCTCGATGCCAGACTTGACCCCAAGTGAGAAGTTAGCATCAGGAAGCTTCTTTAAAAAATAAAAATAGGCTCCTACTTCAGAAAGCAGATGGCGTATAAGAATCTTCATGCTGCTGGTGGCCTGTGCCCATTTCAGATGCCTGGCCTAAAACTTCATCCTTAGCTGAGTTCCTGGAACTTCGTGGCCCAAACCTCCAACATTGGGCTGCTTGTCCTGCTGTTGCTCAGTGTGTTCACCTGGTTCCTGATCTCTGATCTCGAATTCTCTAGATATGACTCTGCTTCCCTGCTTTGTTTGGGGTTTCTTAACCTCAGCACTAACGACATTTGGGGGTAGATAATTCTTGTGGCGGGGGCCAGCCTGTGTATTGTAGGATATTTAGCAGCATCCCTGGCCTCTACCCACTAGATACCAATAGCATCCTTGAATCACGTCAATCAGAAATGTTCCCAAATGTCTCCTAAGAAGAAAAATCGCTCCCCCATCCTCTGTTGAGAATGTTAGCTAACCCTCCTGAACTTGGCCTCTGGGCTACCTGATCTACAAACCATAGCTTATTAGCCATAATGTTTTAGGCAAACACTTCTTCTTCTCACCCTCCCTTAATGTCAAAAGCTGCAGTATCAAGGAAAAGGCTCTAACTCACAGCAAGTTGCTGTAAATACTTAAAATATGCTGTCTTATTTTTCTAAGTTTTATCTGTCTAAGGGGTGAGCTGCCTGCTATGCAGTGGTAGTGCAAGAAGAATACAGCTGTGTCACATCTGGGCCTTCTGGTCTCCAGTAGCACCGCTGCTGTGAGGCCAATCACTGCAGTATTCTTCAAATGAGTCCATCCAAAGCACAGAAGGCCATGGAACAAAGTTATCATGTGCTCATAGAGTTGCAAACAGTTTTAGAGTCTACTTGCCTCGGTACCCCATCTTACCCTTAGTTTTAGAGAAGATAAACAGAGGTCTGTAGAGGCTAAATGGCATACACAGTAGTCACAAAGCCATTTGGCAACTGAATTCAGACCAGAAGACTGTAACCTCATCACCTGCCACTCATTGCAGGCACAGTTGAATTAAGCACCCGACAGGTTGTGAATCCCATTCCCAGCATCCTAGTTCATCCATTTCATTGTTTGGCACTGGCTTTTCTATTTGCACCTCCTGTTCTGCACTATTAAACATGTCACTGTATACTTATATTTCCCCACCAGACAAATAAAAAAGTGAAGTTGATAGAAAAGCATTAAACCACTATATCAGGAAACCAGAAAGGAACCAACAAGAAGAGAGAAAGAGAGGGGGAGAGGAGGAAGGGAGAGGGCGCACATTTATGAGCACAAACTAAACATTTCAAACAAATGATCTCAGCTCTCAATGTGATCCTATACATACATTTGAATACTGGCTCCACCAATAAGTCACTAGGTGATCTCTGGTAAGTTACTTAAACACTGTGTGCCTCAGCTTCCTGAGGTGTAAAGTAGGTATAATAACGGACCTGAGCTCTTGTGTAGCTGTGGGAGTTAAATGACACTGTGGCTGGTACATAGTAAGCACTTCATAACTGTTAGTGATTCCTGTTCTGTATTCTAGCAGGCGGCGTCTATTTCACCTCCATGTTCAGACTTCAACCCCAGTCTGGCCATACAACCATAATTTTGAACAGCTCAATGGAAGCCCTAGTTCCCTCTAGACTTTGCATTGGCTCATGGCTCCTGGGAACAAGTGACGAGGAAGACAAAGGTCACAGGGATAATCTTCCCGCTTCAGAGTGGCCCGCATTTGCTTCTGAGCCAGAAATTCAAAATTCAGAGATGAATAAAACCCAGGGTTGCCCTGCAAGCAGCCACAGTGTTCATTTTGCTAATGTTTGCTGAGCTCCGACTCTGTGCCAGAATCTATAACAGCCTCTGAGGATCCAGGGAGGAAGGACAGCCCCTGATTTGGTGGTTATTACAGTCTAGTGACAATAATCAAATAAGTAAAAACAAAATAAAAACAAATTTAAAACAAAAACAAAACATTCATGATGAGTGCAAAGAAGAAAATAAAAGTAGACTTGACTGGCAGGAAGTGATGGCTGGGGGTGTGGTATGTAGAGTGGGTGGTCAGGGAGGGCCCCTCGGAGGAAGTAGCACCCCAGCTGGCACCTGGATGACAAGAAGCATCCGGCCAAGCGAAGGTCTGGGAGAGTCTACAGCCAACAAGGACGTGCACACGTGTGGTTCTTAGTGCAGTTTTCTTCTTTGCGTCACTTGGGCTCATTTTCTCATTGGACTTGCCCTCCAGTTGGCTGCCATAGCAACCTGGACAGACCATTTTATTTTGCCCACCCAGTCACTCCCCAGCCCACACTCAGCGCATACCCAATCCTAGCAACTAGTCATGGAAACATTATTTAGAAAACAATAGACTCCATAACTCTCTACATTGGCTCCAAGGACTATTCAGCTGTAACTGAAAATAAACCAGGCAGCCTGGTCCCAGGAGGAATTCTCAGTCATTGCCTCTCTACACACAAAAAGCTCAAACCACTTTCTAACTTGCTACCAACAAAAGCCTCCGGTCAGCCAACCCAAGTGGCCCACAATCGCCCCATCCGATACCAACACAGTGTTTTTCTCTGCCCCTCTCCTCTGCAGTCAAACTTTCCTGGGCTTACACTCTGGGTATATTTGCATTTGAGACAGGTCCTGATATCAAATATTTCTGTAAGACACGTTTCCAGAAGTTGCAGCCTATGTTTGGTTTGTTCCTACTCATCTGTGGTATCTAATTTAAGTTCTTTCATTCAAGCAATAAACAGGCTACTTCCATGTTTAATGAGCCAGGTAGGACCAAAATAAGTTACCACCCTGTTTCTCTCCCAGAAAATGAGTTCAGGGGAGGCCTGTTTACATTTGCTCACCTCTCACTGGAATGTAGCTTGGAAAATGCAATCTTACATCTTTAACAATAATTCAGAACCATCTCTTTTGGCCTGGACATTCTTTCTGTGTATCTTTGCAATCATTTCCTGATGACCTTCTGCTTGTATTCTAAAGGAGAGCTAAAGAATTAAACAAATAAAAAATATGATCAAGTCTACCACACGACCTAATCATTTTCTCATTTTCTCAGTACTGAAGTTAAAGTATTGATTTAAGTATATCATTAGAATGGAGAGGGAAAGGGGGGAGGTGAGAGGAAGAGAGAGAGAGAGAGAGAGAGAGAGACTGGCTGTCATACCTAAATAGAGGCCAGGGATTGTATTCTGACTAGCCTGACGCTCCCTGGAGTGCTGTGCTCATTTCTGGGCCGGACAAAGCCCACCTTAGAGGACTGTGGAGGACACTGGATAGGAGCACAGAGGGAAGATGACCGAAGCCTGAAAGAAGAGACTGGCGAGGATGAGCAGGTATTATGTGGCCTGGAGGGAAGGCGGCAGAACATCCATTTGCACACCAGCAGCACAGGAACTACAAACTGCCTTAAAACCAGATGCCAGTGGTCCAATTATCTCCCAATTTTTGTCTCAGCCAATGGCTTGCTACTGACGCAGCTATACAAGTGTCCTCAGTTTGAAACGCTTGGCCAGATGCTATGCCGCAGGGGTGAGTGCGCCGGCAGAGGGATGTTTCACCCCCACAGCCCAAAGGTAAATGGTTACGAAAATCCAATAGTGGGGGAGGGGGAAGGATCATGATTTCAGTATGAAATTCTTGACTGTAAGGAGACATAAGCTCACAGACCAAGTTTCTAAGGCACTGGAAGTACACATGCAATAAGGAAGCAAGGTGGCTTACAAATGGTACAGTGCAAAAAATTCAATGCCTAATGGACTACAGCTAAGTGGCTGTCCTACTTCTGCCAAATATTCTATTATTCAACCTCCTCGGGTTTTACCACAGCTCAATATTTAAGCAACCAGATAATGATGAACTTTAGGATATTTAGCCCCTTTGAGTCCCCAGATGAGCTTCTTATTTCTCATCCTTTCTTTCCAAGAGGCTGGCAACTACCCAGCAATCCATCCTTTGTTCGCTAATATACACTTTAGAGAGCTTCTATAACACAAGGTACTGTGTTGGGAGGGATTCAAAGAGCAATCAGATGTGCTCTCTTAAGCAGCCTGTGATCTGGCAGAAGGAGAGTGAAAATATTTACTACTCATGACAAGCTTGGGCCCTTGCACATCATCACTCTTCTCCCCTGTAGTCATCTCCTGGGAACCACCATTTGACTCTCTGTTTTTTACAGGTTTAACTTAAATTCCACATATAAGTGATACCATACAGCAGTGATCGGCAAACTCATTAGTCAACAGAGCCAAATATCAACAGTACAACGATTGAAATTTCTTTTGAGAGCCAAATTTTTTAAACTTAAACTATATAGGTAGGTACATTGTTATTAACTTAATTAGGGTACACCTAAGGCTTAGGAAGAGCCACACTCAAGGGGCCAAAGAGCCGCATGTGGCTCGTAAGCCACAGTTTGCCGACCACAGCCATACAGTATTTGTTTTTTCTCTGACTTATCTCAGCAAAATGGCTCGTGTTCAGTCTGAAGTGTGATTTTCAGGAAATTCTGAAATGGATTTAACTGGGACACAGTCACCCAAACAGGTTAGCCAAGGAGTGAGCCACTGTGAGGCCGCTCTGCGAGTCCAGCCGTCTGCCGAGCAGCACAGCTGTCACAGGGCCTGCCTGAAGGCATTACAGAGAGTCCGGATCAATGCGGCTAATGCCATCTGGAAAGCAATCCAGCTACATCGAAAATCAGTCTGAATTTTTAAGTGGCCAGACATCTTCAGTGCCAACATTGAAGATGTTTTGTGCTGACTCTTCAAGTGCACAATATAAGAAAAGGATCAAACAGCAAGCCACAAGGCAACCAACCCAGCCCTCTCACCCAGAGTCTGCAACACCAGCATCCGCTCCTAAAAGCCAAGGAAGCTTAGAGAGTTCTCTGGCCCAGGCAGTGATGCCGGGGAGTGTGAAATAAGGACTGGGGAGCCCAGGGGACTATAGTCCAGTGACAGAAGGTAGTCGGGACAGCATGGGGGGAAGAACCCCAACAGGGTGACAAGTGCCTAAGGACAAGTCCAGTTCTGCCTCCTAGAGGTCCTGCCTCTGAACAAATAATTTACCCATTTCCAGGCTCCTTTTCTTCATCTTTAAAGTCAGAGAATCGCACCAGGTCATCTCTGAGCCCCCCCCCAAGGTCAGATTACTGGTGTTGGAATAACATCTCTGGCCCTCACTACCAGTGTGACCTGTTGGCCTCATTTCTGTAAAATGAGGATAATAATGAACCTGGTTCACAGGGTGGCTGTAATGAATAAATGAATTAACATATAGAAGGCCCTTAGAACAGTGCCTGGCATGTAGTAAAGGGCTAAATAATTACTATCTATTTTTTATTATTACTATTGTTAATCAAAGTGGAAGACACGGAAGCAACACTTAGAACTCTCAGCCCTGTGTCCTGGACCAGTTCACAAAGAGATACATGTATATTTAAATCAGTTTCCCAATGAGTATGAATTTAAAAACAAAAGTTAAAGGTATGGGTTATAAATAAACAGAAAAATGATAAATTATTACTTTGCAAATTTCTTGATGTTAAGAAAAAACCAATCCTCTGCCCCCACACTTAAAAGGAGGGCCACACTGCTTTGACCCAGCCAGCACACCGCCCACCCTCTGGGGCACAGACATGACCCCCCTGTCAAGGTGTTTCGAGGCAACATTTTCCTGGTGTCACACTGACAATCTCTGTACACCTGGGAATCTGACTTTGAGAGTCACAGTGCAGAGCAGAGATGGGAAAAATTATAATATGAAATTAGGGTTATAGGATCAGAAAAGGTTCATTATTTTTATCTATAAATATAAATAATTATATTTTCATAAAGATAAAATTATATTTGCACTTCAATTTATCTATGAATAACTGATAAACGATCATTTATAATGATCTATAATAAAGTATAGACTATTTAGATACCTTATTTCTCCTCATCTATATATATAAAAGGCTAATATGCAAAGTGTCCCCTCGGGAGTTCGACTGGAAGACTGGGAGTTCGATTGCTCCCTATGATGTGCACTCACCACCAGGGGGTGGCACGGGACAAAGGAAGGCCCCAGCCAGCAGCCAGCAGCTGGGGAAGGGAGGTCCCAGCCAGCAGCCAGAAGGACCCGATTGGCCCTGATCACTGGCCTGGCCTAGGGACCCTACCCGTGCATGAATTTCATGCACCGGGCCTCCAGTTTATCTATAAATTCCTAGAGCCTAGAAATGGCCATTGACTCCACTTCCTCACTTTTCCCTTCACTCCCCTGATAACATGGGGAGTCAAGAAAAGAACTATGTGGAGCAAATCAAGACTGCACTCTAAAAAGATTGCACATCGGCAAGTGTCTTTAAAATTGAGGTACACAGAGCATGTCTGGAAGAGAATATGACAAAGGGCCTCAGGAGAAAAATAATAAGACCTCTGGGTAACTGCCGAACTGAAGCTTGAACAAATATTTTCTCAGAAGTAGAGCCCACAACTCTAGAGAAACAGCTCATAACTCAGAGATTTATCTGAAAATGAAAGATTTATAACCACATGGTTTCATATGGGAGATATTAGTCAAAGAGGGACAAAAAGAATGAAAAAGAATATAGTAAATATTGACTGTCTTATGGTGAGTGACAAATATCCAAAGTA
This sequence comes from Myotis nattereri, assembly GCF_964212035.1. NCBI lineage: Eukaryota > Metazoa > Chordata > Mammalia > Chiroptera > Vespertilionidae > Myotis > Myotis nattereri. Next base: position 35,045,963 of record NC_138075.1, on the reverse strand, counting down.
GTAATGTAAAAAACTTAATTATAGGAATACATTAAATAATAGTGAAAAGGCTAATGACATGATTTATACATCAGTTTTAGATAATATGCATTCTCTGATAAGTAATATGGTAACTTCCATTTATTCAGAGCACAGACAATAGAAAGACATGTTTGCTCCCCAAAAGAATATGCTAGCTCTGAAATATTGCAAGATTCTCCTAAACAATATTTCGGAATTTTCCTTTTATTTAAAAAGTTATTTCATTAAGAAGAACAAAGAGGACAAACACTACCAAATTTCAAAACTTATAATAAATCTACAATAATCAAGACAGTGTAGTATTAGCTGAGAGGCAAACAGATACATCAATGGAATAAAATAGAGAGGCCAAAAATAGAACCCACACATATATGAATAATGTATTTTCAGGAAGTGCAATTCAGTGAAGAAGAGTCTTTCAAAAATGGTGCCAGAAAAACTGGATATCCACATGCAAAAAAAATAAATAAATAAAATAAGTGGGGAACTTCTATCCATATTCCACACCCTAAGCAAAAAATTAACTCAAAATGAATCATAGACCTATATGTAAAACCTGAAATTATAAACCTCCCAGAAGAAAACCTTGAGTTAGGCAAAGATTTCTTAGATACAACACCAAATTCCATAAAAGAGCAAATCAATACTTGATAAAAAAAAAAAAAATTTCTGCTTTTAAAAAAACCTGTTAAAAGAATGAAAAGACAAACACAGGCTGAGAAAATATTTTCAAATCACATCTGATAAGACACATGTTCAGAATATATAGTGCACTCAAAAGTCCTATGTAATAAAAGGCTAATATGCAAATTGTCCCCTCAGGAGTTTGACTGCTCGCTATGATGTGCGCTGACCACCAGGGGGTGGCACATAATGAAGGAAGGCCCCAGCCAGCAGCTGGGGGAAGGAAGGCCCCAATCGGCCCTGATCACCGCCAGGCCGAGAGACCTTATCCATGCATGAATTTCGTGCACTAGGCCTCTAGTCAATAATAAGAAAAATAATCTAATAACATAGGCAAAATTGAACAAATACTTCACCAAAGAAGATATATGGGTGGCAAACACACATGGAAAAGATGCTCAACATCATGAGTCATTAGGTAAATCAATGAAAAGCCAATTAAATATCACTACACACCTATTATAAATTAAAGAGACTGATACCGAATGTTGATGAAGACACAGAGGGACTCGAATGCTCATATACTGGTGGTGAAGATGTAAAATAGTACAATCACTTAAAAAAAACACACAGGCAATCTCATATAGTGCTTCTGGAAATACATTTTAGTCCAACCTTTCTGAAAGAAATCTGACCATTTGTATCAAAAGCTTTAAGAATGCTCACATCTTCTGACCCAGAACTTCCACTTCCAGGAAGTCATCCCAAGGAAATAACCAAAAACAGTGCACACAAAAAAATTAAATACAAGGAAGAATGTTCAAAATCAAGAAGTATTATAGTAGGGGGAAAATAAAGAAAACTTAAAGGCTCAATGATAGGGAACTTGATCTTGTAGGACATCTGTAAGATGGAATACTAAGCAGTCTTTAAAATTATTTTTTGAAAATATTTTTTTATTGATTTCAGCAAGGAAGGGAAAGGGAGAGAGAGATAGAAACATCAATATTAAGAGAGAATCATTGATCGGCTGCCTCCTGCACAACCCACACTTGGGATCGAGCCCGCAACCCAGACATGTGCCCTTGACCAGAATCGAACCTGGGACCCCTCAGTCGCAGGCCGATGCTCTATCCACTGAGCAAAACCAGCTAGGGCAGACTTTAAAGTTATTGACGAATAATGATATCAGAAGATGTTGAAAATATCCATAAAGTGGAAAAAAAAACAACACCAAGTCAGCATACAGTATGTAGATGATGATCCCAGATGTTTTTGGCATGTGTGTGTGTGTGTGTGTGTGTGTGTGTATACAAAAAAAATATTAGTTTATCTACTGAAGTTCTCCACAGCAAATAATTGTGGACACCACATTTGTAAGATTTAATTCCATGTGAAAGCTGGGAGGGTGCAAAAAAAATCAGATGTAAAACTTTGGTCATTGTAGACATACATGATTGATGATATTAAGATAATTGAAATATAGCTATGCTTCTGACCTGGAAAGTCTCAGAATCTGTCTTTGCTTGTCTCAAGTATTTCCACTTCACTCTGGAATGGTCCAGCTTGGTTTATTTAGCCCTTTCCACCAACTCTGTGGTGCAATATATATTATTAAAGTGTAATGAGGAAGCAGCATCATACAAAAATAAAGAGAAACTTTCTCCAGACTATTTTACCAGCAAAATCTTCCAGATTTCTCATTGAAATTCCTCATTATGATTAAAAAAAAAGAAGACTTGAAAATAATCAACAGAATTAGATTATCGAGCGAATTCATTTGAATGGATAATATTTAGGTGTTTTTTTTTTTGTGGGTTTTGGTGGTTTTGTTTTTGTTTTTTTGCTTTCTGCCATTTTTTTTTTCATGTTTCTAACAAGTATGTGCAGATGAAACTTGGTTAAAGTATAAGTCAAAGTTTTATATGTATATTTATTTCTATAAAAATCCTTTCTGATTACAGGAACCCTGTTCTTCCTCTAAGAATGTTTAAAACACATATTAGCTTGTCTTTAGCTTTAGCCCATAAAAGACATTATGATTTCCTTTCATTACTAGTATTACTAAAATTATTGCTATTTCAAAGTAATGCCTGCTTATGGAAACTTGTTAAACAACTCGAAGAAACATAAAGAAGTAAAAATCTTCCTCCTTCCACCCAAATCCCACTCTCCTGAGGATCCAAGTTTTACTGTTTGGCTGCTATGCTTTGGCATGCCCTAACCACTTCCGTTTTACAGGATTAAAAAAGCAAAAGTGCAGATCATTAGCAAAATGTAGCGTGGTTTGCAAAGTCTCAGTCTACAAACATAATAAAATCAGTGGAAATATATCAGAAGTGATTCAAAATCTTTACTAATTCCTATTCTGAAGCAAGAAATCTTCTCCATAAATTAAGTCTGAAAACTCAATAAATTCAGTTTGACCCACAGGGAAAACTCAGCTTTTCTTCCCCTCCCTCTAATACATACAATTAATTTTAGACAATGAATTTCCATTGTAATATTCTCATTCATATAAAAAATAACTGAGAATCTGTTTTCAGTGTTAAACATGCGGGAGGGGGCATTAATTGGTTCTCCTCCACCTTGTAAACTTAACCTTTTCTGAGATGACTTGATTTAGTGATATTCTATAATTAAACCTTCTATCTTTTGCTTTTTAAAAATATACATATGTACATATACTTTTACTGATTTCAGAGAGGAAGGGAGAGGGGGAGAGAGAGACATAAAAACATCAGTGATGAGAGAGAATCATTGATTGGTTGCCTCCAGCAAGCCCCCCATTGGGGATCAAGCCCACAACCTGTGGATGTGCCCAAACTTGACAAAATGAGTATCCAGAATAATTTCTAACCCCCCCCCCACTACTTTCAGCCTTTGGGACCCACTGCACGCTTTGCACGTCCATTTAATATGATTCTGCTCCTTCGGATTGGACTTCACTCCAGGAAAGGCCCTTCCTGGTCACCGGGACGAGGCTTGGACTCAGCAGATTTTTACTGAGAGCAATATTGGCTGTTCGTGAGCTCACCTAGGCACCGTCTCCATTTCTCATCCTTAAAATAACTGCACTGATTGACTCCACAAAGTTGTTGAGAGGCTTACATAAACTGGAAGCCACCCTCCACTCTCTGCCTTCGATTGCATAGCACAGACTTTCAGGTCAGCCTGACTAGCTCTACCTCTGGTATCCTGGGCTCATCCTATCCTCTCTGTGCCTCAATTACCTCACCTGCAAATTGGAAATAATAAAGTATTGCAAAATATGGTGGTTGTAAAGGTTAATTGTGATAATATCTGGATCCAGCAATCCCACTTCTGGGAACATATGCAAAGAAAATATCCCAAAGAGATGTCTGCACTCCTATATTCATTGCAGCATTAGTCACAGTAGCCAAGATATGGAGACAACCACAGTGTCCATCGACAGATGAGTGAATACAGAAAATGTGGTGTGTATAAAGATGGGATATTATTAAGCCTTAAAAGGAAGGAAACCCTGCCATTTGTGACAACATGGATGAAGCTGGAGGGCATTATGCTAAGTGAAAGAAGCCAGACACAGAAAGACAAAAGCTACATGATCGCACTTATATCTAAAAAAAGTCAAACTCATAGAAACAGAGAGTATAAGACTGGTTACCAGAAGCTATGGGTTACAGGAAATGGGGAAATGTTGGTCAATGGGCACAAAGTAATAAAAACAAAGGAAAAAAGTGACAACATTTGAAAAGCACTTAATATATAGTATGAGGTCAGTAAATGTTGGCTCTCTTAAGTGTTATATCACTTCAGTCTTGTATTTATTTTCATAATAAATACAAATCTAAAATATTCTTCCATCTCCAGGCTTCAAAGCATTCACCAGTATCCCTCTGTGATCCCTCTTCCATGGGCTTGCTCTTTTGAGACACCTTATTAATAATATTTTCACTGATTAGATAAATTTTTCAATGAGAAAGAAACCATTCCTGTAGCCTCTTGAAGCCAATCTCTTTCTTTAGAAGCATTTGATGATAAATCACATGGAACTTTCACTAAGTCCTTAGCACAGATTTTTTTCCATGTCATTAATAAAGGTACTTTGCACCAGCAATGACTATATGGAGAGAATTATTGAACTAAATATTAAATATCATCAGGGACATTTAAGTATCTGGCATTCTTAAGAGGATGTCTTTGCTCCACCTCTTCCTATATGTGACTAAGTTACTTACCTTTTTGGGCCTGTTTTCTCATTGATCTAAAAAGTCTAGATAATAATTCATACTTCATAAATCAGATGTAAAAATTAAATGGTTAAAAATGTTAAATGTTGATTCTGAGTAGAGTTTGATAAGTTAAGGATATTAGCTGTACAGCAACCTTTAAAAATAATAGCTAAAATGACAACAAAAGGAATAAAACTAATATTAATATATTTCTGATTAACTCAAAAGAGGGCAAAAACCAAAATAACAGAAGACCAAAAACCAGATGAGACCCATAAAAATTTTTTAATAGATTTAAGCCCAACTACATCAATAATAATATAAGTAACTAAACATTCCAATTAAAAAGAAGAGATCATCTGATTGGATAAAACAGTAAGATGGTATGCAGTCTGGTAAGAGACATGCTTTATAAAGATTTAGATAGATTGAAAGCTAGAGTAGACAAAGATATACATGCAAACAATAAGCATAAGAAAGGAAGTAAATGAGATATACTTCAAAATAAAAATAGTTTTATAGTTATGCATGAATCAACTTATCAGAAAGACATACCATTCATAGATGTGTATGCATCTAATAACAGAACTTCAAGTATATGAAGCTAAAACTGAAAAAATTAAGGGGATAAATATTAAAATCCACAACTATAATTGGAGACTTAAAAATGCCTTTCAGGAATGGTTAAAATAAGTACATAAAAACAATAAAGATCTAGAACAGCTTTCCTGAACTAGAATTTTTAAGCACTTACAAAATAATTTGAGAAATCATTGATTTGAGAAATGTGTAAGAAATTTAAGCACCTAAAAATTATTTGAAAAAAATATTTTTTCAATGTTCCCAAAGTTGGTACATAATTAGCACCATTCTAGATCCATAAAATAAATTCATTAGGCACTATTGCTTGATTATCTGCACAACCCTAGTTACAAAGAGTTAATAGAGAAGATATGAAAAATACTTTTAACTTGATTTCATTGGCAGTTACAATACTTTTACACCTAAAAATGGATTTGGATGGTAGTTATAAGATTTTATACACTTTCAAAAACTCATCAACCTATACATTTAAAATGAGTGCATTTTATCATATGTAAATTATACCTTGATACATTTCAGTGAAAAAGAAAACCACTAGAAGATTCCACTACACATCTACTAGAATGTCTAAAATTAAAGAATATGACAATACGTAGTGCTGGTGAGGATGTGGAACAACTAAAACTTTAATATATTGTTGATAGGAGTGCAGAGTGACACAACTGCTTTAGAAAACTTTTAGGAGTTTCTAATAAAACTAAGTATAGGCCTACCCTATGCCTTCCCATTATACTCCTAGGTACATAATCAAGTGAAATAGTTCCACATGCCCACAAAATAATATGTTCAAAATTTTTCATAGCTGTAATCATAATAGCCAAAAATCAGGGTAGAACCCAAATGTGAATGGATAAACAAATTGTGATATATTCATATTGTAGAATATTGCACAGTAACACACAAAAAATAAATTCTCAATGAATGATTCCCAAAAGCATCTTAGAAAGCAAAAAAAAACAAACCCACAAACAAACAAAAAAAGCCAGATACAAAATCATTCCCTTCGTATATGTTTAAAGACAGGCAAAGTTGTTCTGTGGTGATAGAAGCTAGAATAATGGTTGCCTCTGGGAATGGGGGATTGACTGGGGAAGTGATAAGAATGAAGCCTTCTTGGATGGTGAAAATGTTCTTTTTTGATCTCGGTGATGGTTACATCAGTGTGTACTCACTGAGCTTTAAGAATAAGATCTGTTTACTTTTCTGCATGTAAATTACATCTCAGTATTTTAAAAAGATTAAATAATATAATTAGGTTAAATCAGAGATCAACCTGACATGTGGATGATGTTTAATAAAGTATAGCTATTGTTATTTTATCTTAAATACCTGTTAGTAACACCTGCTAAACATATGTAATTGTTCACGTTAAAAGATAAGCTAAAACAGAAAAAGGAAGGCATGTGTGATTTGAGAAGGGAATCTGTGAGTGCAAAACACTGGAAGAAATGCAAAATTTGTAGACCCTGTGTCCTATAAATCGGTAAATTTCATAAAACGTTTATAAGTTACATAGCCGTTGGTCGTTTGTTTTCACTAGTGTCGTTTGTTTTCCAAGTCTTCCATTTAGAAAGCAAAAATTATAGCAGAGTGCTTTTTTACAAACATTTTAAAGGCACTAGGAAAAAAGAGATTTATTTTAAGAAAATAAATGGGTTAAGATTTAGGTCGAAATCCCAAAATGATTTGTGTTTGTCCTTAATTTGCTCCAGGAAAAGGGCTGCTTTGAGAATCTCAGCATCCTCTTGGGACCCCCTTGCTCCCTGCCTCTTTGCAAGAATACAGGCTGGGTTAGCAATGGAGCGGTGAGACCTGCAGGGGCAAAAGAACGGGAAAGTGTGTGGGTGTTCTTGAAGGCACAATACCCAGGCCTTATAAACAGAGCTTCATGGATGGAGGGGGCGTAAAAAACGGATTGTAATAGTGGTCTGACTCTTCACATGAGAAGAAAAAGAAGAGTGTGATTATTATGAAGAAAAAGTGCTTTAAAATGGGAAATACAAAAGTAAAATAGGCAACATGCAGTGAAGAGGCACATGATGCCTTCTAAATGGAGTACCTGGAAATTTCAGGGCTTAGGTTTTTTTTTATTCTAGATGTCTTATTTTCTCCCCTGTACTCCACCAAAGAAAACTAGCCGTACATTCATTTATCCTTTCATTCCATAAATATGTTTCGAACACTCTCACAGGCCAAGCATTGTTCTAAGACATGAACACACAATAATGAGACTCAAACAAAGCCTTCAGGGAACGTATTTCCAGATATGAGAAATGAACCAGGTATTCACAAGTGAGTTGTCATCCCCGGGTGTCTGAATAGAGTTGCTGATACAATCCTTGGTTGCCTCACCATGTAATAAAAAAAACTTGGAAGTAAGTGAAGGTCAAAACCTCTGTTCTTGGAGAAATAACAACACTGTGAATGTGGAATGGGATAGAAACTTTAACAGAGTGAAGCAGGGGTAGGGACCTCTTGAATTTGCAACCAGAGCCATCAAGTTCTTACACTAAGCCCCGGGGAAAGGGGAGGGGTGGTATAGCTAATGTAAAGGGGAGGGGAGGTTCCAACAATTTCACTTAATATTTATGGATGCTAAATAATGAGATTATAAATATGCAATTGTGTAATCAATCTGTGTTCAATCAGTAGAACTAGTTCAGATTTCTCCATATCATAAAGAGCTAATGAAGTAAAACTTTATTACCAAAGTAAAAATTTAATCACCTGATACATGAACTTGACATTGTAGATTCCCTGCATCAATTAAAAATTAAAAATTCAAAGGGTTCGTACTTTGCATTTCTTGTTCAGTGTTTATAAAAGCACTAGCTTTGTGATTCCTAATGGTTTCTCTAGATCTGTATAATCAATACTGTGGATAACCATTACCTTAAAAACAAGATCAGCAAAATATGATTTTAATATTAATACATTACATTTGCAATGCAGTGCTATTATCTTTGAAAGTGTTTTACATTCATTCTCACTTCCTGTATCTGCATTCCACTTAACAGCATCACTATGCATCTGCATGTCCAAGCCAGAAACTGAAATAATTCTTGTCTCTTCATTTTCAAGTTCTATCCACTGTACTTCATAAAAACTTCCCCATCCCAACCCCTCTCGCTCTCCATCACCATAGTTTTGGCCTCACCCTGTCTTATGGGACTGCTGTGGAGGCCTCTTAACTCACCTCCCACCCTTCGCCACGCTCCCACCACTCGAACCTTCCATATTGCCAGTGCTTCTTAACACAAATTTGAGAGAGCATCTATTTCACTGAAAAAAACTGAAATGGCTCTTTATTGTCAACGTAGAATAAAAGCTAATGTTCTTTTTTTTTATTATTGCTTAAAGTATTACAAAGGGTATTACATATGTGTCCATTTTATCACCCCGCCCTATACGCCATCCGACAGCTTTACATCATTCACAGTACAGTTCCTATCCACTATCCCATTCTCCTTTCCCTTTCCCCAGCAGGATGTAGACCCACATAAAACCACTTGTCATTTTCCCATCATTACAACTCTATTCATTTACACTCACTGTACCCTCTCCCTAGAAGATTCTCCCCCACAATTTTCTAGCATATGATATCTTTGAAGGCCCCAAAAAAGAAGTTATTTCAGGTAGCTGCCATGGACAATTCTATAGAGGACATACTAGAGGAGAAAAAAACTTTCCAGCATCATACCTACCTACACTATAGTAGATTAGGAACAGCAGTAGTTGGAACTATAAACGTGCAGTCGAAGAAGGCTCTAGATTTAAAAATATGAACTTGGAGCAATTATATATATATACAGTCTCTGTAACAACCTTGATGTCTGTAAGACACCAGCCAAGATTGGGTCATTATGGGCATGAACCAGGGTGGATATAAAAAGGTCAGTAATGTTGCGTAATGAGGATGATGGAAGAAAAGAAGCAGGACCAGAACCATGGTATCTCCCCTACCCCTTCCTGGCTACAGGCTCACCAGTGCTTTTGTGAGGAAGGAGAAGCAACAGAATGATCTAAAGGATAAATCCTGGCCCAATTTTGCTTCTCTTCCTTCTTGTTTTCCACTCTTGGCAGATATCACTCATTAATCCCATAATGTTTCTCATCTCAGCACACATCTCTATGAGTTGGTGCATGCTCATAAACATGTACGCACGCGCACATGCACATGCACACACATGCACACTCATCTGCTACTTGTTCCCGAGGTTCCCCAAGAGCACTACTCCCTAGTGCCTCTTATATTCCCCTCCAAGTAAGCATAATAGAAAAGGAAGAGTGAGTGTGCATCCCAAGGGCCTAAGGACATAGCCCTGACTGTATAATGCAGGAAATTTATTGAAAGCCTCATATTTAAAAACTTCATGTGAATTTACTCCTTAATGCATCCATTTTACTTTGTAATAAAGACTAGTGTTTTAAAAGGCTTACTATAGGAGAAAATTGACTTTGACTAGTGTGGCTCTGAGTGCCCTTGGTCCTTAGCCAGGTGTCTCCATCCCTGTTTGAGATGCACAGTCTGTCCGATTCTGAAAGCCATATGCATTCTCAGACAAGCAGTCACTTTGAGGAGGCTGCTTTTGCTTATGAACCAGGAATAATCTAGAGTCTGAAAGACAAATTCAAATAAAGAGCTATGTACTGCTTTGCCACCATTCTAGGAACCTAGAGTGGTGGCAAAGAAAACACACACACACACACACACACACACACACACACACACACACACAGGAATGACTCCTTTTTGAAAAAGCAAGAAAAAAGAAATAGGGTTTTAAGCAGTGCTGTTCTCTCTGAATAGTCTCCCTCAGGCCTTATCCTGCTAATTTCTCATCCTTTGACACTCAGTTCCAGAACCACTTCCAGCAAAAAGCTTTTCTAACCTTCCCTCTGTTAAGATGTTTGACATAGCATCATGTACATACTTCTATCATTATTTCTCCACAATAAAATACATTTATTTCTTTATCTCCTTCACTAGACTCTAAGTTCCTTGAGGAAAGAGGCTTTTAGAAACATTCTATCTACAACACTTAGCACAATGCCTGTCATGTAAGTGTAAAAGAATGAATAATTAGTTCCCATCTCGTTACCACTGTCCACCATGAGCACAATACATTATAAAATATTTTTGTGTGCCAACAGTATTTTAAAGAGCATAATGATTCACCAGTGTTTCTATTTTTCTAATCAAAGAGATCATCTGGGCATGCCATAAATATAGTAAGTAGAAAGTATTTTTAAATATTAAAGTTACCTGTTAACTTAGATCAGTAGTGTTTTGGTTTGCTCATATGGGCTCAGACAAGTTTTAACTAAAGGTATAATGCCCCAATATTTAAAATGTATGTGTCATTTCAAAGTCATTCACAGGACTATTGCATAACAATTCTATGCTTTTACTGTAAAATCATGGAATCCTGAGACAAAAGAAATATAAAGCATATTTGAGATAATCTAGTTCAACCTCCCACCTGAAAAATACACCTTCTTTTAAATGTCCCTGATAAGTGATCACAGTCTCTGATTGAACCCTCCCAGCAGAGAATGATCAACTTCATGCTACATTCCTTTTTTTTTTTTTGTATTATTGATTTCAGAGAGGAAGGGAGAGGGAGAGAGAGATAGAAACATCAATGATGAAAGAGAATCAAGAGCCCACAATCCAGGCATGTGCCCTGCCTGGGAATTGAAAAGTGACCTCTTGGTTCATAGGTCAGCACTCAACTACTGAGCCATACGGGGTGGGGCATCTACATTCCTTTTTGAGCAACTCGAACTCTTGACCCCACAGACTTTTCTTACCATATGAAGAAATAGCAACATACATACGCAGGGTAGAGTAGGGAAGGGGGAGGCTGGCCCAGATTACCCAGCCAGGCAATGAGGAAGGGAGCCCAGTGCCTGAATCCAGTTACACGTTTCAGCCAGGACAGCCATTTTACTTTGTAGTAAAAAATAGTGTTTTAAAAGGCTTACTATTGTTGTGGCAGAAGGCATGGGAGAACGATCAGCCAGCGCTCAGAGGGAGGAAAGTTTAACCTTTATTGCGCAGATCTGCTAGTCCAGGGGAATTCCGGGTCCAAAGCCTGAACTGAACTCGTGGGGAGGCTCTGACCTATTTATCTCCTCCTGTGGGCAGGCCCTGAGGGTCCCCGAAGCTCCGCCCAAGTCAGTCTTGGCAGGGCCTTGGGGGCATGCTCCACAGCTCTGCCCAAGTCAGCTATGGTGGGGTCCTGGGGTTAGGCTCTGGAGCTCTGCCCAAGTCAGTCAGAGTAGGGAATTAAGACTACAGTTTTAACCAGGTACTGAACTAGGTTGCAGGCCCTCCCCCGCCCCCTGCTCCCCCAGTTTCCTTTTCACCATAGGAGAAAATTGACTTTGACAAGTATGGCTTTAAGTGCCCTTGGTCCTTAGCCAGATGTCTCCATCCCTGTTGGAGATTCACAGTCTGTCCGATTCTGAAAGCCATATGCATTCTCAGACAAGCAGTCACTTTGAGGAGACTGCTTTTGTTTATGAACCAGGAATAATCTAGAGTCTTAAAGACAAATTCAAATTAAGGGCTATGTACTGCTTTGCCACCATTCTAGGAACCCAAATCCACTGTTAAGCCCCATTTCACTGGAGCCTCTTTCATCTTAAGTAATTGCTCAGATTTCAAAAGGCTAGAATTGAATTGAAAAGACTGATGTCTTGCTTTCTACAAACTAATGACAGATTCATTGGCCATACCATTTCTACTATTAATAGAAAATGAAGCTCTGTATTGTAATGGTCACACCTCAATCAGCATCCCCTTTTTTGAGGGCAGAGCTGCCAGGTGAGCCACCAGGTGCTAAGAAGGAGGAACTGTTAATGGCAATTGTGTCAAACTAATCTCGGAGCAAACTACTGCATTTTATTATGTAAATTCTCAGGATAATTGAATGCCTTATCAAGGACATTCATCCAATTAATTTTTAAATGTTAACAAAATTAATTTATCATCAGATAGTTTTAATCATAACTGCCTAGAATTGTTTTTTATTTTTTAAGTTAGCACTCTAGAGTATTTTTAAAAGTTCAAAGTGGTTTGACATTTGAAAATTTTTTGCTGCTATTCTTATACAAATGGAAGCAAGAATTTACATTGCAATTCATTTAATATTGATCACATGAGTTATACATAAAAGAGTCAAGTCCTACTTCTAAAATCTTTAAATAGTCATTGATTCACAAACTATTCTGTGACTAGTCTTATAAAATGTGTTATAATCCCAATATGGTATTAAGATCTTTTTATGTAATCAAAGAAAAAAAATGGAAATCATCAAATGATGAAATTCTGACACTGATTTGACCCTCTGCTTGGGATTATAGAGACTCTGGAGACACAACACCTACCTCAGGGGACAGTCTATAGAGGGAGAAAGAAACATTAATGCCTTCAGTACAATATGAATAAGGACATATAAGAAAATCATCATTGATGAAAGGATAGGAAGGACCCCAAATTCTTAGCTGACTACTTTGTTTTGTTGTTGTTGTTTTTGTTGTTGTTAATCCTCACCCAAGGATATTTTTCCATTGATTTTTAGAGAGAGTGGAAGAGAGAGGGAGAGACAGAAAGAGAAACATCGATGTGAGAGAGATACATTGGTTGATTGCTTCCCACACACGCCCTGACCCAGGCCAGGAATCGAACCTGCAACAGAGGTACATGCCCTTGACTGGAATTGAACCCAGAACCCTTCAGTCCAAGAACGAACATTTTATCCACTGAGCCAAACTGGCTAGGGCTTAACTGACTACTTTAAAAGGACCCTTAGAAGACTGTGATTTAAATAAACATTCCTGAAAATACACCTGTGTTACCAGCTAGGCCTTGAACTCCAACATCTTGTCCCTCGTCCTGATCAACCTAGTGGGATCTCAATGGAAGACTCCTTTCCATGTCTAGTTTATGTTGTGGCTGGAAACAAACAGGATCATGAAAATGAGCTGTCACAACTACTCAGATTAACCAAATGATAGTGCAGTCTCTGCCACATATTCAATAGGCCACAGGATCCTAAAGATAATTTTAAAAGGTATATAAAATGTTTATCACAGTGCCTGGCTGCCTGTTACTAGGGGCTGAATAAATGTTAACTTCTTTCACTATTACCTATTTCCTCTCTTTGTCTTAATGATCCCCATTCCCCAATCAAAATATAGAGTACATTTTTATACTGGAATATGGTAAAAGAAAAACCAGTTAATTCCCTGATGTTGCTCTCCAAACCACTGCATTTGTGAATCTCAATGTTCATTGTGCAGAGAAGACTCTACAAATAATCCCTTATATTTGAGGGGAAACCCTGAGCTAAATTATTCTCCATTTAGATAAAGTTAATGTGAGTCCTTTGGAAAATCTCCTGAGAGAGGAAGAAACATTTCGGCCCACATTCAGGCCTGACTCAGCCCATTGCTTGATTTCATTCAGCCTGGGCATGAGAAAGCTCTGGGAAGCCCTCACAGAACACCCAGAGAACAGCTCCGACCCCTGACCCCCAGGGGATCGAAACAATTGTAAAGATGTGAAGTACAGTCCTAACTGGTTTGGCTCAGTGGATAGAGCATTGGCCTGCCGACTGAAAGGTCCCAGGTTCGATTCCAGTCAAGGGCATGTACCTTGGTTGCGGGCACATCCCCAGTAGGGGGTGTGCAGGAGGCAGCTGATTCATGTTTCTCTCATCGATATTTCTGACTCTCTATCCCTCTCTCTTCTTCTCTGTAAAATATCAATAAAATATTTTTTTTAAAAAAAAAGATGTGAAGTACAATTTCACACAGATGTAAAGCCAAGACCCCTGGTCTCACTCACTGTAGATTCTAGAATTTAGGAAAACTTTGTTATCTACTTCTCTTTTCTCCTTCTTCTCCTTCTCCTTCTCCTTCTCCTTCTCCTTCTCCTCCTCCTCCTCCTTCTCCTTCTCCTTCTTCTTCAAGTCCATTTATACATATACTAGAGCAGTGGTCAGCAAACTGCGGCTCGTGAGCCACATGCGGCTCTTTGGCCCCTCGATTGTGACTCTTCCTAAGCCTTAGAAGTACCCTAATTAAGTTAATAACAATGTACCTACCTATATAGTTTAAGTTTAAAAAATTTGGCTCTCAAAAGAAATTTCAATCGTTGTACTGTTGTACTGTTGAGTTTGCCAACCACTGTTAACTAGAGGCCCGGTGCATGGATACGTGCACCCATAGGGTCTCTCGGTCTGGCCTGCAGACATCAGGCTGAAACTGGCTCTCTGACATCCCCCAAGGGGTCCTGGATTGCAAGAGGGCGGTTCTTGGGTGACCCACCCTGGAATCGGGCTCCCTCTTCTCTGCTCCCAATACTATGTCACTTTCTCTCTGTATCTGTCTGGCTTCTTTCATCTCACTTTACCCTAAGTTTGGCAGTAACTGATGACTTGCGGACATTTAGCTGCAAAATGCAATTATTTAGCAAACAGGTTTTACTTAGCCTGGAATCTAATCAGCCTAAGGCAGGACCCTGCTCAATGTCAGGCTCCTACCCAGGCCCTTCTGCCCAGGCAGAATCATGTGGCAGCGGGAACCTCCTTCTTCCCACCTGAGCTGCTCCTTCGCCTCCTTCCCTCCCTGGAGGTTGCCCGCTGGCGCTACTGTCCACCTGGAAGGAGGGAAGCTATGGCCCGTTTCCCAGCTGAGAGTGGTAGTGGGAAATTCACTGCCTTCACTGGAAATCGATATTAAGTGGATGGGCGGGGGTGGGTGCATGTCTCATCATTTAGCTAATCTAGTCCAAAAGTTTCTGTAAGGGCTAGACCCACAACCTCTGCAATGGGCTAGAGACCCAGTGGGGAGCCAGACCCGAAGTGGGGAGTCAGTGGACTAGAGGGGTCCCAGCTTGTGAGAGGGTGGTTCTCGGGTGATGCTCCCCGGAATTGGGCTCCCTCCTCTCTGGTTCCAGGTGCGTCACCCAAGAACCGCAGCTGCCAAGTCACTGCAACTCAGCAGCTCCTGCATTGAGCGTCTGCCCCCTGGTGGTCAGTGCACATCATAGTTACCTGTCAGCTGGCTAGACGGTCAGCCGGTCGGCCGGTCACTTAGGCTTTTATATATGTAATTTATTTTGCTTCCTCGAAAGGCCTCCTTCCCTCTGGGTACTTTTCCTTAGCTCTCTTTCCCCCTTTTTCATGTATTCTTTTAATTCCCCTTTTCTTTCTATTTGTGTCCATTCCTGGGGTGAAGCTTTCTCCCTCCCTCCCCATTCCTCCCCATTGCCCCCTCTCTTCTCCACCTTCACCTCTCTCCTTTTGTGTCTCTTCTCCTGTCTCTCCAGCTAAGTATCCTCCTAAAACTCCCTTCTCTCTCTGGAAGATAAAGCTGATAGTTACCTTGTAAGACAGTTTTACTTTTCCTTATGGTGCAGGCAGTGTGGTGCAATAGAAAAAGCATGAGACTTGAGAGTCTGGGTTCTTGTGATCCACCTATGTACCAACTTCCCCTTTTATGAACTGAAAGTTATGTTTCACAAGATATTATACAATAGATCATATCAATCCAATTTAATATCCAAAAGACATTTTCACACGAATGATCGCAGTGGAAATACAATCATTAAATGTTAAGTAGTACAGGTAACAGTTGACCTTGATGTCCGCTACCTGCAGAATGAAAGAGCTTTTGTTATTGACCAATTGATAAAGGCTCCTTTTAAGAACCAGTGTTCTTGGGAATTATTATAATGGTTAAATACTAGTAAGTACCTAGCACAGAGCAGATCACTACACTTAAAAAAGAAAAAAAGGAAACTCCAATAGCCTTGAGGGACAACCACCAACAGTTCCCTACTCCTGACACACGTTTACCTTCAAGACAAGATACTTCTGGGCCTTAATTCTCTCAACAGTACATCACTTCTCTTTAAAAGTATTTTTAATTCCTCAACATTATTCATACAAACGGAACCAATTCTAACTTCTAAGACTTCTGGTATGTAAACATCCAAAGTATAAACAGGAACTGCTGGGCCTTTAAAAGATTATACAATTTCTGGGAAATACTACTAGGTGTTTGTCCTTTCCCCCACTTCTGGGAAATAAAAGAGAAGCACGTCTCTAATGCCATGGATCCAATTTAAAAAATAACTCACACAAATTCAGTTCTGATAATGTAAACATACTGGGTTGCAATTTACTCTTGTATTATTAATAACAAAAGGTTGCTAAACAGATTAATAGTATGCTAAGTAGCGGCAACTCTAAAGTTTCTATATATAAATGCGCTTAGAGGCCACAGTCTGGTTGGAATAGAAGCCAGTGGATTTTCTTTGAAACTGACTTTGTATAGGAAGCCCTCTGTCTTTATTTTGATGATGTGTTCATACATAAATCAGAGTAGTATAGATTTTTAAAAATTATAGTATGCACACTTTACATAAAATTGGGGGGGAAAAACATTAATTGTCCACATCAAGTGTTATTTATTTGTTTACTTATTTATATATTTACTTATTTACTGTGGCTCTAGATGGCTGATAGGGATTACAGGGAGAATTAACATCTTCCCCACCCCAAGCATCTCCTGATAATAACAGTTAGTGGATGTTGTAACAGCTGGTTCCAAAAATTTTAGCAATGACTAAACTGTACACAGAGATGTATTGTGAATAGAGACATCACTTCTCTGGACACTAAAAGTTCTCAAAGACCCATCATTTAGCTCTTCCCACAGAGTTGAGACTAGCAACTGGCCATTGGAAGAGCTGAGATTGGGATCGATACATGTCTCCAAGTCCATACACATTCTCCCACTTCACGATAGCCAATTTGGAAAAGCTTGGCTCAGAAACATTTTGAGGGCCAAAAATTCCATTACAGTATATTCTTGAAACTAACAAAATAGCATTTATAGAATGTAGACTTTTTCCTCAATTTAGACTCCTCATAGTATGACTATACTGTTATTTTGCTGCATTTATTTTTATATCCTGGTTATGTATTTAAGTGTCACCTACTCTACCACATACCTGTGTGTATGCAAACACACACATATAATAAACACTTAACAAATATTTGTTAAATAAACAAATAAATGATTCAGTGAGATTTTATTGAACCATAAAACTATCACCCCTGTGTAAACAGCAATCTATATGAGAGTAGCTGGAATTATTGATTTCTAAGAAATAGAAAGTTATTCAATTCTTCCATCCATGAAAAGCCTCTGAAAAATCCCAGAATTTGTGTAAAAAAAAATGGTGTTTGTAAGTGCATTTTCCTAGGCAGAGATTCCAAAGCTTTCATCCATTTCTCCAATGGGGGTTCTGTGATCCTGAAAAGATAAAAAAATACCAGTCTAATAAACCCTCTCTATTATATCCCTTATGTCATATTAATGACCAGCCAAATGATACTGGTCTACTTATGAACGACTTAACCTACAGAGCTATATACTAGTCTGCAGATATATAACATACCTCCTGTGACAAGAAACTCACCACCATGAGGCAGTCCAAACTACTTTCATATTTTGCAACTTAGCTTCTGATTGACCACAGCTCCACCCTCCAGAGTCACACAGAACATATCCAGCCCCTATGCCACTTGACAGCCCTTCATTTATTTTTACTTAGACAGCTGCCATGACCCTTCCGATCTTCTCGTATGCAGCCTGTAAATCCCCAGTTCTTTCAACCTGGAGCTCTCAGTGCACTCAGGACTCTGCCCAACCCAACGTGGTGGGCCCTCCCAGAGCCAAGTGCAACTCTCACATCCTCGTTCTGTGAACCAGACTAACAGCTCATCACCTGAGGGCAGTTGGTTCTCCCCAAAACGCCTATAATTTTTTCTTTATCTGTTCTACAGTTTCACTGTGACCCTCCAATTCTGTGCATGCAGTTCGTTTGAGGATCCTGTTGCAATTATCCCTGTCAAATGTCCACCTTGTAAATGTAACTGTTTCCTTTGGTTGAGGTTCCGATGGATTCTTAAGTTCTATCATTCCGACTTTTAGCTGCCATCCTTCACACAGCTTCTCTCTCTCTCACTTTAGTTCAGACAGGTTTCCATATAGGTTAATGCCTTATAAATATGCAACTTGGGCTACACAGTCTTTCTATGTTTATCTGATGTTATAATGCCCAGAGTTTTTAGCTGCTAGAAACAGAAGTGTTAGTCCCCTTAGGAAAGACTTAACCTACAGAGCTATATACTAGTCTGCAGATACCTCCGAGCCCACACAGTGGGAGGTGGGGTGCAGGGGCTGGCTTTCGCTGCCATGCCCTGCGAGAGAGGCAGCCTCCTCCAGACTGACTTCCATGCATACCTGGGATCGCTTGCTGTGGCCATTGCTTCCACTACGCAGGAGAACCAGAATAGACCCCGTCTGCTGCCCCCTCCCTCCAGCTGGCCGCACAGGCACACCTCAGCCCTGTTCCAGTCACAGATCACTCTTGAAAAGATGAGGAATGGAGCTGGACATCACTCCGACTGTACTCCTCAGAGCCAAAAATATCTTCCAGTGTGGACTGCCGGAACTGAATTCTCCCCACTCCCATTCCTCCTCGCTCTCTGGCCATTTCCCACTGATACTTGCTGAGGCTCCGATGACCACGCGAGCATTTTCTATTAAACCACTGATGTAGCATGCTTTCTTTCTCGGTCTTTGTTCTCCTGGGCCTCTTTTGCATCGGATAGTGCTCACCCGTCTTCCAAGTATCAATATATTGCAAATATATAGTTATTTGCAATCTGCATGTACCTCCTCATGTTACTTCATTTCACCTCCACAACAGCCCTGTAAGACAGCCAGGACAACAGTACCGTCCCTGTTTCACATACGAAGAAACTGAGACATAAAGCAGATGTGCCCACATGGGCATGACGCTAGGTGCCAAAACAAATCCTGGAAAAATCTGCCTTCTCAGGCAGGTTCATTCCATACCAAGCCATCTTGGCTCCCAAGACACTATAATGAATAGTTACCATCCGATTGCCAGTTACTCTACCTGATGTAGTCTTGTAGACATAGACTTACTACAGAATCTGAGGCTCAGAGAGATTAAGTAACTTGCCCAATGCCACTCAGTTAGTAAGAGATTAGGAGGTCTTGCTCTGTTGTTGGCCCCCTGTTCTTCCCATACTACAGAATCTTTCAAAATCCTAATTTATTCTATGGCTGCCCTTTTAACTTTCTAAATATATACCAACATAATTATATTTTCATTTCCAAAATCTATTCCTTTATCTACCATTCCAGGTGGAGATTTCCACTCACATGGCTTCCCACCATTTCAAGCCTCATATGACTAAAAATGAATTCGTTATCCTCACCTCTCTCACCAGGCCCCCCTCCCATCCCTGTAGTACCAGCATTTGCCCAGCCACAGCGCACAGAACGTTAGAGCTGATTCATTCCTCTCCTCATCCCCCATGTACCGTCAGCCACCAAGTTCTACTGGATGTTCTTGTGAAGCCACTCATTCTTCTGCCTCTTCCTTCCCACTGTTACTTATTCAAGGCCCTGAAACTGATGCTATCGGGTCAGCTGTCTTTCAGCAAAATGTGCAGTTTTCAAGATCCTGCCCCCACTGAGTTCATCTTCTAAGCACTGTTCCACCAATCTTCCTTAACACAGCTTTATATTACTTCCTCCACATATACAACTTCAAAGTGCCCATAATCCATAAACAAGGAGTCTAGAAGTCTCATATGCAGCTTTCAAACTCTCCTCCCCCTGAACGTGCCTCCCCTTATCCGTCTGGGCAGATTAAACCTTATTGCTATTGTTATTGCTAAATTGCCTTTCTGCTCACTTCTGCTTATCCCTCGTTTATCCACCCTTTAGGTGTAAGTCACACTTCACCTCCTCCAAGAGACCAAGTATTCTGGAACCCATAAAATCATAAAATTCCTGCAGCACTTACAGCTTGCACCATCTACCCAAGCACCATGCTGTTTTCTGACTCCAGTAGTTTATTTTTGCTTTATATGACAGTAAGCTCGAGAAAAATGGAGGAAAGGGGGTATAGCTCATGCTCTTCTATTCCCCACGACTCCTAGCAAAAATGCCGCGCATAAGGAGGAGGTTCAATAAATCGCTGCATCTTAGGTATGTTTCCCTGGACTGAGGTCTGTGAGTCACCTTATGGGATCTTGAAGCAGGTAGCCTATAGACCACATTTTGAGAAGTCTTGATTTTTCATGATCAGTTGAAAAAGTCATGCCGAAGGTAGATAAGACATTGGTGTTTATTCTCCTTTTTTTATTAAATATTTATTGTTCAGATTATTACATTTGTTCCTCTATTTTTCCCCCCATAACTCCCCTCCTCCCAGTTCCCACCCCACCCTCCGCCCTCACTCCCCACCCATTGTCCTCATCCATAGGTGCACGATTTTTGTCCAGTCTCTTCCCGCATCTCCCACATCCCTTTCCCCCCTAAGAATAGTCAGTCCATTCCCTTTCTATGTCCCTGATTCTATTATAATCACCAGTTCATTCTGTTCATCAGATTATTTATTCACTTGATACTTAGATTCACTTGTTGATAGATGCATATTTGTTGTTCATAATTTGTATCTTTACCTTTTTCTTCTTCTTCCTCTTCTTAAAGGATACCTTTCAGCATTTCATATAATACTGGTTTGGTGGTGATGAACTCCTTTAGCTTTTCCTTATCTGTGAAGC
This sequence comes from Myotis nattereri, assembly GCF_964212035.1. Taxonomy (NCBI): domain Eukaryota; kingdom Metazoa; phylum Chordata; class Mammalia; order Chiroptera; family Vespertilionidae; genus Myotis; species Myotis nattereri. The sequence goes on along the minus strand of NC_138075.1, from coordinate 35,024,806 downwards.
TCTTTATCTGACCTTCAATTCTGAATGATAGCTTTGCTGGATAAAGTAATCTTGGTTGTAGGTTCTTGGTAGTCATCACTTTGAATATTTCTTGCCACTCCCTTCTGGCCTGCAAAGTTTCTGTTGAGAAATCAATCAGCTGACAGTTGTATGGGTATTCCCTTGTAGGTAACTGAGTTTCTTTCTCTTGCTGCTTTTAAGATTCTCTCTTTGTCTTTTGCTCTTGGCATTTTAATGATGATGTGTCTTGGTGTGGTCCTCTTTGGGTTCCTTTTGTTTGGGGTTCTCTGCGCTTCCTGGACTTGTAAGTCTATTTCTTTCACCAGGTGGGGGAAGTTTTCTGTCATTATTTCTTCAAATAGGTTTTCAATATCTGCTCTCTCTCATCTTCTGGCACCCCTATAATTCTGATGTTGGTACGCTTGAAGCTGTCCCAGAGGCTCCTTACACTATCTTCGTATTTTTGGATTCTTTTTTCATTTTGCTTTTCCAGTTGGGTGTTTTTTGCTTCTTTGCATTTCAAATCTTTGACTTGATTCTTACACTCCTCTGGTCTGCTGTTGGGAGTCTGTATAATATTCTTTGTTTCAGTCAGTGTATGCTTAATTTCTAGTTGGTTCTTTATCACAACATCGAGGGTCTCATTAGATTTCTTGTAGATCTCATTAAGTTTATCGGCAGTTTCTAGAAAATTATTGAAAGACCTTAAAAGTGTGGTTCTGAACTCTATATCCTCCATTGACAATTTTGTCCTGTTTCTTTGTCTCCGCATTTTTATGCTTTCTTGGTGCACCCCCTAGTGGTCTTTGTGCGCAGTCTTGTTGTAGTTAAGCCTTGATTGTTGTCGGTATTACTGGGGGGGATTTGACCTCCAGGCCAACTGGCTGTGAGAATCAGCTGTGTCTGCAGTGGGAAAACTTCTGTCCTCTGGGGAGGTGCTAATCTAGCCTTTGCCTGAGGCTATCCGGCAAATGGCTCTGTGCAGGGCTTGGGCGGGGCAGCGGGTCGCACGGGATCAAACAGGGTGGGCGGAGGGAGCAGTTATGGCTGCTCTCAGTCCCGTCCCCAGAGGCTCTGCCTCTCAGAGTCCCAGCAACCACTGCAAACCTCGGAGAGAAAGCTGCCCTCGAGTTCCGACCGATGCCAGACAGTCCCACTTCTCCCCTTTGAGTCTGGGTCCCTAGAGGCTCACCCAGAACTGGAGCTCAGAGCCTGAGACTCCCTCCCGATTGAAAACGACAACCGCGCCCTCAGCCGCCAGCCCACTCTGCGTGCACCTCCGCACCTTTGTATTTTCCGCACTGTGCCTCCTCTGAGTCTCGGTATGCTGTTCTCTTTCCTTCTAGTTGAAGAATTTCCACTCAGCCAGCCTTCCTGTGGTTCTGGGTGATGTCTGTTCAGTCTTTTAGTTGTATTTTTGAAGTGGTTGTGCAAGGCAGCAATCTCCAGTGTTTACCTATGCCGCCATCTTGGTTCTCGTTTTCGGTGTTTATTCTTATGCTCATCAATAGATCAGCAATAACTTGAATATACACAATTTTCTGTTACCTAAGAGCTGTTGTTGTTTTTTTAAAAAAAAGATTTGCTATGCATAAAACAAATTCCAGGTATTTTGAAGGACATGAGATACTCAATAATTCCTCACATTCCAGAAGTAAAAAGTTGATGTATAACTGATTTTATGTAGTAGATGAATTTGAAATCAATTTTTAGATTGGATGCGAAAGTTAGAATGCAGAACTGTTCCAGTTAAAATGTAATTCATTAGGCAAACCAGCAAATATTTTATAATGAATAATCTGACATAAATATACAGATAGTAAGGCAGAGAAGTAAACAGATATTCAAATGATGCTTTTAGCTTTACAGAATTGTTTAATGAATTTCCAAAACATTTTAGAATATGTTGAATATTTATGGAATTAAATACAGTAGAAAAAAATGAAAATGAAAGTTGAGGAAACAGAATAAAAGAGATGCTTGCAGATACGTTTCACATTTAGGTTAATAACCCACAATGGATAAAATTGTGCAGTTCTGAAGAAACAAATAGGTTACATTATGGAGTTTTTTCAACAATGGAGAACTAGAGAAGAATTTAAAGAAGGCCATGATTTCGTAAAGTGCATTTAAGGTAGTCAACTTGAAGTTAACTATGGTTTTTACGATGTACACTATTTCTTTTTTAAAAAAATATATATTTTATTCATATTTTTACAGAGAGGAAAGGAGAAGAATAGAGAGTTAGAAACATTGATTAACTGCCTCCTGCACACCCCCTCCTGGGGATGTGCCCGCAAACAAGGTACATGCCCTTGACCAGAATCGAACCTGGGACCCTTCAGTCCGCAGGCTGATGCTCTATCCACTGAGCCAAACTGGTTAGGGCGATGTACACTATTTCTGATTTCATTAGTGTGCTGATCACTTTTGAGAAATATGCCTGTGGTAACAACCACACTGTAAAGTTAGGGTATTGTTTTATTTTAGGAAGATATAAAGTTCTTGGTGTAACTAACATCTTTCTCTCTAAATTTCCCCTAATAAACAGCAACTTTGCTTTTACTTGAAAATCAGTAACTGAAAGACCTATTACTTTTCTGGGCAGTCCTAATTATTACAACTTTCTCCTTCGTTACACAGAAATCTGCTCCTGATTCACCCTCCAGTCCCAACTCTGCCCTGCAAAATCACCCGGGGCAAGTCTTTCTTTGCTTCACAGGAGTTCTACTCCGTAGTATGTGAACTTAACTTTCAGGTCTCCTTGAATTCTTCTTTTCTTCTGGCTAAAAATGCTTAATTTCTTCAGCCATTTCTCAAGTGGCGTTTTCTCTAGAAGCCTCAACAATCTAGTCACGCTGCCCTCACTATTTTTTAGCTCGCGAACATCTCACGAAGTATGGCTCACATCATTTAGTACAAGACTCTGATGTTGACCCGCCTAGAACAGAATCTAGGGAAACTACCTCATCTAATGTGCACCCAAGACTTTCTATTAACACTACCAAAAATTGCATAATCTATTTTAGTAATTGCACCATAGCACTAGCTCATATTTAGTTAATGACAACCCTCAACTTTCCCATCCCCCACAATAAACTATTTTAAGTAGTGTCTCCTATGTTCTGTACATATTAAATAGAGACTGTAGGACCTATAGTTGGGACTTTACATTTACAATTTTACAGGCAACTATTTGTCCGTCCCCTCTAAAAACCCCTAGCGTTTAAGCCCAGGCAGCCCTGTCCTTTCCTAAAGATATCAGCAGCGGGTTCACTGTCACTCTCCAATCTCTGCCATGGTTCTTTGTCATATCAGTAATCATAGAAGCGATTATTTCACTCCTGGCCTTGCCGTTTTTCTGGACTCCACTCCTCCAATGACCTTGTCCTCCACTCCATCTCAGTCTCCCACTCCCCTCAATGGCTGTATCCCCTTCTTAACCCATCTCAAACACCCGTTCTTTCACTGCCCTCTCTACTTTACAGTGTCTTTTCCAAAGCTCCCTTAGTCAATCATTTATTTTAACTTTAAAAGAAAAGCACAACTAACTAATCCAGAGATCTTTGAGTAATATTCAGCCACAGCTATTTTTATGAAAATAATAGAATTAGATAGATAGAGATATAGAATTTATCTCTCCCCCACCCAGCTATATTATCTGAGCAGTCCGTGCTCGTTAGAGTATTACAATGCCCTTCTAGTCTAGCTTCCAGCAATGACTTGAGAATGAGGACAATAAAAAGTGACACAAAAGCAACTGTTTAAACCAAATACTAATATGAAACAGAAAGATGCACATGTTCTAGGAAACCACAACCTGTGTTTAGCACAGATTCTTACCCAAAGGAGGCATTCAATAAATGCTGACAAAATTGATTTGATAATAAAAACTTTCCATAATCTGTGCTATCCAGGATGGACCGAATATTGAGCAAGATAATCCACAACTCTTCTACTTCTCCAAGCCCTCAGAATAAGACGTACATGGACAGCCTAGATAAAAAAGAAGGGGGCAGGAAGGCCTACAGTACATTGGAGGAGCAATGAGCAGGATAAGTTTCCTGGAACAGTAAGTTCATGAAGAGGAAATTATGCTGAAAGCCTTGATAAAATTTATCTGTGCATTTTAGGATATGTGACTGTTTCTACATTTTAATTTAACCTAATTTCAGTCCCCTATATAAAAGAATATATAGTGTACTTACTGCCAGAAATGTTATTTATTATATCCAGAGGCTATATCCAGAGAAATAAAGTGCATTAGAAACTCTTTTATTCTTCTTATATGGTCTGTAATATATTCTAAAAGCAAATGAAGTGTTCCTTCCCATTTCAATAGAACTGATGTTTTCTCAAAAGATGAAAGAAGACAGAAGATTGAGATTATACCTTCTGAAAAGGATTACTGGGAATGACTCCGAATAAAAGTGTACACAGGTCTATCAAACACATCCACAAATGAAGACAGTCAATCCAACCTCCACATGAAGTTTAGATTATTGGTAATGTGTATTGTACAGTGTATTATATTAAATGATATAAACATAGATATATAATCATTCTGAAAGCTATTTAAATGATTCTAGACTAAGAATAGTTTTTCTAATAGAGTATCACAGTCAGCATTTGAAAAATATAAATTTATGAGCACTATGGTCCAAGTAGAAGATAATGAGGAAAAAAATCTCTTTTTTACCAATCATCTAAAAATTTAGGCCAAATTATCTATAACTCAATATTACTGAAACAAATCTTACTGGACTGATTTCTCTACACTATTCACCACTTTGTTCTTTATTTTGCCCTCCAAGCATGAAGCAGTCAATGAGTTAATTTCCAAATCAGCCAAGGAGTTAACTTCTTACCACTGCATTTTGATCAAATGGTCTATTTTAAATTCTCCCTTTAAACAAAGAACCATTCTTCTATCCTTGTGTTATTGTATGCTCCTCTTGAATAGTTTCCAGGAATAACAGATCATGAAAAAAAAAAACACCACAGTTGCTCTTAACATCCTTTGTATAAAGTTATTAGATGATGGCACTGATTCCTGATTAACAACTCCAACACGCTGTAGCCCACACGTGGTGTATTAAAAGTTCCCTTGGCAACAGACATCATTTTGCATGCCCATTATAAATTTTAAACATGAAAAATTAAAGAAAGTGTTACTTTTCATTAAGAATGTTGTACCACAAAAGGGACAGGAGCAATAAGACTACCTAAAAATGGGAGTACTGATGGAAGTGTCATAGTGTGGCTTTAATGATGTTTAAACACATATTCATTTTAGGACACTACTGAAAAATATTTTTGGAAATGTTTCTTCAAGAACTTTAATTACCATTAATGTTTAAAAATAAATGATAGAATCTCTGTCCAGATGACATGATTGGTGGTGTTTTTCAGGAAAAAAAAAAAGTTTTAAAAACATCAATACCTGCCTTACATTGTATAATTCCATCTGAAAAAGAAACAAAATCTGTTTACAGTGCACCAGGACAAAATCTAATTTACTTCTTAGTTTGATTTGAGTCCCAAAGAGCACCATTCTCTTAAAAAGGTAAACAGTGTGTTTCATAGGCTTCCACTGGATTTTATGTCTGATAAAGTTAAAGATACACCTGCTGACTTCGCTTATAGCAACAGAACTGCCAAAATAACAGACAAGAAAGCTGGCCCAGATTCTACTTGTATTTTTCAAGAACTAGTTATTTACTTGGGCATCATTTTTGGCACCTGGGTCTCTTATAACAGTCCATGCAGTCTACCAAATAAGAAACGTACATGTTTAAAACATTGAACAATAGACAGTTCTATGAGAAATTCCTTCAGAAATAACAAACTAAAAAAATTCTATATAAATATGTGCTATAAGATTTTATCTCTATAAAATAAGTGCTCCTGTTCTCTCCCGTCATTTTCCTCCCATCCAGACTTAACATCATGTTTGATTTTGTTAGTGTATTTGTTGACTAGGATAGGAAACCCCTATGACAGCTAACAACGTCTAATATTTCTACAATAATAATTATGATGATGATGATGTTGAAGACTGCAAATGCCTGCTTTGAGACAGCAGGAGATGTTCTAAACATTGTATAAACAGCAACTCATTTTAGTGAATAGTATGTTACTCAACACTGGGCACGGGGCTTCCTTCCCCTAATTCACCCAACCCTGGAGACACTCATGGGAGGTAGGCCATGTCTATAAAGAAATAATGTACTTTGATGATGGTGGATAAAGGTTCTGAACCATGAGCTACTCTCATCAAAGAATGGTAATGGTAACCCAACAAAATGGTGCCTTTATTTACCAATTATCTTTTGCCATCTTATTTTGCAATGATAAAGAGTTTTGTTTTCACTTTACTTAGGAGAAGTTGAGAGACAGGCTAGGCAGCCATCTTAGTCTTATCCTCTCCCCTGACCCCCCACCCCCACCCCCACCCCCAACCTCTCATATAATAATTAACATAGGACAAGTGAGTTTTTCAGATTTAAGTCTTTCTTTTCTTTTGTTTTGCTTGTAAGATGGTCGCTTTTTCTCTTCCCTTCAGAATGTTGCCATTTTATTCAACGCATTCCCCAAGCCTCCTTCTCTCAGCTCAGATCTTGTACTGGAGCAGAATTAAAGCTGCCTAAGGCCACGCCAGGCGACCAGTAAGAGGCGGTCGCTTAAGAAAGGGGTTCCCTTAAATCAGCTGCCAAGAGTGTGAAGGCCATTCTCCCCACCTTTCCCCTCGGCTGGAAGCTCCCACCACCCCAGGCCTGGGAAAGCTACATTTCCAAAACTACACACTCCCGTTCCACCTCCACAAAGCTTTCTCAGAGCACACAACACAGCACCCTCTTCCCCAGGCCCTAGGAAAACAGCGCTCCCAGGCCCGGCGATCCTCCCCAAATGTGTCTCCCGCAGCCCTGGGCCAGGATGTCCCAGGGCCCCTGGTCCCCTCTGGGCACCCAGGCGCTCTGGTTCGGAAGCGGGGGAGTCAAGCCATGGAAGGCTGAACCCAGGGCGATTTTCAAAAGCCCGGGAGAGTCCAGACTGCTGGTAAGCTGAACCTCGCCCACTCACCACCCAAGTGGGGTCACACCACAGCCAGGCCGCCGGCCACTTGAAGGGGTTGCAAGTTTCAGTGCTCCCTGCAAGAGTCAGGGTTCCCTGCATCCGGGCAGCTGGACCGAAAGGCAACCCCCAGCCCTCTGGCAACGCTGTCCCTCCTGAATTAGACATACACACCCTGGGATTTCTGTTTCCTGGGCAGAGAGGGAGAAATGAAGGATGGGAGGGGCGACCGGGAGGGAGTAGGGTGTGGCAATGGGTGGAGGGAACGGGTAAGGGCCGGTTAAAGTCACCTCCCTGCCCGGGACAGAGCCGGGGAAGGGGCAGCGGGTCTGCCTGCCGCTTTGTTGTCATCGTCCCAATCGCTGGCGCGCACGCTGCAAACACGCCCCCAAAATCAGGGCCACGGGCCAAGAGGCCCCTAAGAGCCCCAGCCCCTTGGCCGAAGGAGGAAACTTGTACGCAGGCACTCCAGCACCAGGTGCTGCGGTTTGCCTCTGAGGGCCATTTTAACTGCCAGAATAATGATGATCATTAAATAAGAGAATCAATAGTATTTTGTTGTCTTCCAAGTCTTTGGAAAAATGAAATTCAGGTTTTCGCCGGATCCGCTAACATTAACAGCCCCCCGAGACGCAGCGGGGTGGGTGGGTGGGTGGGTGGGGGAGATTGGTGCTCAAGGTGGGGAGCGCGAGGAAGGTGCAGAGGCGCTGCGGGGAGGGGGCAGGCTGGGGGCCCGGTCCCCACGCCATTTGCGGGGATGCGGCGCCCGCCCGCCTTACCTGTGGATGCAGTTTCCATGGCAACGGGAGACCGGACGGGGTTCGAGCCCAGTTCTCCGGGCGCCGCTTCCCCGGCCCCGGCGCCCAGCCCCCGACTGGACTCCCCCGCCTGCGGCGCCGGCCTCGCCCCTTTCGGCGTCACCGCTTCGTCCTCCCCTTCCTCCCGGTCCCCAAACCACTGGGACCCGCGGCCGGCCAGCGGCAGCAGCTCTTCCTGGGGATCCGGCGGCGCGGCCATGGCTGGCGGTCCCGGGCGCAGCGACGGCGGCTGGGGGGATGGAGGTGCGGTGGCCGGACCGGCAGGCGCTCCCTGCTGCTGCCCGCGCCGGGACTCGGGGCTGGGAGGCTGCGGTGTCCGCGCCGCCGCCGCCGCCGCTCCGGCCGAGCTGCTGCCGGCCGCGCTCCCCGCTTCAGCTCCTCCTCCTCCCCGCCCCCCTCCCAGCCCGCCGCCCGCGCTCCTCCTCCGACCCCGGGCGGCCGCCTCGCTACTCCCCAGCCTGCGGTTACGCAGGTGGAAATGGCTGGCTTTGGCCGCGTCTTCCTTGGCACGCGGCAGCCCCGGGCCTGCTAACTGCAGGCCCCGCTCACGGACGTGCCAAATCTACTGGAATCTTCACGTCATTTGGGGAGCGATCAGAGGAGAGGACGCGCAGGTAGCAACAACCCCGGCTGGAGCGGGGCTGATGAGGCTAGACGCCCTCCAAGTCACAAACTTCAGCCCGGATGGGTGTCCTGGGGGTCGAGGCAAAGAAAGGAAGCTGGGACCCTCAGGGCCACAGTTGTGAGGGCGACCACTGTCAGCTGTGGAGGAGGCGGGTCTGCGCGGGGAGGTGCAGGTGGTGGTGGTGGATGGAGGTGAAATGCTGTGTCCTTACATTGTCCTGGAGGGCTGGAAAGCCTCCGGGGAAGCAAGCTTACCAGACCTCGGTCCTTCCAGCCCTGAGGGCAAATGGGGTGCCGTGGGTGGGACAAAAAGCAACTGTTTCCTTTCAGAAACACGGAGCCAAAGCCACACAGATTAGAAGCTGCCTGTGCGTGTACTTATTTTGCTGTTTTATTGGTGAAGTTGGACATTCCAGGAGGCTTGCTGCTTCTGCTTCTTTTTTCCCCTTTACAGCTCTCTCTGCCAAGGTGGAAATTTTTTGACAGGAAAACGGAAACTCAGAAGTGTCTTGCCTTATATAGTGTTATGCCCATATGTAGACCCATCTTTTCAAACAAGACGAGCTTTTTTTTTTTTCTTCCTAAGTTGTCTATAAAATAATGTAATTGGAAAAAAAATAAGGTTCAACCCCACGCAGAGGGTGGATGAACAGGCTCTGCTCCTCCTTAGAACTGGTGGGGCGTGAGCTGACGTTCTGAGAGGCTGGAGGGCTGCTAAGCCACCCGAGGCATATTGAAGATTTCATACCTGTCGATTCTTGTATTCAACTTCAGCGCCATTCAGATATGCCTCAAAAAAGGCTGAAACTTAAAAGCCTAAATTTTGCTCAGTCTTTGCTAGTCCATTAATGTTCAAAAAACATTGTGTCAATAAATTAGAGAACATGTATTCACTCATAGACAATAAATATGGCCTACTAGTGCCAGATGTCCCTGAGAATCTAATGATCACCAAATTTCACATTACTGTTATCTTCAAAATTATGATGGACATGTTTATTATCTTGATTGTGGTGATAGCCTCACAGGTATATATACATATGTCAAAATGTATCAAGTTCACTATAAGTATGTGCTTATACATATATGTACATTATATATATATATAAATTTTACCTCAACAAAGCTATAAAAAAAGTATTCCCTCCAACAACAATCATCAAAAAATTCTTGATTATCATGAGTCACTGTGATTTTTTAAATCTTCCTATAGGAAAATGAGCCTGTTTTAAGAAACCTTTCAGATGAAAAACTATTCCACTGACATCTTTCCATGGAGCTTAGTCCTGTCATGTGATCAGGGGGCACTTGTGAGACTTCTCAGATCTATTTTTAGAATGCCCTAACGTGTTAGAAATACCAGATGGAAATTTCTCATATTTTCGTTATTAATAACATGCCAAGAATCCAGAAAACTCTAATGATGTAACACAGCGGTTCTCAACCTGTGGGTCGCGACCCCTGAAAATACATCCTGCATATCAGGTATTTACATTACGATTCATAACAGTAGCAAACATTTTAAGTGGGTATTGATAGGTTCTGAAACTTGGAAAATTGGTGTGATAAGGCAGTTAGTTACATACAAAATAATATGGAGAATGCTATTTTGTTTCTCTGAGAAACATTAATGTAAGTCATCATTTAAGAACTGGAATAACTATGCAAGCCTCTTAGTTGAGAAAGAGTTTTGGGATATGCCTACGTTGATAAGGAGTGTTGGGATATGATAATATGTATTTTCCATATTTCATCAGGTAATAATCAATACCCTAATTGAGAATGTGTGAAATAGCCAGTTAAATAAATCTAGATTTTACTTGTTAAAGGAAACTAACATTTTCCATTTTAAAAGAAAATTTCCATTTCCAATTTAATTTAAATTCCATTTTGATAACGACTCCATTTTGCTCTGCTGAAAAAGGTGTGCACACTGTCTCAGTTTTAGCAATTTTCATAGCTATCTTTACTTAGCGGATTCCACTTCCAGATGTATACAAATAATTATCCATCTGGGAGAAGAAATGTTCAGGCTTATGCTATGGTTTGAAATTACCAATGTTTATTTATAAGTGTTATTTATTTTACATTTATTTTACAGTTCACTCCTGTGAACTGACAAAGCTTGACTAATTTGAAAATGACTGGGCATAAGACACAGTCAACAATGGAATTCCAGGGCTTGCATAGTTACTCTAAGTCAGCGATTGTCAACTTTTTTCATCTCATGGCACACAAAAACTAATCACTAAAATTCTGTGGCACACCAAAAAGTATATTTTTAGCCAATAGGTATAAATCTGATTCATTCACACAGGGCAGCTGTTGTTACTTTTTTAAATTGACAATCTAAAAGTTCAGTGCCCCTGACTAAATAGTCAAGTATTGCATTTTTAAAAATTCTTACGGCACACCAGTATGCCACAGGAGTGCTTAAGAATCGATGCTCTAAGTTATGAATTGCTTTAAAATGTTTTTGAAACAAATAGGGTTGGCACTTGGGAAGGATAGCAAGAAGAGTTGAGATGAAAGAACTGTCAGGTTTTCTCTTATCTATTGCTTTTTTGAAAAGAAGTTATGTTCATTGTTTCAAAAGAAGGAAACTGGTATGGTATATTTATTTAACATTAGCATCTTAACTTAGACCAAACCTTATATCATGGGGCCACGGATGTGGGGACATGCAGGAAGAGCACCACAAGCAACAAACTTCAACCAAGATGAAATCCTTCCTGGCCTCAATATTAAGGCTACCTAATAGCTCGGTGCCTCCGTTTCCTCAACTATAACCTGGATATTTTAATAGTCCCTTTGGCATTGGGTTTGGGAGCGTTCTAAGTGTATTGACAAATGTAAAGAATATTATTAAGATACTAGAGGCCCGATGCATGAAATTCGTGCAAGAGTAGGCCTTCCTTTCCCCGGCTGCCAACACCAGCTTCCCTCTGGCACCTGGGAAGGGCTCCCCTCACAGCCCTGGCTTTGTCTGGAAGGACGTCCGATCTAATTAGCATATTATGCTTTTATTATTATAGATAATAGCACATGCCAAATTATTTCCAGAAAATGGTTTATAATAGTAAAAGTTGTCTGGGTATTTATATTTGTGAAGAGTAAACCCTTCAGGCATTTAAAGCAAATTAGATCAGGAAGGATCCCCTTGTATTCTTCCTAGTAGTAGTTCCTATATTCTGAAAGACAAACCTTATTTATAGATAAACATACTTGAAAGGTTCTTCTAAGTAAGATAGTTGTTTGACTCAAGGTGCGACTCACTCTGAAACAAGCAACAAATGAGGCATATGGCCTGCCAGCCGTGAGTTTGACATGCTTGCTCTGAAGCCTCAAATTTCTCTGGTCATTGTGAGCGGGGTTGGTTCAGGGCTTAATTTGTCTATATGGATGCAGCTCATTTTGCAACATATTGTTCACTCTTCTACAGAGTATAGATGCTCTTGAATTTGATATGGAAAAGTTCTCCATTTCCTACTGCAGTGAAAGAATGTTTAAATTGAAACTAATTTATACAAGCTATAGGCTAGTGCACAAGACAGCTGTGTTTTCTCCAGGGGGCCACTACAGCACTCACAGATGTCACAACACATTTGGAACACACCAGACTCCTCCTGTCCCTGGGGAGTGGCTGCTGTTACTTCATCTGCCACCTGAGGAGATAAAGCCTCTAATGCCCTCTAGTAGGGGTTGGAAGAAGAGAATTGATTGCTTTTCATTGAACCCAGATTTGTTTTCTTAATTTGTACATTTGAGTAAAACTGCAAAGATTTTTTATTTCTTTGGGCAAGTATATGAATTAGGAGGTCTGTAACTTAAATTCTCTGTGCTTTGAATTCACAAAGATATTCTGATCTTGAGAAGCAAACCAAAATAGACATGATAGACACTGATTGCCTTTGAATAGTGCTTTGCAAGTTTACAAACAGATTTCATGTAATACACACACACACACACACACACACACAATTTCCCAAATTTTGGTGAGATATGGTATTTCACAGTAATTCTAATTTTTTATTTAGTTGGAGATCAATGAATTAGGAATTTTTTCATGTGCTTCTTGGTAATTTGTATTTTTTAAATAACAGCTGTAACTGAGATATAATTTGCATACAATTTAAAGTATATAATTCAATGGTTTTAAGTAGAGGTTGTGTAACCATCATCACAATTTTAAAACATTTTCATCACTCCAAATGGAAGCCTCATACCCCTTGTCAGTCACTCTCCACTCTAACAACCCCAAATCCAGTCCCAGGCAATCACTAATCTATAAAAGAAATTTGCCTATTCGGGACACTTCATATGTATGGAGTCATACATTATGTGTCTTTTTTGTCTGGCTTCTTTTCCTTAGCATAATGTGTTCAAGGTTCATCCATGTCATAGAATTTATCAGCACTCCATGCTTTTCTATGTGTGAATAATACTCCATTGTATGGATATCACAATTTGTTTATCCATTTATCAGTTTATAGACATTTGGGTTGTTTCCACTTTTTGGCTATTATAAATAGCTAGAGGCCTGGTGCACAAATTTGTGCACAGGTGGGGGCTGGGCTGGCCAGGGGGAGGAGATGGTGGGAGGTTGGCCGGCCAGCCCCACCCCCTATCGGGGTAGGGGAGCTGATTGGGTCTGGGGCCAGCAGGGGGGTTAGGGTCACGGGAGGTTGGCTGGTTGGCCCCGCCCCCACAGTGCATGTCATATACCGGTTGTTCTGATCATTCCATGCCGGGGTCCAACCCCAGCTGGTCCAGGGGTTCCCAAAGGCGTAGACGGAGTCGGCGAAGAAGGAATGACACGGAGACAGCGTTCAGTTGATCAGCAGCCTAGCCAGGATCTCCAGCCAGGATCTCCAGCCTAGTTCTGGTCTCGATCTCCAGAGAGGTTCTGCTGTTTATTGTCTTATTACATCCGTATTTATACCAGTTGATTTTAATCCTGTCAATTTCTATTACAAAGGTTAGGGCGTTTCTTATCTCCATTCCAGGGAGTAAAGATTATGTAGCTTAAGCATGATTGTTTGTAGTGATTAACTATACGCCTGGCACTTAGTTAAGGAGTTTCATCCCCTCCCTGACTTCAGGGAAAAATTCCTACCTGGGGAAACAACCTTTCTTGGAGAGGTGACCTTGGTTAAAACACACAGCGCTAAGGGGAGCAAACATATTAAGAACAGTATGCTATATACGCCAGGTCCCTTGAAACATATGCTGTGCAGATGTTTCTTTCCTGCAGCGACTGTGTCAAGCAGCAAGGATGGACCGGCTTCCGGCAATTCCAGTCGTTCCAGTTGTTCCAGTAGTTTAGGGTTTATATATATAGATGCTGGTATAGGTGTTTGTGTATAAGTTTGTGTACATTTTTTCTTTCATCTTGGGTTTATACCTAGGATTAGAATTGCTGGCTTATATGGAAGCTCTGTGTTTAATTGTTTGAGGAATTGTCAGTCTGTTTTCCGAATCAACTGCCTCATTTAAAATGCCCACCAGTAGTGTATAATGGTTTCAATTTCTCCACATCCTTGCCAACAGTTGTTGTTATTTGTGTGTGTGTTTTTTTTATTACAGCCATGTTAGTGGGTGTGAAGTAATATCACATTGTGGTTTTGATTTGTGTTTCCCTGCTAGCTAATGATGTTGGGCATCTTTTCATGTGCTTATTGGCTGTGTGTGTGTGTGTGTGCACATGTGTATCATCTTTGGAGAAAAGTCTATTGAGATCCTATGCCCATTTTAAAATTTGGGCTATTGTTTTTTTTTATTTAGTTGTAAAAGTTCTTTATATTCTGGATACAAGCTCTTCATTAGACACATGATTTGCAAAATTTCCCCCTGTCTGTGGATTGTCTTTTCACTTACTTAATGGTGTCCTTTGCTAGCACAGAAAGGTCCAGTTCATCTATTTTATCTTTTGGTACTTGTGGTGTTGGTATTGTATCTAAAAAATTATTGCCTAATCCAAAATCAAAAGATTTACAGCTGTGCTTTCTCTTGAGTTTTATGTCTTATATATAGGTCTTTGTTCAATTTTGAGTTAATTTGTATATATTCTGTAGGTAATTTTTCTTTTATTATTTTGTGAATTGCCTTTTGTGTCCAGTTCTATACTTTTCCAGTCAAATCTTTTTTCTCAAACATTTTTAAATGCTCTTTGCATTGTATTTTTGTTATTTATGCTTCACATTTTATTTTTCAGAGATGATGAGTAACCAAGGCTCTAAAAAAATCTTCAAAGACTTCTTTAAAATCACATGGCTAATGCAACTGTTACTAAAGCCTAAGTCTTCTGACTTTAAACCTCATGCTCTCCAACTTAAAAGTCCTAACACAGTGCAATCACATTTTCAGTTTGTATTCAGTATGTCATTAACAAGAGCCCAGCTCAGCGGAGCTCAAGGTAAACTACAAAGGTAGTCATGTTTAGTGCTCATAGACTACACCCCAAGTATTCAGAATTTAAAGCAAAACCCCAGCTTCAAGACCAAGGACAGGAAAGGTACTGATACCCTGTGAAGTCAGAACCCTGGACAGCTCAGTAGGCGCTTCCCCCCAAAATAGTGTTTTCTTCCAACAGGACTGAAACCACTATTAGTGGCTGACTCATGCTTCTGGGGGTTAGTTCCAATTTAAAGGGCTCTGGCCTTATGCATATGACCCTAATGTCTCCTGGAGAAAAGTGTCATGTCATCTTCCAAGAATCTGTCATCTTTATGAAGTGGCAAGGCCTAATCTTCAGGTCTGACAAATATGTGAGGAAAATTCTAGGTCCCGGAGTCTTTGGGGGGCGATGTGTGTATGTCTGTGTGTAGGAGGTGGG
Source organism: Myotis nattereri (assembly GCF_964212035.1). Classification (NCBI taxonomy): domain Eukaryota; kingdom Metazoa; phylum Chordata; class Mammalia; order Chiroptera; family Vespertilionidae; genus Myotis; species Myotis nattereri. The sequence continues at coordinate 35,009,455 of NC_138075.1, read as the reverse complement.
GGTTTGGGGAGGAGTGGGGGGTGTTAGGCTGGTCTAAAGAGAAATTGTTTTCTTTCTCTCCTTTTTTGGATTTCTTTATCCATAAATCTGCCTTTCCATCAAATTTGGGGACTAGGCAGGAACTCCACTGTAAGTGGAGATCTGAAACAGTACTTGGTAGAAGGTTAAGTCTACCTGAGAGTGCCAAGGAGAGTTGAGGGGAATACTTACATGAAAGGACTGAGAGCCAGGCCATACTTATAATTCCATGTACACCATAATATGAGTTTGGACATTGGTGTCACAGGACAGATAGAACCACACAAATTCTGTGGCTTGCATGCACTTATGAACTGTCCTGAGTCACTGGTCATCTATTCCATTGCAGACCTATTTGGTCTAAGGCCATGATCAATAAGGATAAGACTATCGTGACTGGGAAATAACCTAAGATAAAGTTGCAAACAAAAGTCCTTAGCATGAAGATAATCCAGGAGACCTGCACAAAGTCAATAAAGAGAAAGAAACACTTTGGGTCCATTTCATTTCCCTTGAAAAATAATCAATTAAAAAAATCCAACTTTGTCTCCTTGAAATGGGCATAACACCCTAGAACATCAGCCAAAGGATGCTTTCTGTTTTAATGGCAAGAGGCCAACTATCTTATGTATAGAAACAATTGCTCTGTAGAACGTCTAGATGATCCTCTGGGAAAAATGTTACTCTTCAACAGAATCATGGCTTCCTGTGCAGCTTAATTGTGAAGATGTTAGGAAGATCCTGTCAAATATTGTTTCTACTCTAGCCTGTCACTAGTATTGGAAGTTCAACATTTTGACTTTATAAATTTGGCAGGTCAGTACTTTTGTAAATGGCAGCATCTCCAAATAAATAACTCGGCATTCATAGAAGTATCATACCTCATGGTGAATTATCAGACAGCTTTACTAAGCTGAGCTTACATTCTGATAAGGGGAGAAGACTAGGGCCAGCACTCCACATTGGCCTGGGAGGACAGCCAGCGGAATGCAATGATAGGCCCTTGACCGCAGAGGGAGATGCTTAACTTCCCCAAGGCTGACTACATTTCAGCAAACCATGAACAAGCTCAAGAATCTTGCAGCTTGTATTATAACAGAAGTGATCCCTAAGATTGTGAAAATATTTCTTTTCTTTGAGCTTTTTCATCTTTTCGGAATTCTCTAGGGAAAAAAAGAAGTTATATAAAAAGTCTCTAAGGTCATCAGCATCTTTTATTTAGTTAGTTTTCACACCTTTTAGATACTAATAAGTTTTACTTGTAAATTATACATGTAAGGTTATCTTAAGCATCAAGGATCAATTCATAAAAGGAGCACTACAGGCTGCCAGTAAACGGGAGGAAGACAAGGGTTATGCATTTGACTGCATCAAGAAAAGCTCATGTATACCTTTTAATGAGCAATGCCGCTCTAATGCCTAACTTCAAATTCTGCTACCTGAAAAACAAAACAAAAAGCACAAACAGCAGGGCTGGGCAGACCAGCTGGGCCCCCTGCCAGGAGCGCTGCTGTGAGAGAGCATTGTGAGGACTAATACGGGTTGACTAGGAGTTATTTTGATCCTGTAAAAATAAACTTCTTCCTCTTCACTGATTTACATGCACATTTTATGTAGCATATAGTAGATGCTTAATATATAACAGCTAAATAAATGAAGTGTGAGGATTTTCACTAGAAGAAGACACATTGAGGATCCTTTAAGCAAAGTCATCTCTTCTACACCAGCCCTGAGATATCAAGCCAGAGTCTCTACCAGGCTCCACCAGATCCTGTGATATCCTAGGTCCTGGCTTTGACCCATATTTTCTTTCTGGAGATAGAGTGGCTTAGACTTCAGCTTTCAATCCCTTCTTGTCCTGGTTTCTCCCTCAGATGTGTCTTCACCTCTGGTGACTTGGCCTCCTGTAGTGTCACTTCAGCCCCTTCTCACCTTGCAATTCTCCACCCACTTCCTAGATAAACCTGAGCCACTATCTCTCCTCCCCTTGGCGTCCTGCTCTCTACAGTTGACGTCACCCGTGGGATAGAGGCGTTTGTGCAGCTGTGGCACCTGCAGGCTCTGAAGTTAACCTCTTGCTCTTGTCAATCTCTGCCTACTATGCCCATTTAACCCCCAATATGCATAGAGGGGTACCACTTGGGAATACACAAGGCCCTGTGGAAAGCCATAACATTCCTAAATATTGTAAAGCACAGATGCCTTGAAGTCTGAACTATTTCAGCACAGAGGCCGTGAAGTTTGGACACCTCATACACCACCTCTTAAGAGGGTTAGAGATTAAACTCTCCGGGGATGATAAACAGTCTCCTGCTCAGCTGCTATGGGGAATCCACAGCTTCACTGGGGTGAATTCTGAGGGATGCTTAGAGGTAGTGGTTGGGTATGGAAGCTTCAGTGTCAATAACAGAGCTACAACTTAGTCTTGGCCCAGAATGCTCATTTAATTTAGCTAACTCAGTTTGGAATGGAATGAAGCCACTCTAGATAATGAGTTTAAGGAAGTTCTAAATAGTCAGTCTATCTGGGCCATCTAAGTGGAAATAGCTGTGGTTCCCTCCAGATTATATGCCTAAAAATTGGAGCTGATTCAATGCCCCTTAAATACTAGCTCAGGTATTTGCATAATTATTCTCAAACTTGATGGCTTCCTTGGGGACCATCTTGAACTGATATACTTAAGCTAACCTGACTCCAGCTTTCTCTTGCACTTTGCATTTGGGCAGGGAGGCCACTATGCCATTTATAAGCCCCAAGCTGAGAGAGGGAGTGGGGAAAAAAATCAGTTCTTGTGTAATGAGGCCCCTCCCAAAGGATTAATTGCATCACAGAGCAACCCCAGCACCTGTATCTATCCCCCTACAGTTTTCCAACAAGTCTGACCAACCTAAGGAGTTTCAGGAACTATAAAATTGGGCTGATAACTAGGGACCACATCTATTTCTGCATAATATTGCCCCCCATGTTACCATATTGAAAATATTCCATAAAGCTCCATGCTCATTGCATTCTATGTGGCATCCTCAGGAGCCGAACACTGCAGCAGCCCTCATTGCCCCACTGGAATAGAAACCATTGGCGGTCAACGTTGAGAATTAGCTACTCATGAGAACTATTCAGTATCACTAAAGGACTGTAACCCTGAGTGTATTATAAAAGCCACTTTTTACTACAGGTTTCACAATTTGTGGTCTGCCTTAGGGCTGACATTTTGTTCTCCTAGCAGGGCCTGTTATTTTCCTGGATTCTGTCCAGAAACCACCAGCCAAGAAAAGCATTCCTGAGATAAGCTAGAGGTATCAAAATTTACAGTACACTTGTAGAAACACTGAAGCTACCGTCCTGGCTCTAGGAGCCCCAGTTGTGATGGGGTATGTTCACCCCTCCCAGAATACAATGATGCAAGTCCTCTGAGACTTTCTTCCAACCAGTCTGTTACAGTGCCCTAACTGAGGCAACCTATCTTTTGGTACATGTTGAATTGGAGTACAATCATATTCTGGTTGACTGTCACACAACTCCAGGTACCTGGTCTATTCACTCATAAAACCCTGAACTGTTGCTAGCAATATGGGCTCTCTGCTGAGCTGAATCAATCCAAATATGAGACTGTAAAGGTCAATTCTCTGGAATTATCTCCCCTCATTACATTCAATGATGTGCATGATTGGGGCAGGCCACCAAGCTCCAACAGTCTCTAGTATTTTGGGGGTTTGTGGAATACTGTGAGATAGATTGATAATATCCATATATTATTCCTTCCATATTTCTCCATTCTGACTGCCAAGCTTACCAAAATGCAGCCAAGTGCCATAAAAGACCTAAAAGGCATTTACAACCACAAAGATGATCCATCCTGCATCTATTCTAGTACACCCAGACTATTAGGGTCTTTCCTCCCCCAAGCATAGGTTCTGAACACACCACAGAGGAATATTTTCTCAAAGTATGGGCTAGAGACAAGCTACATCAGAATCACTTGGCATTCTAGCTTAACATGCTTGTTCCTGGGCCCTACCCCAGATCTAATGAGCCAGATCCACTGGAATTAGGCTCAGTAATATGCAATTTAAATAAGCACCTTCAGTTATTCTTACATCTGCTAAAATTTGAAAATTATCAGTAGCAGCATCCTTCCTAACTCAGCCCTGACTTGGCATTTTTACAAACCTATTCCATAAGTTTACCATTCTCCATCCTTTGCCCCTTCCAACCACCCAGCCAAAGTTATATGCTATAGGAGAGGAAGTTCTTGATCACCACTAAAGCAACATAAAGTTTGAGGGCATTATTTGGAAGAGGGCCATGTTTTCAATAATAACAAAAACCAGCTATTGCAACAAAGAATACCACCAAATTGTCCAAAGATGAAGCCAAAGGTCTATTCTTTGGTTCTAAGTCCCTCCTGGTGCCAAGGTCAGAGTAGGCTAGGCCAAGTAGAGACAGCAATGAGCAGCTAGCCACAGGCAAGGTAGTCAGGTAGGTTAGGGAGAAGTATTTATAACAAAGAACCTAGAAAGACAGGTGGAGCTGGGAGCATTTAATACTAGAAGGTAGCTGGTTGGGTATTTGCAGCAAGGCATAGTATTAGAAGAGCTAAGACAGATGGGGTTAGGGAGATACAGAAGACAGTTAGGGGAAAAAGAGGGCATTGACAGCACCCAGCCGAAGAATTCAAGGAACAGGCTAATCTAGTAGAGGCCGTACTAACAGACACATCAAGACAATGTACGAAGACACGTTCAAAGATAAATGAGTAAATCAAGGTTTAGAAGCTACATTAGATTTGTGGTTGGAGTGGTGGTAGAACTGGAGGAAAAATTGGAGATAAAAATAAAATGAGGACCTTAAATGGATAGATGATGATAATGAGTTGTGGCTGAGGAATACAATCACCTTTCTGAGCCTGCAGTATAAGTAAAAGACACAAAGAAAAGGAGAGAAAGAGGAAATAATTCTCCACACAAAGAACTGGTCAGCTCTTTAGCGAAGTAAGACTATCACCTCCGCTTATATTTAGGCTATGGCCAGGTAGCTCAGTTGGTTAGAGCATCATCCTGACATGCCAAGGTTGCGGGTTCCATCCTCTGGTCAGGGCACATACAAGCATAAACCAATGAATGCATAAATAAGTGGAACACACAAAACGATGTTCTCTCTCTTAAAAAAAATTTTTTTTTAAATTCACTGTCCCTCTATTTTCTCCTTAGAGCTAAATGCAAATATAAATGCACCGGTAAAATGAGGAGGTTTTATTGTCTGAGAGTTAGTGCTTCTTACAGTTCCATTCTGGCTGCCTTTTAAGAAAAGCTACTAATTATATATCAACAAATCATGGACAAAGATTATTTAACTTTCTTAGATAGACCCATCAGAAATAGCATTCTGTTGGTCTAATTAAAACTTTAACCAGGCCCATGTGGCTCAGTGGTTGGGTGTCAACCCATGAACCAGGAGGACAATGGTTCGATGTCTGGGTTTCAGGCTCCATCCCCAGCAGGGGGTGCGCAGGAGGGAGCTGATCAATGATTCTCTATCATCATTGATGTTTCTATCCCCTCCTCTCCCTTCCTCTCTCTAAAATCAACAAAAACATTTTTAAAAACTTTACTTCAGAACAATTCCTAACTTTAATTGAATGATATATATTCAGTGCCAGACAATAATCAGAGGCCCTCTGCTGATGACTTTAGAAGTGCCACATAATTATCTCTTCCACTGTCAAAGTAAACCCTAAGTTGTGCTGCATTCATTCTTTGTGTGATGTATCAAATTCAAATGTGTGACATAGAATTTTCACAGATAATCTAATAAAATCATTAACTGGAAAGTATTCATTTGCATAAGGATCTAATGTTAACAGTAATAGAAAAATTAAATTAGCATTTGAAGTCTCCAGACTTTTGGTTCTCTGGAATTAAATTTAAAGGCATTCCAAAGCCAAATTGTAATCTGAAAGTCTCCAGAGTTCTCTAGCAATAAGCATAGAGCTTCTGAGGAAATAAACTTATCAACTTAAAAGGTTTTAATTAACAAATTATTATGCAACTCAAGATTTTCTTATCTAGGTTTGTAAAGTCACCTCTATTTTGTTTAAACAATCCTCTTTAAATCAGGCAGTGACCATTAATTTGTTACATTCAGTGGAAATAGACCTTCCCAATTGTTTTCAGATTGGAGCTACCTTTACCCATAAATAAAGAGATTACATTTATATGTTTGTCCTTTGTCTAGGTAGGAGTACAAAGAAAGAGATGAATGACATGAAGTTTTATTTCACTTACAATGTTTATTTAGTTTGCTTGATTTTTAGTGGTTTCAACTTCCATTGTTTCTTGAATAGACACATAAAACTATATCAGAAACTTTAAAGTGAGAAAAGGAGATAACCGAAACTGATCACTCTTTTTGTATTCCTCCTATGGCTTTTAACTGTAATTGGCTTTTGCTCCAAATACTATCTGGAATATGTTAATGACATTCTTCCTTTAAGAATTACTCAGGACAAAGGCTTTAGTTTGGCAAATCACCAGTGGTTACAGAAACTCTGACTTAATTGTTGGCTGGTCAAATCCTTGAGCTTAACCTAGAAATAACATTCTTAAAGTTGTTTATATAATAGTAGAGGCTCATTGCAGTGCGGTCCCTTGGACTGGCCTGCGGGGATCCAGCCAAAACTGGCTCTTTGACATCCCCTGAGGGGTGCCCGATTGTGAGAGGGTGCAGGCCAGGCCGAGGGACCCAACCAGTGCACGATCAGGGCCGGGGAGGGACCCAAGGAGGGCTCCAGGGTGTGTCCAGCCCGTCTCACCCAGTCCCAGCCCTACAACAAGCTAACCTACCAGTTGGAGCATCTTCCCCCTGGTGGTCAGTGCATGTCATAGTGACCGGTCAAACAGTTGGAGGGACAATTAGCAGATATATATATATATATATATATCTGTGTTAGCTCTCTCCCAGTCTTGTACTGGGTAGGAAAGTCACAACAGATTTCTAATACTATACTATGACAATTACTATATTTTTATCCAAAAGACCTGCATCCCCTCCCAAAAGAAAAGCTTAATGCACATAATTCAACTACTTGATTTCTGAGCCAACTTTTTAATCTAAAAGGTTAGTTCTCTAAACTGTTATTATCTAGTCTTTATATGCTAAGGTAAAAATTTGTCCAGATAGGTCATCTTGTTCAACTAGATTTTCAGAGAAGATAATATTAAAAGTACAGTTATGTATCAAATTTCATTGGTATTTGTTTCAAGCCCATACAGAAACAACAAGTATTTTAATTAATTTGTTTTTAAATAATCAATTAATAACATGAAAACTAAAAGTTCTGTGAAATAAAAAATATAGAGGAGCCAGTGTTGTTCAGTGGTTAGAGTGTCAACCTGTGCACTGAGGGTGAAGGGTTCAATTCCCTGTCAAGGGCATGTACCTTGAGTTGCAGGTTCAACCCCCACCTCGGGGCATATGTGGGAGGCAACTGGTGTGTCTCTCTCACATCATTGTTGCTCTCTCTCTCCTCACTCTCTCCCTTCCACTCTCTAAAAATCAATGTAAACAATACCTTTGACGAGGATTAACAAACAAACAAAAAAATGTATAGGAAAAACTTACCTTTTTCTATATGTTTATGTATGTTTACAACAGTCAATATTAATTGAACCATGACAAATATATTGAATCATTGGTAGTTGTTAGATTAATGGAAATATTTTTAAAATCTTCACTCCTTTATTTTTCTTGAGAATACAGTTTAAAACTGTAGTCTATTGAATGAGGTGGCCACCTGGTGATGGAAACGAGCACTACAGGCACTGTTTTGTATGAATTTAATGTCATATTCTACACAAACCATCTGAACCACACAAAAAATGGTAGCGCTGTCCAACAGAAACATAATGTAAGTCACACATGTAATTTAAAATTTTCTAATCACCGCTTTTAAAAAGTAAAGAGAAACAGGAATTTTCATAATACATTTATATTTAACCCAATATATAAAAATATTATTTCTACATGTAAACAATACAAAAAATAGTTTATTTTTTCATAGTAGGTCTTCAAAATGGGATGTGCATTTGACAGCACATCTCAGTTCGGACCAGCCACATTTCAGGTATTCAAAAGTCACACGTGGCGATGGCTAGTGGCTACCACGCTGGACAGAGCAGATCTGGGGAAGGAAAGGAGAGCTGCCATTTGCTTTTAACGAAGTTCATTCATTCCTCAGCCCCTCTCCTCTGCCCACTCTTTTAAAAGTTCCTCCTTTTCCCTCTTTCAATTTTACTTTATTTTGTAAATATATATATATTTTTTTGCCTCCTGAACATTTTAGAATACTTAAACGACCCTCGAAAGCTTGTCCGAAAACAAGAACTCAAGAAGACACTTGGAGGGCCCATTTCTCAGGGCACGAAGCGGGGCTGGGAGGCGTCTGCCCGCGCTGCCCTTCCGTTAGGCTGCATGGCGCTCGGCGGCTTTGTGCAGCGCTCAGCTGCTTTCATGGAAGGCAGCAGTCGCGGGCTGCAAAAGGGAGGCCACGCCGTTGGGGATCAGGGACTGTCACGTCGGGCATCTTTGTGACATCACAGCGCCGTGTTTTAGGGATTCCAAACCCACCAAGCCTGCGGGTTTCCAGGCCCTGAGGTCCAAGGATTTTCAATGAGAACGAGCAGGGGCTCGAGGAGGCAACGACTAGGTCTTCGCAGCGATGCTCACAACCCACGGCTTCCAGTCCCGTCCTCTGACCCAGCGACGGCAAGTGAACGGACCCGCGGGCCGCAAGCACCCCACCAGTTTCCAAGCAGCACCAGCCCGGTCTTCCGGGTGGACCCCGACTTCTGCTGATTGGTTGGAGGGTGCCGCCACGTGATCCAGAAACGGTCCGCCACTGCTTTCCCCACCCTCCCACCCCTCCCCACCCAGAAGTCGCCCCGAGGCTGAGCGCGTTTCCCGGGCAACCGCTAGGGTGGAGTGACCACAGCAGGCCAGGAGCTAGAGAGGGTGCCCTGCCTGCCGCTGCAAGGCAAGGATTGAGAGGTTGGAGCGGACTCTTCTGTCTCGATTGCCTCGGACTCCATCTTCTCTCTGGGATTTGGTGAGTGTCTGTCACCTGGTGGCCTTTGGGTGCACTTTACCCGTAGTCTGACCCTTGGAGTTTCGGCTCCCCTCTTGTCTGTCTCCAGCCACATTCGGAGTAAGACAGGAGAGAAGCGACATTGAAGGCAAAGGATCTGGGAATGGTGCGAGAGATAATCATAAGACAGTGTCGTGGCTTCATCTGAGGCCATCAGTGACCAGAGCAAAGTTTACTGGTAAGAGGAGAAGGAAAGGGCGGGTGGCCCAGAGCCACCTGTACAGCCCTTACTGCGCCGGTCGAGGTGCTGGGCAGGGAGAAACCAACTTGGTACGGCTCCCCTCCAGCCACAAGGGCCTTTGGCCCATCAGTGATAATGGATGGATTCTGACCACTTTATACCCAAGGGAGGAAACAATATGATCACACAGGGCTTCTAGTTTGTAGAAAAGGAATTTGATCCTCTCAGAATGACACTCTGCCCGACTCTCATGGCAGACAGATACATGGTCCTTTACACTCTGATTGGTCAGGTACAGCAAGTATTTAATTTATACCATAAAGGACCCTGTGGTATGACAATTCATTCAAACCATTCAACAAACTTTTATCAAACACCATGTGTGTGCCCGGCACTGTGATAAGTTCATGGTCTCTGCCTTCAATGAACATGTAACCTTATAGGGAGGAAAGACCTGCAAGCATCACAATACAGTGAGGCAGGTTCCATATATGGGGCATATATGCATGCAGGCCTTAAATGGAGTCACAAGGAAGAGAGTGATTATAATACCGCCAGACCGAAAGCCTTCACATAGAAAATTCTCAATTTAAACCTTTAAGGATGTATAGAGTGTACCATGAAGTCAAGGGAAAAGACATTTTAGGTTAGGAAAAACAGCATATGCCAGAGTATAAAAATATCCCAGCCTGTTCAGAGAAATATAGTTATTTCTATATTTCTTGGCCAAAGCCTGAGGTGGTCTAGGGCAGTGGTCGGCAAACTCATTAGTCAACAGAGCCAAATATCAACAATACAACGATTGAAATTTCTTTTGAGAGCCAAATTTTTTAAACTTAAACTATATAGGTAGGTACATTCAACTTTAAATTCACGGTTTTCATCTTCTGTTTTTCTTTGCTTCTTCTTTGTAGCCATCTCAAACAGAGCACCTAAAAAATGTTTCGTTTTATAATAATAAAGCCACCAACACAAAAGAATTACAATTCTTAAATTGATGACAAAAATACCTGTAGGATTTGCAGCTGGTTGGAAAAATACAGGTAACTTTATGCTTCGAGTAGGTACTTTTGTCACCCACGCGCGATTTGCGGACGCGACTAGCACTAACCACTGCACAATGAGACTGCTGACTGACTGGCTCACTCAACTTGTGCATGAATCGCTCACAGCCTGCCTGCGCTGCGTCTCCCCTCCCCTGACCGACCGACCGACACCCCCCACTTCTTCTAACTCTACTTCTTCAAACTAGACTCGCCCAGGCTGAAAACCAACTTCTGTGCATGGGCCACGAAGTTTCAATCACATTGTACTTGCACGCCCGCATGTGGTATTTTGTGGAAGAGCCACACTCAAGGGGCCAAAGAGCCACATGTGGCTCGCGAGCCGCGATTTGCCTACCACTGGTCTAGGGAGTTTGTGACTGATGAGCTTGAGAGGTAGGCAGGAGTCGGAGCACAGAGACCATGAATACCTTCCAAGGGGACTAGTCGCTAGTGTAAACAAATTTACCTTTCAGGAAGCTGGCTGTCACAGTAGAGAATGGATTGGAGGGAAGTGGGATGATAGGGAGGGAATCCAATTAAGGTGAAATGATGAGGGCCTGAACTAAGGAAGAGGCAATTGGAATGGAGAGGAGAGAAAAAACTGATAGACAATTTAAGAGGTATATGCAGAAGGATTTTCATGTGTGAGTGAATGTGGGGAAAATGGAAAAGGGTGGCTGAGGGTAAGTCCCAGGTTTCTGGTTTGGATGAGTTGAAGGATGGTGTTATTTACTAAGAGAAGGCACACATTGGGAGAAGCAGGCTGGCTGGAAAAGATAGTGAGCTCAGTTTGAGCATACTGAATTCGAGATGTGTGTGACACATTCAGTTGGCCTTTTCCACGTGGGTAGTTGGATTTGTTGCACAGGGAAGAGGGAGATACAGATTAGTAATTTTTCACCAAGAAGGAAACAATTGCTCAGAAAAGTAGGTTTGAAGTAACAAGTAGAGAGAAGCCGAGAAGAAAAAGTCACACCAAAGAGGACAACTTAAAGAAGAGAGTCATCAGAATTGTCAAATGCCATGTCAAAGTCAAGTTGAAAGCTGAAACATGCCCAATGTCTTTGGCAATTAGATTATTATTGTTCTTGGTAAAAGAAACTATAAGGCCTAAGGTGTCCCCAATCAGATTGCATTGAGCTAAGAACTAATAGAGATAATGGAGTATTTGTAATGACTAGAAGTTTTTCTGTGAAGGTATCTAAAACCAGCTATTCTTAGAATACAGGCAGGAGGATTTGTTAAAAGTTAGTAACCATCTAACATTCATATATTGAAGAGAAAAGAGACGCTAGAAAAGAAAAGATGAGAACACATGAGAAAGAGGAAATGCTGACAGAGCAATATTCTGAAAGAGACATAAGAGGATGGGATCAGTACACAAGAAGAGAGATTAATTTTGGACCAAAAAAAAAGGAATACTTTTACTAAGACAGGAATCAGGAAGAGGAAGAAATACATGTTTAGGAGGAGTTGGAATTTAGAATGCGTGTTATGATGGCATCACTGTTCTCTGGGACAAGATTATCTCCTGGAAAAGAGAATTTGAGAAGAGTGGTGGAAGTTTAGAATAGTCCCTAAGTCATGAGTCCCAGGTCTGTAGCTCTAGTCCTACTCTCCTTAGGAAATGAAGCTGAAGATGAAAATATAAATATCTATTGCTGAAGTCAGAGGCATGCATTTGTAGTAACTTAAACTCCACGCTGGTTATGTGAAGTCTTCCGGCAGCATTCCAGAGCAGAAGAGAGAGGTGATGGAATAAGTCAGAGATTTGAGATTTGAAGGGTGAACGCTGTAGAAGCTCCTAGGAGTTCCAGATTCCCTGGAGGGACCAGAGAAGACCTGTGGGCCCTTAGATGAGCAGGTCCTGAAAAGCGCTTTCCCAAAGTGCAGGAGAGAGAGTACAAGCTGGCCAACAGAACACATGTCTTGATGGAATCAGAAGCTTTAGCTGGAAGCCTTGAGCCTCCTTGTGACTAGAAAAAGTACACAAAGCTTATAAGTACCAGAAAACTCCAGGGTTCTCATAACTCATGTTTAATTATGAAAATCATAGAATTTGGCATTTTAAAATTATTATTTTTTGCCAATTAACTATGATTTACAATATTTTTTCCTAAATGAGAGCATTGATGAAGGGAAAACAAGGTGAATGCCAGGTTAAGTTAGTATCACAAATATGTATATTTTTCTCTATCAAGAAAACATAGTCTTCTTAAAAGGAGAGCTATACCTTGTTCTCAAGAAAGATTAAATATTGTAAAGATGAAAGTTCTTCCTAAATTAATTTTTACAATGGAGTCTCAAAACTGCACACGAATTTTTAAAAACTAAATACAAAATAATCATAAATTTGGAAAAGTAAATATTAAAGAATAGCCAGGATTTTTTCAAAACAGAATATGATATGGGAACTCACAATATAAACCATAGTGCTTAAAACAGGATAATACAATAGAAATAGAACTGAAAGAGAGTGCAGATTGGAAAGTCCAACATTAGACTCAAGTACATGTGATAATTTAGTGAATAACAAAGGGAACAGTCAATGTCTTCTGAAAAAGCTCTCTTGGACACAGGCTCGATAACTTGTATCACCATTTGGTGACTGTGAGGTCCTGAGGGCGGGCTTTGTCCCTTGTGTGGTGGTGGTGGAAAGGCAGGCTTTCCTTTGGTGTTCACAGACATTAAACCAAAGTGTAGGGGCTTCTCTTCTGATGAGAAGAGGTGCTACAAGCCCGCCCTTACTTGGTGTGCCATCTGAATAAGCCTATGGAAGGAAGACTATAGCCTGCATCTATGTCTTGGACTCTGAAAGAATCTAAATTCTTTCAGGTTGTTCCTTGCTAAGCACTCCCTTGCCTGGCCACTCCTGCCGCCTATGCTGTAATAACTTGGAATTGTCCAAGAATGGGGTATGAGACAATTGCCAATGGAAAGCAGGGAAAGCAAGATCAGTATAATTAATACCATTCTTCCATCACTCTTCTCAAGTTCTCTATGATTCAATATAGATCCATCATCTATTTATCATCCCGACTACTACCACCCTACTCCAACCACCATCCTCTCTGAACTGTCCCTTAACAGGTCTCCTTGCTTCTGCCCTTGACCCCTACAAGTCTGTTTTTAACAGAGTAGCTAGAGTGATCTTTTTCAAAACTTAAACAGCTCATGTTACTCTTTCACTCAAAATCCTCATATAGTTTCCATCTCACTCATAATGAAATCCCAAATCCTCACAAGATAGCACATGCCTGGCCCTGCAATACCTTTCTGACCTGGCCTCCTACCATCTCCATTTCCCTGGCTGTGCTCCAGCCACATCATTTTCCTTGCTATTTGGCAAACATGCCAAGTACACTCTAACTCCTTTTTTTTTTGCATTTGCTCTTCCCTCTGCTTGGTGCATTTACCAGGGGTTTTCTCATAACTCACACTCTCTGATTTCTTTGAGCTCTTTGCCCAGATACTTACTAACCAGAGAAGTGTTCTCTTTCCTCCCACCCCATCATTCTCTGACTAGGTAGGTATTAGACCCTCAGTACATCAGTTAATGGATGAGTGAATGAATGAGCAAAAAGTCTAGTGTATTAGGATTTTTTTCTTTGGGATGTTAGCTGGGTTCCCTCCCCTCCTTGACTCAGCATGGTGGAACTATGTCTCCAGTTTACAAAGCCAGAGTACAAATACAGATTGTGTGCAGGACTGTGATATAGATATCAAAATCCTTTGATTTGGTCCCTTTGGATGGCCACAGCCATCCTTTTCCCAATCACTGCTGCTCTGAGTTTGGTGAGTTTTTTTTAGGTTAGCTTTGTGAAGCTTTCTCTAGTACCTCAAATTTTGGGCTGGTTTGTGCTGATGAGCTTTTCTCTCAATTTGATGCCATTTGCTTCATTTTCATTGAAAAGTCCTTTTCCAACATTTTTGGCAATCAATGCACTTTCCTAGCACTACTACACATTTCTTTCTTATTTTCATACTAGACGCCCGGTGCACAAAAATTTGTGCACTTGGGGGGGTCCCTCAGCCCGGCCTGTGCCCTCTTGCAGTCTGGGACCCCCTCGGAGGATGTCCACCTGCTGGCTTAGGCCCGCTCCCTGGCAGATCAGGCCCAAGCTGGCAGTCAGACATCGCTCTGGCAGCCCAACAGCCTTCGGGGGATGTCCACTTACCAGCAGGGAGCAGACCTAAGCTGCAGTTGGACATCCTTAGTGCTGCTGAGGAGGCTGGAGAGGCTCCCGCCACCACTGCTATGCTGGTAGCCATTAGCCTGGCTTGTGGCTGAGCAGAGCTCCCCCTGTGGGAGCACACTGACCACCAGGGGACAGCTCCTGCATTGAGCATCTGTCCCCTGGTGATCAGTGTGTGTCATAGTGACCAGTCATTCCCAGTCGTTCTGCTGTTAGGGTCAATTTGCATATTATCCTTTTATTATATGGGATAGAGGCCTGTGCATGGGTGGGGGGCGGCTGGTTTGCCCTGAAGAGCGTCCTGGATCAGGGTGGGGGTCCCACTGGGGTGCCCGGCCAGCCTGGGTGAGGGGCTGATGGCTGTTTGCAGGCTGGTCACACCCCCTTCAGGGTGGGGGTCCCACTGGGGTGCCCGGCCAGCCTGGGTGAGGGGCTGATGGCTGTTTGTAGGCTGGTCAAGCCCCCCCTAGTGGGGACCCTCACCCCATGGAGGTTTGGCCAGCCTGGGTGAGGGGCTAAAGGCTGTTTTCAGGCTGGCCACACCCCCTTTAGGGTGGGGGGTCCCCACTGGGGTGCCTGGCCAGTCTGGGTGAGGGGCTGAGGGCCGTTTTTAGACTGACCAAGCCCCTCTAGCGATGGAAGCTCCCAGCCTCTCCTTTTTTTCTTTTTCTTTTTTTTATTCTGAGATTTATTTACCTTCTATAATTGTAACTTTGTAGCCTTGAGAGGGCGGGCAGGAGGGAAGCCTCCTGCTAGCTCCAGCTCCGTGGCCACAGCCGCCTGAAAGCAGGTGTCTGGCGTTTATTTACCTTCTATAATTGAAACTTTGTTGCTTTGAGTGAATCTCAGAGCTGCCGCGGCAGGCTGGGAAGCAAGGCTTCCTCCATCATTGGGGCAACCAAGGCTCCTGCTTGCTCCAGCTCCGAGGCTGCTGGCTGCCGGCTGCCATCTTGGTTGGGTTAATTTGCATATAGTTGCTCTGATTGGCTGGTGGGCATGGCTTAAGGTATAGGGAAGGTATGGTCAATTTGCATCTTTGTCTTTTATTAGTGTAGATTTCCCTAATTACTCCAGTGGGATTTGGGGGTGAGAAATTAGCTAACTAAATGGATGCTAGCAACCTTTTTTTTTGCCTAGATTTTTAATTTATGTATATGCCTGTAGCTTCTACCATTGTCCTCTTTGTTTACTCCATTCCAGCCACTCTGGTCTCCTCACTGTTTCTTGACTGTACCTCACACACACTCACTTTAGGTCCTTGGGTCTTCCCTCATGTATCTTCATGGCTCCTACATTACTTTGTGTAAAAGAATAAAAATGAGCATATAAATGCTTTTAAAATAAACATTTAAGGGGAGAGAGAAGATGGCGGCGATATAGGCAGACGCGTCCCAGGTCCTGTCCCGGAGCAAATGGAGAGAGCAGCTGAAACTAATAGCATCCACCCCGAATTGGCGAAATTGCTCAGCTGGTGAGACAGTTTGCAGCCAGGAAGAGCAGAACTCCCCTGGAAAGGTAAAAAAAACCAGGGTTGTGGGCAGGAAAGTTTGCCAGACCTCTGAGCCCAGAGAGTCGGAGTGAGACCGCGTGGCAGACAGCCGCGTCCCTTGGGACAGGCACAGCCCCTGACAGGGGGGAAAGGAGAACCGCGGGATTCCTGGCGCCGCCGGGGGAATTGAGAGCTGGGTTCTGTGATCACGGAGGACTGAACCTAAAGGGGGCAGCCTGAAGAGCTGACCAGACCATGCAGTCCCGGTAGGAGAAGAAGCTTACAGAAACCGAGCCTTTCCCGTTTCCGCGGCCGGCGTTTGTTTGTTTGTTTTCACTGAATCCTGTTCATGGGACATTTCGGATACAGACACTCACTTGTGCTGAAGAGAGGGAGAGTGTGCGGTGGAGTAGAATCTGGGGAGAGACTGAAGAGAGAGGGGGGCCGGGAGAGGTGGCAGCGAATTGAGTGCTGAGACACCCCTGAGCCCAGGTCTGGGGCAGCCATTCTCTCCGGAGAGTGAGACTCCTCCCCCCAGCCCCCAGGCAAGGAGCACAGCCACACCCAGATTCCACCCTGTAGGAGATCAAGGATTAAAATAATCTGATCAATCCCTGGGAGTTAACAGGGTCTGGCCTATAGAGGGATTTTCAATCCCAGCAACAACACAGCGCCGGTAACTAACTATTACGCAGCCAGCTCTGGGCAGTGAACTTCCACTGGACAGAGAGGCCCTATAGCCTCAGAGGCCAACCCCAGAACACTGCCACCCAGAGGCTGACCCACAAACTGACTCTTTGCTAAACACAAAATAAGGCAGTCTGGGAAACAAATGCGGCTTGCTTTAAAATAAGGACTGTGGTTTACAACACAGAGGAACAGTGTATCGCAGGGAAACCCAACACTCTCCTGAATACCTGGCAGGTCTAAGGTGAGCCACACTGAAGAATAGAAGAACCGAAGGACCTTCACTACTGCAATTCTTTTTTTTTTTTTCTTTTTTTTTTCTTTTTTCACCTTTTAACTAAGAAACCAATTTTTTTCTTCTTCTTTTTTTTTCTTTTCTTTTTTTTTTCTTCTTTTTCCATCACCTCATTTTACCCTTTTAACTACTACCTTCTTATTTTTAACCAGTATTATTACTGCTACCATTTTACCATTTTTTAAAGTGCCATTTTATTTTCTCTTTATTTTATTTTGGGATTAGTGTTCTCATTCTATTTTCATCGTTATATTATTGGTTGTTTCTAGTTTGCATTCATCTCCAGGGAGCTGTTGCTGGAATCTGTTGGGATTAATGGCGGTTCTATAGGAGTATTCTCCTCATATTAAAAGTCTCTTCCCCTCTTCCACTTCATTCTCTCTTTTCACTCTTTTCTTTTCTTTTTTTTTTTCTTGTCTTTTCTTTTCTCGCTATTTTCCCCCCTCCTTTTTCCCATTTTTGCACTCCTTTTTTTGGTCCCTACTTTTCTTTTCTTTTTTCTCTTTTATCTTTTTCCCTTCCATCCTCCTTATCCCCTAATTCTCTTAATTCGGGTGGTCACCTTTATTTGGGGTTATTAATATCGTGAATATATTTGTGTATACTGCCGGGTACGTGGTGCCTTGTTGTGTTGTATTTTGTGCCTTTAAATCAATGCAGCAGATCGAAACTACAGCAACCTCCAGAGCTCCACACCCTCTGCTGAGGAACAGCAGCTGTATGTGAAGCCTCGCCCCACCAGCCAGAAGAGCCACCTCAGCTGTGAACAGCACACACCAGAGGAGCTGCTGCCAACTGAAGAGCAGCTGCTACCGCAACCGCCCGAAGAGCAACCACAGACCAAGGAGTCACTGCCACCAAGGGAGCAACCACTGAACGACTCAACGTCTAGATATGTCAGTGAGATCAAACATGGGTAGACAAAGAAACCCCCAAAGGAAAGAGAAGGAGGACTCTCCAGAAAAGCAGCTAAGTAATACAGAGGCATGCAACATGACAGACAAAGAATTCAGAATAAGGGTCCTAGAGTGCATAAACCGGATGGAGGAAAAAATCGACATCCTCTGCAAGAAGCAAGAAGAAACAGATGAAAAAATCGATAACATATGGAAGAAGCTAGAAGAAACAGATGAAAAAATCAACAACTTAAGTAAGACCCAAGAAGAAATGAAGAGTGATATAGCTGCAATGAAAAACTCCATTGAAATTATCAACAGTAGACTAGGAGAAGCGGAGGACCAAATTAGTGAATTAGAAGACAAGGAAGCAAAACACACCCAAAATGTACTGCAATTGGAGAAAAAAATTAAAAGACAGGAGGAGAGCCTAAGGGAGCTTTGGGACAACATGAAACGAAACAACATACGAATAATAGGGGTACCAGAACAACAGAAGGATGAACAAGGATTAGAAAACCTATTAGAAGAAATAATATCAGAAAACTTCCCTGAGGTGGGGAAGAAAAAAGTCACACAAGCCCAGAGAGTCCCAAACAAGGTGAACCCGAAAAGACCCACACCAAGACACATCATAATTACCATGGCAAATGTTCAGGACAAAGAGAGAATCTTACAGGCTGCAAGAGAGAGACGGAAAGTTACATACAAGGGATTTCCCATTAGATTGTCAAATGATTTCTCAACAGAAACACATCAGGCCAGAAAAGAATGGACAGAAATTTACAAAGTGATGCAAAGCAAAGGACTGAATCCAAGAATACTCTATCCAGCAAGGCTATCATTCAAACTTGAAGGGGAAATAAGAAGCTTCACAGACAAAAAAAGGCTAAGGGAGTTTATCACCACCAAGCCAGCAATGCAAGGAATGCTAAAGGGACTGGTATAAAAATAATAAAAAGCTCAGAAAGAAAACAGCCACACACACAAAAAAAGAAATGGCTACAAATAAGTACCTTTCAATAATAACTTTAAACGTAAACGGACTAAATGCTCCAAACAAAAGACATCGAGTGGCTGAATGGATAAAAAAACATGACCCATACATCTGCTGTCTACAAGAAACCCACATCATTAGAAGGGACTCACACAGACTGAAAGTGAAAGGATGGAAAAATATCTTTCAGGCAAATGGAAAGGAAAAGAAAGCTGGGGTAGCAATACTTATATCGGACAAAATAGACCTCAAAGTGAAGGCCATAACAAGAGATAAGGAAGGCCACTTCATAATACTAAAGGGATCAATTCAACAAGAAGATATAACCCTGGTAAACATATATGCACCCAATGCAGGAGCACCCAAATTCATAAAAAAACTCCTGGAAGATATCAAAGGAGAGATCAACAACAATACAATCATAGTAGGGGACTTTAATACACCACTGACAGCACTGGATAAGTCCTCTAGACAAACAATCAGCAAAGATACAGCAATCCTAAATGACTCACTAGATCAGATGGACTTAATAGACATCTTCAGAACACTTCACCCCAGTGCCACGGAATATACATTCTACTCCAGTGCTCATGACACATATTCAAAAATAGACCATATACTGGGTCACAAGCAAAGTATCCCCAAATTCAAGAAGATTGAAATCATAAAAAGCATCTTCTCAGACCACGATGGCATAATATTAGAAATAAACTACAATAAAAACAACCCAAAATACTCAAACACCTGGAAGCTGAATAGCATGCTATTAAATATTGATTGGATTACCAATGAAATCAAAGAAGAAATTCAAAACATCCTGGAAACTAATGACAATGAAAACACAACAATCCAAAACCTATGGGACACAATGAAAGCAGTCCTGAGAGGGAAGTTTATAGCTCTACAGGCCTATCTCAAAAAACAAGAAAAAATGGTAGTAAATCAGCTAACTCTACAACTCAAAGAATTAGAAAGAGAGCAACAAGAAAACCCCAGAGTGAGCAGAAGGAAGGAGATAATAAAGATTAAAGCAGAAATAAATGACATAGAGACCAAAAAAACAATACAGAAAATCAATGAAACCAAGAGCTGGTTCTTTGAAAGGATAAACAAAATTGACAAACCTCTAGCCAGACTCACCAAGAAGCAAAGAGAGAGGACCCAAATAAACAAAATCAGAAACGATAGAGGCGAAATAACAACAGACCCCACAGAAATACAAATGATTGTTAAAAAATACTATGGTCAGCTCTACTCCAGCAAACTAGACAACCTGGAGGAAATGGACAAATTCCTAGAAAAATACAACATTCCAAAACTCAATCAGGAAGAATCTAAAAATCTCAACAGGCCAATAACTATGGAAGAAATTGAAGCAGTCATCAAAAAGCTTCCATCAAACAAAAGCCCAGGACCAGACGGCTTCACAGGGGAGTTTTACCAAACATTCAAGGAAGAACTAAAACCTATCCTCCTCAGACTACTAAAAAAAATTCAAGAGGAAGGAACACTTCCAAGCTCATTCTATGAAGCCAGCATCACCCTAATACCAAAACCAGGTAAAGACAACACAATGAAAGAGAATTACAGGCCAATATCCCTCATGAACATAGATGCCAAAATCCTCAACAAAATCTTAGCAAATCGGATCCAGCAGTACATCAGAAAGATCATACACCATGACCAAGTAGGATTTATCCCAGGGATGCAAGGATGGTACAATATCCGCAAATCAATAAACGTGATACATCACATAAACAAACTGAAAGAAAAAAACCACATGGTCATATCAATTGATGCAGAAAAAGCATTTGACAAAATTCAACACCCATTTTTGATAAAAACTCTCAGCAAGGTGGGAGTAGATGGATCATACCTCAACATAATAAAAGCCATATATGACAGGCCCACAGCCAACATCATACTCAATGGACAAAAACTAACACCATTTCCCCTAAGAACAGGAACAAGACAGGGATGCCCCCTCTCACCACTCCTGTTCAACATAGTACTGGAAGTGTTAGCCATTGCAATTCGGCAAGAAGAAGAAATAAAAGGCATCCAAATTGGAAAAGAGGAAGTAAAACTGTCCTTATTTGCAGACGACATGATATTATACATACAAAACCCTAGAGACTCCATCAAAAAGCTACTAGACTTAATACATGAATTTGGCAATGTAGCAGGATACAAAATTAACCCCAAGAAATCTGAGGCATTTCTATACACCAATAGTGAACTTTCAGAAAGAGAGATTATAAAAACAATCCCGTTTACCATCGCACCAAAAAAATTAAGCTACCTAGGAATAAACTTAACTAAAGAGGTAAAAGACCTCTACTCAGAAAACTACAGGACGTTGAAAAAAGATATAGAGGAAGACATAAACAGATGGAAGAACATACCGTGTTCATGGATTGGTAGAATCAACATCATTAAAATGTCCATACTACCCAAAGCAATCTATAAATTCAACGCACTTCCCATTAAAATACCAACGGCATACTTCAGAGATCTAGAACGAACTCTCCAAAAATTCATCTGGAATAAAAAAAGACCCCGAATAGCTGCAGCAATCCTGAAAAAGAACAAAGTAGGTGGGATCTCAATACTAGATATCAAGTTGTATTACAAAGCCACTGTTCTCAAAACAGCCTGGTACTGGCACAAGAATAGGCATATAGATCAATGGAATAGAATAGAGAGCCCAGAAATCGGCCCGAACCAATATGCTCAATTAATATTTGACAAAGGAGGCAAGAACATTCAATGGAGCCAAGATAGTCTCTTCAATAAATGGTGTTGGGAAAATTGGACAGATATATGCAAGAAAATGAAACTAGACCACCAACTTACACCATACACAAAAATAAACTCAAAATGGATAAAGGACTTAAATGTACGACAGGAAACCATAAAAATTCTAGAAGAATCCAAAGGCAACAAAATCTCAGACATATGCTGAAGCAATTTCTTCACTGATACAGCTCCTAGGGCACTTGAAACTAAAGAGAAAATGAACAAATGGGACTACATCAAAATAAAAAGCTTCTGCACAGCAAAAGAAACCATCAACAAAACAACGAGAAAACCCACTGTGTGGGAAAACATATTTGCCAATGTCATATCTGATAAGGGCCTAATCTCCAAAATTTATAGGGAACTCATACAACTTAACAAAAGGAAGATAAACAATCCAATCAAAAAATGGGCAAAGGACCTAAATAGACACCTTTCAAAAGAGGACATTCAGAAAGCCAAGAGACATATGAAAACATGCTCAAAGTCACTAATCATCCGAGAGATGCAAATCAAAACAACAATGAGGTACCATCTCACACCTGTCAGACTGGCTATCATCAACAAATCAACAAACGACAAGTGCTGGAGAGGATGTGGAGAAAAAGGAACACTTGTGCACTGCTGGTGGGAATGCAGACTGGTGCAGCCACTATGGAAGACAGTATGGCGTTTCCTTAAAAAACTGAAAATGGAACTCCCATTTGACCCTGTGATCCCACTTCTAGGAATATATCCCAAGAAACCAGAAACACCAATCAGAAAGGATATATGCACCCCTATGTTCATAGCAGCACAATTCACCATAGCTAAGATCTGGAAACAGCCTAAGTGCCCATCAGTAGATGAATGGATTAGAAAACTGTGGTACATCTACACGATGGAATACTATGCTGCTCTAAAAAGGAAGGAACTCTTACCATTTGCAACGTCATGGATGGAACTGGAGAGCATTATGCTAAGTGAAATAAGCCAGTCAATGAAGGAAAAATACCACATGATCTCACTCATTCATGGATAATAGAGACCATTATAAACTTTTGAACAATAATAGATACAGAGGCAGAGCTGCCTCAAACAGATTGTCAAACTGCAGCGGGAAGGCCGGGGAGGGTTGGGGGGCAGGAGGTAGGGGGGTAAGAGATGAACCTAAGGACTTGTATGCATGCATATAAGCATAACCAATGGACATAAGACACTGGGGGATAGGGGAGGCTGGGGGACTGTCTAGGGCGGGGGGATAAAATGGACACATATGTAATACCCTTTGTAATACTTTAAGCAATAAAAAAAAAAAAAAAAAAAACCCCAAAAAATAAATAAATAAAATAAACATTTAAGTAAAATTTCATTGATGTATAACATCTATCTTAGGAATCTAATTTTATTTTTCTCAAAGTGAACATATATCCCTTTAACCAGAACCCAGATCAAGAAATATATCTTCATTTGCACTACAGAGCCCTTTTATGCTGCCTCCTAGTCACTCACCCCTGAAAGGTAACTATCATCCTGACGTCTGATACCAGAGATTAGTTGTTTTCAAATATTATTGAATGGAGTCATGCAGTATATATTCATTGTGTAGCTTCCTTTGCTCAGCATTGTGTTTGTGAGAGTCATCTACATTGGAAGAAACAATAGTTTCTTCCTCATTCCACTTGTAGGCATACACCCAGTAGAAATGTGTACCTGTATGACAAAAATGTTCAGAGAAGCACTATTTAGCTCCAACTGGAAACAGTTCAAATGTCTACCAACAGTAGGATGAATAAATAAATGGTCATATATTCATGTTACACATTACTAAACATTCTATTTAAAAAGTGTGGATTTTTTCTTTTCTATTTTTTAGGTCTAACCCCATCCAATCTGGCATGCCTATTATAACTACATCAGCTTTCACCTGCATCAAAGATAATGCATGTTAATAACTTAGCATGTATCTTTCCATATGTTTTCCTTACATAATCACACATGCACATGCCTACACATAAATATACACGCATACACATGTATGTGTTGGGGAGTTATTCTAAAAAGATGGGATCACAATATATACCATTTCTGCATCTTCTTTTATCATGTCATAATATTAAAACCAAACTGTTTTTTAAATAGTTCGTATCTGGAATAACATAATGAAAATATTAAAAATAATGAAAAACTGGGTTAAATTGTATTAAATCTATTTAGTTATTAATTAATTCATACCATCTAAAATGAAGAAGTTGGCTAATTCATTTTAATCAACATTTATTAACATGACAGATATGTCGCTATGCCCATGGATTCTTTTCTTTGCTCTGTAAGTACACTTAGGAAACTAAAAGACATGAACTGGAGGCAGGGTAAGGGTGTAGATTTTCTTCAAGTATTTTCTTCAAGTGGTAAATTAGGCTCATACTGAGGAAGAAAATTATACTTGTTTTATATGAATCCAGAAGGTAAAATGGCAACAAATAGCAAGAAGTTATGAAGAGACAGTTAAATTCAAAATAAAAAATAACTTTCTAACAGAAACTTTATAGATGCAATGGACTGTCTTGGGGCCCAGGCAGATGCTTGGTAATGTACTGTGTGAAGATTTCAAGCCACAGGTGGGCAGTTGCACCTAAGTAGGTTTAAGAGCCCTTTCAATGTGGAATGACATCACTCTAGTGTTTATTTTAATTTTTTATTTTCCTTAACAGATAATATATTGTCACCATTATTTTTAATGGAAGATGATTGAATGTGAAAATCTAAACCAAGAAGAAATAATTAAAGAACTGGTGAGTGAGGGTCAAATTTATTTCCAACCATATCTGCAAGAATATCAAATAGAATACTTTACACTACATTCTTGAGTTTACCTAGATATTTCTTCTACAGCGTGACCTTTGGAATCAGAGAGAAATTATACATATGGTACAACATTCCTTCTTGTGAGAATAAAACATGGCATCAGTGCAATTGACAGTTTATAATTTTTAATGGCAAAAACACATTTTTATTATTTTAAATAGGTAATAACCCAGTTTCTTTTTTGAAAACAGTGTTTATGCAATGGTTTATCTTATGAGATGGTTGTACAAGAAGGATCAGATACTTCAAAACTGGAGATGTTTTTCTCAGGGTATCCCTGTATAGTCGGATTATCATTATTTCCTAATTTAACAAGTCTCACAATCGTTGCTCAAGACATAAAAGAAATTTCAGGATTAGAGACTTGTTTACAACTCAAAGAACTTTGGATTGCTGAATGCTATCTAGAGGTAAGTCTAAACATTTCATTTTACATGAAATATTTTATACTGAATTCTGTGGCTTTGGAAAAATAATTCATTGGGATATTTGCTTAAGACATGGATCAAAACAGATGAGTGAGGGGGAAAAAGAGACCATACATGATGAATTGCAATAATACCCGTTATCCAGTAAAAGAAAACAAAACACAAAACAGATAAATGGGCAAAAGATAGAAATAGATTTATACATGGGAAAAACTAGAAATAAAGAATTAAAACATAGACATATCTACTTTTTAGTAACCAAATCAGACCAAATAATACCCAGTATTGCTTAGGAATTAAATCAGTTCACTTAGATACTATTGGTAGTGTGAAAATTATAACATTTATATTGAAAAGAAATATTGCAGAATGTGTGAAGAGCCAAACAAAGGTACACACTATTTGACTCAGAAATTCCTATCCTAAGATTTTGTCCAAGAGAAGTAATTCAGCAGCAGAAAACAACTGTATTCATGAAGTTATTTATTGCACTATTATTTATAATAGCTAAAATTTTGAAATATAAATATGCCACATATAGGGTTACTTTAAAGAAAATGATTATAAACTTCCTGAAATATTTTGTAATTATTAAATATTTTCATATTTGAAAATTATTAAATATTTGACAATTATGGAAACATTTTAGATAGTCTTAAGTTTAACAAAACACTAATCTGTAGAGATATTATGATTATAACCATATAAAATTAGGTGCAGAGTTGATTTAAATAAAAAGAGAATATAAAATTGAAAATAGTTGTACATGGATACAGAAGTTATATGTTTTTCCTTTAAAAAACTTAGTTAGCCCTGGCCAGTATGGCTCAGTTGGTTGGAGCATTGTCCCATACACCAAAATGTCATGGGTTCAATTCCCAGTCAGGGCACATAGTTAGGTTGTGGGTTCAATCGGGGTGTGTTGGGGAGGCAACCAATTTATGTTTTCTCTCCCCCCCCCCTCTAAAAAAAACAATGAACAAGTCCTTGGGTGAGGATTTAAAAAATTTAGCTAATTTTGCTGGATATTTATTTTGCAATAAAATTTGACTTTTAAAAGAAAATGTACTTGATATGTACTTTATTATAAGGATTATGGTAAAATATAAGCTAACACTACTCAGTCTGCTCTTTTTTTTTAACAGAAAATTGAAGGTCTTCGAGAATGTAAAAATTTAGAAAAACTGTATTTATATTATAATAAAATTTCTAAAATAGAAAGTTTAGAGAAATTATTGAAACTGGAGGTTCTTTGGCTGAACCACAATACAATTAAGAATATTGAGGTAAGATAATTTCACTGTATATGTAAAATTAATTACTACTATGGAGTTTAAACCAGAATGTCCAAGATCTTATTATGCTTAAGAGCCAAAATACTTATAATTAGTTTAATTATTGTTGTTAAGAAGAACTAACAAAGAGAACTTCATCTACATTATTTTCTTTACTCCTCCCACAAAGCCTGAGAGGTAAAGTGTTATTTCCTCTTTGGAGGTTTTTTAAAAAAAAGAGATTTAAAGAAGTTTTATACATTACTTGCCTAAGATTATAAGCACACTTTGTGTGATGTGCTCTTTTTCCCTACTCCCCTTTCTCTTCCTCATTTCCTCTCCATTTCCCTGTTCCCTCCTCCAATAACTCTCTCCAGGTGCCAGAGAAACAAAGATGGCTTCATTGAGGCTCCCACTTACTTCTGGGCTCAATGCTCAGAACACCCAGAGAACTACCAGATTGATCAGATGGTTTATAAGTATAGATTTTAATGATTTCTCCTAAATTATATACTGTCTAAATTTTTAGGGCTTGCAAACTTTGAAGAACTTAAATGATCTCAACCTTGCTGGAAATCTAATAAGCAGCATTGGTATGTACTGTTTTATTTGGAATGTAAGGTAATCTATATATATAAAAGCCTAAGCAACCGTCCTACAGGTAGCTATGATGAACACTGACCACCAGGGGGCAGATGCTCAACGCAGGAGCTGCTGAGCTGCGGTGACTTGGCAGCTGCGTTTCTCGGGTGACGCACCCAGAATCAGAGAGGAGGGAGCCCAATTCCAGGGTGCGTCACCCAAGAACCACCCTCTCGCAATCCAGGACCCCTCGGGAGATGTCAGAGAGCCTGCAGGCCAAGCCGAGGGATCCCACTGGTGCATGAATCTATGCACCAGGCTTCTAGTGCTACAATAATATTTTATCAGTATAAAAAGTACATTCCTTTCTTTTAGACCTTTTTGCATGATATCTTTGGAAAGCATTTCTGAATCTATGATTCTAAATCAGAGGTTAATAATTATAGTGGTGTTGTTTATCTTATTGACCTGCAAGAAATGATGCCCATATACAATTCAGAAATAAGACAGGATATGAATAGGAGGTAAAACAAGAAATTTAATTTTTCTTTCATCTTGCTTTTTTAAATTAAAGGTCGATGTCTTGATCCCAATGAACAACTGGAAAAATTAAACCTTTCTGGTAATCAAATATGTTCTTTCAAGGTATGTTTCAGTGGAATGAATTTTTATTTACCAACCTGGATCATGAACCATCTTATTGCAGAAAATGGACTAAATAGCCAGCCCCCTTTTAAGAAATAACTTGATCATGTTGGACTATCCAGTGCTCCTGAGAATTTTAGAGTTAGTTGACTAAATTGACCATAATGATCTGACACTATTAAAATCAAACAAATAACTACTTTGCTTTTAAGATACTAATTTCTGTTAGTTTCCCCCTGGTCTTTCTAGCTATACCTCTTCTGGTTACTCATCCTTTCATAACATTTAAAAAATGAACTGCCCCAGGTCAGTCCCAGGGTCTTTTCTTATTTTGTCTGCATTCACTCTGTAAATAATCTCATCATGTCTAAGACTTTAAATACCTTTTATCCGCTAATGCCTCCTAGATTGGCATCTCTGCTTTCCCTAACAACTCCCCAAACTATAGATATCACCTGTGCTGACTCAAACTGATTTCCCCTCCAGTGAACCTCCTCCTTCTGCAGCTTTCTCTGCCTCTCTAAAGAGATCTTCATTCTTCTAGTAACATAAGCCAAATACTAGTACTCACCGTCCTTTTGACCCCCCTATTCCTTCAACTCCATTCAATCCATCAGCAAATTCTGTTGGCTCCACCTTCTGAATATGTCCAGAGTCTGACCATTTTTTTTTTTTACCACCTGTATCACTACTGACCTAGTTTAAGACACCATCATCCCTAACATTCATTATTGGGAAGAAAAAAAAAAGCCTCCAACAGGTCTCCCTGTGTTAACCCTTTTGCTATGATGTCTGTTCTCCACACAGCAGTCCATTCCTTTAAAAACATGTCAGATCAAATCACTCTTCTGCTCAAAACCCTTCCCTGACTTCTCTCATCTCTTTCAGAGTAAAAGCCATTAATCAGTGGTTACACTGGCCCACAAGACACTAAATAATCTAGTCCCCCAACTGTCTCTCTGACCACTCTCCCCTTTGCTTACTCATCTCCAGCCATTCTGATCTCCTCACTGTTCCTTGCACATACTCACCTTAGGGCCTTAGCACTTGCTGGGATAGTCTTCCCCATATATTTTCATTGCTCATTTCCTCATTTCTTCCAGGACTTTGGTCAAACATTATATTCTTCATGATGTCTTTCCTGCACAATTTAGATAAAATATCAACAGCCCCTACTCTACTGCCCTCCCCATCCTGAAGCACTCCCATATCTCTTTCCCT
This sequence comes from Myotis nattereri, assembly GCF_964212035.1. Classification (NCBI taxonomy): domain Eukaryota; kingdom Metazoa; phylum Chordata; class Mammalia; order Chiroptera; family Vespertilionidae; genus Myotis; species Myotis nattereri. Next base: position 34,980,712 of record NC_138075.1, on the reverse strand, counting down.
GTTTTATTTTTTGTCTTGGCGCTGATCCACATCCCTTACTAGAATACAAGCTTCGTGAATACAGAAACTTCACCTGTTTTGTTCACTGCTATCTTCGCAAGCCTAAAACAGTACTTGACATGTAATAAATCTTAACAAACATTTGTCAAGCACTCAAATGAAAGAGAAAAAAAAACATAAAAAGATTTCATGCTTATGGCACATAATGTGGGTGGAAACATGACATTCATAATTTTGACAGTGTCAGATTGAAGGTGCATATTCCAACACTTCCCCTATACAATACTGAAGAAAGATGAGCAAATTTACTATAGAAATAGTTTTGAATTGATCAGTATTGAAATAGACATTTTTTTTACTCAGAGAAGAATATAGGACACCAAAAAGCTATGGACTGAGGCAGAATGTTATAAGCACCTTAAAAAGAAATTTAAGCACAATTTTATCTTCTTGGTCAAAATCAAGAGGGAATATTTGATGTGGTCACACCTTGAAGGGTTGACAGGATTTTGACAGGCGTTGTGGGCAGATCTTCCAGGCAGTGGCAGGCAGGCATTCTAAGATGGGGAGAACAATATGCACAAAGGCATGGAGGTCAGAAATCAAAGGGTGTATTTGATCAGAGGAAGCTATGAAAGAGAAATCCAGAATGCCATGGAAGGTAATGTTTAAGCTACCAAAACTAGGAGTTACCTAAGGAATGCGCATTCTGTACAAATTTGTGAAATGGCCTAAGTGGTGGAAAGGGATATAGCAAATTCAAGAAACTAAAAATCCTGTGTGGCTGGAACAGAGTGAGGGAGAGAATCATGAGTTGAGGCTGAAGAAGATGAGGCAGAATGCTGGGAGGAGAAGGGATTGCCCTGCCAAGAAGCCAGATGGAGGGTTACCTTGCGCTGGCTAGCCGTGGCGGCCTCATGTGGCCAAAAGCATGGGCTTCCCAGGCGGAAAGATCTGTCAGTTCTGGCCCTGCCACAAACCAGACGCAGTGGTAACATGAAGTTAAGTGAAATGATAATGTAAAGATCTCAATAGTAGACACTCAATAGATATGCTAATTTATTATTATATCACTTTATGTTAACATATTTTCTTTCAATCTGAGGAGAAAATAGGGTTGTTGTGAAAATTTGTTGTATGGCATAATATTAAAAAGGCTCCCTATAATAATGATGGCTATTTATTATAAAAGCATTGAACATGATTCACAGCAACTTTTGCTAGTCTCATCTTAAGAATATTCTTGAAACACTGTTATTTTGAGTTTTTATCGCTAATCTTTCCATTCACCCTAAAAAATACTATCCTGGTAATGATGGAATAACTTCTGTGCCACTTTCCATCCACACCAGGTAGCGCAACACTGATTTTCAGTGATGAAATGACTTCAATATCATCTGCCTTTTGAGTGGGGGGTGGGGAGGAGGGTTCCTGTGTAAGACTTCAGAGTTCACAGTCTCCTAGCCCAGACTGATGGTCAAATGCAACATGGCCACCCATAAATTAAAGGGGGTCTTTACTTACAAGAACGCTCTGAGATTTGCCTCCCTTGTTCCTGCAGAATTACACCAAGTAACTATTTGCACAGCTCTGACCAGAAAGTGCCCTTTCAGAGCAACTCTGCTTAGCGCCACTCCTCTCATGGACCCAGCTCCTGCCTGTAGAGTCAAAGTCTCAGTTCTCCAGAGAGAGTTTGGAGACACACAGGCTCCCTAGCCCTGTTACTTTCTCCTCTTACAGTCTGACTTCACTGCTTGCTTCCCTGTTCCATTGGTGCTTTATCTTCAGAACTAATGTTTCCTGGTTCTTGCTTTAGATGTCCCTTAACTCTGATTCTGACGCTCCTAGGTAGCATTGCATCCCTTTAAGTCCAATCCCACCATAGCACCCTCCTACCCCAGGAACCACCCTAGTAATGCTATTGTTGAGGAAACTATGAGGATATTGTGGAGGTTGGAAGAAAGTAATAATCATTCAATTCAATTCACATGTTTATTTAGTGCCTACTGTGTCCGAAATGCTGAGTGCTGGGGATGTAAAGTTAAACAGGTCACAAACCCTGCTCTCAAACAGTTTATCTCAGGAATTGCCAGACTTTTTCTATAAAGGCCAGGTAGGACATATTTTAGGCTTTGTAGGTCATATAGCCTCTGTAATGTGTTCTTTTAAATTATTTTTCCACAACACTTTAAAAATGTAGTCACCGTTCTTAGGGCCAAAGTCCATATAGACCCTTGGCTTATAGAGTTATGGATGAACAAGCAATTGGCAGAAGGGTGTGAAATTCTAAAGCAAAGGTAAGCCAGTGGCTAAGAGTTCATAGGAGGAGCATCTACCCCACGCTTGGGGTGATGAAACAGGGCTCCTAGAGAAGAAGAATTTTAGGTTAAGTCTTGACAGATTAAGAGGTTAAATTGGGGTGAAGTCCAATCCACTCAAAAGCAACAGCCTGAGTGAGAGTCTAAAGATAAGGTAGGGTCTGATACATTATGAAATTTCTAGTTTTTCAGTACGTGGCTAAAGCATAAAATGTCAGGGTTTAAATTGAAAGAAAGAAGACTGAAGGGGGAAGCAAGGGCCAGATGCCAAATAAAGGCAGGTGGAAAGATGGCTGAAACTTTAGGATAAAAGATGTTAAGGAGAAACAGTCTGGAAGTGCATTATCAACCCCTCTGCCTCCATACATTGTGAGGAAAATGAGGCCTCAGGAGAAAGCTAGGTTTCAGATGTCCTTAATAGGTAGAAAAGGCATTTACAGGAAAAAAAAAATTAACAACTAAAAATCAGGAATTTAATGGTGACTGTAATAGAGCCAGGGTCCCCTAGCCTTTGATGAGAAGAGCCCATCTGCAGGCCAAGGAAATGGCGAGCTGTGTGCGGAGGTGGTAAGTGTGGGGAATGCTGGTGAAGGGAGGAGGAGACCCACAGGCACAAGGGGGCGGTGTTACACAGGAGCTGCGCACAGAGGAACCCTCTTACTGAATAAATGTGCTCAAGTGACTGGCTCCGGGTGAAATACACGAATTAGTAAATATTCTTTGGCCTTTTTTAGAAAGTACAATTTACACGCATAGTTACATAGAGTCTGCTATTTAATTATCGATGATCTACATATATTTAGCGTGGTTTTCATTAGACAAGAACATTTTATCCATCGAAATCACTTTAGCATATTTAAGCAGATAATTAGAATGCATTACATTACAGTATAGTGACCTTGAGTGTTCAGGAGCCTCCTTTAGAAATGGACAGTTGCAATTAATTAAACATTATTACTGCTGCTGTTTTAGGACCTTACCAACTTAACCAGGCTTCGTCGCTTAAAGGATTTATGTCTGAATGATCCTCAATATAAAACCAACCCGGTTTGTCTGCTGTGTAATTATTCCACACATGTACTGTACCACTTGCCTTGCCTTCAAAGACTTGACACATATGATGTGTCAGCAAAGCCAATCAAGGAACTGGCAGATGTAAGTGCATCCCTAATGGGGTATCTGTGACTTAAGTTTAATTAACTCCTTCTTTTTGGCTGTGTCCACATATGGCAGGTAGTATTATCTTGTCAGTTCTTGTCACCAATTCTACTTTTGCCCCAGTGAGCTGGCTTTTTCACACCAATATAGACCATTAATAAAATTAGTGTTAAGATCTCAATTTTTATGACAGTACTGAAAGGTGAAGTAATAATAAACATTTTAATTTATACAAGGTAATCTGAAAAATTATCATCAATGTTAAGAATAATTGCCCTAGTGCTATATATACACAAACATTAATAAAGCCTAAATAAAGTAGAAATGAATCAAGTAACTTCCTCTCATTTGAAATTTTATGTATAAAAATGAGAAAAAATCCATGGTGGATGGTAGTATGCTAGGATAGGTCAATTTTAATCTAATTTAAGATGATTTGGGGAACCGCCTACACTGCCAAAATCTTGACAATCTCTGAAATCTTGAAGAGAAATTATTCCGGGGCTGCCACTGATGGTGAACCACCCAGTAGAGGGTCTACTTTGATGTGCTTCTAAAGCAGTGGTTCTCAACCTTCTGGTCCTTTAAATACAGTTCCTCATGTTGTGACCCAACCATAAAATTATTTTCGTTGCTACTTCATAACTGTAATGTTGCTACTGTTGTGAATCGTCATGTAAATATCTGATATGCAGGATGGTCTTGGGAGACCCCTGTGAAAGGGTCGTTCTACCGCCAAAGGGGTCGCGACCCAAGGTTGAGAACCGCTGTTCTCAAGGGTCTGTAATTCAGAATAGAGTGCATAGGGAGTCACCATGCTTATTAATAGTCTTTCCACATTATATTTCTACCTCTTCCTGCCACATTTGTTCATTAAATTAACCATCCAATACATAGTTTTGGGGTATGTAGAATGTGCCAACCATGTGGATGCCCTCACATATGCCCCTCCCATTGTTTGCTGTGGCTCATCCATCATCTCAAATAGATAATGTTTTTATTCTTTTATCGTAACTTCTTTCTCTTCTCTTTCTAGTCTGTGAATTTATTCTAAAATTTCATTCTTGCCCCGCCCCCCCGCCCAAACTGGGATTATCATCCTTCCCATCCCCATCTGAGAAATAAATTGTCTTACAATATTAAGCAAAGGGCTAGAGTTCTTGTCTAGTAGCAGATGTTTGGAATCATTGAAGGGCCAAGGAGGAATGCCTTCTCTAACAATGTTAAGTCTAAAATAACAGCAAAGCTTTGCAGTGAAAACCATGTTTTTACATCAGGCTATAGTTTGACATCAGGCTGTTACTGCAGAGGTGAGCAGAGTGAATATTATTCATGATATTACTTGGCTGGTTCATTCATTTAACAAATTGCATTCCAGGCACAATTTAAGGCACTAGAGACATACAGTGACCTAAGCAGGCAAAATCCCCGCTTTCTTGGAGCTCTACTGAGAGCAAACGGATAATAAGCAACTAAATAAGGAACCAAGTAGTGCATCAGATGGTGACAAACGCTATGGAGAAAAGAAACAAGGGTGAAGAAAACAGGACTGCTGGTAGGGGCAGAAGACAGGGTGTTGACTCTCTTATATAGAATTGTTGGGGAAGGATGTGCAGCTAAGGTGACATCTGAGCAGAGATTGGAAGGAAGGAAGAAAGCAAGCTGTTCAGGGATCAGCAAATGTAAAGACCTTGATGCAGAAGCATGCCTCATATTTAAAGAACAACAGAGGCTAGTGTGGCCGGAGAAAGTGAGGATGAGAGAAGTGAGAGATAAAGACAGGAGTGGTGGGGAGCAGATCATGGGAGACTAGAAAGTTGTAAGGACTTCGGCTTTTACAATGAGTGAGATGGGCGCCACTGGAAAATTTTAAGCAGAGGGATGACGAGATGACATGTTTTAAAGGGACCCTTTTGGATAATGGATTAACAATACAGAATTAGAGGGGGAAACGTGAAAGCAGAGAGACCAGTGAAATTCCAACAACGTGGATGAGAGATGTTGATGGTTTGATACAGGGTTTTAGTAGAGGTGGTGGTGAAAAGCAGTCAGATTTTGGTAGTAGTTAGAAGGTAGAACTCATCTGGATTTGCTGATAGATTGGATGTGAAGTACAGAGAAAAGTAGTACAGAATAAGTCCAAGTTATTGGCCCAAACAACTGAGAGAGGGGAGGAAATTGCTATTTCATGAAACGAGGACGAGTATGGGAGGAGTAGGTTTAGAAGGAAGAATTATGGTTTAATTTTAAGCTTATAAATTTTGAATAACCTTTTGTACATCCAAGGAGTATATCCAATAAATAGCTGGATATATGAGTCTGCTCTTTTATAGAATTGCCTGCATTGGATTAGATTGATAATTTAGTAATTTTCTCACTTTAAATAAAATGAGGTCACTTCAGCAGTTCTCAACCTGTGGGTCGCGACCCCTTTGGGATTGAACAACCCTTTCACAGGGGTCGCCTAAGACCATTGGAAAACACTTATATAATTATGTATTGTTTTGTGATTAATCACTATGCTTTAATTATTTTCAATTTGTAACAATGAAATCGGGGGTCACCACAACATGAGGAACTGTTTTAAAGGGTTGCGGCATTAGGAAGGTTGAGAACCACTGACTTAGAGCATCCTTTTATAGATTTGGGGAAAAAAAAAAAAAAAAAAAGACCCTACATGAAATTCTATTCTTAGCCATGCTTTTAAAAATGAATTAATATTACATTTGCTTTTAATTATTTTTAATTTCCTTACTTTCTCCATAAGTTAATCAGATAGAAAAAATGTAGTTATATATTTACTTTAGTAAATGATACTATCTTTAGATAAATGATACTATTTTATAAATTAAATTCTATCTCTTTATGTTGTTATCTTGGAAGTAAATGTGAATATGCCTCACATTTAAAATATCATCCACAAGGAAAAATCTTTGGAATTTTATATTTTGCTTATCAAGTTTAAATATAGGACTCTGTGTAGTCATTATCATTTCAACATCATCATTATTAGTAACTGAACATGCATATCTTTCAAATTGTTATTTAGAACATATTGCACTCATAATATATTGCTAATAATTACCTATAATGTGTTTTATTTCAGTTAATCTTTTCCTTTTTTCTCACTTTTAGACCACAGCTATGAAAAAGATAATGTATTATAATATGCGTATAAAAACTGTTCAGAGGCATCTTCACGAAGACCTTGAAAAACTGGCTGATCGAAAATGTAAATTACAGAAGTTGCCAGAAGAACGAATAAAACTCTTCAGCTTTGTGAAAAAAAATGTAAGATATACTGCTGTAAAATTTCAGTGGCCACATCTGAAAGGAAACTGGTGGATAAGATAGCATTATATTTTCATTTTATGTATATATACACATATAATGTTATTTTAATTAATATTGAATTTCAAGTCAAGCTTATTCCCAAAAATGTATTCATTCCAGGTGTTTTTATTAAGCTTCATTCTGTGCTTATAAATATATAGTTCAAAACAGGTATAGGCTTAATATATAAAAATTAAAAATTTTTAGTATATAAGAATTTTAAAGTAATTAATTCAATATGATTCAGAGTTATAGAGATATGTTAGACTTATTTTAGCCTCGGTTTTATTAGATACCTTTAGTTTACACTCAAAATTCATTTTCTTGTCTAAAAGGATGAAATATCCCTTTACTAATATTCAAGCCATACTTTAGTAGTTATATTGTGTGTACCTTTTTTATTTAGAATAAATTAGGTTTCCTTTACTAAAAGTAGATCCTGAAAAATTAAAGATTATTTCCTCAAAACAGAACTTTGCATATAAAAGAACTATATATTCTTTAAGTATGAGAAAATAATGGGTTATTTAACAAATGGTGTTACAAAACTAGTTGAACTACTTGGGGTGGGGAAGTTGGACCCTTAATTCACATTTTACCAAAGTAAATAACAATGGGAAAAATATTTAAATGTTACCATGAAAAAATTTAAGAATATATAGATGTAACTATCTCAGCCTACCAAATAAAAGAAACACTAGAAATCTCAAAGGAACAGAATATAGATTTGTTTGAAAAAGAAGGTAAAATACCTTTGTACTCAAAAGCATAATTAATGAAAATAAACAACAAATGATAATCTGAAAAAATTGTTTTCAATAAACATGTTAGACAACATGATATCCTTAGTATAAATGTACCCATAAATAAAACAAGAAAAAAGTAAATAGAAAAACTGATCAAAGTACATCAATCTATATATATAAAAGGCTAATATGCTAAGTGTCCAACTGTCTGACCGGTCACTGTGACGTGCACTGACCACCAGGGGGCAGACGCTCAACGCAAAAGCTGCCAAGCTGCAGTGACTTGGCAGTGGTGGTTCTTGGGTGATGCACCTGAAACCAGACAGGAGGGAGCCCAATTCCTTGCAGGGCCATGCAATTCCACCTTCATCCGTGGGTTATGTTGTTGCTGGGGCACTGTCAGCCCTGAATCTGGTTTACTGCACACTTGCATTTGCATTCCACACTCTGTAAGACAGCAACTTTGCAGAGTGCACCCTTGCACTCTGGGACCCCTCAGGAGATATTGGAGAGCCGGTTTTGGCCAAATCCCCGCAGGCCAGGCCAAGGGACCCCACCTGCCGGAGGGGCCCCAGCTCACTCCACAGACAGCAGGGAGGGACCGTGGGAGATTGGCTCCAGAGCGTGTCCCGCCCATCTTGCCCAGTTCCACCCCACTGGCCACCTTCTAACTAATTTCTTTTGAATGTGCATGAATCCGTGCACTGGGTCACTAGTTATCTAATAATATGATAATATGCAAATTGGTTGGGATGTCATCATGTAACGACCAATTAGCAGGGACCTGAGGCTGCTTGGCACCTAGCTGGGGAGGGGTAGCTCAGGCTGCGCCCCCCTACCCCGGTGCTGGCCCAGGAGACCTCAGGCTGCACCCCCCGCCCCAGCGCCAGGCCGGGGAACCTCATGCCATGCTCCCTGCCCTAACACTGGGCTGGGGGACCTCAGGCACACCCCCCGCCCAGAGGGGCTTGACGGGGGTGAGGCTGGCTGGTTCTGGGGCTGGCCAGGTCTGGGTCTCCTGCAATTTTGAAGCGTGTGCGGGAGGGCGGGGACTTGACTCTGGGTCCCGCGGCACACCCCAGACTCTGTCAGGAGGGAGATTTTCATATACATTTTACTAATTTTCTTTGATCTCTGACACTTTTATTATAGAGAAAGGGCAAATAGCAATATTAAAATATTTTCTCTAATTAATTCCCTTTTAATGTGCACAATTTTGTGTACCCGGCCAGTAGTCATTTTATAAAAGAAGAAATTAAAAATGACTAATAAACATTTGAAAGAACCTCAGCCAATTATTAATCTCTGAATGTGAATTAAGATAATGAGCAACCATTTTCACCTGTAAAATAGTCCAAGTATAACACATGATAGTACTCAGCCTGGTGAAGATGAGTGTGAGACTATTACACCACTGATGGGAGTATAATTGGGTCAGATATAGTAACAGCCTAAAAATGCTCAGAGCCTTTGACCCAGTAAATCTACTTCTAACACTCTATCCTGAAGATTTGGATATAGTTCTTTATATAAAGCTATTCATTACTGCACCATTAACAACAACAAAAATTCTGGAAATCACCTAAATGTTTAACAAGAGAGGAAGTGTTGAAAATGGACAATATTTTCAAAGCAATTTCTTTGCTTTTCTAAACCTAACCCTAACCCTAACCTTAATCCTAATATTTAAGGCTGTCTTTCACTTAGCTGAAAGAAATTGGCCGACTGAATTTATACCAAAGTTATAATCACATGCTGGCCATGTTTTATGAAGTTTGGTCTATTTATTATCTAGATTTCTACTTTGTTCATTTAAATTAACTACATATTTAATAGAGTCCACTAAAAAATTTGCTATCTGGTACATTGATTTCAACAGTTGGAACGGGAACTGGCTGAACTCAAGGGACCTGGCAAAGGGCAAATTGAAAGACCCAATAACAATCAAGTAACTGAGCTTGAAATATTAACGAACTCTGAAACTGTCTCAGAAGAGCCAAGCCTTGAGCAGAAGATACAGACCAAACTAAATGCCTTGAATGAAAGAGTAAAATTCTGGAACAAAAAACTAGATGAGTATGTTTAATGAATTATCTAGTTGTTCAAATTTAAAACATGAGAGAATATAATGTTCTGGGCCATCAGTTGATCTCAGTGTCCCCTTCAGGAGTGGAAAGAATTATAGTATTAAGTAAAACATGGAATGTGTTTCCTGGTAGAGATTGGCATCATTGGTTCAAAGCTGACATATAGTTGTTTTTTTAAAAAAATATGTTTTTATTGATTTTAGAGAGAGGCAGGAAGGGGGTGGGAGGGAAAGATCAATATGAGAGAGAATTATCAATCAGTTGCCTCCCATTCATGCCCCAACTGGGGATTGAACCCACAACCTGGGTTTGTGCCCTGACCAGGAATCGAATCAGCAACCTTTTGGTACATGGGATGATGCTCAACCAACTCAGCCACACTGGCCAGGGCAAGCTGGCATATAGATTTTTAAAGAGGCCATATTTAATTAGGGACAGTGAACGTCCACTGAGTGGCATTCTGTCACATCACTACTCTAGTGTCTGCAAACTAAAAACATTTATGTGTTTTTTTCAAACTAACTGCTACCAGTGCAAAAGCTCATGGCACGGAGGAGACTGAGCAAAGCACATACACAGTTGCGTGGAATAATGTATAAACAAATACAGGTAGAATGTTAACTAGAAATATAAAGCAAGAAGACTCAGTAAGTATTGTGATTTTTTTTTTTTTTTAACTAGGGCACCAAGTGTGTAAGTTAGTATGCCCTGTAATAATGCTAACAAAATAATAACTAACATTTATTGAATTCTTATTGTTACTCAGTGCCAAATTCTTTGCCAAGAGCTTCACATGCATTTTGCATATAATCCGCAAAAAAAGCCTATTCAGGTATCAGTACCATTAATATTGCCATTTTACTGAGAAACTGCAGCATAACAATGTTGTGACTTGTCTAAGATCTGAGAGCAAGTGGTAGAGCCAGGAGAGTCTGTGAACCTTCACTTGTTCTGAGATTAACAAATATTAAGGTGATTTTAGTTGTCAAAAATATAATGTATTTTACATGGTTTAACTAGTAACACCACATTGTCTTTATCCATTGACAAAAAGTCTTGTATTTTAACATCAGCTTCTTAAAAAATCAATCATGAATTTCAGTGTTGTGACTTGTAGATCATTTCAATAGCTTGATACATTTTTTTCTTAAATAGAATTGAAACAATTTATCGCACTGAAACAAAGCGAAAGAAGAAAAGTAGTGGGTTATTGATCCCATTTTTGTCAATTGAGTTGGAGACTGTAGGCAATATCCACTTTGAAGAAGGCACTCGATCTGATGAATGGTAAATCTGTTTGAAATTTAGTTATAGCTTTAAAAATAATTCTAAGTGCTTTGGATCATCAATAAAAATATCAACTTATAAAAATGTTAAAATACCCTATTTTCAAAACTGTTCTTATATAGAATATTCATTCAGTGAGAATTGACAGTTACCTATTTTACCATCTATACATCTTTCTGTTTATATCATTGCCATGAACTAACCTTGAAAATATCCTAATGGTATTTCGTTGGTCTTTACCCAATTTATCTTACCCCAAAAGAAGAATATAATTTAAAAGTTCACGGTCAAGTATTAATTTTATGTATGTTTATACTGATTATTTCTGGACAGATTGTAGTGCTGGATTCTGAATATTGGGTGAGAAGTTAGAACAGAAAAGGAATGGCAAAGCAGGCTTGGCAACCACAGACTACAAACACCAGAGAAGGCTGCCTAAGAAATTTCCTGGAGGCTCCATGATCAAAGTCAAACCAAGCTGTCTAGAGCTAGCTAGAGTCCGGGTGCACATAGACTATACAAGTTAAAGTAAGGCATACACTTGAAAACCAGGAATCCAGATGGCCAGTGTATTTAGACAAAAATAGAGACAGCTGCCAGAAACAGAAGCAGAATCCAGCATCCACAGTTCAGAAACAAGGCCTCCTGGTACACACAAGGAAGTGATTAGGTGATTGTGTTGCCTCAACTAGAGGGTACAACCAAAAAAATAATTATCTTTTTTTTTTTTTAAAAAAAAAAAAGCCTTTACAGAAAAGTATCACTAATTATTACTTTCACATTTCTGTAATCAATTTCTCAAAATTGGGAAACCCATGAAATAGCCAAAGATTGCCCTAGAACTCTAGGGGCAGACTGCACATTTGGGTGTGTGGACAGAGACCAAGAAACGCATAGAGCTATCGAATGGACTTGGTACTTCACCCCAGGGGATGCCTTTACTCGCAGTCAGGGTTGAAATGATCTGTGATTCTTTGTGGAATCAAATGCAAAATTTGTACTAATCTTTCAGGGGGAAAAAAAGTGTGATTGTTAGGGGTTACTTTCAACCAAGCCCCCTGGTTTCTATTAGATGTGGTTCTCAAGAACCTTGTGGGTACCTTGGTGGGAAAGTGTGAGAAGCTCTGCCTAAGGGAGAAAGAGACCTTTTAAAATCTTTCTTTTCTATCAGTACATCCATTTGCCCAGCAGTTACCAATGGTTGCTTAACCACCATACTTTATTTTTATGTGCAAAATATAGAAGGTGTTCATCCCAGTTCCCATGCAAACAAGTAGAGGCCTTAATTTTTCAAGTGCAAAACCTGAATGGTGTGTCTTTGCAAGATGCATGAATAATTTTTCAGCCTGTCACTTATATGCACTCAGTCTAAACATAATTTTTATATCTGTTTATTTTTAACTCATTATAAAGTAAGCTCTTTATGAAACAGGTAGATTAGTGGAAAAATATGTAAAAGAAATGGCCCATACACACTGTGTGTGTCCATGGGCTGTGCATAAAGTCATTTAGGTTAATATGTCAGCCTGATAGTAAATTAGATACCTTGATGGATTGTGATAAGTGTTAGCAATTGTTTACTTGGTTTTAATAAAAATAACCTTGATCCATTTTAAGGAGAAAATCAAGTATATGTTGGCAGAATTCCAAGGACTGTTTTTCACTTATAGTACACTTCAAACTTGGCCACCTTAGTCCTGATCTTTTATGTATGTTAAGAAATATTGACTAAAGTGCTTTAAATTGCACTGGCTTCTCTTTTATTAATATTTTCAAAGGCAGTGATTTAGCCCATGAACTGGAATAGAGCTAGAGCTCACATATAGGTTTCCCCACTATTTCAAAGAAGAGCATTTCTATGAAACCTTTCATAAACCAAAATGGTGTAAAGTGAAGAAGCAATTACCATTACCTTATTTGGGAAAATTTTTGTGCATTCCCAAACCCCCAAAACAATCCACGAAATCCTATCATTTAATACACAAAACCTAAGATAATACTAACATAGTAAAAACAGGAATGATATGATACACAGCCTATATAAAGTAGAAATAATGTCCAGTACTATGTGGAATAAGAGTGGTGAAAGCAGACATCCCTATCCTGTTCCTGATCTTAAGGGAAAAGCTTTTAGTTGGTGCCCATTGAGTATGATGTTGGCTGTGAGTTGGTCATATATGATCTTTATTCCCACTTTCCTGAGAGATTTTATCTCAAACGGTTGCTGGATTTTATCAAATGCTCTCTCTGCATTTATTGAAATGATCATGTGGTTTTTACCCTTCAGATATTAGTCTTAGGGAGAGACCATCCATCAGGAACCTCTGTGATCTTAGTCCACACCCATGCTCAGATCCTGTGCTAGTGAGAACAGACATCTCATAATCAAAGGCAAATATATACCATATAGGATCACTTAATTTCCTTTCAAATTGATCCATTTTTAAATCTCTTAGTCTAAATTCTGTTTAAGACAGGACCAGAACTATTGTGAGTATGGCCAGATGAGGGCAGCAGAGAGAAGCTTCAGTACATTTCCTTAGGCTCTTCACATGGCCCGCCCCTCCTCCTCCTCTCTCATTCTTAATTCAAAACCCTTCTTAAATAGCCCCCACTCCATTCCTTACCCCAAAGCCTCTGTTTCTTCAAAGCACTTATCCGTTTAGAAATGATTTTATTTATGGCTTATTTATTTCTCTGTGCAACCCCCTTGTAATATAGGTTCCATGAGAGCAGGGATCCTGCCTCTTTCACTTCTATATCCCTAGTTATGAAATTATTGCAAGAGTCCCACTGAGAGATGGCAGTGACTTAGAGTAGTCTAACCTCAGTGGCATTGATAAAATAGGGTCACATTAAGGATGTATTTTAGATGTAGGGCCAAACAGACTTGCTGAGGAGTTGGATACTGATGAGAATGAGAGGAGGCAAGGTTTATTCCTGATTTTTTTAACCTAAGCTAATAGTGGTACCATATACTGAGATGGAAAACACTCAGAAGGAACAGGTTTAGGGGCTGGCATTGGTCAAGTTACGTTTGAGAGGCCTATTACATATGCAAGTGAACATATTAAGTGGGTAGTTGCATATATCTGGTCTGGGTATATCCAATAAGTTGAGTACAGATAAAGTCTAGAAATAAAACATTGGGAGATATATATATATATATATATATATATATATATATATCCCCCAAATGTATGCACACTTTAACAGCTGGTAGCTCAATTTTGAAAATGGAATGTATTTTCATAAACACCATTTTATAATTATTCAAAGTATGCATATACATTTTGGGGTATATATATATATATAGTGACATTATATATATATATAGTTATATATTGCCAAAGAAACAGATGAAATTATCTAGGCATAGTGTTCATGGAAACAAGAGGAGAGCCAAAGACTTAGTCCTAGGTCGGTCCAACATTCAAGAGTGTCAGAGGAAAAAGAAGGAGCAAAGAAAACCACGAAGGAGCAGCCAAGAAGAAGCAAGCAAGAAACATGTAGTTTCCCTGAAGCCAAAAGAAAGAGTGTTTCAGAAATGCAGGATTGCTCTACTAATATATCTTTTAGTCAGAATAAATACATAAGGATTAAGAAGAGAACTATTATTTTTATGTTTCAAAGTTTAGCATCTCTTTTATCGATTGAATAAGTGTGCCCAGTTTGAACCAACATAGAGATACTATATGATGATGTATATTTGTGGGGGAAGGGGACATAAAATATGGGCTATAACTATTATCATATGCAACTTCGTGTTCTTCAACATTTTGAGGAAAATCTATTATTTTCTTTGTATATATTCTGTATCCCCACCTAGGTTTAATTCCTGCTATGAATTAATTCTAGCACGTTTTTGTTCATGGGACTTCAGAACATATGGTATTACAGGAGTGAAAGTAAAACGCGTCATCAAAGTTAATAACCGTATTCTGAGACTAAAATTTGAAGATAAATTCCAAACATTTTTGGACAATGAAGAGATACATGATTCAGAGTAAGAAGTTAAATTCCATAAGGAACATTTTTTAAAGTCTGGTTTTATTTTGTAAAAATGTCTTTCTGTTTTAAAAGTTTACAATATTGAAAATATAACTTCTTAGTAAATATTTCCTTTCCATGCATCTCCCTTGACTAAGATGACCTAGTTTATCCACCTTTGGGCTCCTTTTGAGACTGAGGGTAAACGGAAGTTTAATAATGACGCTGGAACACCTAATATAATTAGGACAGTCCTGGGCAGGACAAACAATTGTCTTATCTACAGCTAAGCTTTTTTAATATCAGGTTTCAATTTGTCCCCCTCTCTATTGTTAAGGAGCCATCGAAAGATGCTGGAATGCCTTTTTTATGTTTTTGATCCTGAAGTTGCGTTAAAGAAAAAACATCTGCTACAAATACTTGAAAAAGGATTCAAAGACAATGAAACAAGCAAGGTAAGGAAAAAATGTCATTCAGAACAATGCTCTCTACCTCATGAACAAAGTTTTGGTTAAGCATGTACTTTTTCCTAAATCCTTTTTAAAAAATGTTTTTATTGATTTTGGAGAGGAAGGAAGAAAGAGAGATATAGAAACATCAATAATGAGAGAGAATCATTGATCGGCTGCCTCCTGCACACCCCACACTGGGGATCAAGCCTGCAACCCAGGCATGTGCCCTGACCAGGAATTGAACCATGACCTCCTAGTTCAGCCATGGGCAAACTATGGCCCACGGGCCAGATCCGGCCCGTTTGAAATGAATAAAACTAAAAAAAAAAAAGACCGTACCCTTTTATGTAATGATGTTTACTTTGAATTTATATTAGTTCACACAAACACTCCATCCATGCTTTTGTTCCGGCCCTCCAGTCCAGTTTAAGAACCCATTGTGGCCCTCGAGTCAAAAAGTTTGCCCACCCCTGTCTAGTTCATAGTTTGATACTCAATCACCAAGCTGAGCCATGCCAGCCAGGCAATCATATATATATATATATATATGTATATATATATGTATGTATGTATATATGTGTGTATATATATATATATATATATATGTATATATATATATATGTATATATTAGAGGCCCGGTGCACACAAAATTCGTGCACTTGGTGGAGGGTCCCTCAGCCTGGCCTACACCCTCTCACAGTCCGGGAGCCCTCAGGGAATGTCCAACTGATGGCTTGCAGGCCTAAGCCTTCAGTCAGACATCCTTAACGCTACCACAGAGGCAAGAGGGGCTCCCACCACTACCATTGCACTCACCAACCGTGAGGCCAGCTTCTGGCTGAGCAGCGCTACCCCTGTGGGCGTGCACTGACCACCTGGGGCAGCTCCTGCATTGAGCATCTGCCCCCTGGTGGTTAGTGTACCATTCAGTTGATTTGCATATTAGCTTTTTATTATATAGGACTAGAGACCCGGTGCACAAAAATTTGTGCACTTTGGGGGTGGTCCCTCAGCCTGACCTGTGCCCTCTCGCAGTCTGGGACCCCTCGGGGGATGACCACCTGCTGGCTTAGGCCGCTCCCCAGGGGATTGGGCCTAAGCTGGCAGTCAGACATCCCTCTGTCAGCCTGGGAGCCCTTGGGGTATGTCCACTTGCCAGCGGGGAGCAGGCCTAAGCTGCAGTCGGACATCCTTAGCGCTGCTGAGGAGGCGGGAGAGGCTCCCACCACCACCGTTGTGCTGGCAGCCGTCAGCCTGGCTTGTGGCTGAGCAGAGCTCCCCCTGTGGGAGTGCACTGACCACCAGGGGCAGCTCCTGCACTGAGCGTCTGCCCCATGGTGGTCAGTGTGTGTCTAGTGACCAGTCATTCCCAGTCGTTCTGCTATTAGGGTCAATTTGCATATTACCCTTTCATTATATAAGATAGAGGCCTGGTGCATGGGTGGGGACCGGCTGGTTTGCCCTGAAGGATGTCCTGGATCACGGTGGGGGTCCTGCTGGGGTTTCTGGCCAGCCTGGGTGAGGGGTTGAGGGCCATTTTCAGACTGGCCACACCCTGTTCAGGGTGGGGGTCCCCACTGGAGTGCCTGGCCAGCCTGGGTGAGGGGCTGAGGGCCATTTTCAGGCTGGCCACACCCCCTTCAGGGAGGGGGGTCCTGCTTGGGTGCCTGGCCAGCCTGGGTGAATGGCTGATGGCTCTTTGCAGGATGGCCACAGCCCCTTCAGGGTAGGGGTCCCCACTGAGGTGCCTGGCCAGCCTGGATGAGGGGCTGATGGCTGTTTGCAGGCTGGCCACAGGCCCCAGCCACCCAAGCTCCCAGTGGAGGCTGGCTGGAAGCAAGTATCTGGGATTTATTTATCTTCTATAATTGAAACTTTGTTGCCTTGAGCGGAGGCCACAGCTGGCCAGGGCTGACAGGAAGCTTGGATTTCTCCATCGCCGGGGCAACCAAGCCTCCTGCTTGCTCCAGCTCCCTGGCTGCTGGCCGCCATCGTGGTTGAGTTAATTTGCATATAGTTGCTCTGATTGGCTGGTGGGTGTGGCCTGGGGCATAGTGGCACTGTGGTCAATTTGCATGTTTTTCTTTTATTAGATTAGAGGCCTGGTGCATGGGTGAGGGCTGGCTGGTTTGCCCTGAAGGGTGTCCCTGATCAGGGTGGGGGTCCCCACTAGGGTGCCTGGCCAGCCTGGGTGAGGGGCTGAGGGCCATTTTCAGGCTGGCCACACCTGCTTCAGGGAGGGATGTCCTGCTGGGGTGCCTGGCCAACCTGGGTGAGGGTCTAATGGCTGTGTGCTGGTTCAGGGCTGGGGGGAAGCTTGGCTTCCTCCATCACCCAGGCAACCAAGCCTCCTGCTTGCTCCAGCTCCGTGGCTGCTGGCCACCATCTTGGTTGGGTTAATTTGCATATAGCTACTCTGATTGGCTTGTGGGCCTGGCTTGTGGGCGTGGCTTGTGACTGTAGCAGAGGTATGGTCAAATTACATGTTTCTATTTTATTAGATAAGATAGGAAACTTCTGTTTCACAAAAGGTTTAGTGCTATCATAGAAAGTACAGCATCCTCATTCTTTGGATTGCACAAGAATAAGTCCATTAATTTATCTGCATGACTATTTAATCTTTCTATGTATTTTACTTTTTATGTTGTGATCCTTTTGTTGATGACCTTGAAGTCTACTTTCGTCTGTTTTCAACTTTTCAAGATCCATCCCATCTTGAAAAAAAAATACATTCACTTAACACTGCTGGTGCTTTTTGTCATCCTATTTTTCTCTTTCTTTTTACTGACACCATTTATTTATTCTCTACTTCACTGTCCCCACCTTGATGCTCACATTGCTCTATTCCTGGTCACTCCTGAGCTCCAAAATGTCATCAACCCTTCTCAGTTCTCTACCTTCTTGTTGAGGCAACTGTAGCACTCTGGTATAGAGCAGTGTTTCCTAACCCTTTTCACATATGGCACACATAAAACAAAAACATTGCTGCATTTGAATCCTGCTTCCGTACTCGCCGGCTGTGGGACTTCCCCTCTCTGTGCCTGTTTCTTCCTATCTGTAAATGAAGATGATAATAGTATCTACTTCACAGAGTTGTGGTCAGGATTTAGTGACATATGCATTAAAAAAGTTCTTGCATATCAATGTCCACAACATCATTTTTTGACAAGAGCCAAAAAGGAGAAACAATCCAATGAGTGGGTAAACAAACAAATAATATTAACAAATAATATATACTATATATATATAGTATTATTCAGCCATACAAAGTAATGAAATTTTGATACATGCTATGACATGGATGAACCTTGAAAATATATATTAAGTGAAATAAGCCAGACACAAATGGTTAAATACTATATGACTCCACTTATATAAGGTACCTGGAATAGGCAAATTGATAGAGATAGAAAGTAGAATAGGGGTGAAAAAGCGGGTGGGGAGGATAGGGGAATAAGGAGTTATTGCTTAATGAGTACAGAGCTTCTATTTGGAATGTTGAAAAGTTCTGGAAATGGATAGTGGTGATAGTTGCACAATATTATGACTGTACTTAATGCCAATGAATTTTATGCCTAAAATGTTCAAAATGGTAGCTTTTACCATATTTTTACCAACATTTTAAAACAAAACAACCACCTTCCAGCTGCTCTGTGGAGAATGGATTGAAGGGAGTAGGAGCAAATAACAAGGGCACTCTATGCAGGAGGTGGTAGGCAGCGTAGGCCAGAGGTGGTGGTGGCTTCAGCAGGTGGTGTGGTGAGGGTGCCCCCACCCCCCGTACTTTCTGGAAGAGAAGTATGTAGGAGGTGAGAAATTGAGAGTTTTAGAAGGTAAAGTGCTCAGGGTCATTTCAGAGAACTATGAACCATCATGGGCACAGAGGGTGGGGGAAGGATGGGGCTAACATTTCTGCTTGCCAGACATTGTCCTAGTGCTTCAACTCCTGCATTTCCTAAAGGAGATGCGATATCTCTAATCCTCTGCACTGCTCTGTCCAGTACAGTAGCCACTACCCACATGTGACTGCTGACCATTTGAAGGACTACCAGCCAGAACTGAGATGGACTCTAAGTTTAAAATATATACCAGTTTTTGAAGACATGGTACAGAAAACAGGACTGTAATTTCTTATATTCTGATTACTTATTGAAATGATAATATTTTGGAAATATTTAATTAACTAAAATGTATTATTAAAATTTATCAAAAGGGTTTTGGACCAGTTCCTGGCACATAAGAATTTTTTTATAATATTTACTACTATTGTCTAAAACATTTGATACTATTGACTGATCTTTCCTTTCTGAAACTCTCCTTTGGCATCCATGATATTGCACTATTTTTATCCTCTTATCTTTCTGATTGCCCTATCTTTGTTTCCTTTTTGTTCCTTGTCTTGCTTCAAAACATGAGAATACCCAAAGATTAAATTTTACTAACATGCCCTTCTTTCTACACCCATCATCAATTACTCTCATTGTTAAGATCTTAGAAATGCGGGGACATATTGGCTGGAAAATATCTCATATTTAATTGCTTTATATAATGCACATAATTTTAATAATAAATAAAACCAGTATAAACAAGTTTAGGAATAAAATTAACTGACTTTTGATAAGCATACAACATGACTGGATGAAATTAGAAGTACATCTAATTAGAAGTAATTTTAAAAGTACCCTCTTATACTGACTGTCACCATACTGTGGGTTATAGAGAGAATGGAAAATATTGGTTAATGCTGTGAATTGGTTAAGTGGAAATTGATTAAGTGGCAAGCAATTGGAGCACATTTGTTATACTGAAATGTAATCATTTCTATGATTTCTCCAAAAGTCCTTGAGGATAGAGGCTGTTTATAGATTCTTAGTTGAAGTCTGAGAAATAAAAGATGGGCAGTTGGGCAGATGGATGAATGGCAATCACACCTGTTTCTGTGCCTTCATATGTTTTCTTCCTCTTAAAAATACTTTCCTCTATAAAGTTTCTGATTATTGGAATAATGTCTAATCTTAACCACTTCAATTAAAAAGGGATATCTTATTTGATGCATATAGTGATGCCTTGTATTTTTTAAAAATATATTTTATTGATTTTTTACAGAGAGGAGGGGAGAGGGATAGAGAGTTAGAAACATCGATGAGAGAGAAACATCGATCAGCTGCCTCCTGCACGCCCTCCACTGGGGATGTGCCCGCAACCAAGGTACATGCCCCCGACCGGAATCGAACCCGGGACCCCTGAGTCCGCAGGCCGACGCTGTATCCACTGAGCCAAACCGGTCAGGGCCCCTGTATTTTTTATTATTGGGTATAGTTTCCAGCCCCTCTCTTATTTGACGGCCAAGACTATGCTATAGTCTCACAATGCCATACAAATAGCTTGCATCTAATAAATATTTAGTGATGTTCCCTAGAAATCTAAGAAGGTTGTACTTACTGGAATGTGGAAATTGTGGTCATACGAGCCACATTTCAGCATTTATTTTATAAAACCTCTTTGGACAACAGATTTCAATACAAAAAAAAAGATATAGGTAATTCAGCATTTATAAAAAATATATATTTCTAGATAATTTGGCTACTAACATTAAACTAATAATAATTTCAAAACTGTGATAGTGACATGGAGAAGTAGAACTGAGTTTAGATCATGGCTTTGCCAACTTCTACTTCTGTCTTTGGATAGATTATACAATTTCTCCTAGCTCTAGTTTTTGTGACTGCTAAAACTAGAGATTTATTGCTCTTTAGAGTTGCTTTCACAACAAGTAACACAAATATTTCTGATAAAACACTTTGAAGAAAGAAATCAAGTCACAATGCAAACTAAAATTTTCATGCACTAGCATAGTGAGATGTATCTGAAAAACGAGGTAGATTATTAGACTAGATATATTATTAGAAAAAAATATACATACATAAGAACCTTCACTAATGTAATATCTCATTCCCATAGTATTTTCTTTTTGGAATATGCACGATTATTAGTGGGGTATCATTGAATTTGTATAAAACTTTAGATCCTACACCACATAAACATAAAATAATAAACCCACTATGTTGAAGTTGACATATTACTAATTTTATAAAAAACTGACTTTCTTTTTCATTACAGCTGCCTCTCAGAAAGGAAGCTGTCACTCTTGCTAACAGCCTAAGCATGTGTGAATGTCCCAGAATTGAATTTCTACAGCAAAAGCACAAGGATGATAAGAAAAACTCTTTTGACCATGAGCTCTTTAAACATGGTAATACAAATATACTCTATTCCTGAACCTTTAAGTTCTAAGTCTTCAAATTCATCAGTTTCATATCATTTTTGATACTTGGTTTATCAACTCAGGAGATTTTCTGAAACCATTTTATTTAGTATTTATCAGTGTAGTGATACATGAATTTCTGATCTATTACTTTAGTCAGGTTGTCAACAAATATTACTGAGTGATTTTTATGTGTCAACATTAATAGGATGAGACTCATTTGTTACTCATATTTAATCCATGTTATCTAATATAAAGTTTGCTTTTGTTCATTGTGTCCTAAAATAAACTTTAAATATACATATATACATACATATAAATGTGTATATATATATATATATATATATATATATATATATATATATATTATTTACACTTACACATACCCCAAATGGATTGCTTTATAAGTTGCCTTTTTAAAGATAAACTTTTGTTATTTCATTTATTCAATCATCAGAACTTTATTTGCATCTTGAGTAGATATAAATAAAAGTACATGACCCATTTGAAGGACACTTCTAGAAGAGGTTCCTTGGTACCTACAGATTAGGGGAAAAGACCAGCTCATCCTGTCCTTTCTTGCCTCGCCCTCTTACACAGTTCATTTTTCTTTTTTCTTTTTTTTTTTTTTTTTTTTTTTTTTAATATTTTTTATTGATTAAGATATTACATATGTGTACCCTCTACCCCCCCCTCTCCCCGCTCACCCCCTCACCCCCCCGTTGTCCGTGTCCATTGGTTAGGCCTATATGCTTGCATATAAGTCCTTTGGTTGATCTTTCCCCCTTGCCCCCACCCTCCCCTACCTTCCCTCCAAGGCCCGACAGTCCAATCAAAGCCTCTCCGTCTCTGGATCAGTCCTTGTTCATCAGTTTATGTTGTTCATTATATTCCACAAATAAGTGAGATCTTGTGGTATTTATCCGCTCTCCAGTTCCATCGATGCTGTGGCAAATGGTAAGAGTTCCTTTTTCTTCTTCCTCTTCTTAAAGAATACCTTTCAGCATTTCATATAATGCTGGTTTGGTGGTGATGAACTCCTTTAGCTTTTTCTTATCCGTGAAGCTCTTTATCTGACCTTCCATTCTGAATGATAGCTTTGCTGGATAAAGTAATCTTGGTTGCAGGTTCTTGCTATTCATCTCTTTGAATATTTCTTGCCACTCTCTTCTGGCCTGCATGGTTTCTGTTGAGAAATCAGCTGACAGTCGGATGGGTACTCCCTTGTAGGTAACTGACTGTCTTTCTCTTGCTGCTTTTAAGATTCTCTCTTTATCTTTTGCTCTTGGCATTTTAATTATGATGTGTCTTGGCGTGGTCCTCTTTGGATTCCTTTTGTTTGGGGTTCTCTGCGCTTCCTGGACTTGTAAGTCCATTTCTTTCACCAGGTGGGGGAAGTTTTCTGTCATTATTTCTTCAAAAAGGTTTTCAATATCTTGCCCTCTCTCTCCTTCTGGTACCCCTATAATTCTGATGTTGGTACGCTTGAAGTTGTCCCAGAGGTTCCTTACACTATCTTCATATTTTTTGAATCTCTTTTCTTTTTTCTTTTTCGGTTGGGTATTTTTTGTTTCTTTGCATTTCAAATCTTTGACTTGATTCTTGGGATCCTCTTGTCTGCTGTTGGAGCTCTGTAAAGTATTCTTTATTTCAGTCAGTGTATGCATAATTTCTAATTGGTCCTTTTTCATGACCTCCATGGTCTCACCATACTCCTTGAGGGATTCATTAAATTTATCGGCGGTTTCCATAAAATTCTTGACAAACCTTATAAACGTGGCCTTGAACTCTATATCCAGTCGTCTGGCCTCCTCCGTTTCTGCCAATTGTGACCTGTTTCTTTGTCTCCGCATTTTGGCTGCTTCCCTGTGTTGATAGAGTGGCCTGCGCGCCAGGTGTCCTGTAGGGCCCAGTGGCTCAGCCTCCCCAGTTACCTGGGGTGGACACTCTTGGTGCACTCTTGGTGCCTCGCTTGTTGTAGGATCACTGGGAGGAATTGACCTCCAGGCCAATTGGCTGTGGGAAGCAGCTGTGTCTGAAGTGGGAGAATGGACCCCCTCTGACCACTGGGTACAGTGGCTCCTGGATCTAAGGAGGTGCTAATTCAGCCCCTGCCTGAGGCCACACAGCAGGAACTACGAAGAGGCTCAGCTGTGAAGCAATGCAAGCCGCTGCGGGGCCTTGGGCCTTCTCTTGGAAGTTCCGGGTCTGGCTGGCCTGGCTGCAGTTAGGTAATTATCAGGTTGCAAAGTTCTGGGGCATTCACATGCAAAAGCCTCTGCCGCAGCCCGGGTGGGGCGGGGTCTCAGGGAGTCAAAAGGGCGGGGAAAGAAGCTATGGCTGATTCTCCGCGCCCGGAGTTGCGCGTCTCAGTGTCCCGGCAATGGCTGCAAGCACCTCCGAGTGAAATCTGCCCCCAAGTTCGCCCGCTGCCGCCTGAGAGAGCAGCCTCTGCCCGTATGAGTCCTAAGTCCCCAGAGACTTCCCAGAACCGGAGTTCAGAGCAGTCGGGAGCTTGTGATTCAAAAGACAGCCGCGTCCTCAGGTGCCACCCCCTTTCCGCGCGCGCGAGCCGCGGCGTACCTCTGCACTCAGCCTCCGCAGCTCCTCTGGCTCTCAGCGTGCTTTTCTTTTCTTCTAGTTGTAGAAATTACACTCAGCCAGCCTTCCTGTTGTTTTGGACGATGTTTGCTCCGTCCTTTGGGCTAATTTTCAATTGTTGTGGGAGGCGACTATTTCCCGGTGTTTATCTATGCCGCCATCTTGGTTTCTCCCACAGTTCATTTTTCATTCCACCAGTATTTACTGAATGCTTACACACAATGAGGCACTTGGTAGGTGATAGGGATAGTCAATGCAAACTAGACAGTCTTGTCTTTTATGGTGCTCACAAGCATTAATTATTCAAATTAATGTAGAATTATAATTATCGTAAGAGCCACAAAGATGAAGTATTAATGCATAGTATCAATCATAATGAGAATTGACTAGTTCAGGGAGTAAGGGACACCTATTCTTTGGTCTTAACTATCCAACCTACTGAAGATTGAGTAGTCAGAAATTTGGTTAACTCATTTATATGAGTGATATTCTAGGTTCCAGAAAATTAAGCAGATTATTGAACCTAGAAAGAACTATTTATTTAAAAAAAATAATTAAATCTTTTTTTTTTCATCCTTCTCCATTCCTATCCTAAGGATGGTGTTTTCTATCTTTCTAGCATATGCTTTCCAAAGAAATTAGTTTCTACTGATTAACATTTTATAGCTTACTAGAGGCCTGGTGCACAAAAATTCGTGCACTTGGGGGGGGGGTCTCTCAGCCTGGCCTGTGCCCTCTTGCAGTCTGGGACCCCTCAGGGGATGTCCACCTGCCACCTGCCATCAGTCAGACATCCTTAGGGCTGCAAAGGAGGCGGGAGAGGCTCCCACCACCACTGCTGAGCTCACAGCCGTCAGGCTTGTGGCTGAGCAGAGCTACCCCTGTGGGAGCGCACTGACCACCAGGGGCAACTCCTGCATTGAGCGTCTGTTCCCTGGTGGTCAGTGCGCATCATAGTGACCAGTTGTTCTGCCATTAGGCTCAATTTGCATATTACCCTCTTATTATATAGGACTAGAGGCCTGGTGCACAAAAATTTGTGCACTCGGGGGAGGGGGGAGGGTCCCTCAGCCTGGCCTGTGCCCTCTCGCAGTCTGGGACCCCTCGGGAGATAACGACCTGCTGGTTTAGGCCTGCTCCCGGGTGGCAGAGGGCAGGCCCAATCCCTAGGTGCAGCCCCTGGTCGGGTTCAGAGCAGGGCTGATTGGGGAGTTGGGGCGCTGCCCCCTGTCATGCACAGAGCAGGGCGGATCGGGAGGTTGCGATGCCACCCTCAGTCACGTTCAGGGTAGGGCCGATTGGGGGGTTGGGGCACTGCCCCCTGTCACACTCAAGGCAGGGTCGATGGGGAGGTTGCGGCGCCACCCCCTGTCACGCACAGAGCAGGGCCAATCAGGGGGTTGGGGCGCTGCCCCCTGTCATGCACAGAGCAGGGCCCATCAGGGGGGTTGGGGCTCCGTACCCTGTCACGCACAGAGCAGGGTCGATCAGGGGGTTGGGGAGCTCCCCCGTGTCATGAACAGAGTAGGGCCCATCAGGGGGTGGGGAGCTCCCCCCTGTCACTCACAAGTAGGGCCGATAGGGGAGTTGGGGCACCGCCCCCTGTCACACACAGAGCAGGGCGGATCAGGGGGTTGGGGCGCCGCACCCTGTCACACTTAGGGCAGGGCCGATGGGGAGGTTATGGCTCTGTGGAGGGGGTGGGGGTTGGGGCACCGCACCCTGTCACACACAGAGCTGCAGGGCGATCAGGGGGTTGGGGCACCGCACCCTGTCACACACAGAGCCGCAGGGTGATCAGGGGGTTGGGGAGCTCCCCCCTATCAGGCACAGAGCAGGGCTGATCAGGGGGTTGGGGTGCCTTCTCCTGTCATGAACAGAGCAGGGTGGATAGGGAGGTTGTGGCCCCACCCCTGTCACACACAGAGCCGCAAGGTGATAAGGGGGTTTGGGCGCTGCCCCCTGTCATGCTGATCCTGGTGCTGGGAGGCATATTACCCTTTTACTATATAGGATAGAGGCCTGGTGCATGGGTGGGGGCCGGCTGGTTTGCCCTGAAGGGTGTCCTGGATCAGGGTGGGGGTCCCCACTGGGGTGCCTGGCCAGTCTGGATGAGGGGATGATGGCTGTTTGCAGCTGGTCACACACCCTTCAGGGTGGGGGTCCCCACTGGGGTGCCTGGCCAGTCTGGGTGAGGGGCTGAGGGCTTTTTTCAGGCTGGCGGGTGACTGAAGCTCCCAACTGCTCCTTTTTTTCTTTTTTCTTTTTTATTCTGGGCCAGCTTTAGCTCTGAGGCTTGGCTCCAGCTCTTAGGTCTCCACTGCTGAAAGCAGGTATCTGGTTTGTTTGGGTTCTATAATCGAAACACTGTTTCAACTCCAGCTCTGAGATCCCAGGTGGCTGAAAGCAGGTTACTGGGGTTTTGTTTAGCTTCTATATTTGTAACAATGTTTCAAACTGAAAGCTCAGAGGCCGGCAGCGGCAGGCGGGGAACGTTGGAGTCCTCCGTCACTGAAGCAAGCAAGCCTCATGTTCGCTTCAAACTGCCTGGCTGCCGGTCGCCATCTTGGCTGGCAGTTAATTTGCATATCGCCCTGATTAGCCAATGGGAAGGGTAGCGGACGTATGGCTAATTACCATGTTTCTCTTTTATTAGATAGGCTATGTAGTTCTTTAAAAAGTCATCTGAATGTTTTATGCATTATAATTAGAAGTTACTCTATATGATTCAGTGACTCCTGGAAAGACTTAGGATTTAGTGAATCTCAAGGTTCCCTAAAATCTAAAGGGAAAAGAAATATTCAGCCATCAGTCGACATTTATTGATTGCCTCCTATGCTCCAAGCCACATGCTAAATACTAATGATGCAGAGATGAATTTTTACAACAGTTAACATTAAGGACAACAGATTTCTTATTTTAAATTACTTAACAAAAACATTGCTAAATTTTTGGGTCCTTTTCTTCCTTTTCTGTAAAGCTTTGCTTGATATAATTACCGGAATCTCCTTTTATAACCATTGCATTTATTCAACAAGTATTTCTTGAGCTACTATTTTAGATCAAGCAATGTGCTTTGTGCTATCCAGTGGCAACGAGTTAGGCAGGATCTCTGCCTTTACAGAACAGACAGTCAGGTCTGGGGCCAATAAGAATTGTGATATTGGAAAATTACTAAAATGAATTGTTAAAAATTATTTGTTTTTTCAACTTAGGCATTCTCCTCATTACAAAGGTTTTCCTTGGCCAGAGTGTTCAGGCTCGTGAACAGGACTCCATCAGTCAGGCCAACTATCCAATGGTTAATTCAGTGTTCATCCCTCGAAAATGTGCACTAAGTATGTCTACCATAAAGAGAAATGTGCTTTCATTTTTCTGAATACAAAACGTTTGTATTTAATACAGATGCTTACAATTTAACCTCTATTTCAAGTAGTTTGTAAACTTTTCTACAAAAAAATGTTCCTAGCTACTAATGAACTTCCATTTTTCTAACCCCTACTTCAATGTCATTTATGTGTGCAAATATATTATTTGTAACATTTTATATTTTACACACATATAATCTCATATATGTGTATATATAAATACATGTGTATATATATAACATGATAAAAGATAAAAACCCTTTTAACAACAAAGGTTTTAGAGAAATACATTTGTCAAAACTATATGATCACATATTGAATAGAAAAGTGAAAAAGTATGAAAAGGGAAATAATATGAAAAAAGTAAATCCTACTAGTCTATGTTGTGACAGAGTGACTAGTGAGTACTTATAGAATTAACAAACAGTCTAGGTATTGTGGGAAGATATAAGAAAAAAAACTCTCCACACACTAAAATAATAGTTGGAACTTGCTGAATTTGTTGTTCATGAATCTATGTAAGAATGAAATAAGTATATTATGTGTCATGTTGAAGAGTGTTTATTTTGCCTGTTTTTGTTTCTGATTTTACTCTAGATTCTATAGTGGGACAAAGAAACTGTGATTGCAGCTTTCGGCAGTGCAAGTGGTTTGTCTTTGATCATGACCTTGTTTTGCCAGAATACATCGTTGAATTTGAGTTTGTTACAGTGGTATGGATGTATTTTTAATACTAGAGTTTCTTAAATGAGAACATAACATTAATTTGAAGTCTAATAATGTTATGTCATATACATATGTATATGTATATATACTTAAATTTTAAAAACAAATCACTATGACACCTAAATATTTTAATTATGCAAATATATTACATGAGTAACATATGGCTGGAGTCCCACTGGAAAAGATTCAAACTATATTGAAGAATATGGAATAAACATGAAAATCTTCTTTCACTTCAACCCCACTCTCTTTCAGGAGGCATCCATTATTAACAGCTTTGTAGGTTTGTTTTCAGACTTATTCTATGCATTTACAAATATAACAACGCATACCATTTTACATTGTAAAATCAAATTCTAAGTATTGTGTGATGATTTTTGCCTTGAACAATATGTTTTGGACATATTTTCACTTCAGTACATATAGGTCTATACATCAGTCTTTCGGTAGGTGCATACTATTCAGAAATAACCTTATTTATTTGACTACCCTATTGATGAAACATAGGTTTCTTTCAGTATTATTACTATTTAAAACAATATTTCAGTGAACATCATTGTAGATGTTTCTCTGCAGCATAGATTTAAAGAAGAATTTGGATAGTAAAAGGGAATATGCATTTTAAATTTTGATAATTTGAGCATTCTCTTCAAAGATTTTACTATTTTATAAATTTCGAACAGTATTATAGTGTTTGTTTTTTGCATCTTTACCAACACAAAATATTACCAATCTTTTTTTCCTCACTCTGATGGGGGAAAAAAAGAGGATATTTTATTATTTCATATGTTATGGGTTATTTATAATTTTTTGAATCACCTATAATATCCTTTAACCATTTTCTATTGGGCTCTATTGTTTTCATATTGATTGGAAAAATTCTTATATGCATTCTGGATATTAATCCTTTATCATGTCTATATGTTGCAAATATTTTATGTCACTTGTATTTTTTTATTTGTAGCAAAAGACTTACCTTTCATTTTAATTTGTAATTTACACATTAATATTTAAGAAGTCAGATATTTCTTTTCCAGTATGGACTCTAAATTATATGTCTCATTTTCAGAAGGCTTATATAAATACTAGAGGCCTGGTGCATGAAATTTGTGAATTGGGGGTGGGGGGTGTTCCTCAGCCCAGCCTGCATCCTCTCCAATTTGGGACCCCTTAGGGGATGTCTGACTGCCAATTTAGGTCCGATCAGACATCCCTCTCACAGTTCGGAACTGCTGGCACCCAACTGCTTGCCTGCCTGCCTGCCTGATTGCCCCTAACCACTTCTGCCTGCAAGCCTGATCACCCCCTAACCACTCCCCTGCCAGCCCAGTCGCCCCCAACTGCCCTCCCCTGCTGGCCATCATGTGGCTGTGGGCATCATCATTTTTTAGGGTGGGGCAGTCAATTAACATATCCCTCCTTATTGGCTGTGGGTGCCACCATCTTTGCGATGGTGTGAGGGTCAATTAGCATATTCTTTCTTTATTAGACAGGATTCTTTATTTTCTTCCAAATCTTATATAGATTATTCTAAAACTTTTAGATATTTAGTTCCATCTAGGTATTTTTCTATATTGTGTGAAGGAGGTATGGTGATCAAATAAATTGTCTCTTAAAGATGAATAGCTACTTGACAAACATCATCTTTTTTCCTCTACTTTAAGATACCATCTTTGTTTTTAAAATTATTTTCATATATAAGGGGCTGATTTATAGATCTTACTATTCTGTTCTAGTCATCATCTTGTCTAATCTTGGACCCCTATTACATTGTTTTGGTTATTATAACCTGATGATATGTTTTGATAAATGATAGGGCAAATTCCCTTCCCCTGCCCCTAACTCATTGAAGAAAAAAAATTCTCAGCTAACTCTTGAGTATTTTCTTTACTAAATAAAATTTAGAATCAGCTTGCTAAATTCTATTTAAAATCCTATTAGGATTACATTGAGATTGCATTGAATTTAAAACTTCATTTAGGGTAAAATGAATACTTTGCAGTATTGGGCCTCTCATCCAGGAACATGATAAGTTATTTCATTTACTCAAGTCCTCTCTGACAGTTTTCTTTATATAGGCCTTAATTCTTGTTAAGTATAGTTCTGGGCATGTATATTTTATATTGTTATTATGAATGGGATTGTATTAGTCAAGTATGCTTTCAGCAAAAGATACAGAAATCCAGACAAAGTAGAAAAAAAACTCAAATTATAAGTAGTTGAGAGGTGGGCAGTTCCTGACTATTCAGGGATGTCAGCAAAGACAGTAACTCCATCATTCTTCTGCTTGCCACTTCATGAACTCTTTTGACCTGAAGATTCAGTTTTTTCTTTAGTTTAGGGAAGTTTTCTTGTAATTCCTTGATTATTTCCTCTCTTCTATTTTCTGTCAAGCTCCCTGAAACTAAACATTGGACATTCTAAATTATCCTCCACATCTTGTAAATTTTTTCTTTCATATTTTATATCTTCATTTTTAAAATTTTGTGTTCTGAATGAGTTCCACAATATCAGCTTCCACATTGCTAATTTGATCTATTGCCATATCCATTTGGTTTGTCAAAGCATTTATTAATTCCACTTATTGTTTTTATTTCAAAGTTTTGTATCCTATTTTTCCTATAGTAGATGCTTTATTCTAATACAGATGCTTTATTCTCCTAGGTTTTTGAAAATTCTCTTATAGACTGTTTTGTTTTTTTCTAGAGTCATTTCTATTTGCTCATGTTGTTCTTGCTTATCAATATGTAATTCTTACCATAATTATATAATTATCTGATTACCAATTACCTGGAGCATTCTCCTGCTGTTTTACTTGTCCACTCAGAACACCAAGTTTCTCTGGACCTGCTCTGCAGTGGTTATCTCCTGCATGTGTTTTGACTAGAGGTTACCTTTCTGATCCTATTTCTCTGTCAATTCAGTCCCCTCTGATTTATGTCTCACAATTTCTAGTCTTTTGCTGTGCCCTATCCATTGTTATATAAATTTTTGCTTATTTTAAGGAATATTTAGTGGGAGGGGATGAATACATCACTTATTCTTAGCCCACAATTTTAATCTACTCTCATACATTGCCTAATGTGATTCTTATCATCATAGGTATCTATACTAATAAAAGAGTAATATTCTTATTAGACCAGACATCTTCTCGACGACCTTCCGGACAAAGCCATGGTGGTGGGGCCGAGGCAGAGGTGGTTAGGGGCAACCAGGTGGGCAGGAGAGAACAGTTAGCAGCATCAGGCCAGCAGGCAGAGGCAGTTAGGGGCGATGAGACAGGTAGGCAGGCAAGTGGTTATGAGCCAGCAGTCCCGAATTGCAGGAGGCATGTTTGACTGCCGGCAATCAGACATCCCCCAAGGGATCCCAGATTGGAGAGGGTGCAGGCCGGGCTGAGGGACCCCCACCTCCATGCACGCATTTTGTGCACTGGGCCTCTGGTCTATAATAATAAAGGCATAATATGCTAATTAGACTGGATGTCCTTCCGGACAAAGCTGGAGCTGAGAGGGCTGAGGCAAAGGCAGCTGCTGCAGCAGGCAGGGGCCAAGCCCCTTGCACAAATTTCGTGCATTGGGCCTCTAGTTACTATATAACTAAAAACCTTTTCTAAATAGCCTATTTCTTTTTCAAAAATGATAAACTCAGCAACCAAATTTTCAATATTTTAAATAAATTTTTAGGTCAAGACTTATTCTTTATTTTCTTCAGTCAACAATGCTATTCTAGAAGAAAGCAAAAAAAGTTCAGAAGGATCAGTATTGTCCCAGGAATTGAAATTTGATGATGAAGTTATAAAAATGGACCCCAGGATCAAGCCAAGACCAAAACTTATTAGCTTGGATGATAAAACAATACTTTCCCTTGCCAAGACTAACGTATACAGTCATATTGTAGTAAGTATTATGATGAATAACATTTTTGGACAAGAACCTTGAATTTGGAATCAGAATCTATCACATGAAATCTAAAGGTATTAAACCACCTATCTGATCATGCTAGGCATCATGTGGTCAAATTCCAAAGTACCCAACCCTTCTATGTGGACTACATTTGTGCTGTCTGGTAGTAATGTAATATTAGCTATACATGTAATTTAAAATTTTATATTCACATTTACAACGTATTTTAAAAATTGGCCCTGGTCAAGTAGGTTACTTGGTTGGAGTGTCGCCCCAATACACCAAAGTTGCAGGTTCAATCCCTAGTCGGGGTACATATAAGAATCAACCAATGAATTCATAAATAAGTGGAACAACAAATTAATGTTTCTTTCTCTCTCTCTCTCTCTCTCTCTCTCTCTCTCTCTCTCTCTCTCTCATCTCTCTATATCAATCAATAAATAGATAATAAAATTTAAATGGCAGGATTAAGTTTAGTAATATATTTTAGTTAATCTAACATACCCAAAATATTATCATTTCAAAATACAACGGATAGTAAGATTCATTAATCAAATTGTTTCATAATAAGTATTTGAATTCTGGAATATGTTTTACAGCACATTCCAATTCATTTTTTCTCTTTTCTTTTTTTTCTTTATTGATTAAGATATTACATATGTGTCCTTATACCCCCATTGCCCCCTCATCCCCCCACTCATGCCCTCACCCCCCTGGTGTCTGCAATTCATTGTTTCTGCACTATAATATCAAGATGTCATATTTGAGTAATAATTTTTTATAATAAAGCTTTAGTAATGCAAGGTATAATATATGAGTGTGTTTTGACTGGATTAAAACTCTATAACATGTATTCCTGTAGACTTAAAGGGATTGAATAAAAGTTAAAAATACACAACAGAAGATAGGTCTTTTTGTTATCTGTGATTTGCAAGATAAAAAACAGAGAGGAGGAAAAAAACAAACAAAACAGGGAGGAGGAGAATACAATTTCAGAATGCCTTAGCCTGATATGACCTCAGCCTGGATGCATTAATTTGATCAACACCCATAACATAAGAATGGAGAGGCTTTTTCATCTTAAATTTGTTTATACTGCTTAAAAGCCAGCGAACTTTCTAGAGCTTCTAGGAAGAATACTAGATGTCACAAGAACGTTTAGAGAGCGCATCCTTTGTTTGCCTTCCTTCGTGTCATTACTATGAGCTCAGGTACATACCTCTTATTTTCCTTTCAGTCTTCCCCACTGCATTGAGTTTTATGAAAACGTACATAAAAATAAATTATTTAGAAATAAAACCCCCAGATTTGTAACATAATTTTATATTCTCTAATAGCACAATTACATACCAAAAAATTAGGGTTGTCAGTTATAGTCTGTTTTTTTGCACTGATTTATTCATCTAGCATTTACTGAGAATGTGCTATGTTTTAGGCAAGGAGGTAAGTATTGGGGGTTCAGAATGAAGAAATTATTTTTCCTGCATCAAGGACATCATTTTAGTGGAGGAGACAGATATGTAAAAAACATAGGAAGCTTGGAGTTGCTGGGAGAGTTCCACAGAAAGAGGTGAGTTTTGTGCAGTTTTTTGAAGGTTAAGTGAAATTTAGTTGTTTACATATTCCAGGCAGAGGAAATACTCTACCCATAGGCACATAGTTTTGAAAGAGCATGGTGTCTTCAGGGAACACAGAGAAACTCAGTGTGACTAGAACATAGGATGTGTGATGGTAGAAGGTAGAGGTGTCAATTGGAATACAGGAAGCAACATGAAACAATAGGTGCAAGAGTAGGAGATTATAGCCATACTAGGGGCCCAGTGCACAAATTCATGCACCTTGAAAGGAACTGTGGGCTGCGAGGCTGCAGTAGGCACAGGGGAGGGTCTCGGCCCACCCTCTGTGACCCTGCCTGGCCCCTCCCGCCGCAGCCCCAGTCCCCTATCTGCCATCAGCCCTGCTCCCGCTGCTCCCATACACTGATGGCACTGGCCCTGCTTGCACCTATTGATGGCGCAGAACAATTGGGGCCGGTGCTGTCAGCGAGTGTGAGTGGCGGCTGCTGCCCCAATCGCCCCTCACGAGCAGAAGGAGGTGGAGAAGCCCTCAGGAGTAATCAGGGCCAGTAGTCGCTGCTCACACCCGCTGATGGCACTGAGTGATCGGGACTGGCACCGGGCATCGACAGCAGGTACAAGTGGGGCCAGCACTGGCAGCAGGTGTGAGTGTCACATGGGAGCAAAGAATTTTCAGTAATCACCAGAGGCTTGCCCCAATGACAGCGACTGGACCCCCGCCTTGGTCTGGTTCCCTGTTCACCTGTTCCACTATCCTGTTGCAGCCAACGCCCACCATGTTCCTCACACACTCCCTGGTGGTCAGTGCACATCATAGTGACTATTAGGTTCTGCTGTTCAGTCTATTTGCACATTAGCCTTTTATTATATAGGATTAGAATGGATTTTTAAAGGCAAATTTAAAATTTTAGATTCTTTAAGAAACTGGCTCTCTGTAAATACTCTAATTTTGGCAGCTTGTGTTTAGATTTCATTGAAGTCAGACTGGTGGTATGGAAATCCAGTAAAAGCTATTGTAGTAGTCCAAATGACAGATAATAGTCTGAACTAAAGCACTGATGATAGTGATAGTATGGAGTGATTGGTTTGAGAAACATTTCTAGAATCAAATGAATGTGGAAAAGAGGGAAATGGGGTGATCAACAATATCTGTTAGATAGTGAAACTCATAATCAGGATTGACAACATAAACTATCAAGCAAATATATAGGGAAGTTGATGAATTCAGTTGTGGACATATTAGGTGTAAGGTATCTGTAGATTTTATCATGGTTGATACCTACATATGACCTGTGGAATAAACTAGTATGCATAAACTGGCCCTTCTTAATTTTAGCTAAGTTTTGACAACTATTTGACATTTACTTGTTTCTCCCTACCAGGAATTTAGTTATGTCCATAGTATATATAATAAGGTATTAGATGGTAGAGGTAAGTGAAGAAGATTGGGAGGTAGACACCTAATTTTATCATAATACCAATTTATTGTGACTACTGCAGTAAGTTGTATTAATACATTTCTTATGCCACTGTTTATTTTGTAGACTATACATAAACATAATCTTTCCTTGATACCATTCACAATGCTGTAGCTTAAAGACAAAAAGATATGTAGATATCAGGGTCTCCCCCAAATATAAAAATATATAATAATAATCATTTTTATATAGCCCAGGAAAATGGACAGGAGAAGTCTGGGCCAAATCCTGACATAGAAATTGTCTTATCCACTCTTCCACCTCCTTCTTTGATGTTCTGTCCTCCTACTTCAGCACCTCATTCAGCCTTTCTTCCTCAGTCCAGTGCTCTCGCAGGGTTTCTTGCAGTCAAGGTATATCCTTGCCATCCCCTCTCTCTTGTGAGTTACCCAGCTAATATCCAAAATCTTTAGGGCCTATATTGTTCACTGGCTAGCCTAAGCAATATATCTGTCCTCATAAATAACTCAACAATATCTATATATGCAGTCTAAATGACTGGCCGACCAGCCAACTGGCCAACCATATGGTAGCTACGATGTGCACTGACCACCAGAGGACAGACGCTCAACACAAGAGCTGCTGAGCTGCGGTGACTTGGCAGCTGGGGTTCTTGGGTAACGCACCTGGAACCAGAGAGGAGGGAGCTCGATTCTGGGGTGCATCACCCAAGAACTTCCCTCTCGCAATCCAGAAACCCTTGGGAGATGTTGGTGAGCCGGTTTCAGCCCGATCCCCGCAGGCCAGGCTGAAGGATCCCATTGGTGCACAAATCCGTGTACTGGGCCTCTAGTATTAAACTATTTTTGTAAAATAATTTCATGCCAATTATAGATAAACTTGGACCAAGTGGAAAGTCAAATTAATCAAGAACCAGATCTAATGATGCTATAATAAACTATACCTTCCAAAAACCATACATTAGATTTTTAAATATATTTTATTGATTTCAGAGAGGGAGAGGGAGAGAGAGATAGAAACATCAATAATGCCCTAACCAGTTTGGCTCAGTGGATAGAGCGTCAGCCTGCGGACTGAAGGGTCCCAGGTTCGATTACGGTCAAGGGCATGTACCTTGGTTGTGGGCACATCCCCAGTAGGGGGAGTGCAGGAGGCAGCTGATTGATGTTTCTCTCTCATCGATGTTTCTGACTCTCTATTCCTCTCCCTTCCTCTCTGTAAAAAATCAATAAAATATATTTTTTTAAAAAAAGAAACATCAATAATGAGAGGGAATCATTGATTGGCTGCCTCCTGCACACCGCACATTGGGGATCAAGCCTACAACCCAGGCATGTGCCCTGACCAGGAATTGAACCATGACCTCCTGATTCATAGGTCATCACTTAACCACCGAGCCACTGGCTGGGCAGATTTCTTTTTCTTATTGGCTCAATCTTAATGTCATTTAAGTAACTATGGTGTAGAGTATAATCTGTCTTATTTTTAATTTATGTTTTATTTTACTTCAGAATCTGAATCTACACGGAAACAGCTTGAGTAGACTGAGAGATCTCTCCAAGTTAACAGGACTTCGAAAACTTAATATCAGTTTTAATGAATTTACTTGTTTAGATGATGTATACCACTTGGTAAGAACTGTTCTTTCAAAATTATTTAAGTAAAACAGACTTATTAATTTGATGGATAAATTGTGTTTGTAATTATGACCTCATATATACCATATTCAAGATTATACAGCCCAGATCAGGAACAAAACCTACATACTCTGCACTATCTTACTTTCTCTAAAATATAGATTCCATTTGAAAACCAAATATACAACTGTGGTCATATCAGATTTCTAGCTACTTTAAAAAAATTTATTAAAACAATTCCAGATTGTTTTTAAAATATCCTTTGGAAAGTGTTGTTTTCATTTTGTTCTGCTCTTACTACTTCACATCTAATATTGTCAGTTCCTCCCATCTATTCATTATCCATGTTATTTCTTTTTCTCTCTGCCTTGTCATCTCTACCTGAATGTCACATGCATGGCTCTTGTTTGACTCATGTTTGTCATCTCGTAGTTCATAGGACAAATATAGTAATGCTCATATACATATTAGTTTGGATCTTGTCTGGTTTTTGCTTTCCTTGTCATATATTATATAGCAAATTTAATTACATATGTGATTTCATAACTCCAATCCATCATTCCAAGTTTCTGTGGGTCCCAGCTCATTGACATTCCTTTTCAGACTATCATTCTCAGCTCTTATTCATTCTCTACCTCCTAGCAACCATATCAAAGTCCTTGCGCTGCTGCTTCCACCACTGATGTGGGAGCAGTTACTTTGTTTATTGGCCTTTGGTTTCAGTGTTAATTAAGCCCCCTTCCTTGTTTTTTATGGTAAGCCAAAGTCCCATTTATTTATTTATTAATTCATTCATTTATAAATTGAATTTATTGAGGTGACATTGGTTCATAAAGCCATATAGTTCTCAAGTGTAGAACTCAACAAAACATCATCTGCATACTGCATCGTGCACCCATTGCCCAAAGCAAAGTCTCTTTCAGTCCCCATTTTCCTCTTTTTGCCCATTTCTGTTTGTTCTGCCCTGGTGATTCCTTGAGACCCCACTCCTCCCAATTTACAACCCCACCCAAGCTGTGGGCAGAAGCATTTGCATATGAATGGTCTGTCCTTTCTCAGGCTAAAAATCCGTCAAACAAGCTGCAGCTCGATCAGGGAGTCCCAAACCTATCAATAAAAGGTCCAAGACCTGGCACCAGCACTATCCTGCCTTGCTTCACAGCTGGGCCTTATCTAGGCACTTTCAAACCCGATACAAAGAGGAGGAATCTACAGATCTCTCTGTAGCTCCTGCTGGGTGGCCCTAGGCAGTGTCTGACTTTGCACCTCCCTGGAGAACCAAGAGCCAGTGTACCCAGTGGTCAGTGTCAGACCATACCAGATTACAACTCTACACATCCATTAGTGACACACTCAAGGGACAGATTCAGTGAACACCAAAGCTATACTGAAGCAAGTTCTGCTCTATAAGGGTGTCTCCTACACAGCAGCTCCCCCACTGTAGTCTCAGCTGGTCCTCACAGCCAATTGGCCTGGAGGTCACTTCCTCCCAGTGACACTAACAGCAATAAAGTCTCAACTACAACAAGACTGTGCTCACAGATCACAAAGGGGTGCACCTAGAATTCCAAGCTCAGGTGACTGGGAAGGCTGAGCCACTGGGCCCTATAGGACAACTACTACACAAGGCCACTCTATCAACTCAAGGAGACATAGTAGCTCTACCCAATACATAGAAACAAACACAGGGAAGCAGCCAAAAAGTGGAGACAAAGAAGCATGTCACAAATTAAAGAAATGGAAGAAAGCAAACTACTGGCTATAGAGTTCAAAACCACAGTTATAAGGTTATTCAAGAATCTTCTACAAACCTCTAAGGGACTCAGTGAGACTTTTAAGGATCTTACTGAGAATGCCAAAAAAAATAAAGAAAGAAAAAAGAAAAAGGACCAGTCAGAAATTAAGCATAC
Organism: Myotis nattereri; assembly: GCF_964212035.1. NCBI lineage: Eukaryota > Metazoa > Chordata > Mammalia > Chiroptera > Vespertilionidae > Myotis > Myotis nattereri. The sequence goes on along the minus strand of NC_138075.1, from coordinate 34,941,912 downwards.
ACTGACTGAAATAAAGAATAATATATAGGGATTCAACAGTAGACTAGGATCCAGAGAATCAAATCAATGATTTGAAATATGAGGAAGCAAAAAACACCCAACCAGAAGAGCAAAAAGAAAAAGAATCCAAAAATATGAAGATTGTATAGGAGCCTCTGGGACAACTTCAAGTGTACCAACATCTGAATTATGGGGGTGCCAAACGGAGAGAGAGAGCAAGATATTGAAAACCTATTTGAAGAAATAATGACAGAAAACTTCTCCTACCTGGTGAAAGAAATAGACTTACAATTCCAGGAAGCACAGAGAACCCCAAACAAGAGGAACCCAAAGAAAACCACACCAATTAAAATGCCAAAGGCAAAAATCAAAGAGAAAAACTTAAAAGCAGCAGGAGAAAAACAGTTAGTTACCTACAAGGGAGTACCCATACAACTGTCAGCTGATTTCTCAACAGAAACTATGCAGGCCAGAAGGGAGTGGCAAGAAATATTCAAAGTGATGAATAGCAAGAACCTACAACCAAGATTACCCAGCAAAGCTATCATTTAGAATTGAAGTTCAGATAAAGAGCTTTCCAGACAAGAAAAAGCTAAAGGAGTTCATCACCACCAAATCAGTATTATATGAAATGCTGAAGGGTATTCTTTAAGATGAGGAAGAATAAAAAGGTAAAGATAAAAAATATAAGCAACAAAGTGGCAACATATCTATCAACCATTGAATATACAAGTCGAATGAATAAAAAAATCTGACGAACAGAATAAACTGGTGAATAGAATGAGGGGCATGGAAATGAAACAGACTGATGATTCTCAGAGGAAATGGAGTGTGTGGGGGGTGTGGGAAGAGATTAGACAAAGATCCTATATGCATGTATGCATTACCTATGGACACAGACAATAGAGTGGCGAGGGCCTGGGGTGAGGTGGGAACCAGGTGGAGGGGAGCTATGGAGGAGGGGGAAATAGACCTCTGTAGTAATCTCAACAATAAAGATTAATTAAAAAACATAAAAAAATAAAACTATCCGAATAATACACATATTAGATATTATGCTATCATTAAAAATAATTTTGAAGAACATTTAATGATATGTGAGCATGTTAAAGGATACAAAATTCTATACAATATAATCTGTTTTACACAAAAATATATATGTTCATATAATAAAAAAAATTTCAATTATTCTTTGTGAACAATAGAATTATATGTTTTCTATATTTTCTTTGTATCTGTTTATTGTAGTTCCCAAATTTCTAACACAGAATATGTTACTTTAATGATTTTTCAAAATTATTAAAATTCATGCACTTTTGAATAAGAAAAACCATAAACTAGGTTTGTACCTCTGAAGATCAACCTTTTAACCATGTTCAATAGTCTAAAGCAAAAGCCTAAATCTTAAGAAGTGTAATTCCTTGTTTTGGGGGACAAATTATCTTCCCAGTTCCTCTTTGCCTTCTTTTCTCTGAAAGCAAGCAATGCCACTCTATGTTAACAAGGGCAAAGTGTGAATTAAGAGAGAATGACTAAAATAAAATACCTGTAGCTCTATAGTGAATGTATATATTGATACCATGATTGCAGTATAACTAATGGTTAGGTTTCTGTGAGGATTACCAAAAAGCATGTAGAATACTTAGAGGATCGTAGAGAAAGGAACTACATAAATACAAACCATGATCCCTTCAGCATCGCTTCTATTTGCATCTGTTGCAGTACAACCTTGAATATTTGGATGCAAGCCATAACCATGTGATAACCCTTGAGGGATTCAGAGGTCTGATGAAACTGAAGCAGTTAGACTTGAGCTGGAATCAACTGAAAAAATCTGGTGATGAAATAAACATATTATGCAAACACACCACAAGCCTTCTCATTCTTGATATTCGACATAATCCATGGCAAAAGGTATGCAACAGATACAATAAGAAAGCAATTATTTCAGAGCCATTTTCTCACTACTATTCAATGAAAGCCAAAAATAAGCAAATTATCTTCATTGTATTAGAATTTCTTCTTTAAAGAATATTTTTAATTGATTTCAGAAAGGAAGGGAAAGGAGAAAGAGAGAGAGAGAGAGAGAGAGAGAGAGAGAGAGAGAGAGAGAGACCAATAATGAGAATCATTGATTGGCTGCCTCCTGCACACTCCCCACTGGGGATTGAGCCCGCAACCCAGGAATATGCCCTGACCAGGAATTGAATTGTGACCTCCTAGTTCACAGGTCAATGCTCAACCATTGAGCCATACCAGTTGAGCTAGAATTTCTTTAAGTATTTCATAAGTTAAATTTAGTATAGTTATCAAATGAATCAAATGTTACTATAAGAAGTAACATTATAGCCTATAAAAGGCAATAATTTCATGCCAGACATTTTTGTAATCTAATAGTTTGATAGTAGTATGGTTTTAAGAATGTTAGATGTCATTGCCATTTATAAAACTTCAGAGAGTTTATGTAGCTCAGTGTGCTAGAACTTTATTGTAATGAAGCAAAGGGACCAAGAATAATAGAGTATAGTAAAAGAAACATACTACAAAGGGGGGAACAAATTTATCATCTCTCTTACTACTAGCTGACTGCTGATCTAGATTAAAAGGAGGCACGGCCATTGTTCTTTGAACACTTTCACCACAGTCGCTTTTCAACAGCATATGGGATTTCCCCCTTCATAAGAATAGAACCATCCACCTCCAAACAGGACAGATTAACTCATAAATATAATTTAATTTCAACTATTATGTAAAGAACTAGAGGCCTGGTGCACGAAATTCATGCGGGGGGGTGGGGGTGGGGGGGTGGGGGGGGGAGGTCCCTTAGCCCGGCCTGCACCCTCTCGCAATCCAGGACTGTTGGCTCCTAACTGCTCACCTGCCTGCCTGACCGCCCCTAACCCTCTGCCTGCCTGATCGCTCCTAACCACCTCTGCCTACCTGCCTGATTGCCCCTAACCATTTCTTCCTCGGCCCCTTTATTATTATTATAGATAAGTTAAGCCTTTATTTTTAGATATATAATAAAATAAAAGATGCATAATTTTGAGTTATATTGGGGAGGAATGAAGAAGCACCCCCTTCCATGCCATAACAGGTGTAGTATTTTGTAAAAATTAACTTTCTGTTATTTTTCCCCAGCCAGCCACATTAAGGTTGAGTGTTCTTGGCAGACTGAAGACCCTGACTCACTTAGATGGGGTTCTAGTTTCAGAGGCAGAAGCTACAGCAGCTATGAAATTCATCAGTGGCACAAAGATTACTCAGGTTAGATTTTACTATTTATACTTATTGTGATATTTTGAATATACAAATAACATTTCCCATTTTCTTATTTTGTTATTAAGATTTTATATTGTCTTGGCATGCTAATAAAAAAGCAATTAATATATAACAATCATATCCCTTGAACTTTTTTCTGTTTAAATGTATCCCATTTAACTTTCTATAAAATAAGATAAGCTGAGAGGCCATGAGAAATCATTTAGTGAATTAGCTACATAGTATTGGTATTATATGTTTGTGTTTGGAAAAAAAACAAAATCTATTAACTTGAAGGAGGGGAGAGGTCTATGATTCCCAGATTAATAATGCTAATATTTTGGACAAAGTCGCTTCAACAGTTTAAATATCTCCAGTCTAGTTTTCTATCTATTTACTTTTTGTAAGGCACTTAAATATTAGTTAATTTTGGATCTATCAAAATGAAGGAAAGATACTTTTTTGTTGATTAAAAATACAATTAACTCCTGAAGAAGAGTTGGGGATTTACCCTACCAGATATCAAAACTTATTAAAATCCTTTAAGACAGGGGTGGTGAATATCTGGCCGGAGGGCTGTATAAGGCCAGTGAAATCATTGGTCTGGCCCTGCCAACACATCAGGGGTGAGTTAATTAAGTGTTTGACCAAGTATAGCAGACTAATTTTTATATGGCCCAAGAATAATGCTATAAATATCCAAATGGCCCTTAGCAGAAAAAAGGTTCCCATCCCTGCTTTAAGACAATGTGGAATTTGTGCAGAGTTGGACAAATAGACCAAAAAGAATCTATATATATAAAAAGCCAGTGTCCATGATGACCAAATGACCAGTCACCATGAGGTGAATTGAGCACCTCTTGGTCCACAAGCAGGGTGGGGCGGGACTAGGGACTGGCGAGCGGGCTGAACGGCTGACCTCTTGGTCCCTGCCCCCTGCCCACAGGCTCTGATGGATCAGCGATGGTGAACAGGGGAATAGGGGTAGGTGGCAGGAGGACCAGGTTAGCTGTCAGGCCGTTGGGATCACCAGCTAAATCCCCAGCTGCTCGGGGGCTCAGGCCTGTGGGAAAGCAGGTGCTGGCGACTTCACCTTCATGCATGTGCACCGGGCCGGCCGCTGATGGAACATGATGCCCGCTTGGGGCTGCTCACGCAGGTGCTGCCCCCACCGCCACTGCCACTGCTGCTGGGGCTTGAGGTACTGATGGAAGCTGCGGGGCATGCTCATGCCTACCCGCCCCGGCGTGAGCAGCCCCAAGCGGGCAGCGTGTTCCATCAGTGGCTGGCCTGGCACATGCACATGAATTCGCCAGCACCTGCTTTCCTGCAGGCCTGAGCCCCTAAGCAGCCGGGGATGAGCTGGTGATCCCAAACACCTTGACAGCCCTGTGGCAGAGGCGGCGTTCGGCCTGGGGACTGGCAAATGGGCAGAACATGGCCCTGATCGCAGGAGGCTAGGCCCTAGGGACCCTACATGCACAATTTTGTGCGCTGGGCCTCTAGTAGAATATAAAGACTCAATATTGACCCACACATGCATGGAAACTTGGCAAATAACAGAGCTGCCTTTGCAGATTAGGGAGGCTAGTCAATAAAAGGCACAGAGACAGCCCTAGCCGGTTTGGCTCAGCGGATAGTATCGACCTGAGGACTGAAGGGTCCCAGGTTCGATTCTGGTCAAGGGCATGTACCTTGGTTGTGGGCACATCCCCAGTAGGGGGTGTGCAGGAGGCAGCTGGTCAATGTTTCTCTTACATTGATGTTTCTAACTCTCTATCCCTCTCCCTTCCTCTCTGTAAAAAATCAATAAAATATATTTTTTAAAAAGGCACAGAGACAAATGCATTAAGAACTTCACTGTAAAAAGAAAAACCAATATGTTTTAGAAAAAAATAACAACGATTCTCATTATGACCTTGAATTTGAAAAGAATTTATTACACAAGAAACAGAGCATAAAACTGTAAAAGATTGGATTTGTTTACAGTAAAATTAATACATCTGTTCCTCAAAGGGGATACCATGAAAAGACATACTAGAAAAAGAAATTTGCAACACATCTAACTAACAACAGATAATTTTTTATATAACTAGACTCATGAAAATAACAACCCATCAAACAGAAATAAATTGTCCAAAGATTTAAACAGATACTTCACTGGAGAGGAAATCAGAACAGCCAAATAACTTAGGAAAAGATGCTCCACCACATTTGTATTCAAGAAAAATGAACATTAAAACTTCAGTGACTGCCCTAGTGGATAGAGTGTTAGCCTGTGGACCGAGGGGTCTTGGGTTCAATTCTGGCCAAGGGCATGTATCTCAGTTGCAGGCTTCTCCCCGGCTCGGGCCCTGGTTGGGGCATGTGCAGGGGACAACCAATCAATGTGTTTCTCTCACATAGAGATTTCTCTCTGTCTTTCCCTCTCTCTTCCACTCTCTCTAAAAATCAATGGAAAGATATCCTCGGGTGAGGATTTAAAAAAAAAACAACACAAAAAATTGCAGTGATTTACCAATTTATAGCCACCACTTGGCAACAATTTTAAAGCCTGACAATATCAAGTTTTAGCAAAGATCTGAATTAATGTTACAAGTGGTACAATTACTTTGGAGAACCAATTTGGCATTATCTAGTAAAGCTGAATATAAATATACCTTACAACCCAGCATATATACTGGGTACATATTTGTATATACTCTAAATAAACTCTTACTGTATACACCAGGAGTCATGCACAATAATATTCATGACAGAAATGTCTATAAGAGCAAAAAACTGAAATCAGCTCCAATGTTCATTAACAGAAGAGTTGATAGGAAATGCTCCCTCACAGCAATGACATCTGAATAATCTACAGCTACATGCAACAGCATAGTTGAGTCTCTTGAATATAATGTTGACAAAAAAGCCAGTCATAGAAAACTTCATATATATTATTCAATTTACATAAAGTTCAAATATTTGCAGACTAAATGATATACAAACAGGACAATAAAGTAAGTAAATGGTAGATACAAAATTTAAGATCATTTGATCACTTCTTAGGGGATCAACTGATACACTTGAGTGATGGCCTGTGAGGAAAAAGAGGAAAGATTAGGATGGGTAATAGGAATATTCTAGCTCTTAAGCTTGTTTCAGGATGGATTATATGGTGTTTGTATTATAGTATTCCTTTCACAATTTTATAAGTATGATTTGTATGGTTAAATATCTGCTAAAACAAAAATAAAGTACATAATTTAAGGTTTATCTACACATTGAAAACATTTTAAGGCAACGGAAATGTCATATTTTAAAATTATTCATTGGGCCATGCCTCTAGGAAACTGTACTTTTTTAAAAAATATATATTTTATTGATTTCTTACAGAGAGAAAGGGAGAGAGATAGAGAGTCAGAAACATCGATGAGAGAGAAACATCAATCAGCTGCCTCCTGCACACCCCCTACTGGGGATGTGCCCACAACCAAGGTACATGCCCTTGACTGGAATCAAACCTGCGACCTTTCAGTTCGCAGGCCGACACTCTATCCACTGAGCCAAACCAGTCAGGGCTAGGAAACTGTACTTTTAACTAGGTATAAATAAACTTCTACATGTCATTTCCTGTACTCATCATGTGTTTTTTATTGTATTAGTTATCTCTCTTACGGCATTCTAGCAGTAAGGAGGAGAGACCGCGGATACTCAGTATATGGCCTTCTGCCAAAATCCTGACACAGATTTCGAAGTTAGGACCGCATGCACATCTGAATGTAAACTGGTACTTGAAGGTAAAGGCTAATTCTATTAAACTCCATTTTTTAAAAAAGTTTAATTTCAATAGATTTTTAGTTAGCTTTGGTCTGCCTATCATAGAGGAAACACAGATGGGTGTCAGAAAAGTGGAAGAGCTGAATTAAAATTAAACAGGGAGATCAAGTTGTTTATAGTTATGTCATGGGGGCTAGGCCTTGACAGTAGTCACCACAGAATTGGAGATTTTTGCCTAAAGGTAGACTACAAAATCAAAGAGTAGGTTCTGATAATATGTCAAAATAAGCAAGCAAACTTTAAAGCTCAGAGCCAAAGATCAAACCAAAAGTTTGGGTGGCAAGGTAAAAGGGATGTAAAGTCCTGTCGTGGGCATAGGGGAACCTCCTTAGAATTCAGCTGCAGTTAAAGGAAAGGTTCTGGAGCCGCAGCAGCTTCTTGCTGCATAGAGCACCCTCAATATCTTACCAAAGATGGAAACTGGGTTAAGAAAAGCTGCGCCTTGAAAATGGAAGATATTAGTGGCATTATTTTTATGATGGAATATATACAGATAATTTAGCTTTGATGCAGGCCCAGTGACAGCCTTGGGACACAGGGAGTTCTGGAATTAGAATGGCCCTTTAAATTGTTCCAAGTTGGGCTGAGTTGGCCAGGCCTTTATATCCCTCTGTCATTGGATGTGGGCCAACCTGGGCTGGAGCATGACCTTGGGCAAGGCAGCTCTCTGCAGCTGAGGCTGGCTGTCCCTGAAGGGGCTGAAAGCTGAAAGCTTTCTGCCAACAGCATTCCTAGCAGCTGGGACAACTCTTTCATTGCAGTGGGCGTCTGACTGGCACAGCACAATGACCAAATTCCATATAAGTCCCTCTTGGAGTTAAAATGTTGTCAAATTTTACTAAGGGCTTCATAATATTGTGAAGGAATTCCTTGGATGCTACCATATTTGAATCATTTCACTAATCATTTCCTTTTATAACACTGAATTTATTGATGAAATTCAAAAGTAAGATAAACTACTCATTATTCTACAGATAACTGCCTTAAATTTAGATGGGCAACATCTCTTTGAAATCACAAATTTAGAAAAATTGGAAAATTTGAAATGGGCATCATTCAACAACAACAATCTCACTAAAATGGAAGGCTTGGAATCCTGTGTTAACTTAGAAGAGCTCACATTAGATGGAAACTGCATCTCAAAGATAGAAGGTAAAGTATTTGAGAAATTGAAAGTCAGAATATGAATATCTAATTGACAAGAGCAAAAAATGAATGACACTGAGGGTACCATTCCTGAAGAGGAAAAGCTCTAGAGAAGTGCCAAGAAGGTTAGGAGCAGAGTATTCTAAACACCTATTAGTGCAGTGGTTCTCAACCTGTGGTTCGCGACCCCTTTGGAGGGGTTGCCTAAGACCATGGAAAACACATATATAATTACATATTGTTTTTGTGATTAATCATTACGCTTTAATTATGTTCAATTTGTAACAATGAAATTGGGGGTCACCACAACATGAGGAACTGTATTAAAGGGTTGCGGCATTAGGAAGGTTGAGAACCACTGTATTAGTGGGCTCAGTGACCACCTGCTGAATATCATGAGCCCAGGTAGCTGACTTTCACCTCCTCCCCTTCCCTCTCCTCTCCTCTATGCCAGTGTTTACCAACTCTTACCAAACCTAACACATTACAAACGAGGCAGTAATTAATATTTATTGAGTTGAAAAAATGAATGAATGAGGTGCTTTAAAAAAGATAAAACAGCCCTGTTTGTTTTTCAAAATATGGAATTAAGGTTACATTTGGAAATTGAAGACTAACAAAAATGAAAATATTCATAAGAGATTGAAAATCAAATGTACTATGTAACCTTTCATATGGATCCATATGCAAGTACAATTAGGCAGCTTCACTAATGTCTGGGTATGCACACACACACACACACACACACACACACACATCTGGGCATCAAACACTTCTGGATGTGCATTTTAGTAACAGAGAGGCCCTTGGCAAGGACTAAGGGTAAAAATTGGAAATCATGGTTGGAAAAAAGACTTAATTTATACTTTATTCACTTTTGAATTCTTGGATTATTTTTAGCACATGTGTGTGTACTACCTTTTACATAAAATAGAACATTTTATTTCAAAAAATCCTATATGCAGAAGCAAATATTAAATATCTTTTAAAACAGCATGAATAGCACTGGTTATACTTTATGTTAATGGCTGTTAACAATGTATTTCTAAACCTTGCTTGAGCATAAGAATCACTTGAACTAATTATTGAATATACAGACGCACAGGTCTCTCTGTAGATTTCAGTTAGTTCGCCTGAGGGTAGCACAGGCATCTGTGTTGAAAACCATCACTAGTCTTCCATTCCCATACAATAGGGTGTTAGTTTAGCTTTGTACATATAATTGAGAACCCCATTTCCTTTTTATTCCCTTTCATAAGCCCACTAAAGGGAAGAATCCTCCAACCTATACTCACTTTCCCTATACCTACTTCTCAGAGAAGATAGCTACCCCGCTAAACTTTAACAGATATTTCTCTTCATTTTTCCAGACACAGATAGGTGTAATATCCATTTAAGAATTTCTGCTTGGATGGTTTTATCTTAACAGACCCTAGATCGATTTACTTTCAGCATTGCATAGTCCTGTGATAAAAGTTGGTGGGAAAGGGAAGTGGGTAAAATTTACTGAGGACCAATTATTTGCCAAAAGCTATAACTGATGTTCTTCAAATCCATGCCACTTAATCCCATAGCCCTTTAGAAGTAGATTTTAGTATGTCCATTTTGTGGATGAGGAAAATGAGGCTCAGAGGTCACATCATTTTACAAATCTAGTAGTGATACATTTGGAACCAACTCTGACTCCAAAGCTCTTATCTTTCAACTGTACCTTCCTATCTACAGTTATAAAGTGCCTACACTATGTAACGTACACAGGAGTTAGATTGTGGTGAGAGGTGGCATTTTTTTAAAAGTTCTGTCTAGAGTACTTTTAATCATACAAAAGTGGAATTAGCCTAATTGACTCTTTTTAATGCAAATAATACCACAGTGAGGAATATGCTCCAGAGTATTGTATTCCAGTTCCTTACCCTCTTTTTAAATGGGGTAATTATTTTTACCTTTGTGTAGAGCTTTGTGTTACTGAAGTGGTTCTCAACCTTCCTAATGCCGCGACCCTTTAATACAGTTCCTCATGTTGTGGTGACCCCCAACCATAAAATTATTTTCGTTGCTACTTCGTAACTGTAATTTTGCTACTGTTATGAATCATAAATATGTAAATATCTGATTTGCAGGATGTATTTTCATTGTTACAAATTGAACATAATTAAAGCATAGTGATTAATCACAAAAACAATATATAATTATATATGTGTTTTCCGATGGTCTTAGGCGACCCCTGTGAAAGGGTCGTTTGACCCCAAAAGGGGTCACGACCCACAGGTTGAGAACCGCTGTGTTACTGTGATGGTGAAAAATCTTAATTATATCACTTGAAGTTTATTTGAAAGAAAAATTTATTATTTCCTACTATGTAATACCTTCCTTTAACAGCTAAGAAGAATGAGTCTACTTAGAATTCCAAAACTGGAATTTAATACATTAGCTAGGACCTCATACACACTATATCCTTAAATAAAAGGAAAAACAGTGATGGTTACTATTACAGAATCAGAAAAGCCACTTGAATTTAGAAAAAGAGAAACAGAAAAATGACCAGATGGTTATTTTTTAAATTAACCTTTCAGTGCTGTCTGAATGTTTTCTTGAATTTGCTTATTTTTCTAGGCATTTCCAACCTGACTAAATTAACCCGCCTCAGCATAAACAATAATCTCCTCACTGGTTTGGAAAAGCATACTTTTAATAACATGCTTCATCTTCACTCCCTTTCTCTTGAGAACAACAGGATTACTTCATTGAGTGGTTTACAAAAAGCTTTTACTCTAATTGAACTATACATAAGCAATAACTATGTTGCTCTCAATCAGGAGATCTACAATTTAAAGGTGACTATCTGGGGTAATGTTTTTGTCTTTAAAAATATTGTTTCTTTGTACTCTGAAAGTAATGCATATTCCCTGTACAAGATTTGGGAAATACAGAAAAATGTAAAAAGAAAATAATAATCAAGGATAACACAGTTTATCCCATTTATGTATATACATACAAACAAATGTGTGTCTAACCACAATGTCCCCAGGTTGATAACCTCCATGGGTAAATTTTTTTAGTACTCAAATAAAATAACCCAAACCCCATTCCTCCTAACTCAGTACTTCTAAAGATTTCCCAACCTGGATAGAGAGTAAGATTCTTTAACATTTCCTGTTCTCAGAACAATTCTTAATTATCTCTCACTTCCTTACTGGTTCCTACTGGTGGATCTGTCTTTCAGGTCAACTTTGCCTAGCTTTGCTCTCTGTAGTTCTCCCAAAGAAACCTCTCATTCAAGCTACTGTATAATAGGCTTTACTGAAAGTTTGAATAAAATGGGAGTTTACCACAATGCAGAATAGGAATTCATTTCAAATGTAATGTGTGGTTTAATTGCTTATAAAGTTCAATGGCCATTTCCTACCACGGGAACTCTCACCTTGGCCCCTTTTCCTTTTCTTATACCATAGTTCTAGGACTTTATCTCCTAACAAAATGTAGGTCCATTTCCAATCTTCCCTCAAGTTCAGATTTATCCCCATCTTATTCCTCAATATAAATAGTTCTTCTAAAGCTTGCAGAGGCAACCTAATCAACAATAGCAGCAACAAAATAAACCATTTTACATTATGATACAAAATAGTTTCATTCCCTCTAACCTTAACCTCTCCCAGCCACATCCACTCAGGACCCTTTCTTCACAGCAAGGGCACATTAAAATGTCTTCTCTAACAAGAAAGCACATTTTCCTTAAAATGAATTCTGCCACACTCTCAGAAGGTAAGAGCACTTTAGTTTTATCCCTCATCAGAAGGCAGTGTTCTCCATCCCAGTTATATCTCTATGCACATATACGTACTATTTAATAGGCCATTATTCCATAAACAAAATATACTCTTTTAAACTTACTTAATTCCCTCCAAATTATTACCACTGAAAGATCATACATTTAGCACCAGCATCCAAAAATGGATTCTGGTCATATTGTACAAAATTGGACGCTAATGGTCTGAATGGGTAACACTTGTACTAAAAAGTATGCTTAAAATCACTCAAATCACTATAAAATGATAGAGTAATTCAAATATTAAAATTCAAGGATAAACTCTTAAGGAGAAAAAATTTGAGATATATATATATAACTTTAAATGTATGTATTTTTATTACCCAGAGTTTATGCAACTTGGTCATTCTAAATGTGTATGGAAACATTATTGTATGGAATCAAGAAAATTACCGGTTGTTTGTAATATTTCATCTTCCAGAACTGAAAGCTTTGGATGGAATCTCAATTGTAAGTTGTTTTATGACTCAGTTTTTGGTCCATATGGAATATATGAATATTCACATATCCATCGGCCATAATTATATTTAACATTCTTTATCTCTAGTATGATACCCAAACTTACTATGCTTATTAACATCTAGGTTTCCAAAACACATTATGGACCTGGGTTTTCAAATTTTTTCCTCTGGCCAATTCTTTTTCCCCCCTTTTTATTAAATGTATTGGGGTGACGCTGGTTAACAAAACTATACAGGTTTTAGGTGCACAATTATACAGTGCATCATCTATACACTGTATTGTGTGTTCATCCTCCTCCTCTGGCCAATTCTAATCATCTGAATTGAGGTGGCAGGAAAGAAAAATGCTGGCTACATTTGCACCCACTAATTCAATGCCTAAAAAATAAAGAGCACAATTTTATAGAACAGGATAGAAAAAAAACTGCTCTGGAACCCTACCAAAAAAACTGCTCTGGAGTCCTACCATCCCCTTGGACTCCAAAATAGCTTCCTATTTCCTGGAAAATACAGTTATTATACTTAAGAAAAATATATTTAAACCAACAAATGATATGTCAACATTACCAGTAAATGAGCCAACAAATGATATGTCAACATTACCAGTAAACTGTAAAGAAAAATAATACAGGACTAAATATGAAAGCAATATTTAGAAACTTGAATTCTATAACAACTAAGTTAATACAGGGCTCCTGTGTAACACTGCCTAGCTCCTGCCAAACAATAAAATTCATTATTCTAGAAAATTGAGAGATAGTTATGACTGTTTGGGACTCTGAGATGCTCTGAGAAGATTGCTAATTCTAATCTGCTGCTCTCTGTGGTCACAAAACTAGAAAAGGGGAAGCCAATTAATCAGAAAACTTTTGGACAAGAATAGGTTTACTCCCTCCAAACACCACAAAATAAATCATGGCCCCAAACAGAATGGGAGCAAGGAGAAAGGCCTTGAAACCCTCCCCGGTTTGGCACAGTGGACAGATCATCTATTCCTCAAAATAGAAAATCAAAAACATTCTCCTCTAACACAAACAAATTCTCTAAAATCTTGTACTGGGTTTTATTTAGATATTGGCTTTCATTGAGGGATGTTTTAAAAGTAGACTTAGGAAACTCATGTGCTCAAATGATAGTGGCAAAGATCTTATCCTTCCTATCTCTCTGTGTCCTCATTGAAGGATCACGTGAGAAAGTGCTTTTAGAAATAAGTGTGGGAAAACTTTTTCCCCAAGGAAAAGTTATGCTCTGCTCACTGACAATGAGTGTTGTTTAACTATTGTTCCTTTCACTTTGACTACCTAAAAGTTCAGGGACAATTTATGGTTCAATAACAGAAAACCCTGTAGGATTTATGGTCTATCTGTCCCTACCCTGTTTTTATCTATTTTCACTTAGATCATTCTTGGACCCCATCTCCACTATTTATTATTTTCATTTTACTGTTGAATTATATGTGCTTCCTGTAAGCTGCCAAACATTCTCTGTGGGATGAGATAGAGTATAAGTATATGAATTAATAATGGAACATGAAGACCAGACTGAATAATTTAGACTTTAATTGAGGCATAATAGGAAGGCAAAAGATTGAGTGGGGGGGGGGGTAACATATTCAAAACTATATATTAGGAACTTTAATCTAACAGAAGTGTTTACAGTCATAGATGAAAGACCAGTAAGACTATTAGAATAGTCTACATGTGAGGTACGGAGAACCTGAATCAAGGGGAGTTGACTTTACTTTTTTAAATATATTTTATTGATTTTTTACAGGGAGGAAGGGAGAGAGATAGAGAGTCAGAAACATTGATGAGAGAGAAACATCCATCAGCCACCTCCTACACACCCCCTACTGGGGATGTTCCCGCAACCTAGGTACATGCCTTTGACCGGAATCGAACCTGGGACCCTTCAGTCCGCAGGCCGACGCTCTATCCACCAAGCCAAACTGGCTAGGGCATGGGGAGTTGACTTTAAAATGGAGAGCTGAAAGGTATGAGAAATACTGGGGAGAACTAACAGAATTTAGTAATCAATTGGATTTAAAGGACAAAGAAAGGGAAGAGTAAAAGATGTCTACAAAGTTTGAGTCTATACTAGTAAAAGATATTATAACAGGAATATGAATATAAGAAGAAAAGCACTTTTCAAAAATAAGATTATTAATGTTGAACACACTAAGTTTTATATGATAGTGGATTATCTGACTGCAAAGGCCAAGCAAGTAGTTGAATACACAGGACTAATTTTAATTATGGAAATTTAATTTACATTTGTTTAGATTTGGAAGTAATTTGAAGAAAGTTGATAGTTAGAACCAAAAGCATATGTAAGATTGTCTAAATTAAGAGAGTAGAGAAAGTAAATAAATCCAAGTGAGGCTTTAAAACTTCCATTTAGGAAATTTACAGAGGAAAAGAAGCCATAAGAAGTATGTGCCCAGGGAGATAGAAGAGCAATATAATTCTAGAGTTGTTTTTGTTAATCCTCACCCAAGGATATTTTCCCATTGACTCATTTTTTTTAGGGAGAGTAGAAGGGAGAGGGAGAGACAGAGAGAGAGAAACACATAAATTGGTTGCTTCCTATAAATGTGCCAGGATCGAGCTGCAACCGAGGTATATGCTCTTGGCCAGAATCGAACCCTGACCCCTTCTGTTCACTGAACCAAGCCAGGTAGGGCTTCAAGTTCTTTTTCATTGCTCCCATTCTGTTTGGGGCCATAATTTATTTTGTAGTGTTTGGAGGGGAAAAAACCCATTATTGTCTAAATTTTCTGATTAATTGGCTTCCCTTTTCTTAGTCTTGTGACCACAGAGAGCAGGCTTTTTGTGGACTTTATGTTTTCTCTTATTGGCATTTCTGGATTTCTAGCTTCTCCAACACCTAGTTCAGCATACATGAGGAAAAAAGAAAACCCAGGTCTAAAGGAAAAATTCACTTCTGTGTATTTCCTTTACTCTTACATCACTATCCCACTCACAACACTTACCAGCTATGTTCAGGGCCTTCCCCCAGGGGAATCTACAACTTGTCCATCTGTAGTCTCTCTCTTGCTGGCAGACAGAACAGTATTATTGGCATTCTTTGTCAGATTAGGTCCATCTCTGCATTGCTATAGACCTCCCAATGTTCACCTACTTCGTGGGCCCATATGGCCACCTTAACTAAGCATAGGGTGATATCTGCTTGTCAATTCCAATTACTTTCCAAACCGAGAAGGAATTTCTAATGGGTATTAACATGACCTACTTTAATGTATCCCTCAAATTTCCATAGGGCCATGCCCCATATGGGCATCCCTTTAATAGGCCAGGCTTCCATTGCCCTCTTGCCTGATCATATGGTTTGGCCAGGAACAATGGATGAAGACCTCACACATATATTTTTATTATAAATAAAACGCACAAGGGAACTCACCACAATGTCATTCCTCAAGTCCCAAGGTCCCTAGCTGGTCGGTCTGTCTTCACTGTACCTTTCAGTCTCCTTCTTTATTTTATACTAGAGGCCCAGTGCATGAAATTCATGCACAGGTAGTGTCCCTAGGCCTGGCTGACAATCAGGGCCAATCTGATTCCTCCTGGCCTCCCTGCCTCCTCCTTCCCTTGCTCCCTCAGCACCCCACCATCGCCCCCGGTCCCCCGCCATGTTCCACACCACCCTCTAGTGGTCAGCACACATCATAGCGAGGGATCGAACTCCCTAGGGGACAATTTGCATATTAGCCTTTTATTATATAGGAGGATACCATGTGCAGGGGTTTTAGTTGTACTTAATAGGAGGAATAAATGAGTCCACTCCATTTTGACCGGGAACCAAAGAATGACTGTCATTTAGTCATCTGTATGGGAAGACATTCCTTTCTAAATGTTCTCATATATAGGACCCACCAGAGACTGAGTGTGCAAAAGATTTGTTTGGTGGTAGACTAACTTCTGACATGATCGCAGAACGACAAGGACATTCAAACTTCACCCAAATGCAAGAATTAAATTGGACCTCATCATCCATCAGGTAAAAACATTTTTTATATGTTGTTTGATATTATAATTAAACGTAATTATTATCAGTTTTTAAGGTTCATAATTTATACATCTACCCAAATATACCTTATAATTCAGAAAATTTTCTACCTTACTTCAAAATCTCATGCTAACTTTGCCACCCTTTGAAATACTCTTATAATTTTTATCATCACACACTGTGGTTAAAAATGTCATTAATCTCTAAGACCTTGTATTTCTCTTTTCTTTTACAACCAAGCTTTTAAAAGTTAGAATATACTGTTTACTCTTCACATCATATCACCCTAATTAATGCAATCTAGCTTCATTCCTCTGACACTATTCTTATGAATGTCATCACTGTCCTCCTGGTTAATAAATCCTTTTATTGCCTATCTTTTTTCCTTATTCTGCACTAGTCCCACACAGAATAAGGAAAAAAAAGAGGTAATAAGAGAATTTAATTTATGATAATGACCCCCAAATTTTGCCCAAACCTAGGCTCCACACTTGAATATTCCATTGCTTTCTAGATACCATCTAGAAAATAATATCTACGTATTGTTGCCCACGCCAAAAATCTAAGAGTTATTTCTCTCCTTTGTCCTTCGTTTTTAATTAATCACCATGTTCTATAGAGTCTATGTCTTAAGTATGTCTCATAATTACCCTCTTCTTTCCATAGTCACTACCATTAGCCTAGGTTGGGAAAGAAACAATTTTAGAAACTTTCTTGACCTTTTATGGTCATATATAACCTTTCCTGAAAGTCCATCTACAATCCATACCACCTTTTAAGATGCAAGGTTTATCAGAACATGACCCTTGCTAACATTGTTCAATGGCTTTCCATTGTCTACATAATAACATTTAAAGTCCCATTGTACAACACAGAAAACGATGTAAGTACCTGTTTATTTTTATCTCTTGTAATCCTTACCTCTAGTGCCCTATAACTCTTTGTGCTCCAGAAATCCTAAAATATTATAGTTCTTCAATTTCAACCATAAGATGATGTGTCATGTTTCTGCTTTTGCTTATGCCTCCTTCCACTGCCTAGAGCTCTCTTTTCTAATTTGCCTAACAAATGCCTATAAATTCTCCAAGTCTCATTTTAAGATCCTTCTCCCCTGCAAAGTAATTCCTGACTTTCCCAAATACGCTTTTCTTTTCCTAAAAATGCCATTACACCTAACTCTGTTATAGCAATTTTTCTTCTTTATTTCAGTTTTCTGGATCCCACTCCTTGAGGGCAGAGACAGTGTCTTTTCATATTTGCTGTAACCTTTCCTAGCATATTGTCTGCACTTATGAAATAGTAATGAAAATATGTTGAATGAATAAATGTATGTCATAATTATAATTTCAAGGTTTCGAATTTGTTTAAAGAAGTGGGTAGCAAGGTTATTTAGCTTTATGCTCTTTCTCACAACTCAAAGGAGGTGGAAGAGTAAAGCATTCTGTTTAATTACTGAAACATTCTTACAAAGTGGAATGCAATAAAAGTTTTCAGATCTCACAAAAAAAGCCTGCTGTCAAAGATTTCACTTGCTTTCACCTTTTCTTTTCCATTCCTAACCTCTGCCTGGCATTTCAGAAACAACCTATTTCACTCATAGCCTCTCCAGTTTACAATCTGAAAATCTTATGATTTACCATATCAACTTCACTATGATTTCATGAACATGTGAATTTATAAAGAAACTGAAGATGTTAGTTGTTTAAAGTTTCTTTTATGATAGTGTTATGTTGTAATAGACATTTTTAAAACAATTAAATTCTATGTCATATTTTTTACATATGTGCTCCTCCAAAAAATGTATTTATCTCATCATTTGGCCCATACATTTTACATGAAGGCAATTCCTTTTATAGCATTTGTCAGATGAGATTTTTTAAAATGCTTTTGGTGTTGTACGTGAGGGATTCACCTAAATAATTTTCCTACTAAAATTGTAACTGTATTTACTTTGTCTAAATTCAGAACCGTGGATTTGATTCCAATTGACCAATTTAGAAATGTGTGTAATGTGAACCTACAGAACAATAATCTTACCTCATTCAGTGGATTAATCTATCTGCCTAATGTGAAGGTAAATCACAAATTTTCTTTCAAAGTTTTCAGTGAAAGCTGTAATCTTCCTTACTTTGGATTAAAATGTATTTTCATATTACTAAAGAAAAACAATTCCTAAAGTTTTTTTTTTCACCAAACAAGAAAAAGTATTACCTTCCAAAGTTGTTTTGGTTGACCTCAGTTTTATGTGATTGTCTTATAAGCAGTAAATCTTACTCAGTGTAGGACATGGGGATGTAAGGCTGCCTCTATAGTGAGTGGGTATGGTACGAAGTCAGAGGACACTGCAGTTCTCAAAGCAGCCTCAAGGCCTCCTGTCCTATAGCTTGACTGAGCCATCTTATGGTCTTTTAAAAATAAGGAAATAGCAATCTCTCCAACTAAAGAGTTATTTCCTCTAAATCAGGCTTGGAGAAATCAGTGCAGATTGAGAAAGTTAAACAGCTTTCTTTTGTCTCCATTATTTTGTTAATGTCATTTCCCAGCATGTCAAATAATTTTTTAAAAAATTCAAAGCCAAATCCAGACAATTTGCTATATAAAATTTGTAATTTTAACACTGATATTATTCAATTATGTTGTACAGTCCATCCATTTTAATAGCTTTTGAGATGCTAATTCAAACTATATATATATTTATATATATAAACATATATATATAAATATATATATAGCCTGATTAATAAGGTATTCTTTTGCTAGGTCTTATGCCTCAACTATAATCATATTGAATCAATCATACCCAGACTAAGGCCTCAGAATCACTTGACCAACAGACAAGTGCTCTACCAGAAAGTGTCTTCAAGTGGGTATGGACAGCAAGGAAACTCAAAAATAAACAGGTACTTTCCTTTTATTTTTACAATTATAAATAAACTAAGGGCCCAGTGCACAAAATTCGTGCACTGGGGGGGGGGGGTGTCCCTCAGCCCAGCCTGCCACCTCTCACATACCACCTCTCACATACTGGGAGCCCTCAGGGGATGTCCTAGTGACAGCTTAGGCCCGCTCCCTGCTCCCCTTGGGGAGCGGGCCTAAGCCACAGTCTGGCCTCCCTTTGTGGGAAGTGACCGGACTGATCAGGGGAAGACACCAGCCCCATCACCCCGCTGCTGCAGCCACTGCCAGTCACCGCAGCCAGCAAGGTTTTTTCATCAACACAGACTCCAGTCTCTTCACCATGAAAAAATGACAACTTTCTTTAGGCATTTTCAAGATGTGTCTTTCATATAATAATAATTTCTTTATTATTATTTTTTTTTTATCCTCAGCTGAGGATATGTTTCCATTGATTTTTAGAGAATGTGGAAGAGAAAGGGAAAGACAGAGAGAAACATCAAAGTGAGGGGAACACTTTGATTGGTTGCCTCCTGCATGAGCCCTGACCTGGGCCCCGGCCAGGGAGGAGCCTGCAACCTAGGTACATGCCCTTGGTCAGAATTGAACCCAGACCCTGCCATCAGCAGGCCAAGGCATTATCCACTGAGCCAAACCGGCTAGGGCAGGATATGACATTTCTTAGCCCTCCAGCAGCGGATGTTCATTTTTTTCACCAGGAGTGTGGTGAAAAACCCTAGATCACCTTTTTGGATTCTTATTACCCAAGTTACTAAGAATATTACCAGTGGCATACAGGGAGCTTAGCCAATGAGCTGTCAGAAAAGGTGTTTCCTCTGTAGTTCACACAAATCGCCAGCTTGGCTGCCCCGACCCAGGCCTAACACCTCTGGCCCAGGCTTTAGGCCTGGGCAGGGGACTCCCATCTCCCTCCCATTGCCGGCTCCGCCCTCGCCCAGGCCTGACACCTCAGCCAGAGGCATCAACCCCCATCACCCTTCGATCACCGGATCAGCCCCTTGCCCAGGCCTGATGTCTCAGCCAGAGGCGTCAGGCCTGGGCAGGGGAACCCCAGACCCCTCTGATTACCAGCTCCACCCCCTGAGCAGGCCTGACGCCTCTGCCAGAGGCGTCAACCACCATCACCCTCCAATTGCCGGATCGGCCCCTTGCCCAGGCCTGACACCTCCACCAGAGAAACTCCTGGGCAGTTTCTCTTGGGTAGACACCTAGGAGTGAAGTTGATGCATTGTATAGTAATTTAATGTTTAACTTTTTAAGAAACTGCCGAACTATTTTCAAAATTGGTTGCACCATTTTGCATTAACAATACTTTATACGGATTCTAATTTCTCCATATCCTCACCATCAATTGCTATTGTCTGTATTTTTTATTACAGCCACTCTAGTGGTTTTGAAGTGCAATTTCATTATAGTTTTAATTTGCATCTCCCTCATGACTAATGCTAATGAGCAACTTTTCATGTGCTTATTAGCCATTATTATATCTTCTTTGGTGAACTGTTTAAAACTTTTGCTTATATTTTAATTAGTTTGTTTGACTTTCTATTATTGAATTCTTTATATATTTTGGATATAAGCCCATAATTAAATAAATGATTTACAAGTATTTTCTCTCAATGTGTGACTTTTTATTTTCTTAAATGGTGTCTAAATTTTTTTTTTTTTTAAAAAAGTCCAATTTATCAACTTTTTCTCTAACACATAGGGCTTTGTGAATTGTTCCTAGAAACTCTTTGCCTAACTTAAGGTCGCAAAGATTTTTCTCATTTTCTTCAAAGTTTTATGTTTCGTTTTTAAAAATATGAAATTATTGATGTTAGAGAGAGAGGAGGGGAGAGGGAGAGAGAGATAGAAACATCAATCAGAGAGAAACATCAACATTAATCATCTGTCTCCTGCACATGACCAGGAATCGAACTGGTGACCTCTTGGTGCATAGGTTGACACTCAATCACTGGGCCAAAGTCTAATGTTTGATCTCTTACATTTAGGACTAAGAACCATTTAATTTCTGTGCATATTGTGAGGTAAAATGTGCAGTCTAAATTCATCTTTTTGCATGTGGTTATCTATTTGTTCCAGCGCTATTTAAAATATGATCCTTTCCCCCACTGACTTGCCTTGGTACCTTTGTTGAAAAACAATTGATGATAAATGTAGAAGTTTATGCCTGGACACTTAGTTCTATTACATTGATCTATGTATCTATCCTTTTGCCAATACCAGACTGGTTTGGTTACTGCAGCTTATAATAAACTAGAGGCCCAGTGCACAAATTTATGTATGGGAGGGGTGGGGGGGCAGGAACGCTATCGGCCCTCCGGGTGGGCAGTGGGACACCCTTGCTGGCCAGGATCCAGATCCATCCCATTGACATTTGTGCTGGTTGTCAGGAGCCACCTGGCGGCCGCTTTTATATTGTTTCTTCCTTGCGGAACATCTAGGGAGGGGAAGTGGCTGCGATGCCTGAGGCTGACTTCCAGAAGGCCAGTGGCGCTGTTGGGATCCAGCTGGTGGTGCTGGTCCATCAGTGCCTGGCCCATTCTCCGGAGATTGGACCTGCAGAGCTACTGAGGGAGTGGGTGGCTACCACCAGGCTGGTGGGCTGCTGGAATGGGTTGGTCAGCTGAACAGCCTCCTACTTGTGGGAGTGCACTGACCACCAGGAGGCAGCTCCTGCACTGAGTGTCTGCTTCCTGGTGGTCAGTGTGTGTCATAGCGACTGGTTGACCAGTAGTTCCAGTTATTCTGGTCATTTTGGTTGTTCAATAGTAATAGTCGCTTAGGCTTTTATATATATAGATTTTGAAATCAGGAATTGTAAACCCTTCAACTTTTTTTTTTTTTAAGATTGTTTTGGATATTCTGGGCTCATTGAATTTCCTTACAATTGTTAGACTAAGATGGTTATTTTCAGAGGGAGGGGGTGCTTCTGGGCTTTTGATAGAGATTGCATTGAATCTATTGGTCAATCTGTGGAGAACTGCCATTTTAGTAATGCTAAACTTCTAATCCATGAACATGAAATATTTCTCCACTTAGAGCTTTTTTAATTTATCACAGCAATGTTTTATAGTTTTCTGTGTATACATTTTGCACTTATTTTGTTAAATTTTTCTGAAGTATTGTATTATTTTTATGCTATTGTAGATAGAATTCTTAATTTCATTCTTTTTTTTGCTTATCTATAGAAATTCAAATGAAATGATTTTTTTATACTAAATTTTTAACCTGTGATTTGCAGGACTCATTTATTAGTGCAGTAATGTGGGGGGACGTTAGGGGATTGGGGTTTTTTTGTTTGTTTTTTGGTGAATTCCTTAGGATTTTGTAAATATAAGATCATATTACCTTAGAATAAAACAATTTTATTTGTTCCTTTCTAATCTGGATACATTCTTTTCTCTTTCTTGGCTAATTGCACTTTTTTTTGCTTTTTATTTTAAGTAACTCTATACTTTACCATATGAAAATATTTTAAAGATTACAAAATTATTATATAAAATATAAAGACAATGTATTACAGTTTAATTCAGATACATTAAGAAATTCATCCTTTTAAAAAATCTTCAATTTAAGATAAGTACATACAGGCTGCCTTTTTATAATATAACTGGTTTGAAATTAAGCTTATGGAATCAAACTTACATGTGTGTTTCAGAGATATAATGAGCAATGAAAATTTGCCTCCAATAATGCACAATTTAGAAGTTCTTCATTTGGGCTACAATGGAATTTGTAATTTAAATCAGCTGCAACTAAACAGACTAAGAAATTTAAAATTCCTCTTTCTACAGGGTGAGTAGCAACACTGTTAATACATAAGTCTTTGTTATTAAAAATTGACTTGATAGCCCTAGTAGGTTTGGCTCAATGGATAGAACGTTGACCTGTGGACTGAAGGGTCCTGGGTTCAATTCCCAGTCAGGGCATGTGGAAGGTAGCCTGTCAATGATTCTCTCTCATCATTAATGTTTCTATCTCTCCCTCTCCCTTCCTCTCTGAAATTAATAAAAATATATTTGTAAAAAACTGACTTGATTATCATCCTTTTTGATAAGCAAATACAAGCCTCAACATTTACTTAAAACAGATTCACTGATGAAAATATTTTAGTGATCACAAATGGGTTTCTCTTGGGTTATTTACATAAATAATGTCAATGCAACATTCTAGGATTACTGAATATTGCCCTAGAAAATGCAACATTTTATAGCCCTTGAAAATGCAATATCCTAGGACTATGTACAGTATAGTATTACAACATAATTTACTTTTATATCATACTAGAGGCCCAGTGCACAGATTCATGCACTGGTGTGGTCCCTCGGCCTGGCCTGCACCCTTTTGCAATCTGGGATCCCACCAGTGC
Organism: Myotis nattereri; assembly: GCF_964212035.1. NCBI lineage: Eukaryota > Metazoa > Chordata > Mammalia > Chiroptera > Vespertilionidae > Myotis > Myotis nattereri. The sequence goes on along the minus strand of NC_138075.1, from coordinate 34,918,079 downwards.
ACGATCAGGGTGGGGAGGGACTGAAGGAGAGCTCCAGGGCGTGTCTGCCCCATCTCACCCAGTCCCAATGAGCCGGACCCCAGAAGCAAGCTATACTACTGGTAGGAGCATCTGCCCCTTGATAGTCAGTGTGTGTCATAGCTACCGGTTGAATAGTCAAATGTTCGAACGGTCGCTTAGGCATATATATATATATTTTTCTATTTTTAAAACAATAAAAAGTAACCAATGAGTAATTCACAAGAACTTACTAAACCCAGAATTGTGCTAAGTACTGGAAAGGATACAGAAATACTAAATTATTGCTATTATGTATAATTTAGATCTTTGCTCTAAAGTAATTTAAGATCCACCTGTAGAAATATACTGAAACAAAAATAAATTAAGTTCTGAATATGTGTCATTAACTTAAGTGCAACAGAAGTTTAGAGAAATTGAAACATTGACCCCTCTATGTATCTAGGAGTCTGAAAAAGTGAAAGAATTTAGAGTGAAAGTGAGCATGACCAAGAGTTTTTCAAGTGAGGGTGTGGGGGAAGGAGAGAGTCATAAGGGCAAGATCATGGTGTCTATGGGCCAGCACTTGGAAAGGCACTAACCTGACTAAAACAGAACATATAGTTCTCTGGGTGAGTTATAAAGTTTCTAAATATTATCAATCTTATAGATAATGCTCATTTTGTAGTTGAAAATAGGTAGGAATTATAAATTTTTAGAAAAGTGGCATAAAAAAAAAAACAGGGTTTGGAACATTAGTCTAACAATAAAGGGGGTCAAATATTTGGTAAGGAAAGGAGATTCAACTTTGGGTGGTAAACACAGAATGCAATATACAGCATAGTATTATACACTTGAAATCTATATAATTTTATTAACCAATGTCACCCCAATAAACTTAATTTAAAAACAAAATATAATTATTAAATGACATAGAAGAAAGATTGGGAGATACATCAGTGAGACATATAGGAAGATAACTGCATAGTTTATCTGAGTATAATAATTTTTCTCTGAAAGACAGACTTTTCTAGACCATTTTTAAGTTTTTAATGCATATTTTTGCCTATCAAAGGTCCTTGTCAGTTGGGTCAAGAACATGGAGAATTAGCCTTAAAAGAACAAAAAACTGAACATAACAATGTCAGATCTTTTAAAACATACATTGACATAAAAAAAAAAAAAAGACAACCTACCCCTGGAAGGTCTATTTAATCTAACAATGTATAGGACCAGTGTGTTGTGTTGCTGTGTCCAGCATGGCAAATTACACTGAGGCAGCCTTACGCAGGAAGTGAAGCAGTTTACTCTGACAGTAATAGCTGTCACTTATTGAGTCATGGGTTAAGGTACTTGTCTACATAGATTATCTAATTCAACCTTCACAGCATAGTAATTTTATAAGCATTTTACAAGAAAAGAAATTGAATCTCAGTGGGGTTAAATAATGTATCTAAATTTTTGCCAGTAAATGATATGGTATAGGATAAAACACAGGTCTGGATCCAAGCATATGCTCTTTCTGGTTCCAAAGGACATGAATGACAATAAGGGCCCCGGCTATAGTAGTGTCAGAGAGAACAATAAGTAAGAGGTAATCCAAACTGCAGTTTAAAAGAAGGAAATACTAGGATTTAATGACTAACTAGATATATTAGGGGAGAAAAAAAATATAGTCGGATATGTTTTTCATGATTTCATTAGGAAATTGGGCAAAAGGCGGTATTAAAGCAGAATAAAGTCATTGGGAAAGGTTGCTCATTTGCAGTATGGAAAGATCAGTTTTAGACCTGGTGTTGCTATTTTTATGTCTTTGAGGAAATCACTTAACTTCTCTGACCCTTAGTATTATGATCATTAAAAAACAATATTTACCCTGTCCTATTTGGGGACTCTAATAGGAAACACATATAAAAGTATTTTGTCAACTCAAGAGTCACCTTCTCATATAAATGATCATTAATATTTATAAACTATTGATTGCGACAGTAGAGAGAACTCATAGGTTATAAAGAAAGGACTGAGCCCTAGCTGGTTTGACTTAGTGAATAGAGTGCTGGCCTGCAGACTGAAGGGTCCCAGGTTCGATTCTGATCATGGGCACATGCCCAGGTTGTGGGCTCAATCCCGAGTAAGGGATGTGCAGGAGGCAGCCGATAATGATTCTATCTCATCATTGATGTATCTATCTCTCTCTCTCTCTCTCTCCCTCTTCCTTCCTCTCTGAAGTCAATAAAAATATATTTTTAAAAAAGAGAGGACTGAGTTTTTAACATAATGTAATGAATTCTTAATTTTTAATGTGGTTATAGTATAAAATATGTTTTTATGAGAAAGTGTATTAAGGTGTATTTTTTCAACTTAACACAAAAAATTCATTTTAATAAATAATTATATGTACCTATTTGAATGCCTATTAGAATAATCAGATATACTCAGGAGCATATCTTTTGCGGCACTTTTATATATCTGCTTTTGTCAAAACCAGTAATTAAGACTATTTTAGTACTTAATTACTGAACAGATATTGTGTATGTCACATCTTAATCTTTCAAACATAAAGAGGAAATTTTACAAAATATTGTTTGAGGATGTCTTCCTTCTTAAAAATCACATTTCTATTTCTCCTTGGAAATATATTCTTTTAAATACTTTTTCAGAAATAAATGTATGAAAATATTTAAATGAAGATAGATAACCCTTCATTCAGGAAGTCTGGGCTCACCTGATATATCATGACTTATCTTGTTTCAGGGAATGAAATCAGTCAAGTTGAAGGGCTTGACAACTTACTAGTTCTTCAGGAACTGGTAGTGGACCATAACCGCATCAGAGCATTTAATGACAGTGCCTTTGCCAAACCAAGCTCCCTGTTGGCACTTCACCTGGAAGAAAACAGACTACGAGAGCTGAACAACTTACAACCTTTGGTAAAACTAGAAAAACTTTTCCTAGGATATAATAAAATCCAGGTAACATTATTTTGTTTTTGTTAAGAGACTTACAAGACTTAACTCCTCTGAACATAAAGCTTCCAAATACACCAATGAAAACTTTGCTAGTGTGTTACTTATCATTTATATGCCAGATACTCTGTGATACAGAGGCATATCAATAGCCTGTGATGCAAAGATGTCCACTCTGCTTCTAGACATAAATCCAACCAACCCACATGCATCCAAACAAACAAAAAAAGGTTAGGTCTAAATGTTCTAAGGCTCGCCCAGCTGGCGTGGCTCAATGGTTGAGCTTCAAAGTATGAGTCAGGAGGTCACAGTTTGATTCCTGGTCAGGGCACATGCCCACATTGTGGGCTTGATCCCCAGTGTGGAGCGTGCAGAAGGCAGCCAATCAATGATTCTCTCTCAGATTGATGTTTCTATCTCTCTCTTCCTCTCTGAAATTTTATATATATACATATATATAATGTCCTACGGCTCTTCTGAGCAGTCCTCTCTAAGAGATTGCCTTTGTTCTTGATTACTTTACTCTTGGTCCATGCTATTTCTGCATCTCAATTCCAAACTTCCTCTGGTCCTTTGAACTTCACATATGGACTTGTTCTGCCTGACATTTCAATCATTCCTAATTATGGTTTAATATTCCATCTCCCCCTACTCAAGGCTTCCTTAGGATCCTGCCTTAGTTTTCACTGCTCAAAATTCAACCTAGGCCATTGCCTCAACTGAGCCTGCCCAGACTTTTTCCTGAGATAGTATGCAGATGAGAGGGTTAAAAGTATACATAACTTTATACAGCCCTAACATTTCTCTCAGTGCTTTGGTGTTGATCTGTTAGTCCTCCTTTTATCAATTTTACTACTCTGCCCATATTTCTAAAACAAACTACAAGACAAAATGAACTGTGGGCTGCCCCGAAGGGCAGGGACTGAGTCCGTCCTGCCCACATTTGTGTCAGTATATATAGTGTCTGGTACATAATAGGTACACAATCAATATTTGTCTGTGGCTCTACTTACTCCAGTTCAGATAGCCTTTGCTTGGTTGACCTAAGGCTAGAAGGTGTCTGAGGCTAGACAGAAATCATAAGCAGTGCCCTTTTCTACATAGCAATTAGAAAATATACATTCAGAGAAGAAAACATCATGCAATTAATTTATCAAGGTTCAACAAAATTCATCTGAGATAAGACAGCAAAACCCAATGATTCTTACAAAGTTTTATCCACAAAAAAATATAAATTAGGAAAATTGCTATCCTATAAACAATCTTTCCAATGATAGCAACTGAGTTAACACAAAGGATTATCAAGTTAGACCTACATGAATCAAAGATCTTACCCAGTATCACACTTTACAAATAATTTCAAGAATATACAAGACCTGGGACATTCCCATGGCTTCTCAGGTCCTTTATTTCCACATCACACATGCACACTGTCAAGCTTGGAATAAAATATGAGCTCTCTGAACAATATGATCCCATACAACAAGGGAGTGTTTTATTTATAGTTTATATGACATTTTATAGGGAGCCATGCCTGATAATTCTTTACATCCTAGGTTTATTTATTATAAACAGTCCTTAACCAGAGAGATCCACTAAGAGCATCTAATAAACAAGGACCTTCTAGTAAATAACATTGGTTTATTTGACAGAACATCTAGTTATCAGTGTACTCACAAGGAGTTTAGACCAGGTAACCTGCTTTTCCCTAGAAGTGTCTCTAACCCACCTCCCCACCCCACTAATCCACTAAAGAAAGTGAATGAAAGGCAGATCAACTGATATAGCAACTTCCTCCCCAGTAACCTAAACAGGATAATGCTTAGTCAAGCTTATTTATTATCAAAATTTAAGATAGCTAAAGGACAACCACTAGGATAAATCATGGGAGATTATACATTGAATGAAGGGGTATTGATTATTATTTAATTATCAGCCCTTATTTCTTTATTATGTCCTTGGAATGGTATTATTCATTGAATTTAAATTGATCATTTTACCATTACACTTCTTCTAACCATTCAAATTATAGTACTTTAATATGACCATACATTTAGCTGGGGGGAAATGAACTGAGAAGAATAAGGTTAAGTTGGAGATACTGTTTAATTCTACTGAAAATATTATGTTCTTCAAAATTCTTAACTCTCGGTTCAATTTTTCTTTTTGGGAGTGATATTCTCTCTAGATTCATACCAACATGGATAGACTACACCAGCATTAATTACCACAAGTGGCCAGATTATAATCCCTGAATTAACAAGGATTTATAGCCTAGAAGGGTAAAAGCACTGAAAAATTAGCAAAATAGTACTTCCAAAAAAGGTATATGCAGTCCTTTATTAATCTACTTTAAAGTCTTTCATACACTGCATATTCTTGATAACATATTCCAGTTGGTGCTTTTGACTTAGCTATCATGTTTTGGAAAATTGTTGCCAATAGTCTTGCTTCTGCAAGAAGAATCACAGGATCACAGTTGAAAGATGTTATTTAATTCATTCTTATAGTCCTGCTTGGTCCTTGTGTCTAAATGATTCCCCTATCTGACATCCAACAATTGCATCTACTTTTAAGCATCTCATTTAACCTGTGTAGTAGCTTTTTAAATGTCTGATTTGCTGTATTTATTGAATATTTGGCTTTGTGAGGTTCTCCCTTTCTCAAATTTTCTTATTTCTGGTTATGGCTTTTCCTTTTCTACTTAGAGAAGACCCTTTAACATTTCTTATAAAGCTGGTTTAATGGTGATAAAGTCCTTTCTTTTTTTGCTTGTCAAGAAAACTCTATCTCTCATTCAATTCTGAGTGATAACCTTACTGGGTAAATTCTTCTAGGTTGTAGGTTGTAGGTTCCTTTCTTTCAGCACTTTAAAGATATCCTGCCACTTCCTTCTGGCCTATGAAGTTGCTAAATGAGAAATCAGCTGATAGCTATATAGGGTTTCCTTTTATGTGACTCATTTTTCTCTTGCTTTCTTCAGATTTCTTTAACTTTTGTCATTTAACTATAATATGTCTTGGTGTGGTTCTCTTTGAATTTATCTTGTTTGGGACTTTCTGTGCAAAAAACTAAAATGTACAGCATTTGCAAACTTTCACCAATGTTAAATAAATAAGAAATAATCCAATCCTAGGGAAGACAAGTAATTCAACTAGAGAAATAGTTTTTCCCAGCAAATATATCAGGATGCAGTCCACTCAATATCATATGTTCCTTTATGGTTAAGGTTGTATTGCATATATACATTTGAAATTTGTTTAGATTGATACACCTTCTTTTCCACACTTCTGAGTCAATTCTCTAGGAAAGTAATCAATTATAATCTGAGTCCTAGAATAGATCATAACTTTTCTGAGAAAAAAAAATTGTCTTTTCTTGTAACTGCTGCTATATGGCCTCTTTCCCATGATAGAATGTCATCTCTGCCAATCACGTATTTGGAATCAATATTTCACAGACTTGTCTTTAATCAATAATACAGAACATTGTCACTCAAGCTCACTTCACAGGATTCAATCGTGAGCTAGCTGCAATTAGCTTCAAATCAGTATATATTTGAAGATGTTGGATTTAACCAAATAATAACTTATTGACTTTTAAATAGGATATAGCAGAACTGGAAAAACTTGATGGTATCTCTTCTCTCAGAGAGCTTACAATTTATGGCAATCCAGTGAGTATGTTACTTTTCTAACTTACTAGTTAATTTACTTACAGTTATACATAATTTATTTTTATATAAAGTGAGAAAGGATTAATTTTATTTGTTTTATGTATTCACAGACAGTTTTCCAAGCACAATTTATTGACTAGTGTCTTCTTTCATCTGGTTCCAATATAAACTTCCATTGTCATATATATGAGGCTCAGTTTTAGGGTTCTACATTATATTCATTGGCCTATTTGCCAATTCCTGTATACCAATATTATCCTGTGTTAATTACTAAAGTTTTATATTAAGTCTTGATGTCTGATAGAGTAAGCACCTCTCCTTCTATTCTACCTTCTGTTTTTCTTTCTTCACTGTCTTGGCTATTCTTGGCCCTCTTTCTATGAGTTTCAGCAAACAGCTTCTCAAGTTATATGAGAATCTTGATATTTTAATTAGAATTGCATTGAATTTAATTTTGGAAGAAATTTGCCACCTTTCCTGTTGGAGTCATTGAAGCCATCTAATAAGTAGCACCATTATTCACCTAATAACAAACTGAGAAATATGATAGTGGCAGATGAGAGGTGAAAATATTTTGCTTAGCTTAGTGAGAAAGCCAAGTGGGCCTGCTAACAGATTCCAGAAATAAGCAATCATGATTACCCATTAGCAGAAAATACTTGACTGAGGACTTTCTGAAGGAACAGTGAGCTCTTTCCAACAGTGAGCTCTTTCCAAAAGGAAAGATGGGAACTAAACAAGCCCAATTTATTAATTCCAGATTTATCAAATCACCCTACTTCCCCAGTGGAAAAGTAAAATGATTGAGAGAGCCCAGTAGTGTTACATCAGAGAGCTATTTCCACCAAAAAAACAAAAAACAAACAAAAACAACAACAATAAGCAGTCTCCCCTAATATTTATAGCATTAATCCTTCCCATTCATAAACACAAATATCCCTACATTTTTTATGTCCTTTAATTTTCTCCTAAAGGTTTTAATCATCTTTGATTAGATTTATTGTTGTTTTAATGGCTGTTTTAAACAATGTCTTTTTACACTTTTCTAATTGTTTATTGCTGGAGTATAGAAATTCTGATTTTTGCATATTCTTCTTTATCCAGGAACCTTGCTAAACTCTCTGTTCTTAGTTCTAATGGATTGTAAACTTTGTTGCATTTTCTCTGTAGACTATCATACTATCTATAAACTAGAAGCCCAGTGCACGAATTTGTGCACCAGTGATGTCACTCAGCCTGGCCTGTGGGATCAGGCCAAAAGTTGCTCTCCAACATCCCCCGAGGGGTCCTGGATTGTGAGAGGGCACAGGCCAGGCCAAGGGAACCCACCAGTGCACTATCAGGGCCGAGAAGGGATGCGGGAGGTTGGCCAGCTGGGGAGGGACTGCAGGAGGGCTCCAGGGCATGTCTGGCCAATTGGGACTGAGCGAGATGGGCCAACATGCCCATCTGTTGGAGTGTCTTCCCCCTGGTGGTCAGTGCACGTCATAGCAATTGGTCAACCAGTCGACTATCTGCCCCCTGGTGGTCAGTGCACATCATAGTGACTGGTTGACTGGTCGACTGTCTGCCCCCTGGTGGTCAGTGCATGTCATAGAGAGCGGTTGAGCAGCCTTAGCATATCATTAGCATATTACACTTTGATTGGTTGAACAGCCAACCAGATGACTTAGCATATTAGGCTTTTATTATATAGGATGACTCAATTATTTCTTTCCAATCCTTATGTTTTTTTATTTCCTTTACTTCACTTGATGTGCTGACTAGGACCTCTGGTACAGTGTTGAATAGAGGCAATTATAGTAGGTTACTAACTTCAAAAGAATGTGTCTAAGTTGTCACTGTTAAATATTATGTTTGCTCTAGGTTATGGGTAGATAACCTTCAACATTATAAGGAAATTCCTTTCTTTCCAGTTTATTATGAATGGATATTGGGTTTTGACTAGTTTGTAACACAGTTTTTCTCTTTAATTTGTCAATATGTAAATTACATTAATAGACTCTAGTGCTGCCCTAGCCAGTTTGGCTCAGTGGATAAGGGTCGGCTTACGGACTGAAGAGTCCTTGGTTCAATTCCAGTCAAGGGCACATGCCTGGGTTACAGGCTTGATTCCCAGTGAGGGGCTTGCAGGAGGTAGCCAATTAATGATTCCCTCACATCATTGATGTTTCTAGCTCTCTCTCCCTCTCTGAAATCAATAAAAATATATTACATTTTTAAAAAATAGACTCTAGTGCTTAGCCACCCTAAAATTCTTGGGATGAATACTATTTAGTCATGTTTTTACTTTTCTGGATTTAATTTGCTAAGATTTCATGTAGCATACATATCTGTACCTACAGAAATAAGTAAATTTATGCTATAATTCTATTTTCTTATACTATTCAAGTTCATCAAACTTTTTTATTTGCCTCATGAAATTAACTGTGGAATTCTCCCTCTTTTTCTAGTCTATGAGTTAGCTTATCTAGGAGAAGACACATATTCCTTAAAGGATAATTAAATATTATCTCTAAAACCATCTGGGCTTAATAAGTAGATTTAAACTACTTATTCAAATTCTTCAGTGACTACAAATCTAGTCATGTTTTCTATTTCTTCAAAAGTCAGTGTTAAGCAGTCTTATTTTTCTATAAAATTATCCTTTTCATCTGAATTTTAAATGTATTGTTATCATTGTATTCTCATGAATTTAAAAAATCTCTATTATATCTATTTGTTATCTTTTTATACCTAAGTTTCTTGATTTTTGCTTTTTTCTTTTATTATTGACAAGGCTTACTAAAAGTTTGTCTATATTATTACTCTTTTCAAATAAACATATTTTGGTTTTATCAAGTGTATTATTTCTCTTTTTATTTCATTAATTTCCACCCTTTATTATTTCTTTCTTTTAGTTTCTTAGAATTTGCTTTTAAAAAGATGCTTAAGTGGATTCCTCACTCATTAATTTTTTATGTTTCTTGTAACTGAGTAAGTTTTAGGTTACAAAATATTGCATTAGCAGCATTCTAAAAGTTTTGCTATGTAGTGTTTTTCCTGTTCCTTTTTTGAAAATGTATTTTTATTGATTTCAGAGAGGAAAGGAGAGGGAGAGATAGAAACATCAATGATGAGAGAGAACCATTGATCAGATGCCTCCTGTACGCCCCACACTGGGGATTGAGCCCACAACCTGGCATGTGCCCTGACCAGGAATTGAACTGTGAACTCCTGGTTCATAGGTCAATGCTCAACCACTAAGTCATGCTGTCTGGGCAAGCAAGCAGATTTATTAAGGAAGCAAAGCAAGTAAATTTATTAAGAATACTCTTGCCATAAAGCACAAGTGAGCAACTCAGCTAGTCTGAGTGCCCTGCCTGGTGGGGGAATAAGGGTTTTATACCTTTACCCTCCATAGCAGTAGTTCTCAAGCTTCCTAATGTTGAGACCCTTTAATACAGTTCCTCATGTTGTGGTGACGCCCAATTTCATTGTTACAAATTGAACATAATTAAAGCATAGTGATTAATCACAAAAACAATATGTAATTATATATGTGTTTTCCGATGGTCTTAGGTGACCCCTGTGAAAGGGTCGTTCAACCCACAAAGGGGTCGCGACCTGCAGGTTGAGAACCGCTGCTCTATAGGTTTCAAGGTTCCCTTGCCAGATAGAATAGATTTCAAGATCTCCATTTTACATTGTTGTGGCTTTTCCAAGAAGTTAGAAAACACCTGGAGATTTTATCTTGGCAAGTACCAAGACTAGTGACTTCTTTGTTCAGTGGGTGAGATAAACTCCCCTTTTTTCCCCCTTCCCCACCTTCCGCCCTAGCAGCTAATCTGTCCTGCCTAACATTCCCCCCTTAAGTGATACCAACCCAGTGTTTTTAGGGCTTTTGTTATTTGTCTCCCAGATTTTATGTGTCCTTGGGTTTAGCTGGAAAAAATGACATTAATTTGGCCTTTGCTCTCTATTTTCCCAGGCCAGGGTGATTTAGGCTATGTATTCTCTGGTTAGAAGGAGAGGTATAAACCACTTACTCTCAAGTGTCGTGCTTGGGTAAGATAAGGTCTTGTGATTCACAAGATAGCTGAAAGCTGCCCAAACTGTTTGTCCATGCTTAATTTTCTTATCTCAGTTTCCCATTCCACTTGCCCAGGAATTTTCCTAGCTTCCTACTACCCTGCCACATTATTACATTTTAGTTAGAGGAACCTATTTATTATAATCTTTGGTATTTATTAAACTTGCTTCATGGCCAAAAATAATTTTCCTTTCACTCAATTATTTGTCTTAGAGATCTCTCTCCATTAATGTATATGTATCTGCTACATTTTTAAGAAATAAATTGTTTATTCATCCCTTTTGATGACTGTTTTGTTATCACAAATAGCACAACACATGATTGTGTTGTCAGTCCCCATGTTCAAGGATTTGCTAGAAGGACTGGCTTGTGGGACTTAGCATATAGTTGTACTTATGGCTAAGATTTATTACAGTGGTATAGTGAGGATACACAGCCAGGTGATGAGTGAAAAAGACATAGGCAGAGTCTGGAGAAATCCATGTGCAGCCTTCCTTATGCTATTTCTCTCCCATGAGGAGTCACACAATACATACTCTTCACTCAGCAACAAAAATGCAGCAACATGTGTGCTATGTTTCTGCCTAGGGAATCCCAATAGACTTGGCACTCAAGAATTTTGTTGGGGGCTAGTCACATAGGTACCCTATGCCTATCACATACCAAAATTCTAGGATCTCAGAAGGAAAGTAGGTTGAGCATAAATAATATTATTGTATAAGAAGTCTAGGTACAGTGAAAGTTAAGGATGGTGGAAACACTTCCAAAATCTAAGTACCAAACATTAGTCAAGAGCTATCCTTGTAAGCAGACCCTTCTAAAAATAACAACCTCATGCCTACTATGTTAACTCTTTCTCCACACCTTCTTATGCACATATGCAAATATTTTTAAGAGTAGTTTGGTACTATGAAGTGATAGATTATACAGTTCAATAGATGTGTATTGAATTAAACTGGATAGTGCCTGTTGGAAAATATGCTTCAAACTAATTACTTACAAGTGAACTTTTATAATACAATCCCATTCCTGAGGTAGGATTGCCTGGAATTAATGAACAATATTATATACTAGAGGCCTGATGCATGAAATTCGGGCAAGGGGTTCGGCCCTCGCAACCCTGGCTTCGTCCAGAAGGACGTCTGGATGGTTATTCAGCTGTCTAGTCTAATTAGCATATTATGCTTTTATTATTATGGATGTACTCTAAAAAAAGAGATTAAACCACCAAATGGTAGCCTTAGTTAGAAAAAAGAAAAGTTCTTACTTTCATTTAGCGTAACAGGGAATTGAGAAATCTTTCAAAAAGGGAGCTCATATTTGTATCATCTACTTCTTTGTTGCCCATGCTAAACTTCCTTCTTTATAAAAGTTAACATTTGAAATAAAAGATTTTCTTAATAAATTTATTTTATCTTTAATCAGATTTCTAGAAAAATGGTACATCGCCATATGCTCATATTTCGACTACCTAACTTACAGATGTTAGATGGAATTCCTGTGAATTCAGATGATAAGGCAAAAGCTGAATTTCACTTCTCTGAATTACAAGCAAGGAAAAATTCGGTAATAATTATATTATTTATACTTTTTCTTTTAAAATATATATATTATTAGTAAATGAACATTCTATCTTGTGCATTTTTACTTAAATATTTAAACCCAGGCTATGATGTTTTTGTAGATTATTTAGTATCTTTTTAGTGATTACTATCAAAGACTTGAACTGGTGAATAGAGCACTCAACACACACACACATACACACACACACACACACACACACTCACAAGCCAGGGGAGCTCCGTTTTCTAATAACATACTTTGATATAAAGCTAATTATTTAAAATGTGTGCCTCTTGCTCAATATGTCTGATAATGCTCTAAGGTAAGAAACTACAACATATCCTATATAATAAAACCCTAATATGCAAATCGACCCAATGGCGGAACAACTGGCAGAACGATCAGTCACTATGACATGCACTGACCACCAGGGGCAGACACTCACTGCAGGGGGTGTTCCCTGGTGGTCAGTGCGCTCCCACAAGGGGAGCACTGCTCAGCCAAAAGCCAGGCTCACGGATGGTGAGGGCAGCAGCAGTGGTGGGAGCCTCTCCTGCCTCCACTACAGGCGGGCTGTAAGGAGCAAGGGGTCCTGGACTGCGAGAGGGATGTCTGACTTCCAGCAGGTGGACATCCCCCGAAGAGTCCCAGAATGCAAGGGGGCATAGGTCGGGCTGAGGGATGCCCCCCCCCTCCAGTGCACAAATTTCATGCACTAGGCCTCTAGTCACTTTTATAAACAGAAACTAGCAAAACTCTTTCCACTTAGCAGATAGGAAGGGAAGGAAGGAATTCTAACCACAATTCTCTGGACTGTGTAGTTCATCTAACAAGAGAGATGTGTATCTCTTTTTCTGTATATTGGTAGAATAATTGGGCCTTTACCCATGAACCCTAAAAAGGTATTCTTTCCTAAAAATGGTAGGAAAGAAATTAGAGAAGCCACCAAAGTATATCATAAGGAAATTCTATCATTGACCATCCTCCAAAGACTAAATTTAACACAGAAAAGCTATGATATATATTTTTTAAAGAAGCAGCATGATTAGAGCAATGCCTTTGCAAGGGTTTAGGAAGAAGAGGCTAAAGACAGGAAAACACATTAAAAAGCTTTTAAAATAATCCAAGAAGGAGATTATGAAGACCTGGACTGGTTGGTATTGTTGGTGGGAGAAGGGCAGTGAGAAGGTAAGTGAACCTTTAATGTAAATGAAAGCCAGAGAGCATAGACCTTAGCAAATGAAGATTACTTCTAAAAGTTATGTTGCAGAAAGAGATATGACTTACTATATGACTTTACTATAGTTGCTTTCACTTAGATTACCCGACTCTCTCCATTCCCTCTGTAAAACAAACTAAATCTCAGAGCACACTGAATATGCTATATTCCTCTCCAGTCCATTTTAACTTTCAGTAATATATTCATATATTTTTCAAGAGTTGGCTGTGTGTGTTCTCAAGATTTAATGTTCTCTTATTTTAAATAAGCAGATACACTAAAATGCAAATTTTAAATTACTATTTCTCTGTTTCTATGAAAACCAAACAGGATACTTTGGAAGGTCAATAAAGCGCTCTCTCTCTCTCTCTCTCTCTCTCTCTCTCTCTCTCTCACACACACACACACACACACACACACACACACACACACACACAATGTCAAATTAGGTTAGGAGGGGAAAATGGCAAAATATGGGAGAAAATTACATAGATTCAGACAAAATATGTGGGAAAATTCTTTTTTAAATCTAGACAGATTCTTGTGTTCAAATTTTCTCCAGATGTCTTTAAATTCTTGCTACTTTAAAGAAACCAAAACTAGACATTGTAGGCAAAACCTTAGGTGTGATTTATCCAAGAACAATCAGATAAAATACCAATCAAGGGACTCCTGCTTACAGAGAAGACCTTGGCCCTTCATCAAAACATTGCTGAATGCATGTATTTTATGCTTTAAAATTCTTAAAGAGAAATATGAATTATATATATAATTCTTAATTATTCCCTGACATTTTTATTAACCTTGACTTTTTCTTAATTAACCAAGAAGATTCAATTATAAGTCAAAGGAGCTACGGAGGCCTGTGAGATGGTGTACAATGTTAATAAAGATTACCTAGATTAGGCCAAGGAAACTGGTTTATTTGTGGGTTATATCTCAAAAAATATTTTCTAAAAACTATGTTTTGTGAAAAAAAAATCTTAGTTACTAATCTGTATGATATAAGACAGAGAATGATCTAATGTCATCTACTGAAATTATTGTCACAAGTTCCAGTCTTTCAAAGCTCAACAAATAATCAAATAAAATTTAATTCAGTGATTTAAGCCTCCTTTCCCTTTCTCTATTTCATATTTCTGGAGCAAGTCACTACTTGCTTCCAGGAGTGGAAAACTTTGGTTTCCTATTCCCGCTATAACAAATTACCTTAGGTTTAGTGACTTGAAACAACACAATTTTTTTATCTTACAGTTCTGAAGGTCAAAAGTCCAAAAAATCAGTCTTACTGAGCTACAATCAAAAGTATTGGCAGGGCTGCATTCCTCTCGAAGCTCTAGGAGAGAATTTATTCTTTGTCTTTTCAAACTTCGGCTCGTGGCCCTCTTCCAACAATGGCATTACTTTGACCTCTGATTCCATCATTAAATTACATATTCTTTCACTCTGACCCTCCTGCCTTCCTCTTCTAAGGCCTAAATACAATCTTATAATTGTATTGGGCCTACCTAGATAAACCAGGATAATCTACCCATTTCAAAATCCTTAATTTAATTATGACTGAAAAGTCCCTTTACCATGTAAGGCAATGTAGTTACAGGTTTTGGAGATTAGGGTGTGGACATTTTTGTGGGGGATGGGTTTTCTGTCTACCACACCATATATGTGAGGGCTCCAGTGAGAGAACTATAAAAATCGTCACATTAAAATTTATAAATTCACCCTAACTGGTTTGGCTCAGTGGATAGAGCATCAGCCTAAGGACTGAAGGGTCCCAGGTTCGATTCCGGTCAAGGGCATGTACCTTAGTTGCGGGCACATCCCCAGTAGGGAGTGTGCAGGAGGCAGCTAAATTGATGTTTCTCTCTCATCAATGTTTCTAACTCTCTATCCCTCTCCCTTTCTCTCTGTAAAAAAAATCAAGTATATTTTTAAAATTTACAAATTCTATTTCAAGGTAATGTTGATTAAATTTGAAAAATTACATATAATTACATGTAAATTCATTAAATTACATATAAGGATATCACTTGGCGTAACTTTAAAGATCATTAATTTTCATATATATTATTGACTTAGATAGCAGAAAAATTACATAAAGTCAAATTTAAGTCAATGATGAGTATTTCACTAGAGGGTTTGCTTGATGCCTATTCTTCTCTGTTTCTCATATAGTGAACTCATTTTCCATTACTTTGCTATGATGTTGTCTTGAGTGATTCTAGATACCTATTCTTGCCATTTGAATCAGAGCCATATATAAAAATTAAGTTCTTATATATGTCAACTTATTCTATACGTAAACATTTAATTTTTAAAAATTTATCAACACATGATTAATAATATAAATGGGATATTTGACGTCTTTATTCTAGAGCAGTGATGGCGAGCCTTTTGAGATCGGCGTGTCAGCATTTTGAAAAACCCTAACTTAACTCTGGTGCCATGTCACATATAGAAATTTTTTGATATTTGCAACCATAGTAAAACAAAGACTTATATTTTTGATATTTATTTTATATATTTAAATGCCATTTAACAAAGAAAAATCAACCAAAAAAATGAGTTCGTGTGTCACCTCTGACACACGTGTCATAGGTTCGCCATCACTGTTCTAGAGAAACCTATTTTAAAATTCAATAATTTTTTTTTTATTTTCATGCCTAGAACAAAATTGAGCCATTATTTCTTTTAGCTGTTTAGGAGACAGAATACTTTTGAAGTTTATCAGTTATCTTTGTATTTTTCTTTGTTGAAGTTGCTGCTGTTCTTTCTTTTTAAACAGCAAATAAAGAAGGAATAAATGAAATCTAAAATTGTACTTTAAACCAACACATTTTTGGTGCTTTGGTTTCAGAAGAAAATTTGACAACATTCTAGATTAGTAATGGGAGAGAGCCCCAGAAAAGAATTGGTTTAGGGAATTTGGGACTTGCCAGCTTTAGTAAAAGCCCTGATGTCTTAGTGTTCATTACAAAGCTGCATTCTTGACAACACTCACTGAAATATGAAGAAAATCAGTTATTTTCTACAAATGCAAAAGCCTATGTCTCTAAAGAAATTGTCATATATTCAGAATTTACATTTTTAAAAGTATAAACAGGATCAGTCTTAATGAAGGCACAGAAAGCACAAATTTCTAGGGAAACCAAGAGTCTCCCTCCTCTATTTACTGATTCTGAAATTCTTTAAAAAGCCTCTTAATCCTCAACTAACTTAAAAGGTAACACTATTTAGAGAGTGAGCACAATCATTACAAGTGATTGTTATAAGATGCTTTTCTTAGTCCTCATTTTGTTCGTTTGTTTTGAAAAACTAATTTACTGCAAGGCTCCTGATGAGATACTGTGAGGATATGAAGATGTAGAAGATATAACTTCTACCATCCAGAAATTTCTGTTCAGAAAAGAAGAACAAACATTACAAAGGGGAAAGGCTTAATTTTCATTTTCTTAATTCTACATTTTTCTTGTGAAGAACTTTTGGAAATGGGTCGGTGCCATCACATTGGATTCTAGTGATGAATACAATGCATCTGAAAAGGCAGAACATAGTGTTCTGTGGGAGGTTAAAGACCCAAAGACTGTTTAACAGATTTTGCCTCTAACTAACTCTGAGTTTAGACAAATATATAAGTCATAACCTAAAAAAATTTTATTATCAAGCGGGGCTTGTGGTAGAACTAAACCTATTGACTTGAGTTTTGGAGGTGAGGGTTCTTAATTGTTTTTATTTTATTACATAGTTTATTCCTGTTACCAACGCTCCTATGGATGGTGGACCATTTGGCCAAGTGAAATCTCCCATAAAGATAACAAATATAATTCTGCCTGGTGGATTTAGCCATTACTTGGGATCTGACTTCACTTTAACTCCTGAAGTTGAAGGTATTTTGACAGAGTTTCAAAGTGAATATTCAACAAACAAAAAAATAACAAAACCCACTTCATTTGAAACAAAACTGTTTAATTTCTATGACTACTTAAAATTGCATGTTTTAAATTTACACTTTAAAATTGCATGTTTCATCTGGCCATTCTGATTTCAAAGAAGTCTGTAGTATTTTTTGGTTCTGCTCAACTATTAATACGCTGTAACTAAACATTTGTTTGCATTTCAAACATTGTGATACTTGCACAATTCTTTCCTGACATTTTTTTTCAAAGTTTTTATTTCATTTTGTATATTTTATAGCAAATGACAAATAATACCAGTTCATTAGTACATCCTGCTGAAAGTAGAAAATAGAGGCTTAAAAATATTGATAATAAGACTTCTGTGGTTTAAAAGATATCTTAGAAAGAAAAGATCAGACTTTATCCTTGAAACCATAAATATTCATGGAGACAATACTAGTGTAGAATTTTAAGAGGTAGAGCTCTAAAGGAGAAAGTATGCTACAATGACAGAGCATGGAAATGGTTCATTCTATTATGTACATTTTAATTCAGGCTTAGATCAGATCTTTCCCCTAATTTCAGATCTTCACTGACGACCATTTGGTGAAAGTAGGATTAGCTGCTCCTTCTCTGAGGGGCTCATCTCTTCCATTGCTTTTAATATCCCACATTGCTCAGGCCACTGTTGGACAATAAAACTGAACATCACAATAACTGTAAAAAGATCTAAGAGCCTGCTAAGAATAACAGATTGTTCTATGTGATTATTTTTCAAGAAAACTCAGTTAAAAGAAACCCACCATAATTTACTCTGTAAAGATATTATTTTTAATTTATTGTTCATACTTCTACATACTTATGGTTTCAAGGTTTTAATCATAATTAGAATGTTTATGCTTTTATCCAATGAATAGAGCTATCTGTAAAACTGGATGTACCAAATTATTAGGCTCCTTCACAAGATAATGCCATCTTCAGGAAAGTCATCCTATATAATAAAAGGCTAATATGCAAATCGACCGAATGGCAGAATGACCCATCGCTATGATCGCACTGACTGCCAGGGGACAGATACTCAATACAGGAGCTTCCCCCTGATGGTCAGTGTGCTCCCACAGGGAGAGTGCCGCTCAGCCAGAAGCTGGGGCTCATGGCTGGTAAGCACAGCAGCGGTGGCAGGAGTCTCTCCCGCCTCCGCGGCAGTGCTAAGGATGTCTGACTGCGAGAGGGTGCAGGCTGGGCTGGGGGACCCCCTCCCCCGAGTGCATGGATTTTGTGCACTGAGCCTCTAGTCAATGTATGTGGCATTAGTTCAACCCTGGATTCATCTCCATAACTTCCTTCTCAGATATCTTTCTTCAAGGTTCATTGTGCAACTATTTTTTAGGATTTTCTGGAAAGATCCTGTGATTTCTTATATTCTACTAGGGGCCCAGTGCACGATTTCATGCACCTTGAAAGGAACTGTGGGCTGCGAGGCTACAGTGGGCACAGGGGTGGGTCTCAGCCCATCCTCCATGTCCCTGCCTGGCCCCTCCTGCCATGGCCCCCAGTCCCCTCTCTGTCAGCAGTCCCGCTCCCACTGCTGCCACTCCCACGTGCTGCCGGCACCAGCCCTGCTCGTACCTGCTGATGGTGCAGAGTGATTTGGGCCAGCACCAGCAGTGGGTGCAAGTGGGTGCAAGTGGGTGCCGACCTTGGTATGGTGTCCCCGCTGCTACCCTGATTACCCCTTAGGGGCAGGGGGAGGTGGAGAGGTCCTCAGGGACAATCAAGGCTGGCAGCCCCAGCTCACACCTGCTGATGGCACTGAGCGATTGGGATTGGCACCAGGTGCGGGCAGCAGGTGCAAGTGGCAGCTCCAGCACCAGCTGTGGGTGCCAGCGGGGCCAGCACCAGCAGCAGGTGCAAGCAAAGAATTTTCAGTAACCACCAGTGGCTTGTCTCATTGACAGCAACCGGTGCCCATCTTGGTATGGTGTCCCCACTCACCTGCTCCACCATCCTGCTGTGGCCAACACCTGCCATGTTCTGCATACGCCCCCTGGTGGTCAGTGCATGTCATAGCAACCAGTTGTTCGGTTGTCCGGTTGTTCCACCATTTGGTCTATTTGCATATTAGCCTTTTATTATATAGAATGTTTTATCAGTTTTTATTTTGAGAATTATGGTCATTTTATCTATACATCTATTATAGTACACTGCTCTGGATATTTATATTCTTAAAAATTACCTAGAGAGGGCAGATTGAAGAGGATAAACGGGATGAATGGTGATGGAAGGAGACTAGACTTGGGATGCTGAACACATATGCAATGTGCGGATGATGTACTGTAGAACTGTACATTTGTAACCTATATACTTTATTGAACAATGTAACCCCAATAAATTCAACTTAAAAAAGCTAGAAAGGATCAAATTGATTCACTAGCTCAGAGAGTTAAGCATTATTAAGTGCTAAAAAATATATTACAATTCTATATTTATTAAAAATTTTAATTCATATTATGAAATATGTGTAGCATACATTCAGCTGAAGGACAAATTTTTATCATTTATTTTATTACTTAATGTATCTATTGTTTCATAACTACTAATTTCAGAAAAAAAAACCAAGAATGCAGGAATTCTGACAAATAATCCTCGGAGCATCCATGCAGAAATAGCTTTTCGGCAACTCAGAGGAATAACTCTCTCTCCGTCTCTTTTATCACATCAGAATATGGCATCTCCAACGGCACAAATGTACCAAAGCAACCAAGATGAGGGAAGGTAAAGCTATTCTGTGCTTTAATATAATTTCTCACCATTAAAAAAAACTTTCTTAAATCTGCTACTCATTTATAAAAATAGGAAGTATTATTATATGCTATTGCATATTCATTCTGAGAACTGAGAAAAACTATCACATAGCATGGACTTCTTATCCCATTCACCAAATCTTTCCTGAAGTCCAGTATTTTTGCATCATAATTCAAAAAGGCTTAGTTAGAATGGCTATCAAGGTAGAAGAGTGCTCACCTAGTACTTGTGTGAGGGAAAATTGAAATAATTACATGGGAACTACTTTTAATTGTATTCTCTCCCAAGTCACTTCTACTCACTGAATATGCAAAGCAGATCACTTACGTTTAAACAATAATTTCAACTCTCTGAAATCACAAAGACTGAGAATTTTGTAAATTCTTCAAATCTCTCCTTATAGTTCCTATTTGCTCTTCCCCCTTCTGGACTCTAGCCCTAGAGGCCAGCTCAATGCCTAAGAGCCTGCTACTTCTCATTAAGAACTCACTCTGCTGCTCAAAACCTGTTTGCCTTGATTTCCAATTGTTACCTGTCTACCAGCCTCTTGGTGGCCAAGCTCTAGGTCATCTATTAGAGGGACCTACTCAGCAGCAGATCTAGCTTAGGCCTGGCTCTTGCTGAACTGACTTCCCTGCTGTAATCAGTCATGTCTCATTGAGTCCTCAGGACAACCCAATTTTTAGATAGCCAAAAATTAGGATCATTTTCTCTTTTGTATCTTTTTGAACTTTACACATATAAAATACAGAAATTATTTACTGCAGAATTATCTTAAGTTAGCTGATCCATTAAGAACTTATCATAATTATTTGACTCAAATATTTTATTTCTGACAGAATTCCTGGCAGACACTTCCCAAGATCAAATAGAATGGCACTACCTAAAGAGAAATGAACATACACCAAGAAACCTCTTTCTGTTTAGTAGTTGTGCAAAAACTAGCAGATAATGTCGGGGTAGGGGGGGAAGATAATCATGTTACGTATGTTACTAAAGCACTTCAGTTTCATGTGAAGGTAATCTTTGTCACCCTTAGTGAATTTCATTTACTAACTTTTTAAAAATATTTTTTTATTGATTTCAGAGAGGAAGGGAGAGGGAGATAGAAATAGAAACATCAATGAGAGAGAATCAAGGCTCAGTGGCCTCCTGCACGCCCCCTTACTGGGGATCCAGCCCACACCCTGAGCATGTGCCCTGGCAGGGAATCAAACCATCACCTTCTAGTTCATGGGTTGATGTACAACCACTGAGCAACACTGGCTCTCTCTTAAATTTTCTTTATGGTTATCTTAATTATTCGATTAGATTTCTATATTAGAAAAATTATTAACTATTATATCATACAACAATTTAAAAAGATACAAGTGACATAAAAGTCCAAAGGCTCAAATATTTAGTCCTGGTATTGGAAACCTTTGGTTATAAAATCTCGTTGTGGTCTATCATATGAAGATACTAAGAAACATAATTTTAGGAAATAAGCATGCTTTCATTTGTAAAATATGTTCATTTAGAGTTACCTTAAACTAAAGCATACAGTTCTTACCAAACAATTGTTACTAAAGCAAGCTGAGTTTAACCAGTTGAATCACAGATCAGTTTTTTAGGACTATACTTGGGAAAAAAATCCTCAAACTGGGTTTGCTCTAAGAATTGTTTAGAGGCAAACATGGACATCAATAGCTAGCTCTTCCTAAAGGTGGCTAATTGTGAGTTCAACAAGTCATTCATGCTCTAAGAATAACTGAGTGCTATTTCATATACAAAATTTGTTAATTGCCTATAGTGTTATAATTTTACAAACAGTTTTAGGCTAAAAAGAACATATGTTCAAACTGAATAGACATTCAAATTTGGACACTTAATAATTATATTTCACTGGAAATAATTTTTCTAAAATATCACATTGCATAGTACTAGCACATATCATAAATCAAATATGATGTTCAATGTGCTTGTTTGTTAAATACAGTTCTTCAAATTAATTAATGACTATAATTACCAGTCAGATTTTAATATAAATGAGCTCCATGATTCATGACCTATTCTCTTTAAATTTTTCAAGTATTGGTTCAAAATTGCAGATAGTTTTCATACTATTTTATGTTCTTCACATGAAAATAAATTAATTTTACTAAAATATTTGTATTTTTTAATTTATCTGGAGTTTTAAAGATATTTTGGAAACGAATTTCAATGTGTATGCAACAACTGTGTATCTTTTCTTCTTTAAAGGCTGTACGTTTGTAATTAAATCATGTAATATTTAAAATTTCAAACCTAATACAAATTGATTTTACACTTTTTAATGTGTGGTTTTTAAAAAACTATTATTCTTAGGTATAAATAAGATCCTTTGTTTAAAAAACAACTGTGCAGTTCTTAAGATGTCCAGAAGATGTCTTTGTTGCCCATTAGTTTTGACAACTGCTTACATTACTGTGTAGTGATAAGGGTCTGCTGGTCACTGTTAGTTACTAACCGGGCATCATCTGCCTTTTTTTCTTTTATGATAATGTATAAATGAAATACCAAATACATTCTACTTTTATAATAAAGTGTGTTTTTTAAAATAAAAATCTGGGTAAGACAAATAAATGTAACATGTTTTCACTGGAGAAAATTTTACAAGAATAGAAAAGTATAAAGCAGGAAAAAAATTAACTCATTATTCAGCATCCACTTAACATTTGCCAAATTTTTTTAGCTATTTTTCCTACTAATTTATATTTCAGATATATAACTTCATTCTTATGTACACATTATTAAATTTTGAGATATCTTATTTCATAAATTTTAAAACACATCTGAATTTCTCCTTGAAGATAAATTTGCATAATTTGATAATCATACTAAGAGTAATAATAAACATGTATTTAAGCATTGCTAAGTACAGAAAACAGACACAAATGCAATCTTAGAAATAATTTAATATAAATATACAATAAATAATTTATGTGGAGTAATTTAATACAAATATTTATATAAAATAACTTATTTATAAGGGGTGATTACTAACATAATTTAGCACAGTCATTCTGATGGCAGATGATACTGACATAATATACAACATACTCCCCTGGGAATGCCTATATAGGTTTAGCCATTGTTTATGTGTACCTCATAAAACAATAGCTATAACTTCACCCTTTCTTATTCAATCAAACAAATAAAAATGTACTTGAATATGAGGGATGCTTTTGTAGGAGTGACTTTAGATTTGCTCTAAATTGTCTAAGTAAGTCACAGACTAAAATTTAAAGTTATAGTTATAAATTATTTGTAACACACTTCACAACTCATTGCAACAAAAGACAGGTAGTACTTTAAATCTACAAACCACTAGTCCATGTTTTAACATGGTTTATCCCAATAACAACCATATGAAGTAGATATGAAATGTCTTTATTTATAGATAAACTAGGGGGCCAGTGCACGAATGTATGCACCTTGAATGTAACTTGGCCCATCCTCTGCACCCCCACTCAGCACCTCCCACTGTGGCCCCTGGTCCTCTCTCTGCCAGCAGCCCCGCTCCTGCTGCTCCCACACACTGACAGCGAAGGCCCCGCTCGCACCCTCTGATGGTGCAGAGATATTGGGACTGGCGCCATCAGCGGGTGCGAGAGGCAGCTGCTGGTCCTGATCACCCCTTAGGAGCAGGGGGAGGTGGAGAAGCCCTGAGAGGCAATCAGGGCCGGCAGCCGCCGCTTGCACCCGCTGATGGCACCTAGAGAGTGATTGGGGCTGGTGCCGGACACCGGCAATGGGTGCGAGCATCAGCTCCAGCACCAGCAACGGGTTCGAGCACCTGACGGGACCATGGTGCGCGGGGTGCGCGGGAGCGAAGAATTTTCAGTAACCAACAGAGGCTCGCCCCGATGACAGTGACTGGCACCCCACCTTGGTCTGGTGCCCCCACTCACCTGCTCCACCATCCTGCCACAGCCGATGACCACCATGTTCCACACTGCCACCTGCTGCCGATGCCTGCCATGTTCCACGCATGCCCCCTGGTAGTCATCGCATGTCATAGCGACTGGTTGTTTGGTTGTTCTGTCGTTCAGTCCATTGGCATATTAGGGTTTTATATATATAGACTAGAGGCCCAGTGCATGCATTCATGCACAGGTGGTGTCCAGCCAGCCCCACCCCGAATCGGGCCACAGGTGGTTGGCGGCCAACCCCGCCCCCTGGTCAAACTCCCGAACCCCTGGTCCAGGGGACAATTTGCATATTAGCCTTTTATTATATAGGATTGGCTTTAAAAGTAAAAGAGCAGATATCACACCAAATCCTAGATTTTTTTCAATTCTAAATTCATTGGCTTTCAGTTACTACAAGTAAATTGACATTTGATTCTTACTAATGTGCCATTAAGCAACTGTTGTAGAGTCCTAGTGTATGTAAAAACTGTAAACTATTCACTTTCTTCTGGTGTATTTAGGGAAATTTTCTACAGTAAAATTAGTATTTTATTCCCAGCAAATATTTTGATGGATTTGTTTTGCATGATTATATACATGATTATATGACTTGTTCTAAATTCAAGGACAATTCCATAAACAACATGGAAAGCTAAAAAATTAGGGCACTTTAACTACAGATTAGGTGTTTACTATGCTGAATTGAATATAGGTGATGCCAGAGTAATCTTTTGATTTTAATATATGAAGATGGACTATAATTAATTGTTCAATAAGAACTATACTTACTTCTATTTTTATAGTTCTGGATTTCTCTGACGATACAAAATAAACTATGGTTGTGAACAGATTTTTGTGTGTGCTTGCAGGCACTCATGACTAGTTTTAAAATAATCCTTATATTTAATTAACATGGCATTTCACTGCTTATTCATAAGTATCATACATTATGTGAAGTGTTTAATGTTTTAAAACATTAGATCTTACTGTTACTCATGCTGTAGTGCTTAATTACCTTCCCTGTTCCTCTCTGCACTTTTCTCCATTATTGAAATATTTTTAAAGAAAATTTATACCGAATTGCAAATTTAGTTTGCTGACAGCCAAAAGCACACAGTTATTTTATTAGTAATATTTTATTTCTACAATTTTTTTATCTTATAAATATATGAATTATACTATTCTATTCTTACTCCTTTTTTCATTTGTGAATAAAATTGTTTTGTAGACTACTGCAAAGACATTTCTCAGATCTAATTTGTGCATTTTTATTTTAAAATTTTATTTTGATAATTATTTTTCCTTCTAATTAAAATAAAATGAATGACTTTTTGGCAAAAACATGAAATGCTGTAACCTGAAAATGCTACATTCAAAGGAACTTAAAAAGAAGTAGCTTTGAAACTGTTAATTACCTGAAATAAAATTATTTATCATTTATGTCCTATTTATTAGGCCTTACCTTAACTATATGCTCTTTTAGGTAAAACAAAAAGCCAATTCATTAACATCATTATTTTCCATATAAAATACCTGTGATTCTGAAATGCTAATTTAAAAATTAGAATAGATTTTTCCTTATACTGTATAATTAAAAATAAAGGTATTTCTATATGCCCTGAATAAAAGTTCATTGGGATAATATAGTTTGGTAACTTATTTAAGTTAATAACATTTTGATCAAACATTAAAATAAAAATTAATGTGCAATACTTTTACAAATAGTATTCTACATTTACATCTGATTTTTAATATAATTCTAATTAACTTCCAATTTGCTTAAAAATCTTTTATACCAGCAGAGTTCCATGATTAAACATTACAAATAAGAGAAAAGGTTAGTGATGACCTAACTATTTTTGTAAACCAGTTATGGTTTATGGTTATATAAACTATTTATGGTTATATTTATTTTTAAATAACAGTATCTATATCTTAAATAGAAAAAAAATAAGGTCATGTGGTTTAAAAGGTATAGATCTGTATATCATGCTTATAGTAAAACATATTTTTTAGAAAATATTTCAGATAATTTTAGTAGTTTGGCTCTATTTGTTCCATCTTTAATTATAACACAATGCCGCTCCTCAACCCACCTTTCCCCTGAATGTTTTACAAGTATGTTTCTCAAGAACAACAAAAAAAGACTAATCTGTAAAAAATATATCAATAACATTTTAAAGTTTCCAATTATTTCTTATTACTATCAATTTGGCTGAAAACAGGTATTTACAAACAATGGTAGCCTACTTTCTTATGGCCTTTCATTTTTTATGAAGTGCTTTAAAAGAGTTCAATCAACCTTAATGGTGCATTTTTAGTTAAGGAAATAGAATGGGGAGAAGTCAATTTGAGCTCCCAGACAAACAAGTGTCTCAGAAAGAATAGGCATAAATGGATTTAGAAAACAGAAAGAGTACAAGTAAAATGCAATGAGCAGAGCACTCAAGGAAGCCAGATACAATGAAAAGAGTAAAATACTGCAGAGCTTTTTAAGCTACATACAATTGGAACAATGGACTTGTTCCAGCCATCTCTGTTAAACTGTTAAAAGATAGGTGAAAAGCAAGCTGTAATTCTATATAGAGTGTTGAGGAACCGTAGAATGAAGAGCTTTAAATTTAAAGGGAATGAATGCAGCCATTCAATAGGATGGAAATGAAGTCAAAATTGGCATATTTCCCTGGTTAATTTATCTTGTGAAGGACTCTGTTCAGTTTTAGGTATTAAGCCCTTATTAATAATAAAATAGTCTTTAAAGTGCCACCATTGGAGTTTTTAAGCAACAACATAGTGTACATCTGTGAATTTCATATATACATACTAGCTATACAAACACAATACATGGAAGTAAAAATACAATATAAAGGTCTCATATATAACTATGGTAATTTAATATTGTAGTCTATCTCAGTCAGTGCACTGTGTATGTCAAACTTCCCGTCCTCCAATAACAAAAAAGGGTAATTTAGAGTTAGCGGCAAAGTTGCAGGTGTACAGTTACAAAAACTTGAAAATTAACCTGGATAACACATATAACTCACAGAATAGGATACCTTGAGATGACTGACTGGCTTAATGTTTTTAATTACCTGGAAGTCAATCAGAAGACTTGTTTTCTAGATTTTGGGGAAACTTTTATTAAATGCATTGATATACTTTCCTGTTTTAGCAGTAGAATAAATTAAATTTTATTTTCAATTATTTATATAGTGCCTCAGGCTGATAGTTGTACATGATTTACAATTTTAGAAAAAAAATATAGCTAAAGAAAAGAATGTAGAATGTGTCCTGAATTGAGGATATAACATTGGAAGTTGATTATGGCCAAGGTCCCTGATTTGTGCTTTTGTCTTCTGGCTTATTTTGTGTGTGTACGTTCTTTCAACTACTGAGATACTGAAATAATTTTTCAAGTTAGATGAAAGTTCTAATATTTTCATGTACAGTGAATGGAAGCATCATTATATTGTTATATTATGCTTTGAATAGAGGTATAAATATATGTATAGAAATATATCTAAAACCTCTATACATAGAAACTAAATAAACTAAAACCCAAACATGTGTTAATATTAACAGACTGTGCCACTGTTAACTCTCAAAAAGAATAACTATGAGAATGTCAGCCACATAATTGTCATCCTTTAGTAATTGTTATTAAATGTTGTAAATACCTATTTAATATTTTTAAGAGTTAGCTCAACTGACTAATTAACTGACTTTATCAAGAATTTAAACACCTACAATAGACTTTAGGAACAGTGAAGATTGCCTAGTACCATGGAATTGTTTTAATATGGTGCTGTTTTCATATTTTAATGCATTATAATAAGAGTAGAAATACATACTTACAGCATGAGTATTTCAGAAATCATCAAAAACTATTAAAAATAATAAAAGCAAAACATTTTTTAAAAAAGCATTATTTTTGTGGAGAAAATAAAAATGGAAAAAAAGGTTTTGATTGGGAACCATTTTTCTCTTGTAACTCAAAAGCAACCTTTAAAAATTAGAATTTGTTTCTAATATTTGATCCTGCATAGATTTCTATTACTTTTTCAGTTATATTCAAAAGATCAATAAAAATAATTTTATTCATAATATTTATGTGTCTTTTCAGGATATTGGGGGGAAGAATATTGGGGCTTCAGTATATTGAGAGCATATAATGCGGTTTATTTCTGGTCTCTCTATTCTGTTCCATTGATCTATATGTTTGTTTTTATACCAGTACCATGCTGTTTTAATTACTATGGCATTATAGTACAGTTTGATACCAGGTAGTGTGATGAATCCAACTTTGTTTTTCTTTCTCAAGATCACTGATGCTATTCGGGACCTTATTTTTGAAATATTCGTTTTAGTTCTGTGAAATATACCATTGGTATCTTGATAGGCATTGCATTGAATGTATAGATTGCTTTGGGTAGTATGAACATTTTAATGATGTTAATTCTTCCTACCCATGAACATGGTAGATGCTTCCACTTATTTGAATCTTCTTCAATTTCTTTCTGCTGTGTCTTATAATTTTCCAAGAACAGGTCTTTTACATCCTTGGTTAAATTTATTCCTAGGTATTTTATTCTTTTTGAAGCAATTGTGAATGGGACCGTTTTCTAAGTTTCCATTTCTGATAATACATTATCTAATCTAATAAAAGAGAAACATGCAAATTGACTGCACCTCTGCTACGCCTAAGCCATGCCCACCAGCCAATCAGCATGACTATATTCAAATTAACCCAACCAAGATGGCGGCCGGCAGCCACAAAGCTGGAGCAAGCAGGAGGCTTGGTTGCCCTGGCAATGGAGGAAGCCAAGCTTCCTGCCTACCCTGGCTGGCTGTGGCTTCCACTCAAGGCAACAAAGTTTCAATTATAGAAGATAAACAAATCCCAGATACCTGCTTCCAGCCAGCTTCCACTGGGAGCTTGGGTGGCTGGGGGCCGTGGCCAGTCTGAAAACAGCCATCAGCCCCTCACCCAGGATGGCCACACCCTTATGGATTGAGAGTCCCTGCTGGGGGGCTTGGCCAGCCTGCAAACAGCCATCAGCCACTCACCTAGGCTAACCTCATGGGGTTAGGGTCCCCACTGGGGGGCTTGACCAGCCTGCAAACAGCCATCAGC
This sequence comes from Myotis nattereri, assembly GCF_964212035.1. Lineage (NCBI taxonomy): Eukaryota > Metazoa > Chordata > Mammalia > Chiroptera > Vespertilionidae > Myotis > Myotis nattereri. The sequence continues at coordinate 34,888,819 of NC_138075.1, read as the reverse complement.
CCCTCACCCAGAATGGCCCAGGCACCCCAGCAGGACCCCCCCACCCTTAAGGGGGTGTGGCCAACCTGAAAACGGCCATCAGCCCCTCACCCAGGCTGGCCAGGCACTCCAACGGGGATCCCCACCCTGAAGGGGGTGTGGCCAGTCTGAAAACGGCCTTCAGCCCCTCACCCAGGCTGGCCAGGCACCCAAGCGGGACCCCCCCCCCCCCGATCTGGGACACCCTTCAGGGCAAACCAGCCAGCCCCCACCCATGCACCAGGCCTCTATCCTATATAATAAAAGGGTAATATGCAAATTGACTCTAACAGCAGAACCACTGGGAATGACTGGTCACTATGACACACACTGACCACCAGGGGACAGATGCTCAATGCAGAAGCTGCCCCCTGGTAGTCAGTGTGCTCCCACAAGGGGGAGCTCTGCTCAGCCACAAGCCAGGCTGATGGCTGCCAGTACAGAGATGGTGGTGGGAGCCTCTCCCACCTCCTCAGCAGTGCTAAGGATGTCTGACTGCAGCTTAGGCCTGCTCCCCACTGGCAAGTGCACATCCCCTGAGGGCTCCTGGGCTGCCAGAGGGATGTCTGACTGCCAGCTTAGGCCCAATCCCCAGGGAGTGGGCCTAAGCCAGCAGGTGGTCATCCCCCGAGGGGTCCCAGACTGCGAGAGGGCACAGGCAGGGCTGAGGGACCCCCCGAGTGCACAAATTTGTGTGCATCGAGCCTCTAGTTGGTGTATAAAAATGCAGCTGACTTCTGGATATTTATTTTGTAACTTGCGACTTTACTGAATTCATTTATCAGATCTAGTAGTTTTGTGGTTGAATCTTGAGGGTTCTTTATATATAGTATCATGTCATCTGCAAATGACAGTTTTACTTCTTCCTTTCCAATTTGGATGCCTTTTATTTCTCCTTCTTCTTTAATTGCTGTGGCCAGGACTTTCAGTACTATGTTGAATAAGAATGATGAAAATGAACATCCCTGTCTTGTTCCTGATTTTAAGGGAAACATTTGTAGTTTGTGTCCATTGAATATAATATTGTCTGTGAGTTTGTCATATATGGCTTTTATTATGTTAAGGTATGTTCCCTCTATTACCACTTTTCTGAGGGTATTTATCATAAATGGGTGCTGGATTTTATCAAGTGCTTTTCTTGCATCTATTGATATGATCATGAGGTTTTGATCCTTTATTCTGTTTATGTAGTGTATCAAGTTTATTGGTTTGCAGATATTGCACCAATGTTGCATCCCTGGAATAAATCCCACTTAATCATAATGTATGATCTTTTTAATCTATTACTGGATCCAGTTTGCTAATGTTTTGTTAAGGATTTTAGCATCTATGTTCAACAGGGATATTGGCCCATAATTTTCTTTCTTTGTAGTATCTTTATCTGGTTTTGGAATTAGAATAATGTTGACTTGGAAATGAGCTTGGGAGCCTTCCCTCCTCTTGGAGTTTTTGGGATAGTTTGAGAAGGATAGGTGTTGGATCTTTTTTCCTGTGTTTGGTAAAATTTGCCTGTGAAGTAGTCCAGTTCAAAAATTTTGTTAGGAGTTTTTAAAGTACTGATTCAATTTCACTAGTTGTAATCTGTCTATTCAGATTCTCTGATTCTTCCTAATTCAGCTGTGGAAGATTGTATGTTTCTAGGAATTTATCCATTTTGTTCAGATCATCCAATTTTTTGGCATATAGTTGTTCATAATATTTTCTTACAACCCTTAGCATCTCTTTAGTATCAGTTGGTACTTCTCCTTCATTCCTGATTTTATTTATCTGGGTGCTATATTTTTCTTGATGAGTTTCATTAAAAGTTTGTCAATCTTGCTTATTTTTTCAAAAAACCAGATCTTGGTTTCATTGATCTTTGTTATTGGTTTGTTTGGACTCAATTTTACTTATTTATGCTCTGATCTTTATTATTTCCTTCCTGCTACTCACGTTGGGCTTTGTTTGTTATTCTTTTTCTAGATCCTTTAAGTGTAAAGTCAGATTGTTTGAGACTTTTCTTGTTTCCTGAGGTAGATCTGTAATTCTATGAATTTCCGTCTTAGGACTGCTTTCATTGTATCCCATTGATTTAGGGTTGTTGTATTATCATTATCATTCCTTTCAAGGTATCTTCTGATTTCTTCCTTGATCTCGCTGTTAACTCATTCATTGTTGAGTAACATGTTATTTAGCCTCCATGACTTTGTATGTTTCCTCAGTGTTTTCCCTATGATTGATTTTAAGATTCATATCATTATGGTTAGAGATGCTTGATATGATTTCAATATTCTTAATTTGAAACTAGTTTTGTGTCCTAACATGTGGTCTATCCTAGAAAATATTCCATGTGCACTTGAAAAGAATATCTATTCTGCTGCTCTGAATATATCACTTAAATCCATCTGATTTAAGGCAACTATTTCCTTGGTGATTTTCTGCCTGGAAGATCCATCCATTGATGTCAGTGGGGTGTTAAAATCCCCAACTACAACTGTATTACTGTCCATCTCTCCTTTTATGTCCATCAAGATTTGCTTTACATATTCAGGTGCTCCTTTGGGTGCATAAATGTTTACAAGGGTTATATGCTCTTGTTTGTTTGCTCCCTTTATCATTATGTAGCGTCTTTCTTTGTCTCTTACTATATGGCTTTTGTTTTAAAGTCTATTTCATATATATATATATATATATATATATATATATATATATATATATATCTACCCCATCTTTTTTCCCCTTTCCATTTGCATGAAATATTTTTTCCACCCCTCTACTTTAGTCTGTGTGTATCTTTCATTCTGAGGTGAGTCTCTTGTAGACAGCATATATACAGGTCTTGTTGTCTTGTTTTCTTATCCATCCAGCTACCCTATGTCATTTGATTGGAGAATGTAAACCATTTACATTTAAAGTGATTATTGATAGGTATGCATTTATTCTTTTAACTTGGTTCCTCTATTTTTCTCCTTCTATCTTCCTCCTCCTCTTCATCTTCTTCCTCCTCCTCCTCCAAACAGGCCCTTTAACATTTCTTGTAATACTGCTTTGATGATAACTAACTCCTTTAGCTTTTCCTTGTTGGGAAGCTCTTTATTTCTCCTTCAATTTTAAATGAAAGCCTTGCTGGTAAATTCATCTTGGTTTCAGGTCCTTGCTTTTCATAATTTTGAATATTTCATTCCAATTCCTTCTAGCCTAAAGTGTTTTTGCTGAAAGATCAGCTGACAGATAATTGTCTTTCTCTTGCAGCTTTTAAGATTATCTTTGTCTTCAACATTTGCCATTTTAAGTATGATTTGTCTTGGTGTAGGCCTCTTTGGGTTCACCTTGTTTGGGACTCTCTCCACTTCCTGGACATGTGTGTCTTTTTCCTTCACCAGATTAGGGAAGTTTTTGATCATTATTTTTAAAATAAGTTTTGATCCCTTGCTCTCTCTCTTCTCCTTCTGGTACCTCTATGATATAGATTCTGTTTCACTTCATGTTGTCTTAAAGGTCCCTTAAACTATCCTCATTTTTTAGAATTCTTTTTTCTTTTTGCTGCTCTCATTGGGTATTTTTTTCTATCTTATCTTCCAAATCACTGATTTAATCCTCTGCTTTTTATTCCTTGCAGTATATTTTCATTTCATAATTCTATTCTTCATCTCTGATTGATCTTTTTATGGTTTCAACTAGAGGCCCAGTGCATGAAATTCATGCATGGGTAGGGTCCTTAGGCCTGGCCAGTAATCAGGGCTGATTGGGGCCTTCTGGCTGCCAGCCAGGGCCTACCTTCACTCAACTGCCAGCTGCTGACTGGGGTCTTCCTTTGTTTTTACCACCCCCTGGTGATCAGCACACATCATAGTGAGCTATCGAACTCCCAAGGGGACAATTTGCATATTAGCCTTTTATTATATAGGATGTCCTTTTTTATACTGTTGAGCATGCTTATAACCATTATTTTTAACTCTATAACTGATCAGTTGCTTGCCTCCATTTCATTTAGCTCTTTTTCTAGAGGTTTACCCTATTCCTTCATTTGGGGCCTATTTCTTTGTCTCCCCATTTTGCTACCTTTGTGTTTGTTTCTATGTATGAGATAGATCTGCTGTGACTCCCCATCTTTGTGGGGTGTCCTTATGTAGGTCTCCTCAGTTTTATCCTCTAATGTCACCAACTTATCCAGTTTCTGACAAGTTGGAGGGGAATACCATCTCCAGAGGGACAACAGTCCCTCACTGAGACAGACAATAGTGCAGTGAGGCCTGGGGAGGGCGAAGGAGCAGGATGGAGGGGATCAATGGGAGGAAAAGGGGGGCATCTGTAATACTTTGAACAATGAAGATAAATATAAAAAGAAAATAATTGAATGTTTCATAAGATTAATTTTTCAAATTATTAGAATCTGGCTGAGTGAGGTGGTATAGAGCTTAAATAACATGCTAATAAAAGTCAAGGGACCATTCTGGCCAGATCTGTCATTACCTATTTGTATAATCCTAACTTCTCTGGATCTCTGTTTTGTTTTGTTTTACCTTTAACACAAACAAGCATCACTTTCAAATCTAAAATTGTGAATGAACATTAAAGGTTCATTTCAGTCTGACAATAACATTTTTTGCTACTATGAACATACATGTGCTTAAAAAGCAAAGCATGAAAAATAAGTAGAACAGATTTCAAGTCATAAATTTTAGAATAACACAGAATAGAATTTGGTGATATTCATTACCAAATTATTTTTTCCAATTGCTTTATGCATTTCATTTTTTCATTGTACTGCACTCTTAAATCTAAAGAGAATTTTTATTTTTTTTATTGATTTCAGAGAGGAAGGGAGAGGTAGAGAGAGATAGAAACATCAATGATTAGAGAGAATCATTGATCAGCTGCCTCCTGCACACCTCACATTGGGTACTGAGCCCGCAACCCAGGTATGTGCCCTGACCAGGAATCAAACCATGACCTCCTAGTTCAGTGATGGCGAACCTTTTGAGCTCGGCGTGTCAGCATTTTGAAAAACCCTAACTTAACTCTGGTACTGTGTCACATATAGAAATTTTTTGATATTTGCAACCATAGTAAAACAAAGATTTATATTTTTGATATTTATTTTATATATTTAAATGCCATTTAACAAAGAAAAATCAACCAAAAAAATGAGTTCACGTGTCACCTCTGACACACGTGTTATAGGTTCACTATCACTGTCCTAGTTCATAGGTCAATGCTTAACTGCTGAGCCATGCCAGCCAGGCTGTCCTCTTAAGTCTATTAACTAGCCCTCTTTTCAATTTCTGATACATATCTAGAAATCCATCCACAGCTTCAAGAACACTTAAAAATTACTTTTAATAAGATATACAGAACACAAAATTTACCATTTTAACCATTTTTATTTAATTGTGGAATACATATAAAATTTAGCATTTGAACCATTTTTAATCATACAGTTCATTGGCATTAAGTACATTCACACTGTGCAATCATCACCACACCATTTATCTCTAGATATCTTTTCACCTTGCAAAACTGGTACTCTGTACACATTAAACAATAACTCACCACCTCCCCTCCTCCAAGCCTTTGGCAACCACCATTTTACTGTCTATGAATTTGACTACTGTAGTTACCTCATATAAATGAAATCACACAGTACTCATCTTTTTGTGACTGGTTTATTTCACTTAGCATTATGTCAAGGTTCATTCATGTTGTGCACATATCAGAATTTCTAAGGCTGGAGAATATTCTAACGTATGTATATACCACAATTTGCTTATCTACTCATCCACTGATGGACACTTGGTTTGCTTTCACCAATTGGCTATTGGGAATAATGCTGCTCTGAACATTGGTGTACAAAAATCTGTCTGAGTCCCTGCTTTCAATTTCTGGGGTACATATCCAGAAGTAGAATTTGTAAATCATATGGTAATTCTATGTTTACTTTTTTCAGGAACCATCATACCATTTCCACAGCAGCTGCACCATTTTCTATTCCCACCAGCAATGTCTAAGGGTTCCAAATTGGGGATACTTTTATACATTAAAATGTTTTATAAAATTTTTAAATAATATACGTTTCAAAAACAAATATTGTAATGATCTAAAATACCACCATGCTAATACAACTATAATTTTCTAAAGACCAAAAGTTTTCTCACTTGTGTATTTTTACAGAATTCTAATAACTTATCCAAATTTTGTTTTTTCATCTAAGCATTTCCCATATTACAAAGCCAATGTAATCATGTTAATGTATTACATTCAACCAAGGGGAAATACTATTATTTTCCTAATCATCAAAACTTTGGAAATTTAAGTTACTTCCAATTTTATGTTAGAAATATGCAATAAACACACATGAATAAATCCTTTTTCTTCTATTGAATAGTTTCTATAGGAAGGCATTAATTAGTTAAACGGTATGCATATTTTTAGAGTTGCTAATAAATATCACTAAATTCTTTCCAAAGGGATCCTATAGATTATGATTACCCCAGCACTCTCACTAGAGGGACCCATGATGGGAAGTACTATTATCCTTCTATGCATCACTAATTTCTAACAAATTGCCTATCATCTAGTAAACACACAATACATGTTTACTAACTGAATTCATTAATGAATAGATGAGAATGTCATTTAACGGAATCCTCATAATCACTGAATCTTATTTTGCTCAAATTAGATTTTAAAAAATATTGCCAGCTTGAAGGTCTTTTTTATAGATTTTTTTTCTCTCTTTATTGATAAAGGTATTACATATGTGTCCTTATTCCCCAATTGCCCCCCCCCGTGCCCCCCCCCACCAGCACACACACCATGCCCTCACCCCCCTGGTGTCTGTGTCCGTTAGTTAGGCTTATATGCATGCATACAAGTCTTTTGGTTGCTCTCTCCCCTTTACCCCCACCCTCTCCTACCTTCCCTTTGAGATTTGATGGTCTGATCGATGCTTCTCTGTCTCTGGATCTGTTTTTGTTCATCAGTTTGTTCATTATATTTCACAAATGAGTGAGATCATGTGATATTTATCTTTCTCCGACTGGCTTATGTTGCTTAGCATAATGCTCTCCAGTTCCATCCATGCTGTTGCAAATGGAAGAATTCCTTCTTTTTTACTGAAGCGTAGTATTCCATTGTGTAGACGTACCACCGTTTTTTAATCCACTCATCTGCTGATGGGCACTTAGGCTGTTTCCAAATCTTAACTATTATAAATTGGGCTGCTATGAACATAGGGGTGCATATATCCTTTCTGATTGGTGTTTCTAGATTCTTGGGATATATTCCTAGAAATGGGATCACTGGGTCAAATGGGAGTTCCATTTTTAGTTTTTTGAGGAAACTCCATACTCATCTCCACAGTGGCTGCACCAGTCTGCATTCCCACCAGCAGTGCACGAGGGTTCCTTTTTCTCCACATCTTCGCCAGCACTTGTCCTTTGTTGGTTTGTTGATGATAGCCATCCTGACAGGTGTGAGATGGTACATCGTCATTTTGATTTCCATCTCTCGGATGATTAGTGACTGAGCATGTTTTGAGCTGGATATTTAACATTTTCCTATACATTGCCAAGTGTAATGTAATTTCCCTCAGTTATAACCTTTCTTCTTAACAAAAAATATTACTGTGGGATCACTTTCCTAACTTGCCACATTCTGTGGTATCAGAAATATAGGTTCTATTTAGCATTTATGTATAAGTAAATTAAATAGTACCAGTCATACTCAACTCATCATAACTAAAGTGTAATTAGTTATGTTATCCTTATTTTATTTTTTTCTTGTGAATCCTCTTCATTCAACTGCTAGTTCTTTGGTGTTAAAAGATGTTTATTTTTTCATCTTTGTATCTGCCAAACCGATTAGCACAACATATTTTGCACATGTAGGCATCAATAAATACTTTGGTATATTTATCATGCTATATATTAATTTTCTGTTTGACCTAATTGAGAATAATTTTCAAGAATCATTATAAAATACATTATATATTCATTTAAAAATAGACATTACAAGGATCCCTTCTTTATGTTAAAGTAGTAGGATAAAATTATCAGATAAAAAGGAAGCTTTAAACTACCCTGATTCGATTCTTCTTCACAGGCTGTAAATTATGGGAATGTTACCAGAACTGTCAAATTCTCCCCAAAGCAATCTTCAAGTTAATCAACATAGATAATCAGTCTTTCCATTTCTATAGCAATAAGAAAATTTTAAGCAGTATCTTTTGATTGGAGCCATCTTTAAAAATGCTTACTTAGTTGGAGGCCTATTTTAAAATTCTACTAGCCTGAAATATTAAATGTAATTTGTCATGCAGCCTAGAGAAAGAATGAAGCATTTGGTACATTTTCCTAATTGTTTCTGATTGCTGACTGGGAGCCCCAGCACTTCTACATCTTGAAAATCACCTTCAAGAGCTTCAACATCTTTGACCACTGCTTTTAATCAAAGAGGCTAAACATAAAATAATTTGACTATTATGTAGCAGAAATCTTAACAATGCTGGCTTTAACATTTTTATTAGTTGACCTTGAAAAGAGAGGCCTCAGAAAGCAAATAGTTGGTACTTAATGAATTCTGATTAAGATGACACATTACATAATGTTAATACTTAATCACTGTCCCAGATAAAGTGGTCAATACAGAAGTTGGTAGAGTTTAGTTTTCCAATAATAATCATGTTTTGTTTAGGTCTATTTAACAATAAATAAAGCTCACTGTTATTTTTAAAGTATGGTTAGAAAACTTATTATAATAGTACACCTTAAAAAAAAACTACATAAAAATGTTATATCCTGTCTTTATTTCCATCCATACATGATAAATTTAACACAAAAATAATACAACAGCAGAAATTTTTTAATAATTAAATGGAAATTTAGTGGTATAGCTCAATCTCTTCATTTAACTAAGGAAACTGAAATCGGAAGAATTTAAGAGTCTTGCCCAATGTCAAATTATCAAGTTCCTTGCTGACAGTGAATTATAACCCAGGTCTTAATATTTCTGATGAAATATGCTTTCTATAGCACCAAGAAAATCATTAGCTTTTTCCTTCACAATATTACATTTCCACTATTTTAATCTGGAATAAAAGTTCTCATGTCCATTTATCCAACAAAGAAGAAATCAGTTATTGGATTCATGCTTTGATAGGAGTGAGGAAAATGCTGGTCTAGTAAATGGAGATTATGAAAAGAGGACAAGTATTTCAGAGTGTTTTCAGGTAGGGCTGCTTTTGTTTCTGAACAGAATGAAACGTTCTCTTTGGGAGGAGGCAGTAATGGATGGGATATTGGAGCTATAATCAAAAGGAGGGGGAAATCTGCTCAGGACTCCCTTGTTCTTAAAGATTGTACACTGTCTCATAAACACTTCACTACATGCATGAGAAGAAAAAGAAATAAAAATTCTTTCTGGGAGAATCCATATCACATTCAGGTTAGTATTTTTAAGATGTACTATATTTTTAATGAAAATGTATGCTGGGTAAAGGAGACATACATAAACAAAGGAAGTCTTTTTTTATAGAGTAGATGTAACTTTTATGCTTTCATAGGCCAGTGTTCTAGCCCAGAGTACGCTGGGGTATACCAATGATACAGAAACAAGTTGTCCAGGGATACTGAATTGTGGAATTTAGAGTGTATGCCACTCTGCACTAATTCGGTCATTGAAAATAAAATATTCTATTTTATTTTTTCAGTAGATAGTATGCATATTTGTTTGTTTGTATTACATGTGGTAGGAAGGGCATTTATACCCTTAAAGAAAGCTTGTTTTTAAAATTTTATTCAATATTATCGCCAGGAGAAAAAGCTATAAAAAAATTCACAGGGAAAAAAATCCATAGGCTAGTTTTTTATAAAACCTCAATTAAAAATATCCATAATTTGTTTCTTAATATATGGTTACCTCTATAAGTAAATGCATCTTTCTTGCTGCTACTATCTACTGGTAAATACATTTTCTAATAATTACAAAGTCTTTTAGGAGGAAAATTTCCATTTAAAACCTTAGCCTGATATTTGGTTTGAAATTCATAAATAACAGAGTGTCTTTTAAATTCAGTAGGATTAATAATTATTTTAATATCAATCTCTATACATTGGTTTTCATTTAAACTAAGAGCCTATAAAGTGTCTACAGTAAAATAGAAATTTTTAATTACTTGCATAAATTTTATTAAAATTTGTTGTACTTTAATGGGGGGATGCGGACACATTTGTAATACCTTAACCAATAAAGAAATTTTAAAAAAATTATGTTGCTAAAGATAAGACACTTATGAAGATTTCTTCTATTAATACTTAGTCATTGCTGGTTCAATAAAATAAGACTGCCATGTATTTTATTTTGTATATTATTTATAACATACTTTCTAAAAATACAATTATTTTACATGTAAAAAATATATCTGTAGAAATATATTAATACATGTATATTTTACATATACTATACTAAAAATTAGGATTTTATATGCAACATTTGAAATCTTGAGAATACATAAATTCAGTAAATGCTCTCATTTAATATAAGATAAATGAAGAATTCCTATTGATGAAGCATTGAAGTGGTCCAGATTCTAAGCAGTCTCTGAGTATCAAAACTCAAAATTTACTGGTATAGCAATACTTACTATAATTCTCAACTCTAATATAACACTAAATATACCATTTTCCTATTAAGGCATCAACAGTATAATCATTAATTCACAGAAACTAGCAACTATATTTTCTAAGTGATTTTCTGGATAAAGGTACTATTATAAAAATAAAAATTCACTATGCCACTTTTCTGGTTATAAGCAGCTTGATGTGGTTTTGGGGGGTAGAAAGAATATTTTTAATTGTCAATTTAATTGTTTCTTATTTTATGATTTAAAGATTATAAAAGCAAAACTATATTAACACAAAAATAACGGTAAAACATTCTCTTTCCCATCAAACCCTCATTAAACTATTGAGAGTTAACTTCTTTCATAGCATCATATGTAGCCTTCCAAAATAAGCATATATAAAGCATGGTTGTTCATGCACACATCTAGTTTTTATATAAGATCATACTATACAAACTTTAATTTTTAGACTTTTTATTTAATATAAGGTGAACATGCTTTTATAACAGTACATGTAAATGTACCTCCTTTACTTTTTAACTAATTTATTTAACCTGTTTCTTATTGAAAAATATTTTGTGTTTTGCTACTACAAATGGTGTATGTACATCTTTATACAAATACAGTTTTGCTGCATACTTAGGTGAGCTATCTGTCAAGATGAAATATCTATAAAGTAGATTCCTAGAGATAGCATTTCTCTGTCAAAGGGAACTGCATTTTAAATTTTGTTACAACCAAGCCAAGTTTTAAATGTACCTCTAATATACCATCCTGCCAACAATAGATATTGTTGATGATGTTATTTATATTTTATGTATAAATTTTATTTACCAAATGTGGTTTCATTTTCCCTAAATATTTATCAGTGAGTAACCTCCAGTTCTCATATTTTTAAATACATTAACCTGAATGGGGTATCACAATATAAGCTGTAGAAAGTAATTCTAACCAGAGTAGACTTTTCCATTTAGCAGCAATCTTTGCAGACTCATGATACTACTAGAGGCTTGGTACACAAATTAGTGCACGGGTGGGGGCCGGCCGGCCCATCCCTCGGTCCAATCAAGCAGGCCAGCAGGGAGGAGGGGCCGTGGGTGGTTGGCTGGCTGGCCCTGCCCCCTGGTCGAACTCCCAGTTTAGCTCCGGGTTGAACTCCCGGTCAAGGCGACAATTTACATATTAGCCTTTTATTATATAGGATTCCTCTATCCTTAGGCAAATTACACCTAACTCTCCTCCCATCCCCACATTCTTTTTTAATTACAGATTCAAACAAATTTTATCAGGTAACTTGTTCACTGCATTTCCTTATACTAGTACATTCATTCTACAGGAAAGCAAAGATAATATTCACACAATTCTAAACAGATGGTACATTTATAAACAAAAGTATTAGTAGGCAAATGCCAGGAAAAGGACATCTATTTCAGGTTACTAACTTCAATTCTAGTTTTAGAAATTCATCTATATTTATAATCTATATTTATAATAGGGTAATATGCAAATTAGTCGGGACACTGTCACATAATGACCAATTAGCAGGAGGGCAGAGCAGTGAGCTAGGAGTGGCAGAAAGTTATAGGAGGGCGGAACAGCAGGCAGAGAGCTACAGGAGGGCGGGGCAGCGAGCTACGAGCTTCAGAGAGCTACAAGCTGCGGTGGGCGGGCAGTCAGCTGATGCAAGCAGCAGCAAGCTACTCACACATGGATTCGTGCACAGGGCCACTAGTATTACTAATAAGAAAACATAACATCCTTGATAACACTGTCAATAGAAGAGGTTAATTAATGTTCAAAGCTTAGTATAGGAACTGGGGATAAAGACTATCAAATCTGCATAGTCAACTCTTAATTATGTGTGCTAAATAAAGGGGAATTATTATTATTATTTAATCTTTATTGTTCAGGTTATTATAGATGTTCCTCCCCCCCCCCCACCCCAAGGGGAATTATTGTTATTAATTCAGATATGTGTGTAACTCAATTTTTATAAAGAGTCAAATGGTAAATATTCCTGTGGGTATTTACAGAGTTCAGTTATTCTTAAAATTTGATCTTCCACTGAAGTTATATTTACAAACTTACAAAATTTAACATAATTTACAAAATGAAATTCTAGCCTTTAAAATATCCCAAATTAGTAATTTTCAGTCTACCAATAATTCTATATTCTTTTAAAATAATTATCTAAAATAAGTTTCTATCAGTGACAGATGGTAACTAGACTTACACCTTGATCACATTGTAAGGTACATAATCATCAAATCGCTAAGTTGAACACACCTGAAAATAACAATAGTATATGACAACATAGTTTAATAAATTTTTTAAAATAAAAAATGTTTCCAGTGGTGATAATTTTCAAAAATAACATTTAATTGAAGCACTTCTAAGTTAAAAATCTGTGAAGTTATTGATGTGAAATAATAAAACCTAAGAGCTACACAAGAAAATTCAAAGTCTTTAATCAAAACGAAAATCTCAGAAACACTATCATTTCACCCTGTCATCAGGAATTACTGTAAGATTTTCAAAAACTGTAATTGAAAAATATATTGTATTTCACAACAAAGTGTAAAACCAATTAATGGCAAAGCTATGCTTACATTATACATGGTTTAATGTTTCTATTTATGAATATTTATGTGGTATGTTATGGAATTTTTCTACATTAAAGGAAGTTTTGATATGAAACTTTGTAATTAATAATTGGTCACTCCCTGTTTTGTTTTGTTTTTTATCCTAACTCAATGTTACCCAACCCATGCACCTGTGAACATGCGGGGGCACACAAATTTCTCCTCACCACATTCCCACTCATGTGGTTTTTGTATGTATTTATATCATGATCTGTAATATAAAGCAATGAGATGAATTTCAACAAACCATGTAAGAAATGGACCATTTTATTTCAGAATCCCTTTTTTCTGCTCTCCTTATGATTTTCTTTTTTCTTTTTTTAATCCTCACCCGAGGATATTTTTCCATTGCTTTTTAGAGAGAATAGAAGACAGAGGGAAAGACAGAGAGAAATATCGATGTGAGAGAAACACATGGATTGGTTGCCTCCTCCATGAGCCCTGACCAGGGCCTGGGCCTGGGAGGAGCCTGCAACCAAGGTAAGTGCCCTTGACCAGCATCTCACCTGGGACCCTTTAGTCAGCAAGCCAATGCTCTATCCACTGAGCCAAACGGGCCAGGGCCTTATGATTTTCTTCATGTCCACTAATATCCAAACATTGGCATTGCCTTCTAATCTTATGATTTCAACCTTTTAAAAAAATATATTTTATTGATTTTTTTTTTTTTTTTACAGAAAGGGAGAGGGATAGAAACATCATTGAGAGAGAAACATTGATCAGCTGCCTCCTGCATACTCCGTACTGGGGATGTGCCTGCAACCAAGCTACATGCCCTTGACCGGAATCGAACCCAGGACCCTTCAGTCCGTAGGCCGATGCTCTAGCCACTGAGCCAAACCAGCCAGGGCTCAACTTTTTAAAAATGTAAAGTACTCCCAAGTCTGTCTTGACTTCTCCCACAACATCCAATCTAATTGTTTCTAACCGGACATATCCCACAAGCCCCCTAAACACATGTCTGAAAGTTATTCTTCCTTCTGTGCTTATTTATTTTAGGGTACCTCAAACATTGTGGTCACCCAGCTTGAAGGTTTGGCTCATCTTTTTTCTTTGGTCTCCTTACCACCACAACTCATTCCCACCCCCAATCCAATCTTTTACTAAATTTTAGCAAATCTACTGCCTTGCCCTGGAAATGCAGTTTCCTAATCCCATGAGGCCATTTCACCTCCTCATTAATCCATCCTACCTTGTGGTTATTTTCAGAACCCTCTGGTAAATGGTCTATGGGCAATGGGGCAGAGAGAGGATTTTATGGTTTGTTTGCTTTTAGTACAAAGGAGCAACTTCAGTTATGAACTGAAAATGGATATTACCATTACACAATAACATGTATGCCATTATAATGCCTGAGTAAACATTTTCTCTGGCTGAAAAAGCAGCTCTACATTTTTTATGAAGTTTCATTTTATGTAAACCAGCAGGGCAACAAAAAATACGGATCCTGGAGACATAGAGATATGCTCAATTCCAGATCTTATCATTCATTTTACTTTTCTGATGCGCTGATTCCTTATATTTGAAATGAGAATAATTGGCTACCTCATAAGTTTAAGACTTAATAAGGTATATGTGTACCTGATTTTATATATGCTCTAGATATCTGTTGAATGAATGAATGAATGAATGAATGTACCCCTACTTGAAACACCTCCTCTCCCACATCTTCAGTCAGCTAATTTATACTTGTCTTTTAAAACTCCATTGCAGCCACCTGAGTTTCCCAACAATGATTTTTGTGTCCCACTTCCGTGTTTCTATAGCTCCAGTGCATATGTGTTTATCACACACTGTAATTACTAATGTCCTTGTCAGTCTCCCAAGTCATATCTTGGTGAATTCCCTAGGATATGGATCGTGTTTCAATTGACTTTGTATCTGCAGCAATTACTGTGGTTCCTGGCAAATAGCATCCACTATTTCAATAAATGTTGAATGATTACTTTGTACACAATTAACCAAATGCCTGTACCATTAGCTTTACTAATTTTATTCTAAGATAAAGCAAAGTACAAACATCGAGGAAAAAGGAAAAGTTAACCACCAAATATCTGCTGCAGGCATTTTAACAAAAATGTTCATTCTGCTGGGGTCATGTGTAAGTCAAGATGGTGAAAACGGGCATTACAAGTACAGCCTCTCTACATGGAGATAACAGTTACGCGCTTAAGCTGTGCCAGTTCGTTTCCTTATTGAGCGCTTTAGTTATTTGATTTAATCCACACAACCCCCTCTGGGGTAAGTTCTATTTCTATTATTAGCCCGATTTTATGAGATAAGGGAACGGAGGGCCGGAGAGATGCTGTCACTGAAAGATCACACAAGCAGTGCAGTGATGGGCGGTATCTGGGTTCCCACGCGGGCTTCCTAACTCCTGAGCCTCTACCTTAACTGCAATGTGCTGACTTCTTACTGGTGAAGTAGCTGATTTTTCTTTTTTACTTTTTAATGCTTTTACTGATTTTTTTTTTTTTTTAATTTAGAGAGGTAGGGAGGGGGGAGAGAGAAACATCGACATGAGACACAGCTCCCCACGCACCGCCCCCACCCAACCCAAACCGCAACCTGGGCAAGTGCCCTGACCCAGAATCGAACCAGCGCCCTTTCAGGAAGACGCTCAACCAACTTAGCCACACCGGCCCGGGCGGAAGTAGCTGATTTTTCAAAGATGCGTCATGTGGCGCCCTGACCCAACAGGGCTGGGCTATGTCCTCCCCAAAAGAGTGTAAATAAAACATTCTGGATGACTAGGGGCACGTTTCACCTTCACACCTAACGACGGAAGGTTCGCCCTGTAAGATGTGTCCTTCAATCTAAGGCTACGCACACCACGGATGCTGCCCAGTTTTCTTCCACATGCCTCCAATAAGCTACACTTTCTCCTGGTCAGTCACATCCTTTTTTAAAAACAAGCCTTGGATTTCTTTTAACACACACACGATTTTCCCCTTTATGGCCTAAAAACCTAAATGCTTAAGAACTAAGCCATCATTTCCAGTAAAGCCAGAAGAAGAAGAAAAAAAAAAAAAAAGGTCGTGTATAGAATTTTGAGACTAGGAGGTCCAAATGAGGCCGTCTTAAGGCCACCCAGAAGCCCAGCTCTGCAGAACTGATACGTCCGCTACGTCCCAAGGCGGACACGCGGGTAAACTGAGACCCACGAACTGGCCCTAAAGTTCCCTTGACGGGGCGGCCGAATCGCTAATTTCGAGTTCTCAGGGGCTGCCTTGCAGACTTCCAACCGGCAATCTGTAAGGTGTCCAGAACATGGGAAAGAAACTGGAACACGGGAAATGGAGGCAGGGGCACAGGGCGCAAGGGTAAGTCTTACACCAGAGCAACTAGGGACTTGGGGCCCCCGGTCAATGATTCCCGGATCTGAAATTATCGCTAAGTACTAACAACCCACCACAATGCTTTTTTCCGGTTGGAACACGGGGCCTTGACCTTACTTTATTAAAAAACAGATAGATACCTCAGTAACGTGTTTCATGGATGGGCGTTTTGGTTCCTTGCATTTAAATATGCAGTCAAATCCACTCAGAAGGGGGAAATGCAATCAGGACCGACAGCGAGCACTGTGTGCAGTGAAAATCAGCCGAATAGGATGGATGAAGTATCACTTAGAAGCCATTTATTACCGTCGGCGTGTTGGGTGGTGACGGCCAAAGTGCGGATGTGCTTAACAGAAGTCGCAGAGCCCTGAGCCGCGGGAGCCGCACTCCACTCCACAGGTGGCTGTCAGACCACGAGTGACGGGACGCTGGCAAAATGGCGGCCGCGTCTCTATCCGCGCGAGAGCACGACCCCGCAGAGGAACGTACGTCACCAGGGCAACGACGCTCTTGCGTCAGCAAGACGCTCTTGGTCCGGGTGAAAGTTCAGGGCTGGCTTAGCGTTCCCCTCGCCGCTTTACCGCGTCAGGGTCCAAGGCAAGGCCAGATCGCGGGCGACTACCCCGACCCTGGGCCAAGCGAGCTTTGGCTCAAGTCGGGAGCGTACAAAGCGCGCTTACTGCCCCGCCCCACCTCGCCTAGCCGGCCGGAAGGGAGCCCTCCGCGTGAGCGCCGGCCTGGGGGCGTGGCGAGCCGAGCGCCCGCCCCGCCCCGCCCCGCGCGCGCTCTCACTTCCGCGCCGGCTAGGCGCCAACGGGAGTTGACGTTAACCATGGAAACGCAGAGCGGGCTGCGGCGCGACCGAGAGGAGCTGGCTGTCAAGTCCCCGCAGTTTATCTGTCTTCCCGTCGGGGTCGCAGACATTCTCCCGGCGGGGGCGCCCAGTCTGTTTATCTGCAGAAATGCAGCCCTCTGGATGCCTTTGCATCGCCTCTTCCCTCGGGTGACTCGAGGTACGTTCGATCCCAACACCCTGGAGACTTCTTTGTCGCCTCAGTTTCCAAGCCAGCGCACAGCCACGTTGTTCGTGCAGTTTTAAATTGCGACAGGTTTCTCGTTCTTCGTTATAAAGCCTACAGGTGCCACTATTGGACTTTCTTGAGACGTAAGATGAACTTAGTCGCTAGAGAGAGCAATCTGGTGTGATTTTAATTTTGTTTTGAAAGGCTATATTTTAGCCTGGTGACTTAACAGCATTTTGTTTCTAAGAGACACTTGTGAAATGGAAAATGGCCTTTTAAGTCTTGATTTGCCGATGGCCTTGTTACCCCACTAACGCTTACAAATTACTCTCCTTAGATGGTAATGGACTTTTTCTCTTCTTATCTCCAACTAAACCACTTTTGCCCCAAGTTGGTCAACTTCTGGCCCCCTGACCATGAATCTCTCTTTACCCACTGATCTCCTGCCTCTCTCCACAACTCTCTGTCAAGGACCAGCGGTTACTTCTATGAACTCTACTTCATCAGAAGTTATTTATCAGGCTTTTGAATTCATTATCTGCCTTATTTCTTTCTTACTCGGCTGTATATTAGGTGTTTTGTCTTTGGTTAGCTCATTCCTGCAGTTAGGGCAAAGACCATCCTTAATATTATAGGATATCCTCCCAACTTCCCTTTTAAACAGCAATATTTAATGTTTTTCTACTTTAATCAGCGTATTTAAGCTATGCCATTAATGTATTACATGCCTTTCCATGCCAAGGTGTTTCACTAAATATTAGGGAGAATCAAAAGTATCTCAAGATTTAGCCCCTCACAAATAACTTAATAGAGAAGGGAAAAAAAAGATGAAAAGGTAACATGTGAAGAGTGAACAGTACAAGAAATGCCTTATGTTAATACATGTTACAAGATGAGTAGCATAAACAAGCAATGCTTTTAATATACAGAGAGAAGAGAGGCACAGTTTGGCCTACGTACTCTGCAAAATTTTCGGAAAGGAATAGGCTGAGTCTTGAAAGTTGACTAAGAATACTAATTAGGGAAGGGAGTACAGGTATCAGAGGCAAAGGAGAGGCTTTGAGCAGAGGCACCCACGATGAAAAGCACAGAATGTGTTTGCTGGGCATGGGGTTGAGAGTTCTAGAGAATGTTTATGTTTGGTAAACTTAAGAGGTGTGAAAATGTCATACATAAAATACATGCACAAACACAGCATAGTGTGTATGCCTTCTGAAACTTTTTACACCTGTACAAATTGCACAGCCATTAAACATGCAAGTGTATGTACTCTTGTTTTAAAATGCAAATGGGTCTTCATGTGTTTGTTTTACTTTGCAGTATCTCATGGGAATCTTTCCATGTTTTCACATTAACAGTAGATCTTCGGAATATTTCCCTGCTTGGAATACAATCACAGGGTATCCTATCAAAGTTAAACGAATGTGAGTAGTAACGTGCATGCAGCTAGGTAATCTGGTTGATGAGTATCCTCAGTTTTTGGCTTCCTTTCCCAGCAAGCCATCTCACCTTGTTCCCGGCTTGCCTCAGTGGAGCAAGAGAGGGCAACTTTTCCTAACTTCCTGGGGAATTTCAGGCACATCCAGATCTTAAAAAAGCCCAGGCCAGCCATCCAAGTTTATTTTCCTGTCTGATGTCATTTTTCATAGATAATTGAAATCAGAATGTTTACCCCGGCTTACAGGAGTGTGCCTTTACTTACCCTATGGCTTCTACAGAACAATCATATCAGAATACAGTACACTCAGTGTACAGAATACTAAGCCTGACATCAGTACAGGAGGTAAACTTATTCGGAGGGTAGGGAGGCAGTCTTCTCATTCCCTGAGATGGAACCATCAACCATATAAGTTCTGCTGTTTTGTGAGTACTTGCAGGGCTGCCATGTGAGTAAAAGCTATGACTTGTTCTGTGCAGAATGAAGACTAATGGCTTGAAGATAGAAGACAACAAGGGGCCCAGTGCACGAATTCATGCACCTTGAAAGGAACTGTGGGCCGTAAGGCTGCTTTAGGCACAGAGGCGGGTCTCAGCCCATCCTCCGTGCCCCAGCCTGGCCCCTCCTGCCATGGCCCCCGGTCCCCTGTCTGCCAGCCGCCCCGCTCCTGCCCCTGCCGCCGCCGCTCCTGACGGCGCCAGCCCCACTTACATCCATTGACAGCATGGAGCAATTGGGGCTGGTGCCAGCAGTGGGTGCGAGCAGGGCCGGTGTAGTCAGCAGGTGCGAGCAACAGCTGCTGTCCCGATCACCCCTCTGGAACAGGGGAAGGTGGAGAAGCCTTCAGGGGCAATCAGGGCCAGCAGCTGCCACTCGCACCCGATGATGGCGCCAAGCAATTGGGAAGGGTGCCGGGTACCCCAGTGGGTGCAAGCAGTGGCTCCAGCGCTGCCTGCAGGTGCGACGGGGCTGGCGCTGGCAGTGGGTGCAGCGGGGCTGGCACTGGCAGTGGGTGCAAGCGGTAGCTACTGGCCCCAGTCTCCCCTCAGGAGCAGGGGCAGGTAGAGAAGCCCTGAGGGGCGATCGGGGCTGGCAGCCACTGCTCACACCCTCTGATGGCACTGAGCAGTCGGTGCCAGCACCAGGTGCCAGCACCAGGCGCCAGCAGTGGGTGTGAGTGGGGCCAGCGCTGGCAGCAGGTACAAGCGCCACAGCAGCCCCGCCCCCAATCAGCCATCATCAGGGTGGGCCAGCCAAACTTCACCCATGCACGAATTCGTGCATTGGGCCTCTAGTATAGGATAAGTGTTTATAGTGTAAAGAATTTCCTAACAGTATAACAAGAGAGGTTGTAAAGCAGTAATTCTTAATAGTGACCCAAAAACCTTTTGTGATGCCCAAAAGCTCTCTCCAGGGCTGATTTTGATTGGGAAGAAGTGGCTTGCAGAAAAACTTTTAAACTGACGGGAAGAAAGGCTATTTTAAGATGGCTTTAAATACTTTTATGTGTTGTAAAAACATATAACAAATTTTATCATCTTAACCATTTTTCAGTGTATAGTTCAGTAATATCAAGATTATTACATTGTCGTGCACCATACTTTCCCATGATTCCTTTCATCTTGTAAAACTCTATACCCATTAAAAAACACTCCCCATTCTCCTGTCCCCCCAGCTCATGACAGTCATCATTCTACTTTCAATCTATGATTTTGATTATTCTAAGTACCTCATATAAGTAGAGTCATACAGTATTTGAAATGTGACTTATTTCACTTAGCATAATGTCTTTAAGGTTCATCTATGTTGTAGCATATTACAAGATTTCCTTCCTTTTTAAGACTGAATAATATTCCCCTATAAGTATATACCACATTTTGCTTATCCATTACTCCTTTGATGGACATTGAGTTGATTCCACATTTTAGTTATTGTAAATAATGCTGCTATGGACATGAGTTTATAATATCTCTTTGAGAACCTGCTTTTAATTCTTTGGGGCATATATCCAGAAATGGAATTCCTAGGTTTTATGGTAATTCGATTTTTAATTTTTTGAGGAATTACCATACTGTTTTTCATAGAAGTTGTACCATTTTACATTCCCAGCAGCAGTGCACAAGGGTTCTAGTTTTTCCAGATTCTCGTCAATATTTGTCATTTTTTGTTGTTGTTTCGGTTAGCTCATCCTAATGGGTGTGAGGTAATAGCTCATTGTAGTTTTGATTTGAATTTCCCTAATGACTAGTGATGTTGAGCATCTTTTCATTATTTTCATTTTGGTTATTGGAATTGGTATGTCTTCTTTGGAGAAATGCCTATTCAAGTCCTTTGCCATTTTTTGAATTGAGTTGTTTGTTCTTTTATTGTTGGGTTTTTGGAGTTCTCTATATATTCTGCATATTAATCTCTTATCAGGTATATACTTTGCAAATATTTTTTCTCATTCTGTGGGTTGCCTTTTGACTCAGTTGATAGTATCTTTTGATGCATATACTTTTAAAATTTTTATTCAGTCCAATTTGTCTATTTTTTGTTGTTACTTATTGCTTTCCAAGAAATTATTTCCAAATCCAACGTTGGAAGCTTTTCTTCTGTATATTCTTCTAAGAGTTTTATTATTTTAGCTCTTACATTTAGGTCCTTGATCCATGTGAGGTAGTTTTTTTTACAGAGAGGAAGAGAGAGCGATAGAGTTAGAAACATCGATGAGAGAGAAACATCCATCAGCTGCCTCCTGCACACCCTCCACTGGGGATGTGCCCACAACCAAGGTACATGCCCTTGACTGGAATCGAACCCAGGACCCTTGAGTCTGCAGGCTGATGCTCTATCCACTGAGCCAAACCAGTTAGGGCACATGAGGTAGTTTTTGTATATGGTGTTTGGTGAGGGTCTGACTTCATTCTTTTGCATCTGGATATCCTGTTTCCCAGCACCATTTGTTGCAAAAGACTGTCCATTCCTTATTGGATGGTCTTTCATCTTTGTCAAATCTTTGACCATATGTAAGAGTTTATTTCTGGGCTTTCTATTCTTTTCCATTGGTATATATGTCTATCATTGTGAAGATGGCTTTAAACATAATTCTTCTTTTCTAGTACAACATATGATCCCTGAGGTAATCCTTTGTTAGCTAGCCCTGTGTTAGGCAACTGTTTTTCTGGATAAGCTACTGAGTATATCGCAGGAAAAGGAAAACTTGAAAATAAGAGAGACCACCTTGTTTGATACATAGTTTTTGTGACCCTTAAATTAAAATAATCTAGAGCAGCGATTTTCAATCTTTTTCATCTCATGGCACACATAAAATAATTACTAAAATTCTACGGAACACTAAAAAATATTTTTGCCAATCTGACCAAAAAAAAATAAGTTTAATGTTGATTGATTTATAAAAAATAATAGTAATTGATTATCCTTTTTGCTCCAAAGTGACTTTTTAAAACATCAGGTATCTATACTTGTATATAAGGATTTCTGGTACCAAGACTTAACCAATCAGATGCAACCTCATTATGTGATGTGACCAATAAGATGCAGCTCTAATATATGACCTATATATTTATGGTTCAAGAGAGGGAATTCACACCAGACAGCTATTGTGTTAGCTGTTGTCATTTTTTTTTTTTTGATAGTCTAAGGGAGAAGGGAGTTAGTGCCCCTGACTTCATAGTTTTAAAAATTCTTGCAGGACACCAGTGGAAAATCACTGATCTAGACTAAAGCATGTATAGGTCTTGTTATTATTTCAAATGCTTTTTTAGAGCAAGTAGATTTTTGAAAACTGACAACAGAAAGAGAGACTAAAATTTTAATCCTGTGATAATATAGCTAATAATATGCATTATTCTGATACCTGAAGTCTTTTGAGTTGAATGATGAAATCATTGTTCTTCCTACTACATGTTGAACAGCCAGTGGCTTTTTATCAGAATGCTACTGTTTTAGCAGGAATTAACTTTTTAAATTATCAGAAAATCCTAAATTTACTATAATTGTTAAGTGATATGACTAACAGTATTTCTGTTTTCCATTTCTATTTTAATTCAAGGTAATTATAGAGAATATCCTTATTTTAGGGCAGAAGTTGGTAAACTGTGACCCACAGGCCACATCTGGCCCACAACCAGTTTGGGTAAATAATGTAAAGTTTTATTGGAACACAATCAATCATATCCATTTCCGTATGTAAAGTCTGTGGCTGCTTTTCTGCAACAACAGCAGGGTTGAGTCATTATAACAAAGACCATATGGTCCACAAAACCTAAAATGTTCATTCTTTGACCCTTTACAGAAAAAATCTGCTGGCCCTTACAATAGAGGGAAAAGTTAATAATCAAACAACAAAAGCTCTCAGGGAAATGATCAGTTAAACCAGATTTGAGTTGAAAGTACTTACTTCTTTAACTTTCCTTTGGTCTCAAAAATCTCAAATTGTGAGTTAATGTAAGATTTAATTCCAGATATTATGTTCTAGATAAATTAGTAATAATGTGGTGGTCGTTTGTTTTTTTTCAAATGAAAAACAGCTTAGCCATTATTTATTTAGTACCAAGTATGTGTCAGGCAATGGGGAGGAGGTAGAGAAATGAGGTTGTAAATCCTGCCCTTGAAGGAATTTGAGAGAGAACATAGAAATGTGGGATTTCCCCTACATGTTTTAAGTATGATATTTCCAAAAAGTGACTTTTTTCTTTCTTTTTTTTTTAGAGACTGCTGTGTTACAGAAAGTGATGTGACTTTCAGGGTACTCCTGAGTGAGAAGGATGAGTCCTGATGTGCCTCTACTGAATGATTACAAAAAGGACTTCCTTCTGAAGCGCTTTCCACAGACTGTTCTTGGAGGCCCTCGGCTCAGATTAGGCTATTGTGCACCTCCTTACATATATATTAATCAAATTGTCCTTTTTCTGATGCCATGGGTTTTGGGTGGGATAGGAACACTTTTGTACCAATTAGGCATCCTAGAAGACTATTACACAGCAGCACTCTCAGGTGGACTAATGCTTTTCACCGCATTTGTCATCCAGTTCACAAGTTTATACGCCAGAAACAAATCATCAACGGTAGAAAGAATGCTAAGCACAGATATCTTAGCAGAGGAAGATGAGCATGAATTTACAAGTTGTACTGGTGCTGAGACTATCAAATTTCTAATTCCTGGGAAGAAATATACAGCCAATATGGTTTTTCATTCTGTTCTTGCTGGGTTATTGTGTGGTCTTGGAACGTGGTATCTGCTCCCAAATAGGATAACCTTGCTGTATGGCAGTGCAGGAGGCACTGTTCTGCTGTTTTTCTTTGGATGGATAACATTATGTACAGGAGAATATTCATTAATTGTAAACACAGCCGTAGAGACTGCAACTTTTCAAACCCAGGATACTTATGAAATCATTCCTCTTATGAGACCTCTTTATATTTTTTTCTTTGTTTCTATAGATCTTGCATACAGGTAATAAGCTATAAAATACTTTATAACTCGCTTTATTTTAAAGCAGACATAATAAGAGCACTCTCCATTGTATTAAAAAATGTATCTTTGAAGTGGAAGTCATCAAGATAAACCATTGGGTGATAGCTTTGATGATTAATCTCTAGGAAAAATTTCTGTTAAACATACATACTAAAACAGTAAGTAAATCTTATTGAAGAGTAAAAAGAAAATCCTTTATAAGATAAATCAACAGCCGAAACCGGTTTGGCTCAGTGGATAGAGCATTGGCCTGCGGACTGAAAGGTCCCAGGTTCGATTCCGGTCAAGGGCATGTACCTTGGTTGTGGGCACATCCCCAGTGGGAGATGTGCAGGAGGCAGCTGATTGGTGTTTCTCTCTCATTGATGTTTCTGACTCTCTATCTCTCTCCCTTTCTCTCTGTAAAAAATCAATAAAATATATTTAAAAAAAAAAAAAAGATAAATCAACAAAATTTCAGTCCTGTGTTTCACTTTAAAGAAGGAGTTATTAATCTCTATGATAGCTGGCTAAAACCTGGGGAAAGAGATAGAACTTTACTGTGAGGAGAAAATGAAGACTTTAAAATTTATATACATAAATATTATGTACAGATTGAATTTCTGATGAATAGATAACATCGAATTTTGTTACAGTAACTATATTGAAGAAATATTTTTAAAAATCAGTTGGCTACTGAAGAAAAATCAAAAGAATGTTTAACAAAATTGTTTACAAAATTGTTTGATAACCACTTTTTGCTTGCCTTTTCTAACCCCATTTTGCTTGCCTTTTTTCTAAATCTTACTTTTCTTTCTTTCTTTGCTATAGATTATAGCTTTCTCTTTTATAGGTTAGTGTCCAGGTAGAAATGGATAGTCATGTTATGGACTGAATGTTTGTGTTCCCTCCAACTTCATATGTTTAAACCCCATGTGATAGTATTTGGAGATGAGGGTTTTGGGTAGGTAATTATCAGAAACATTAGAATTTAAACATTTTCATATAAAAAAGAATTAACCTCAAAAAAATTAAACATTTTTATATAAAAGAATTAACCTATTTCAGCTGATTACATAAGAATATAATCACAATGTTTAGTTACCTCAATTACATATGCTTCTATTTATTTATGATCTTGCATATAAATACTTTTCTATGCCATTGCTTATATTTATTTTCAAAACAAAAATGTTTGGGGAGTAAATGTAATTTGGATAAACTATTTCTTGAGTATACATTATTTTACATGTTATCTTATCCTTGACTATGTTAGCAAGAGATGTGTTATCTTTTTTTAAAGATGTAATTTAAAAATACATATATTTTTCCATCACCTTTTATCCCCCATCCCCTCTTCCACCTACATCCCTTTCCCCTCTCCCCCACAATCACCATACTGTTGTCTGTGAGTACGTGAGTTCTTTCTCTCTTTTTTTTCTTTTTTGCTCAATCTCTCCATGCCCCCTGCCTCCCCCCTACCCCTCACCCCAGGGAGCTGTCAGCTTGCTCTCTATGAATCTAAGGAGAAGTGTTATCTTAACAACAACAAAAAAACCACAGCAACAAAAAACCCTCTGTATATCTGCATGTTTTCCTTGACCTTCCTGTGGCTTATTGTGTGTGGTTCGATTTTCTTTTTTGTTACTTCAGTGTTTTCTTCTCAGGATGAGATTAATTTTATTTTAAACTATACTACAAATAGCATTGTCCTCTAATTTAGCATCACATTGTTAACCTTGTGTTCATTAATTCTCTGCTTATAAAAATGTGAAGGACATCCATTATGATGCAGAGTGCATTAGCTAGCATAGTCCTGCTATGTGTGTGACCAAACACATTATGCTGTTATTATATCTGTAGTTTTTATACATTTGCTTCTGGACTGTTAATGTACATTTAAGTGTTGACTATTACAGAAGTTGCCTTTTTCCTTGATTTCTAGTAGCTCAGGTATAAAATACAATTATAAGTTTTGAGATTCATCTCTTTTGAGTTATCTCTGGAACTCCATAAGTACTATGACATTGTTGCTTTCCAAACAAGGTGATTGTTTAGCCTCATTTCAAAAAATTAGTAACATAGATAATTTTATTAAGTTTGTATTACATTATTTGAATTCATTTAATGATGTTGTATTTAACTGGTCAGTGCTGTATCAAGAACTAGCTTCTCCACTTACGAGAAAAGCCATCTCTGATTTATGAGATTGTATAGTACCAGTTTGTGTTCTCAAATTCATACCACTCTATATACAATATAGAAACATGTGTGAGTTAAGTTTCCAGGCTAACCCACAGAGACACATTCATAACCTAATGTTGCTGGCTTCTGCTATTAACTATACTAACTTCAAATTCTGGGGCCTGGGAGCAAGACAGTACGATAGAGTTGAAGAAGAGAACAGCTTCTTCTCTGCCAGCTACTGATGTGTGAACAGCAGGAAGGCTTTGGCTTTCCCAGAGTTACTTGCAATTTTAAACTTAAAAATTTTATACTCTAAAAAATCATTGGTAGAATGTAACCAATGTAGTTTAGACATTTAAGGGAGAAATATTTTTGCCCTGGGCTCAGTGCAGTTTTACAGATTCCTAAATTCAATGTTATTCAGTAAACTAGAGGCCTAGTGCATGAATTCGGGGGCTAGGGCCGATCGGGGCGATTGGGGCCGGCTGGCTGAGGGGATGGATCATGGGAGGTTGGCTGGCTATGGGAGGTTAGCTGGCTATGGGAGGTTGGCTGTGGGAGTGCACTGACTACCACAGGGCAGCTCCTGCTTTGAGGGTTTGCCCCCTGGTGATCAGTGCGCGTCATAGTGACTGACCCGTCATTTGGTCATTTGGTCATTTGGTCACTTAGGCTTTTGTATATATAGATTACTTATATATAGATTACTTTTAATTACATTTTCTTTCCACATTTGAATCCACATATTCACTTAAGTGCTAATTTGTACACTGCTGAGGAGAGAGGGTAGTTCCTGATATAAGGGAGGGACAATGGTCACAACTTATATGTGTTGATCTTTTGCAAATTGGGACTAGGACCTTTCTGTAAGTGTTCTTTGGTTTTGGGGGGGTGGGTATTTATGGTGTGGGAGGGGAGGGGTGTATGTATGTTTTGTTTTTCCTGAAAAGATTCTCTGCTATATATAATTTTTGTATGATTTAAATATTTTCTTTTCCCTATAGGTTCATGGTAAATATACCAGCTCTAGAACAAATGAATCAGATTTTACACATCTTGTTTATATTTTTACCCTTTCTGTGGGCACTAGGGATTCTGCCCCCACCCGATGCGCTTTTCTTATGGTCAGTGGAACAGGTTTTAGCATTTGGCCTGGGAGGCTCATCTATGTCAACCCATCTACGGTAATTATTTTAAATATTAAAGTTATATGTAACTTACTCTTAAAGGACATTATTGCTTTTCAAACAAATCCTTTTTTTATTCTCTGCAGATTATTAATAATGTTCATCATTTCTGCTGGAACAGCTGTAACATCGTATTTCATTCCCAGCACTGTTGGAGTGGTTCTTTTCATGACTGGACTTGGGTTCTTACTGAGTCTTAACCTAAGTGAGATGGGTTTTGTCTTCAAACACAGTGTAATTGGACACAGAGTTGGAATCAAATCTAAGACTTTACCCCTTGGTTCAGAAAAACAGTTTTCTTGGAAGGAATGCCTCTTCTACGTCATTATATTAGTCTTGGCTCTCTTAGAAAGTATTTTGCTGCATCACTTTGCTTGTTGTTCACAGATTTCCAAAACCAGCTCCCAGGCTATTGTTGGCTATGTTTTGATGATATTACTTATAGTACTATGGATACTTAGAGAAATTCAAAGTGTCTATATCTTTGGAATTTTCCGAAACCCTTTCTATCCAAAGGATGTGCAGACTATGACATTATTCTTAAAAAAGCAAGCAAGGCTCATGAAGATTGGTGTTGTCAGACGGATTTTGCTAAATCTAGGTAAGAAGGTAAAAATTTACTAACTTTGTGTTATATCTACAAAGTGTACAGAAAGATGAAATTCCTATATCTGTGAAGTAATATATACTTCATATAAGTGTTTATTTTATGTTTTGGTTCATTTGTTTGGTTTGTGTGTTTTTTTTTAGTTAATAGCTTAAATGGGCATTTATAAAGCCTCATATTGGCCAAAATAAAATATGGTAGAAGGGGTTACATTGCCTTAATTAAATTTGTCTTTTGTTTGTCTTAGTGTCACCCTTTGCTATGATAGCATTTCTTTCATTGGACAGTTCCTTACAAGGGCTACACTCTCTGCCTGTCTCCATTGGATTCACAAGAGCTTTTAGAATGGTAATCCTAGTATGCACTTAATAATGCTTTCGTATTTCTAAATTTAATTGTGATTTTGTTTACTCTAATAGTTTACATAGGTTATCAAATTCTCCCTAATCAAGTGGATTTTTTGTGTACTGCAGGTATGGCAGAATACAGAAAATGCTTTATTGGAGATTGTCATTGTATCCACAGTGCACTTGTTGACCAGTATAGACACATGGTGGAACAGAAGCCTGAATACAGGAATCAGACTCTTACTGGTGAGTGTATTTTTTAACAGCTTTATTGAGGTGTATTTCATATACCATTAAGTTGTCCACTTAAAATACGCAGTTCAGCCCAGCCAGCATGGCTCAATGGTTGAGCATCAACCTATGAACCAGGAGGTGATGGTTCGATTCTCCATCAGGGCACATGCCTAGGTTGTGAACTCAAGCCCCAGTGTGAGGTGTGCAGGAGGCAGCCAGTCATTGATTCTCTCTCATCATTGATGTTTCTATATCTCTCTCCCTCTCCTTTCTTCTCTGAAATCAATAAAAATATATTTTTAAAAATATGCAGTTTAGTGGTATCCCATATAATAAAAGGCTACCAGTAATATGCAAATTGTCCCCTCCACCAGGAGTTCAACTGGGAGTTCAACAGGGAGTTTGACCAGGGGGCGGGGCTGGCCAGCCAACTGCCCACAGCCCCTCCCCCCAGCTGGCCTGGCCCGATTGGCCCTGATCAGGGCGGGCTGGCAGGACCCCATTCGTGCATGAATTCGTGCACTGGGCCTCTAATATATTCAGAATTTTTCATCCATCACCACAATCTAATTTTAGAACATTTTCAACATCCAGAAAGAAACCTCATACATATTGTATTTATCATTCCTAGTCTCCATCACACCCACCTCCTGATCCCACCCCAGCAACCGTTAATCTACTTTCTGTTTCTATGTATTTGCCTATTCTGGACATTTTATTCTGCACAAAGTCTTGTGCATCTTGCTTCTTTCACTTATGTTTTCAAGGTTCATCCTTATTGTAGCATGTATCAGTATTCTTTTTTGTTGCTTAGTAGTATTCTGTTTTACTTTTGACTATGAATAATGCTACTATGCACATTTGTGTACACGTTTTTTATATGGACATATTTCCAAATATTTTTCCAAAGTGGCTGCACCATTTAACATTCCCACCAAACAGTGCATGAGGATTCTAATTTCTCTACATCTTCACAAACACTTGTTATTATCTGACTTTTTCATTATAGTCATTATAGTGTGAACTGCTATCTTGTGATTTTGATTTGTATCTCTCCGAATGCTAATGATGCATCTTTTCATATGTTTATTGGCCATTTATGCATGTTTTTTGGAGAAATGTCTATTCCAATACTTTGCCCACTTTTATTTGGAGTATTTATCCTTTTATTGTTGAGTTGTAAGAGTTCTTTATATATTCTGGATACAGGTTCCTTGACAGATATATGATAAAAGTTTTCTCACATTATGTAGATTGTCTTTTACTTTCTTTATGTCCTTTGAAGCAAAAAAAGTTTTTAATTTTGGTGAAGTTCAGTTTATCAGTTTTTTCTTTTATCACTTGTATTTTTTGTTTTATATGTAATAAACACTGCCCATTCCAAGATCAGAAAGATTTACTATATTTTCTTCTAAGAGTTTTACAGTTTTATCTCTTACATTTGGGTCTGTGATCTCTTTGAGTTAATTTTTATATATGATGTGAGGTAGGGTTTCAAATCTATTCTTTTGTATATGGACGTACAATTGTCTAGCACTATTTATTGGAAAAACTGTTCTTTCTTCAATTATGTTTCTTCTTCCCATTCATGAACATGAGCTATATTTACATTTATTTAGGTCTTCTTTAGTTTATTTCAACAGTATTTTATAATTTTCAATATAGTACAAGTATGCTTTTGTTAAATTTATTTCTAAGTATTATATTCTTTATAATGATATTATAGATGGAATTGTTTTCTTTATTCATTTTTGGCTTATTTACTACTACAGTGTAGAATACAATTGATTTTTTAATACTAATCTAATATCCAAAAACCTCCCTAAATTCTTTTTCTAATAGATTTTAGATTTCATGAAATGAGAAAGAATAAGGAGTAAAAGTCATTTTTAATAAGAAATAAGAAATATAAAAGATTCTTTAAGAATAAAAAATTATTTTTATGCTTCTACAGGTTGGTATCATGCGTGACCGTCTGATTCAGTTCATCTCTAAATTGCAGTTTGCTGTGGCTGTACTTTTTGCATCATGGACAGAGAAAAATCGTAGACAATCAACCACCACTTTATGTGTACTCAACATTGTTTTCTGTCCATTCTTGTTGGTTTTCATAGTTCTTTCCACAGTACTCTCTTCTCCCCTACTCCCCCTCTTCACTCTTCCTTTGTTCCTGGTGGGGTTTCCCCGACCTGTTCGGACTTGGCCGGGAGTGGTGGGCACTGCAGCCTCTGTGTGTGCAGATTCAGTGTACTACTACCAGATGATCCCAAGTTTGACCGCTGCACTGCAGTCTGCAATGGTAGCTGGAAGTTTAGGTAAGTAAATGGCTTGTGCTTAAATACTCACTAATGTATTTAAAGTACAAAAACATGAACACACAGAAAAACAGTCTTTTGAGCCAACTACTTATACAAATTATAATACTTTGATGTACAGGCAGAAAGACTAAATATGAAGTAGATGTATATCTCTTGCTTGTTGTTTTATCTCCTGCTCCTTATTTTGAGGTAAAGTTATAAAATGAAAATACTAAGGGAAAATTTTAGTACGATCTGACAATTTTTTAAAAAACTCTTGCATGGTTTTTTTTGTTTTTTTTTTAGAGAGAGAGGAAGGGAGAGGGGTAGAAACATCCATGAGAGAGGAACATCATCGATCAGCTGCCTCCTGCACACCCCAGGCATGTGCCCTGACTGGGAGTCAAACCACAATCTCTTGGTTCCTGGGTTAACGCTCAACCACTGAAACACACCAGCCAGGCTAAACAACTTTTTCTTGAATAAAGTCAGGTTGTAGCCTCATCATTGAAACATGAAAACACTTTATCTCCCAAAATTGTTATGTATTTATGAGTTCATAGCAAGAAGATGCAGTAGCTTTAGACCCATAAAGAGTGAAAACTACCTTTATTTTACATAGTGTCATATTGAAGGGCTTAAGGGAGTTTGCTCATATTTTATTAGTTCTTATATAGCAACTTAAGCAGTCTGACAAAGTTACAGGGTAAGATAACAAAGGTTTTGGGCAATGATTGGTTGCCTCCCAAAATGAAGTGCTATGTAAATTAGCAATATTTTTAATGAGAATGAATTAATTTTATGATAATTATAATTTTATGTTACTTATATAATTTTATTGTAGAACTATGTAATGCCTCTAAAGATTGGTTTTAGATAAGGTATTAGCTGATGACAACAGTGTATAACTTCCTATCATAGGCCCCTGAAACTTGCTTTAGAAATGAGTGATGACTTCCTAGCAAACTGATGCCAGGCAGAATAGCAATTAAAATTACAATATGAATGTAATGTTTACTTGGGTTGAGCTTTTCTTTACGATGACGTTAGATAATTTAGAAAAAACTTTACCTTTGTAGTACAAATTTTTTGTGAAACATTTTCCTTTTATAGGAAATATTCTATACTTTTAATACTTTTATCCAGTTCCAATTAATTTTTATTATGCAATGTTATGCCACTTTTAAAAATACCTGTAAGATTAAACTCACATCTGAAATGATAAATACCTTAACAATAAAGTAGAAATTATACTTTATTATCAAATCAGTCACACTCAGCCAAGAAGTGTGTTGTAAAGTATTTCCTGGGGGAAAATCAGGTAACATTTCACACACATCTGATTGGCAAAAATACAAAAAGTCTGACATTACCAAGTATTGGCAACGGGTATGGGGAACAGGAACTCTCAAATCCTGCTGGAAGAGGGAATGTGTAAATTTGTAAGCTAGCTTGAAGAATAAACTTATAGTCTGTAGTAAAAATGTACATTCCCATCACCTAGTGATTCCAATTTGAGTCAGTGATCCCAATTCTAGAGAAACTTGCACGTTTGTTTGGTTTAAGAGCATTCCTACATTTGATTATTTGCTAGGAGGACTCACGGGATTCAGCATATAGTCATAGTAAGAGGTCAGCCAAAGAACTTGTATGCATATAAGCATAACCAATGGACACAGACAATACGGTGGTGAAGGCCTGGGCTGGGAGCGAGGGTGGGCTGGGAGAGGACAATGGGGGAGAAAGACATATGTAATACTTGCAACAATAAAGAATTTTTTAAAAAAGAAAAAGATATTTTATGGCTAAAGCATATATAGCGTAATCAGCCAAGGGAAAAGTCACTTTGGGTAAGAGACTAGATGCAAACTTGCAGGTGTCCTCCCCAGTGTAGTCACACAGAATGTACTTAATTCCCCAGCAGTGCGTTGTGACAACATGTGTGATATGTTGACTATCCGGGAAACTTACTTGAGATTCAATGTCTAGGGTTTTTGCTGGAGCTGGTCATGAGGCACCCTCCCTGCCTAATGCATACCAAAATTCCAGACTCCCAGAAGGAAAGCCAGTGTTTGGTATAAACTGTATTGTTTGCACTGAAATACAAGTTCCCAAATGCCAGTCAAGGCAACTTTGTAAGCAGGCCTTTCAAGCCTATCAGTTAGTTCTGTTTGTTAACTTTCCTGCACAACACCTTGTATAAGCAGACTTGCACAAAGATCATTTCTGCAGCATTATTAAAATTGGAAGCATCCAAAATGTTTATTAAGTGGGAAGTGAATATTCAAATTCAGCGCTATTTATATAATGATTTCTCAGTGCAGTTACAATGAATGGTTGAGCTGTTTGCAGTAAATATAGGCAAATCTCAGACATAATGTTGTGATAAATACTAAGTTTTAAAAGTATTTGTACAGTGTAGTAGGTAGTATTTTATGTAAATTTTAGTACCATAAAACTCTTTTTAATTTATTGGTTCTATAGAGAGAAGGTAAGGGAGAGAGAGAAACATCGATTTGTTGTTTTACTAATCTATGTATTCATTGGTTGATTCTTGTATGTGCCCTGACTGGGGATTGAACCATAAACTTTGGTGTATCTAACCAACTGAGCTACCTGGCCATGGCCTCACAAAACATTTTTATGCATGTCTATAAAATGTCCACAATGTTATAAATCATTAATGTAAAGATGGCTTTTTATATACAGTATTTAATACTTTTCTTGATATATTTAACATGTAGATAGGATTTTATATAGCAAGTGCTAATATATTGTTTTCTGGAAACTATATCCTTGACTTTTTATGTATTATCACCTGTTGAGAGCTCAATTTAATGCAATGAATAGTTATTTCTATTTTTGATGTAAAGAGAGGGTCAAAGGAGTTGTGAATTAGTTGAAAGTGCGTTATCAATTTTAAAGATTCGTGTGGAAAAATAAAACAAGTTTGAGCAATGACTTTTCTTTTTTCAAATTTGTTTTAGGTCTCCTCTTACCTGGTTCTCACTACTTGGGCCGCTTTCAGGATCGTTTAATGTGGATAATGATTCTAGAATGTGGCTATACTTACTGCTGTATTAACATTAAGGTCAGTGTGCATTTGAAACCTTTGTAGTACTATATTTATTTTGCATGTGTAAAATTTTACCTGTTATGTACACATCAAACACTTAGTAGTTCAGTTTGAAAGAGTATCTTTTAGTTACCTGTGAAAACACTTAGGGATTTTTAAAGTATATTTCAATATGTACATATTGATAGGCAGACTAGTGCTAATTGTGTAATAGAGCATAGTAACAAAACATACCTTCCCCCTTTTCGTCCAGTCCTCCTGTTGTTTTTATCCCTGTCTAATTGAGCCTCTCAAAAGTATGACTTTGTAACATTTTTTTACACACGTACATCATATAAGCATTCTCAATTTAATAAAAACTTTTTGACCCCAATGCTTCTACCTGCTACACCCTGTGGGTTTTTTTTCCTTCCTTTTAGAGCAAAATGCCTTTTTTGAGTTGCTTATAAAACCTAATAATGTGATTCCTTTTATTGATCTTTTGTGCTCCATGACACATGTGGTATAAGGACATACCTTTTGGTGGCAGTCTTTTTTTCTTCCTTTTTAAATTTTTTTGGATACAAGCTTGCTTAGTTTTGCCAAAAGAGAGCTGCTTTATGAAGTTTACATTATAGTGGAAGGAGACAGACAATAACCAAATCCATAAATCTGTATTATTATTATTATTATTGTTATTATAGTAAAAAAATGGAATATGAGAATGGTTAAATAAATTATGGCATATCCACACAGTAGAATAATGCTCTCATAAAGTAGGAGGGAAGGATACAAAACTATTGTGCATATTGTATAATTCCAATTTTATTTTTTTCCCTCCAAAAATTATTTTAAAGGTTTGAATAAGTGTTATTCCACCTTGACTACAGATAGTCTTTTAAAATTACAGTCATATTGAATAAAATTATTTTGGTAATTTCTAGTGGAATTTCTAGAATTTCTTTTGAAATCATGGAATTACTTTTTATTTCTGTATCCACCATCAGATATGTTAAGGGCCATTAAGTTGGAGTTAAGGTATATCTCTTGAGGTTAAGAAAATGTTTACATTTTTTAATATTTTTATTTTGAGAAACCAATTCTTTTTCCTTCTCTTTCAAAGAAAAATAATCCTACCTAATTGCTTTTCTCTATGTAATAAGTGATCATAAACTTGAGTACTTTTTAATTTCTTCTTTAGGGGTTAGAATTGCAAGAGACATCATGTCATACTGCTGAAGCTCGAAGAGTTGATGAAGTTTTTGAAGGTGCCTTTGTACAGGAAGAATGTGCAAAAATATGTTCAATTAATAGACACTTTGGAAATGTCTTAACACCCTGTACTGTGTTGCCTGTGAAAATCTATTCTGATGCCAGGAATGTCCTCTCTGGCATAATAGATTCTCGTGATAACTTAAGAGAATTTAAAGGTGACCTTGTTAAAGTACTTGTGTGGATACTTGTTCAGTACTGCTCCAGAAGGTCCAGCATGCAGGAAAATGTCCAAAAAACTGAAAATAAAGGGAAAGCATCCCTAATAATCCTGCCTGGTTTGAATACTTCACCACAAACTAAATCCTCAGAGGACACAGTTAGTTTAAATTCAGAAATTTTAGATGACTGGTCTGATGATGTTTTGGGTGATGAGCCAACTCCCAAAAAAGAAAATGAAGAAAAAGATCAATTAAGAGTTTTGCAAAGTATAAATTTGCCTCTTCCAGGATCAGTAGAATCACGAATGGTTGGTGATCATTCTATAGGCAAATTTACTGAAAATAGTCTTTACAAAGCAGTCATATTGGGATACCCTGCTATTGACAAAGGAGCACAAGAAGATACGGCATATATTCCTCTCATGGAGTTCAGTTGTTCTCATTCTCACCTGTTGAGCGTACCTGAGGAGTGGAGGTCTAACTGTGTACCGAGTTCCAAAATGAAGGAGATGAGCTTACTGTTTCCAGAAGACTGGTACCAATTTGTCTTAAGGCAGTTGGAATGTTTCCCTTCAGAAGGAAATGTACTGGAAGAAATTGCAAAAGACAGAGTTTTAAAAGACTTTTATGTTCATGCAGTAATGACTTGTTATTTTAGTTTATTTTGTGGAGACAATATGGATCCTAGTCCTGGTCATATATTGAGAGTTTTCAATGGTGTTTTGCCTTGGTCTCTTGCCCTTGATTGGATGACTGAAAAGCCAGAACTGTTCCAGCTAACACTGAAAGCTTTCAGGTAATTCATTTGGATGACATACAAATTGTAACATTGGCAAGAATATGTTGAGTTTTTTAATAACCTAGAAGAAGATACATCTTCATTTCTAATTTTAAAAAATAATCACTTTCCTAAGAACGAAAAAATTGTTTACTATGTATTGTGATTTTATCAGGAATATACTTCAATGTATATTTCCTTATGTTTTCTTTGTGTGGGGAACTTATTTTTCATTTGGATTTCTTCACTTTAACTCCATCATTTCTCTCTTTTGATCTGAAATACCAACTGTATCATTTCAGTTTAATATCTTAAAAATATTGATTGAACAAAATCTATTTCATTTATAAAGTTGGTAAAAATTTCTAAAATTCTTTGTTTCTCCATTTTTTAGGTATACTCTGAAACTAATGATTGATAAAGCAAGTTTTGGTCCAATAGAAGACTTTAAAGAGCTAACTAACTACCTTGAAGAATATGAAAGCAACTGGTACATTGGTTTGGTATCTGATGAAAAGTGGAAGGAAGCAGTTTTACAAGAAAAACCATACTTGTTTTCTCTGGGGTATGATCCTAATATGGTAAGGTTAAAACTTAGTTTTTAAATATTTTTGTATATTAAAAAAATTTTTTTGTATATTTTGTATATTACCTTAAAGAACTGAAATCAATTATAAAGGATTTGAACTAAGTGATAGAGAGATGACATTCTATGTATTAATGACAGCTTTAATGCATCTATAAGCGTGACTTTATGGTCAACATAGTCCAATTATAAAATGACTGATGGTTTACTTTTAAAAACTTAATAGGAGCCAATTAAAAATGTTGTGTATTCATGGTGTAATAACTGACTCATAGAATAGTCAAGTAAATGTCATTTGCTATAGCATACTTGACTAAAAGGATTGTATTTCTATGCTAAATTCAAGTATAGAAATTATCACTTTGGGTTTGACTCCTAGAAGAAAAATTAATTTATGAGTGGCAAAGTATTTCTTTTGCTGACAGTTAGACTTTATTTGAAGAATAACTGACTTGTGAGAATTACCAAAGACTTCAAATAGTGAATAATTTTTTAAAGATTTAGTACTTTTCTCATAGCATTTAAAATGTCATTGAGTGTGGACAAGTATAAAAGATTCAATGTTATGAGCTTATTATGGGTTCCATGTTGGCATTAGAACCTAAGAAGCTCTGCAGATGTGCTCCCCAGTGAAAATGATGAAAGTCATTTTTAAAAATGAGCACTTAAAGTCTTGGAAATGGTCCTAAAAGTATACAGCAAATGAAGAAACATTTATTCCAAAAAAATCAACTAAAATGCAGTAGGTACAGTGAGAGTCTGTGGTATTTGAGCCAAGGCTCATTTTCTCCCAGCTCAGTAAGACAGAAACATTCATTCAGTGTTTGGCTAGGGACAGAGCTCCTCTCCCTCAGCTGCCAGTTGGAGAACTAACGTTTTCTGAAAGAGGCAGGACTTCCAACATTTCTCATCTTATTCTCAGCTACCTGTTTGAGGCTGGGTTCTAAGCATATGTAGTCAAGATGTGAGACTTCCTTTCTGGATAACCTACCTCATTGGATGGAGACTTTAGCCTGGACATGGTGCTACTGAGAATACTAGGGCCCTGATCACCCTGTGTACCCATAGGGTGGAGGTTCCACACTGGGAGAGGCAAGAAAAGTAGACCTGAAATTACTGCTGCCCCTCTACCAAGTACTTATCTCCTGCAGCAGAGGTGTTACTCAGAGCACATCA
Organism: Myotis nattereri; assembly: GCF_964212035.1. Taxonomy (NCBI): domain Eukaryota; kingdom Metazoa; phylum Chordata; class Mammalia; order Chiroptera; family Vespertilionidae; genus Myotis; species Myotis nattereri. The sequence goes on along the minus strand of NC_138075.1, from coordinate 34,850,416 downwards.
TTGTCTCACCTTCAGATTCAGAGCTCTGGCTCAGAGATTTTTTCCAGTGAGAGAAGCAAATGATTAACAAAACAATAACAATAACAAAAGGAACCAGCATTATTTCCAAAACAGTGTAGTCACATTGAAGCCTAAGATTCTCTCAAAAACTATGGAGGCTGTAGTGAAAAATAATTAAGAGATAGTTGGTAAGTTCATTAAAAATACAAGTTAAACTGTAGGCTGGGTTGATTAACAGGGAGAACCTAGAAAGAAACAGCAGAGAAGAGACCTCCTGGGATCAGAACAAATTTCAAACATTCATCTCCAAAGTTATTTTTTCAAAGGAGCCCAAATTTAATTGGATCAGTCTCTGAAGCAACATATGCCCCAAGTTATTGTTGAAAATGTAGAGCAATCAGTGGTGTTTAACAGCTGGGTGTGACCACTTAACACAGAGAGCCCTGCCAAAACCACTGCTATCCCATGGGAACTGGGCATTCACAAGGCTGCACTACCCAAGGAGCAACATCAAAGATTTCACAGTAGGCGTGGAGTTAGGGATTAACTTCCCTAAAGTTATCCAAAACCTCACTAAACTAATAAGCAAATAATAATAGCAAGCCATGCAGTAGGGGGAGGAGAGGATTAGTACCCAGAATTACTACAGTGTTATCTGAAATGTCCAGTTTTCAACAAAAATTATGAGGCATGAAAAGAAACAGGAAAGTCTGATCCATATACCAGGTTAAAAAAAAAAAAAAAGACCACAGAAATTGCCTATGAAATCAACCAGATATCAGATTAACAAAGATTTCAAAGGAGACATAAATATGTTCAAAGGACTAAAGAAAACCATGTGTTAAAAAAGTCAACAAAGTGGGCAACAAAATGGGTATAGAAGGAACATACCTCAGTGTAATGAAGGCTTTATATCACAAGCCCATAGCTAACACCATACTCAGTAGTGAAAAGCTGATCTAAGATTAGTAACAAGACAAGGATCCCTATTCTTGCCACTTACTCAACACGGTATTGGACATCTTAGAGCAATTAAGTAAGAAAAAGAAAAGTCATTAAAATCAGAAAAGAAGTAAAACTGGTACTAACTGTAGATGATATATTATAAGCAGAAAGCCCTAAGGACTCCACCAAAGTAATTCATTAAAGTTGCAGTATACAAAATCTACACTAATAAAAGACAAAGATGCTAATTGACCATACTTCGCTATGCCCATCAGCCAATCAGAGTGACTATATGCAAATTAACCCAACCAAGATGGCGGTTAATTTGCATATACCGGCTGGGAGCAAAGACTGAAGACAACATAGAAGGAAGCCAAGTGCTACAGAAGGGAGCAAAGTAGAGGCAACGGAGACAGGAACAGAGCCAAGGCGGTGGAGGCGGGAGGCGGGAGCAGAGCCATGGCACGGCGGGCAGTGGGGGTGCGAGGGGTGGGAGACGGCGGGAGGCAGGAGGATGCGGGAGGCGGTGGCAAGCAGGAGGGAGCCGAGGCGGCAGAGGCGGGAGCCAAGCCCTATTGCAGGAATCTTCCTGCAACGGGCCTCTAGTTAATATATAAAAATTGCTGCATTTCTATACACTAGTGAACTGTCATAAAGAGAAATTAAGAAAACATCACATTTACAGTTGCATCACAAAGAATAAAATACCTAAGAATAAATTTAACCAAGGAGGTGAAAGACTTGTACACTGAAAAGTCTTAGGACAATGATGAAATAATTTGAAGAAGACACAAATAAATGGAAAGATAGTCCATGCTCATAGATTTGTCATCAGATTTGTCAAATGCAAATAACCACAGTGAATATCACTTCATACACACTAGGATGACTAAAATGAAAAAAATCAGATAAGTGTTGTCAAGGATTTTGAAAAATTGGAACTCTAATAACAGTGCTGGTGGAAATGTAAAATGGAGCAACCACTTTGAGAAACCTGACAGCTTTCAAATGATTAAACATAGAATTACCATCTGACCTAGTTTTTCACTGTTAGGTGTATCCCCAAGAGAAATGAAAACATAGATACAAATAAAAACTTGTACAAGAATGTTGACAGCAGTGTTATTCATAATTGCCAAAAGGTGGAAATAACCTAGCTGTTCATCACTTATAAATACACAAATTGTGGTATATCCATGCAATGGAATATTATTTGATCATAAAAAAGGAATGAAATACTGTTATATGCTCAACATGAATGAATCTTGAAAACATGTTAAGTTAAAGACTTCAGTCACAAAGACCACATATTATATGACACCATTCATTTGAAATTTCCAGAATAGGCAAATTTATGGAGTTAGAAAGTACTGTAACAGTTCTTAGGATTAGGGGAATGAAGGGATGCGAGGGTAATAGCTAGACTAGAGAATATGGTTTCTTTTTGAGGTCGTGAAAATGGTCTAAAATTGACTGATGATAGTTTTATATATCTGAATATACTAAATAAACAGTTGAATTGTACAATTTATATAAGTAAATTATATGGAGTGTGAATTATATCTTAGTGGAGCTTTTTTTTTTTTTAAAAAAAAAAAGCCTACTGTGTGATCTCCACTGATTAGTATTTATGACTTATGCATTGCTGAGGCCAGATCTGATGAAGGAATAGAGAAGGAAATAAAATAGTGAGATTTTGCTGTTCTGTTCATGGAATGAAATGGCTGTCAGGGAATCTTTTCTCGCATACTTATCCATAGAATTACCTAATAGAGGTGACTCAATTCTGAAGACAAGCAACTCGTGTGTACATTTTAATACACCACTTTCTATGTTTGCCTCGAATGATAGAATTTTTTTCTAGGTTTATAAGTAAAATATAAAGGCCTGAATATAATCTCTTTTTTTTCTCCCCCCACCCCATTTGTACTTTAAAGGGAGTTTACACTGGGAGAGTACTTACCCTTCAAGAATTATTGATCCAAGTTGGGAAGTTAAATGCTGAAGCTGTTAGAGGTCAGTGGGCCAATCTTTCTTGGGAATTGCTTTATGCCACAAATGATGATGAGGAACGTTATAGTATACAAGCTCATCCACTATTTTTAAGAAACCTTACAGTACAAGCGGCTGACCCTCCCCTGGGATATCCAATTTATTCTTCAAAACCTCTCCATATACATTTGTATTAGAGCTTATTTTGAATTGTATAGTCATCAAATGGGATGTCTTTATTTTTTCATTCTAGAAGAGTAACTGGGTGATTTTGCAAACTTCACTGACCTTCCCTCTCTCTTCCCAAAAGTCAGATGCCTGGGAAAAGCTAAGCTCTATAAGTTGATTCTCTTAGCTATCTTAAGGGGGGCAGGGGGGGAGGACTTTGTCTAACATAAAAGTTAGAACTATTGGCCAATATTTGTGCCCTATGGATTGTGGTAGGCTTTGTTAAATATGAAGCATTTGTATAAAATTAGAAAATGACTTTTTAATTCTTTCTTAAATGTGTAATAGGTGACTTGACTTACAAAAGTCAACAACTATGTAATTTTTACATACTTAAAAAGATATTCCTATCAGTGTTTTTAAGTAATGATAACGGTGCTATTAAAAGTTACATAATGTATATATATTTATTTATTTGAAATGCAATTAAATTTTTTAGTATTTTCAAACTTTGTGCTGTTTTATTTTAATATTTAACATGGTCTGAATGACTAAATGTTTTCATATAATTATTTTCTTTTCATATACTTCAATTCAGAAACCTTTAAAATTTTTAATAAAATCTCTTCCAATAAAATATTTTTCTTCCAGGTATCCTTTTTATGCATGTGAAAGGAAAGGAACTTATCCCACTTATCATTTAATGCTCACAGGATTAGCAATATTAGGATAATCCATGATTGCTAGAGGACATTCTATAGATCTAGGTCAGTGGTTCTCAACCTTCCTAATGCCGTGATCCCTTAATACAGTTCCTCATGTTGTGGTGACCCCCAATTTCATTATTACAAATTGAACATAATTAAAGCATAGTGATTAATCACAAAAACAATATGTAATTATATATGTGTTTTCCGATGGTCTTAGGCGACCCCTGTGAAAGGGTCGTTCGACCCCCAAAGGGGTCACAACCCACAGGTTGAGAACCGCTGTTCTAGATCCTTATGCATTTCTTTTCAACTGAATATACTGTTTCTGAGGCATGACTTACCCAATAGGACTACCAGTTACTAGTGTTTTAGGGTGTCTGAGCTAAAGGCAAAAAGAGATGGGAGAAAAATTTTCATAATGTGAGCAGGAATTTATTTTCATTTTCTAGCCGTTTACAAACTTTTTACAGGTACATATAAGGAGGAGGAACAATGAATCTGCATCACTTGAGACATTAATTTTCTGTATTCATTACTTTATTTCCAACTAAATCTATTGTAGCCTCCTCAATTCGTAATACAGTAGCAAATTCTCTTTAGAAATGATTGGAATTATTTGAAATGTAGTGATTTGATTTTTTTATTATTCCATTTATTTAGTATGTGGAACAATTCAATCCAGCAATGTTAAAGGATAACTTTTTGGACTAATTTTTACTTAATGAATTCATGCAGTTTGTATGTTAGTCAATTTTGGGGAAACAGCATGGCTGTTAAGAAAACAGGGCTTGATGTTACTTACATCTGAGTTCAGAGGTCAGTCTTACGATTTACATAATTGAGATTTACTAGCTGGACAATTTTATGTATTTTTTTGTCACCTATGCAAATTTTCTCAAAAATACTCTCTGCTCTGGCCAGTGTGGCTTAGTTGGTGGGAGGGTCATCCCATACACCAAAGAAGGTGGTAGGTTGGTTTTTGGTCAAGGCTCATACCCAGGTTGTAGGTTTGATCCCTGGCGAACAATCAGTGTTTCCCACATTGATGTTCTCTTTTTTTCTCTCTCCCTTCCTCTCTCTGAAATCAACTGAAAAACACTCTGTGATTCTCTGTTTTAATGACTGTTTAACATTGATAGATTCAGCAATTGCTTAAGTAATGGACATTTTAAGTTGTTTAAAATTTTCACTATTATCATAATGACAAGCCATGCTTTTCCTTCACCTCGCATCCTCCTCAAACTGCTCCCATGCCCCTCTCTCTTGTTCATGGCAAAGTTTCCTCATCTTCCACTTGTCAAACCATTCCAGTCTGGATTCCATTTCTACTGTTTCCCCAAAGAAAGTTTTAATTAAGGTCCCTATTTAGTTTCAAATTGTCAAATCAACTAGTCACCTTTTGTTCTCGTCTTACTTGTCCTTCAAGTAGCTTTTGATACATTTGAGTACTCCTTGAATCACCTTTATTTTTTCTTTTGGCGCCTCCCTGATACCACATTATCTTCATTTTCTTCCTGTCTCCGTGGCTACTCCTCAGCCTCCTTTGCTGCTTTTCCTTTTCTACCTGACCTCTAAATTTTGGAACTTTTCACCAATTGGTTCCAGGCCCCCTCTTCTGATTCTATACTCACCATAAACCATCTAATCCACTCCCAAGATTTAAAATATCAATAAATTGAGGATGTTCAAATATACAAAGTGGGGCAAAAGTAGGTTTACAGTTTTGAGTACATGAGAGTTCATTCTTGTTATGAATTAACTAGTGGCCCGGTGCACGAAATTCGTGCACATTGAAAGGGAATTAGAGGAAATATTTTAATATTGCTATTTGCCCTTTCTCTATAATAAAAATGTGAGAGATAAAAGGAAATGAGTACAATGTATATGAAAATAATACATAATTTTATTAATAAATAAACAGTAATAAAATGATATAACAACAAACTCATGATGTAAAAACACTGATGCGAGAGCGGGTCAGGGGCGTGACTGCGGGCGGAAGCCACAGCCGCCTGGCCAACCCGGGTCTGGGTCTGCCGGCGGGAGCGGGTCGGGGGCGTGACTGCGGGTGGAAGCCGCAGCCGCCCGCCAGCCCTAGTCTGCTGGCGGGAGAGCCGGTTGGGGTCTTGGCCAATAGGTCACAGATAGCAGGCCTGGATGGCAGAGGGGCAGGCAGGATGGCGCTGTCTCATCCTGCCTGCAGTATGCAAATTAGCCGCCATCTTTGTTGGTGGTTAACTGCCATCTTAGTTGGCAGTTAATTTGCATATCACCATGATTAGCCAATGGGAAGGGTAGCGGTCGTACACCAATTACCATGTTTCTCTTTTATTAGTGTAGATTGTATTACTAGAGGCTCTGTGCATGAATCCATGCACCAGTGGGGTCCCTTGGCCTGGCCTGCAGGATTGGGCCAAAATCGGCTTTTAGACATCCCCCAAGGGGTCCCGGATTGCGAGAGGGCTCAGGCCAGGCCGAGGAACCCCACCAGTGCACTATGCGGGGGCTGGGGAGGTTGGCCAGCCAGGGAGGGGCCGCGGGAGGGCTCCAGGGCATGTCCAGCCTGTCTCACTCAGTCCTGATCTGCTGGACCCCAGCAGCAAGCTAACCTACCTGTCAGAGCATCTGCCCCCTGGTGGTCAGTGCACATCATAGCGAGTGGTTGAGTAGCCTTAGCATATCATTAGCATATTATGCTTTGATTGGTTGAATGGCTGACTGGACACTTAACATATTAGACTTTTATTATATAGGATTTTACATACGAACTGTAGAACTACTTCTGCCCCACCCTATATGTATGTAAAATCAACCTCTTTTCTTTGCACTTATAAGTAAGTTAGTTTTCTCTATCTGATGTATTCAAAAGTGACCTTATTGAATTTTCCCTAAAACCTGATTTTCTGACTTCTACTTTTAGTAGTGTCTAGGTAATCCACAGCAGCCATCTCACAGAGAACAACTAGTAAAGCTGGGCAAAATAATATTTTAAACTAAACTTAAAGGTATCAGAGGACCAAGAAGATAATGAAGAATTACATCAACAAGATCCAAGGCAAAATGAAACTTAGACCTGAGTTCAACATTTGGGCTGCTTCTCTTCTAGGAGCATTTGCAGTTCAGGAGGAAGTGGTTGAGAACCTGAGAAGCTAAACACTTTTATAGCCTTGCTGTGTAGTTAAAGGGATAAAAATTGGAGTCCAGAGCTCTCATAGGAAGGAGGACTTGAGTAACTGACCACACATAGGATTGGGACTTCAAAGACTACATCCTAATTTTAAGGGTGAACAAAAAATAGATGCAGTTTGAATCTTCGCAATTCCTAAACTGGATTAAGGTGACCCTGGGTGCCTAGTGTACCTACCCACTACACAGAGCAAATGTAATTCTTTTTTCAACTGACTTTTCAAGTTATTTTTATAATTTTTCAAATTTAGTACTAGACGATCTAAAATAAAGCACTTGAGGAGACAACATGATCAAAACCCAAGAAAAATGATAGCGAATATGAACATACAGGGCATCCAGTTAGTGAGGTTTTTAAGCACAGGCTTAAATTATTACGCTTGGTACGTTTAAAGATATAAAACACAAGATTGAAAGTTTCAGCAGAGAATTAGACACTATGCAGAAGAATTGGCAAGTCTCAAACTGAAAAATATATTCATCAAGTTTAAGAATCCATTGGAGATAATAATTAAGAAATGAAATGTCAGTGCAAAATAATAAACTTTTAAAAAGTCAATATGGAAACACTTGGGTTCACAGTTCTTGACTATATTTGAGAAAATGTACTGACAAAAATCTGCCTTTCTGTCTCGGGCTGCTGACAAAAGAGCCTGAGGATTGGGGGGGGGGGGGGAGTTACATATAGATATTAATTACATGCTATAGAAAAACACCATACGGATGAGTTTCTAAAAATCATTTAAATTATTTATACATCTTCTACCACTCATTGGCTGGTGTAATTAAGCAAACTGAATTCCCTTTTCCTTTATCCCCGTATTATGCTAATTTCAGTCTCTGAGTTTTCATTCGTGACATTCTGGAGGCAAAGAATGCCTGACTTACAGAAGCTCAACAAGCCCTACCAGTGGTTCTCAACCTTCTGGCCCTTGAAATACAGTTCCTCATGTTGTGACCCAACCATAAAATTATCTTCGTTGCTACTTCATAACTGTAATGTTGCTACTGTTATGAATCGTAATGTAAATATCTGATATGCAGAATGGTCTTAGGCGACCCCTGTGAAAGATTCGTTCGACTGCCAAAGGGTCGCGACCCACAGGTTGAGAACCGCTGCAAAAACGTTGGCAAGTACAATGCCAAGCACCGAAGATTCAATGACAAGTAAAACAAAACTGCCCTGGACCCCTACCACCTAAAGCCTCTTTTGGTATAAATGCCACCCTTGAAAGGCTTAGTGCAAGTCACACCTTCTGTGTAAAGTTTCCACACTAATCTATCCACACATTTCTCCCTTTTCTGAACTTTGCACTATAGTCTGTACCATGCCACATGTTATTTTGTACCATTGTAGAATTGTTCCACAATCTGTATTTTTGGTTTTACCCCAGATGCAGTGTTGATTTATTAATCATAATTTTCATCACGTTTATTACATTTTATCCCCATACTACACCCCCCATTTCTCTCCCCATCCTAAGCAATCATTGTAATACATGCTTACCTTTTCTTTGTATGATTTCTTGCAAAATGAGCACTACCTTCTTTGCACATCTATTTGTGTATAAACATACTTGTGTTCTTTCTTCACTCATCACCATGTTTCTAGGACAGATCCATGTTGCTGTGTCCATTTATTCCATTGCTTTTACTTGCTGTACCCCATGGTGTACCTCCATCATCCCCCTTTCCCAAGGATAGCCACCAGGGTGGCCTCAAACTTCCTCAACAAGTATTCTACAGTTACTTTATGTATGTTACCTTGGCTATAGCTAAACTGTGAACTGCTTATAAAGAAGAACCATGATTTTCTCCTGTTATACCCCCCTTTTGACAGTAGATAGTTAAGGAATATTTGTTGATTTTCTATTGTAGCCTATGCATGTTATCTACTGTAAGGTGCTAAAGATTAAAGTAAAATTATAGAGTAAGGGGTTACCAATGGATTCTTCCTGGAGTTTAATCTTGACTTTACCCCTTACTAGCCCTGGGACCTTGGGAAAGTAATACCGACTTGCTTTGGGCATGTTCTTTCTTCCTCTAGAAAGGAAGATAATACCACCTATTAGTGTACTTTCATGAGGAATAAATGAATTAATAAAAAGCACCTCACCCCTGCCCCATTTGGCTCAGTGGGTGGAGCGTTGGCCTGCAGACTTAAGAGTCTGGGTTCGATTCTGGTCAAGGGCACATGCTGGGTTGTGGGCTCAATCCCCAGAAGTGGGTGTGCAGGAGGCATCCGATCCATGACCCTCTCTCATCATTGATGTTTCTATCCCTCTCCCTCCCTCTCTGAAATCAATAAAAATATATTTTTAAAAAAGCACCCCAGTACAGCAAATAGCATATTAACAGGTGTTTTATAAATCATGGCTGCTAGGAGTCCTACTTCCTGTCAATTCTTCTAAGAGAGTGTAAGCACCTTGGTGGCAGGACCATTTGGATATTTCTTCACATATGCTCATTACCCAGCACTCAGCTTCGTGGAATAGTCCCTACATTTACATTAATGGATTTCTATAATTCTTTGATTAGCATTCCACTAATGTATATTTTAAGCATAAATGCCAGAGTACGTTAAAATGCTCTCTTATCCAAGAATGTAGTACGTATTACCATCTTTATTGAAAGTGTCATAGTAATCTTTTATTTGTTGTTTATTACATGTTGGAAGGGAAGTTGTATGTATTAAGAAGTAAATTCACAAGTTGGTCTTCTGTGCACAAGAAGATGGCTGTTTTCATGGTTTCCATTTCTCCCTCCAGTGGCTTGAAAATGCAAGTACTCTGTCAGTCATGTTTTGTCTTCCAGATTTTACAATAAGAAGAATCTGCATCCTGAAACAAAGTGACAGCAACATGAGTCAGTGCCACCTTGAATTTACCCCCGTTTTTGACAATTCCTTCTGTTTTAAGGAGCTCTATAGTTATGATTCACTGTTGAGAATCCTTATAAAACCTGAGCAAATGCTTAAATTAGAATAAAAATCATAGCTAAAATTCTAGATCTAGAAAATGGACTTAGCATCATTATCTCCTCTATCACTGGTAAGCATCTGCTCATGCCATTTTGTGAAATCTCTATTACTCCTCTAGAGTAGCATATACCTACACTGATTTGTCTTAATAATTACAAAGAATCAGAATATTTAGAATAGAAATATTTGATAGATGACTCTAAAATGTCTTGTGAACTTTTAGTTATATTGCTTAAAATAGAAAACAAAGCAACTCATTCATCCCTAAGGATGTAACATTTCATTTGGGAAGATACGCATTTACCACTTCCAAGAACTTGCACTAAGACAAAAAAATAAAACACAAAATTCAATGCAGCTATTGTTCTTGATTTCTTAAAATAACAAAAATTCATCAAAGTTACAGACATAGTGTTCCTAGCCTCAAGGACAGAAACAAATTCAAGTACTACTGCCAACTACATTTAATTTGAAATAAAGCTATATTAGCATTCTCTTAACTTAGATACTTATAAACAAATCAAATTAAGGAGATGGATATATGTAATAGAAAATAATGTGGAGGAAAGAAGCAGAGAGGAGAGAATTGAGGGGAAAAAAAGTGAGAAACAATTTTTTAGTTCCCATGGTTTTGTGTAAAGAATGAGGTATGATATCTCAGAAATGGTAGTGGGAAACAAAATGATGTCCAGTTTATCCTTAAAAAGTAATAAAGCAATAAGACCATGTAATAAACAATATATTAAAGACAGTGGTAGGAAGAGAAAGGCCATTACTGTTAGCAAAGGTTAGATGTAATCAAATGCTAGATTTACTGAGTGATGTTTATATTTATAGTTAGATATTGTGTAAATAAAACAAAATAATATCTTCTACAGTAGGACTGAAACTCTACCAGGGGTGGGCAAACTTTTTGACTCGAGGGCCACAATGGGTTCTTAAACTGGACTCAGAAGAAGGAGCTGCGGCCGTGTTTCCTGACGTTGCCATGTTAACACTGCTGCTGGTGAAGGAGCGGAGGGGAGAGCAAGAGAACCCTCCGCTCTTTCGGCTCCGCGGGCCAGATAGAACAGCCGAACGGGCCGGATCCGGCCCGCGGGCCGTAGTTTGCCCACGGCTGCTCTAGCCCCTGGTCCTTCTTTTCCCTCTGAAACAACTATTTCTATAATGTACTATCTCTCTGGCCTCTTATTTAACTTTGATCTCCACTATCTATTAGCTTAGTATCCCTGTACCATCAAAATGAAAGCATTAACAGCTAATCCTTAGTAAGTATAACATTCCACATGTGTTTTAAGAGTTTTCCACATACTAACTCATTCAATCTCAATGACAATCCTATGACTAGATGCTATTGTCATCAGTAATCTCGTTTTGTAGATGGGGATATTGATTAACAGAAAAGTAACTTGCCTGAGATCTTGGGACCAGTAGGATAGCCTGGCACCAGGATGCCGTCACCTCTAGTAAGATAGCCTTTCCCTCTGGATTCTTATCCATCAGTGGGCACAGTACCACTCTATCAGCTGTACTCCATAAAACTTAGATGTTATCTTTGATGAAGTTCTACTTTTAGACCCATCTTACACCACCAAACCCCAACATTACCAAAATACTTATAAACGATGTGGCTCAAAGAAAACTGGTCCATAGTACAAGTTGGTAGAAAATGTGTAACTCCTCCCCCCATCCGCCTCACCTTTATGGTTTTTCAAGCTCCGGAGAGGTTAGTGCAGTATGGAAGTTTTATAACCTTTAAGTCTTTTTAAGCATTTTGTTTTAAGCATTTTTGCTTTTTTTCACTAATTCATTTTTACTATCCTGCAAAAAGTTGAAGTAAAATGTATGGCAATTCATGGATTGCTTAAATAGTGGTAGGTTATATAATGATACATATGGTATGATCCCATTTTAGAATTCTCTTTATATATCAATCCCTACTAAATTCTTTCTTTAAAAAAGTAGTATCACTCAAAGACATACTTCAACAATAAAACCATCCTGCCCTGACCAGTTTTGCTCAGTGGATAGAGCGTCGGCCTGCGGACTGAAGGGTCCCAAGTTCAATTCTGGTTAAGGGCATGTACCTTGGTTGCGGGCACATCCCCAGTAGGGGGTGTGCAGGAGGCAGCTGATCGATGTTTCTCTCTCATTGACGTTTCTAACTCTCTATCCCTCTCCCTTCCTCTCTGTAAAAAAACAATAAAATATACTTTAAGAAAACCAAAAAAACAAAACCATTCACAGAAATAACCTTTCTTTGTGTAATCATATCTATAATTTTTGGCGTAACTCCTTACATTTCCTCTGCTGTTTATATATTAAACTCTTTTGATGGTCACAATTTTCTCAGAAGCAGTTCATAATATTCCTCACTTTTCTAAAGAATGACTGTTGAAAGAATGAGTGATCAGCATATTTTCTTAGACGTGGACATAGGCACAGCTCAGATGTGCAGAGTGCTTCTGAATCAAGTCAAAAGATCCAGCACTACCCAGTGAGAGTGCATCAGTTTTAACAGCACAGTTACTGGTAAGCACTGGGCAAAGTTCACGTGGGCCTGGGGAGAAATAGGAGGGGGGGCCAGATACCAACCCATGGAGGGGACACCAGAGCTGAGACTTACAGGATGATTAAGAGTTTGTGAGGAGAAAGCGCGTTTGGCACATACACTGGTCAAACAATGAGTGTAGAAGCAAAAATGGCAATCTCTGATTTGATTTTAACCTTGTAGAAAACTTTTTTCTCCAAGACCAGTAGTAATTTATAATAAACCAACAGATATGCATGGGGCATAGAATACGTCTAGTATCTTTTGTATTGATATCATGAGATTAGTGCAGAGTTAGTAAGAAAAGTTTTTGAGCACTAGAAAATTTCATACTTTCCTAAAGATTGATATGTATTAAAAAACTTATAAATTGTTCTTACCAGACCCTTCTTAAAGTTCTCAATCCTTTTCTTCCCTAATTTGTTTGTTACCCACAAGGCCCAGGTTGGCATATACTGCCACAAATACGCCATTGCCAAGAAAGGTTGTTCCGAAATCCAGACTTCTTTCAAGTCATTGGCCATGCAGATTAACATCAGCCGCACACACCGACTGGTCGCCATCTTGTAGGACTGGTCTCCATCACTATGCACAGCCTAAGAAATATTTTAAAAATTAAGTGAATGGTGAGTATTTATACAAGGTATTTCACAGAACTTTTAAGCTAGAAAGGACCCAGAAGTCATCTAGTTGACTTTTTAGTGTGACCTCATACCTCTTCAGACCCCAGTGGATACTAATAGGTGTCTATATTCCCAAAAGCCTAGCAGGAAACACACACACACCAGATAAGATTGTACAGGCTAACTAAAAGATGAAGGTTTTTGGCTTTTAATTACAATTGTATCATCTTAATGTACTTAATAATAATTATATATCACTTTAGTAATAAAAAATCTTTAAGCAAATTAACACATACATTTAACAAATGGAAGTCTATAAAACATAGAGTCCATGGGGGTAAAACAGAGCAAAAAGATAAAAGTGGTTTCTTGGTAGTGAACAAATCTGGCACTGCTCATCTAATTAACCCACTACCATTCTATCAATAAACAAACTGAGGCCCAGAAAGGTAGCAATTCATCCGTGCTCACACAGATCATTACAATAACCAGGTCTACATGACAAGTCCCTTGATTCCTATAATTGGGTGATGATTCTATTTTACCTTAGAGCTTCCACAAAAAATGTGAAAATATAAATTATATCTGTTAACATTTACATAGAAGCATATACAGACTTATGTCTCAGTAGAAATAGATCTTAATGAAGAAGGAAAATGTCATGGTTTTTAGAGGGATTTTGGTATTATTGAGTGACACTGGATTCTTCGTGAGACGTGTGCTATTCATTTGATAAATCACTTTGTGATGTGTAGTCTGAGGTGAGGAAAAGAGACTTGGGTGAGGCTAAAATAAAATTACCAAAAGTGTTTTTCTAAGCTCCTTCACTGGGATTCCTCTTTAAAAGCCCCGTCAGGTTAATATACTGAAATTCAGCCTCACAGAACCTCTCAGTGTTGCTATAATTTATGAATTTATAGAAACTGGATTTTTTAGATCACATAATAGTGGGTCACTTGCCAATACTATCTCAGCAATTTCTTTAGCCTTTGTTAAAACTGGCTGCTAAACACTCTCAGCTAACCTTAACAATTTTCCTAATGCTATGAGCTAAGGTTTATAAATAAGTCATAAGCAGTTCTAACATGAAAACCTGAGGCACAGTGATACAAAACCTACATATGACTAGGAAACCATTCAAATTATACCCCAACGAGAAATGTTTACCTGTGTGGTATCATTGCGTAGGGAGTTCTTCACAATATTCGATTGCACTGGTCCTGGGTAAATGTTAGAAACGACTATACCTGGGTACGTGGCAAGTTCGGTTCGGAGGCCATTAAAAAAGCCCTAATATAAAATAAAGCAAATAAAATACATACAGACACATCTCATGAAATTACTTGTCTTGAAGGACAATAAGCAGCACATTATAAAATATGTTCTGAATGCCTGAATAAAGCACAGGAAATGTAATTGTGCAATCTTATTAGCCATTTTTAACCTTAAGACTGGAGGCAATCAAGAAAAGCATTCTCAGCTCTTTCCGGGTATGAGTGGCTCACCTGTTTGGATGTGGTGGATCAGGCCATCAGTGATTTTTAGGGTAGGCAAGCACTGGATAGGTGAAAAACTGCCCCCTGGAGATTCTGATACACCCTCCTTAGACCAGTCCCCATGTCCCCACTCCGAAAGGGGTGCATGTTTTCCACTGAAAATCACTCAGATTTGGTTTCTTTTTATCCTTCAAGGTGGTTTAAGGTGCCCATATTGGGGCAAGAAGGAGTGAGAGGGATTAGTACTTAACAAACTCTCAAGGAAAAATTCAACTTTTTCTATTTATTACTAGTTTAACAGACAATTAGTTTCAGCCAACATCCATCTTTTCTGGGTGGTAAAGACCCTCTAGACCAGCGGTTCTCAACCTGTGGGTCGCGACCCCTTTGGTGGTCGAACGACCCTTTCACAGGGGTCGCCTAAGACCATCCTGCATATCATATATTTACATTACAGTTCATAACAGTAGCAACATTACAGTTATGAAGTAGCAACAAAAATAATTTTATGGTTGGGTCACAACATGAGGAACTGTATTTAAAGGGCCAGAAGGTTGAGAACCACTGCTCTAGACTTAAAGATACTGGCCATTTCTAACCCAAACAGGGAGTAAACATCTTTCCCTAATCTCTTTTCCTAATTTAGGAAATGGTCCAAGACTAGAAGCTGAATTAACTACTGAAAAGCCTAAACAGCTAACCCAGGGTACATTTATCTGTGATCCAACAACATTAAATAGTTTTACCAGCCCTTAATGCTAATCTCTAACAAATAGGGCCTATGAGGATCCGTGCTGTCAGAGACACACACAGTGCCTAACTCAGATGGACTGGGAAAAAGGCTAAGTGAATGAACTCCCAAAACCTTAGCTTTCCGCCCCGCTTTAGCAAAGGGGAGAGCGGACAGACACCATGAGAGCCAACACATCAAACATCAGCACCTCTCCTTGTTTGAAATCACACCTAGTATAGCGTGTGAACGTTTCAGTGATAAACAAGTTCACTCTACAGCTTGCTGGGCATCGGGGAAGGAAACGTGCTCTTCAAGGAGCCTTCTGGTTTCAGAGTTCAGCTACTGGTATAAGCAACTAGTCTCAATCTGCCACATGGGGTCAGAGCATCAAGTCCAGTAACAAAACAGTGAGTCTTGGAGGGCAGGCCAAACACCTCACATTATCTGACTGAAAACATCCTGCATGTCTTATGAGATACTTGGTGCCAAACAGACAGTGTAGCTGCTTTCCCTCATCTACCAGCCTGAGACTTGCCCAACTGCTCTGCAGGAAGTGACTGATACCTTATAGTGCCAGATATGAGGAAATCATCAGTGTAGCATTCCATTTCATCACTCTCTTCAACTGTCTACTTTCCACAACAGAAAGGACGTCCTAAGGAACTAAAGCTTCAAATTTTCATGAAGCTGATGATCAGTCAGCTATTCATCTCATTATTCCAACAGTGAAACATTCTATGTAAACTGGCCTTCAACAGCATTAATTATAAATTGTGTGTCTCCTTTAATCATTCTTCTCATCTTGGCCTTATGATCTAATTTGTTCCATGTTGCAGTTTAATAACATTTCTTCATATCCACTCTTAGCCAACATTAAAAATTCATACGTTTCTAATATTCACATCTCATAAGTTAAGCAAACCAAACCAAGCTTTTCTCCTAGCCTCTGCCTTGACTAGATTTTCTTCTTCCAATGCACCCAGGGTAAATTGAGTCAAAGCTAAACCCAGCAAGGGATATGAAGATCAAGGCTAAACATCTAGTGGGTAGTTCCTATTTTTGACATGCTTACAGATATATTTAGACCAGGTAAGATAAACCCCACCTAAAAGGGGAAAGGAAAAATAAGTCACAGAAATGGGGAGGAAACGTACATCCTGAAGTATGTAAAGAAGTGAGGGGTAGACCCCAAATTTGCCAAGAAGATATGGTAGAAATGAGGAGAAGGGGATGGGTGACATATTGACTAGACTATAATTCTTGAGGACAGGGACCATATCTCATCTTTATATTCCCAGGATCTGTTGGCAGTGTATGACACAATGTAGGTATTCAATACATGTTTGTCGAATTACAAAGAGGCATGTGAGGCTCAAGTCTTTTTTAGCATTTTCTGGGAATGTCATCTATCAAAGGTCTCCTTGGGGTTCTCTCTGTCTCTCCACATCACGCCCAGTTCCAATGACCTCTTACAGTGATGGCCATATCCCCCCAGGTACATTCAGGTCAGTTCTATCAAAGTTTGTTTGAGCAGACTTACCCGAAGAGCATGTTTGCTTGCACAATATCCACTGGAAAGGGGCGCAGCCATGATACCCATGACACTATTCACAGTTACAATCTTCCCTTGCTTCCTCTCGATCATGTGAGGCAGAACACACTTTGTCAAGGAGACGGTTCCCAAGTAGTTAAGCTCTATCAGCTCCTTGTAGACATCCATGCTGGCTTCCACACACAGAGAACGCTGGGATCTTCCACCATTGTTGACCAGAATATCGATCTAGACAGTACAATTAGAAAAGAGGCACTTTGGTGATGACCTGTTGATGGATTGATGGAATCCCTAGGGGTGGTTACTTAGACTGATCACTTGAAGAGTCACTGGAAAAGACTGGTGTATTTTCAGAGTCAGTAATAAAAATATAAAATAAAAATTAGAATTCATCCATGAAATTAAATTTCTATTTTAGGTGACTCTTTATGGAAAGTAGTGTCATAAAAATAAAAGGCGCCCTGATTATTTTGGCTCAGTGGCTAGAGCGTCGGCCTGTGGACTGAAGAGTCCCAGGTTCGATTCCAGTCAAGGGCATGTACCTTGGTTTCGGGGAAATCCCCAGCAGAGGTTGTGCAGGAGGCAGCTGATCGATGTTTCTCTCTCATGGATGTTTCTAACTCTCTATCCCTCTCCCTCTCTGTAAAAAAAATCAATAAAATATATTTTTAAAAAATTAAAAATAAAAAATAAATAAAAGGCACTGAATTTGTAGCTTCTTTTGTTCTACAAGGAGGAGTTAATACTTGTCAAGGTATGAAAAGTACTAATTTCACAAAGCCAACAACTCAGAGAGTAAAAGGCCCAACTCATGGGCCTTGATCTCACTGCATGGACCCATTTGCCTAAAGCCCTTTTAATGAAAGCACCACAAATGGGAATCTCTTTGCAGCTACTTCAAAGCAAAACATGTCAATTCAAAATGCTACTTACTTTACCAAACTCCTGCAGAACCGCTTTGGTCGCCACTTCATGCGAACTTATGTCAGCCAGGTCAAAGGGCAAAACAAGTATGTCTTTTCCTTTTAAATTGCCATTCTCTAAATAAAGACACTAAAAATTAGCGTGGAAGTCATGCAACAGTTCAATCAAGCTCTTTGCTACTTGCATTAACATCCATCCTACAACCAGACTTGGCAACAAACTCATTTCTGAGTGGTTCTGCGGAAGAGTTTCTCAGTGATCAAGAAGAGGACTGGTGGTAATGTGGCAACATCTTATCGGATAAAAGCTGGCTGGGTACACAGGAAATTGAATAGCTCTCCTCAACTTGTATATAAACAGTCTAATGTTGGAACAGACTCTAGAAGAAGTCAAGACAGTACTACATGCTAAAAAAAAAAAAAAAAAAATTGCGAGGGATCAGTCCATGTGGCTCAGCAGTTGAGTGTCGACCTATGAACCAGAAGGTGATGGTTCAGTTCCAGGTCAGGGCACATGCCTGGGTTTTGGCCTCGATCCCCAGGAGAGAGTGTGCAGGAGGCAGCAATCAGTGATTCTCTCTCATCACTGATGTTTCTATCTCTCGCTCTCCCTTCCTTTCTGAAATCAATAAAAATATATTTTAGAAAAATTTTTGGAGCAATTTCTTTAAAGTACAGAGGCACTTTTGTTTTATGATAAGTTCACAAAGTTAGTTGCTCTTTTACACACATTGAAAAACAAAGTTTATGCTTAAGATCAGGAAGAAGGGCCCTCTGGTGACATGACACATAAAAGCTTCCTTCCAGAGGCTAAGGACCCCAGAGGCGCACAAGGAAAAATACATAATCCTGGAATTCCCAACCAGGAAACATGTTGGACTGTATAGCCCTTTCTATTTCTGTTCATTAAAAAAAATTATTTTTCTCGTGAACTCAACCTTGGAATACAATTAGTAGTGCCAGTAAGAAAAAACAAGCAAGTAGAGATATACGTAAAGGCTTTATGGGCAAAGGAGTAAATTGTAAAACATTAACTATTTTAAAAGAAAGAGAAAAGTTTGCACCAGTTGTCTGACAGATAAAAGGAAAACAATCAGCTTCATTCCAACTAAGAAATGCTGATACGATTCATTTTTGCCAGTACAGGAATTGCAGGTCTCAACAGCGGAAGAGCAACTACCATAAGAAATGGCCCACCCCTGGCAGGTGTTTCCCAGTGGGTAGAGCATTGGCTGCACACCAAAGGGTCACAGGTTCAATTCCTGGTCAAGGGCACATACTTGGGTTGCAGGTTCACTCTCCCGCTCCAGACAGGGCGCATGTGGGAGGCAACCAATCAATTTGTGCCTCTCACATCGATGTCCCCCCCCCCTCACTTTCACTTTCAAAATCAATAGAAAAAATAAACTCAGGTGAGGATAAACAAACAAAACAAACAACAAAAGCAAAGAAAGAAATGGCCCAGGGCAGAAATACCAGAGGCCTTTGAACTCAGTGTCCTGAAATGGCCCTAGTAGCTTTCACAACTCACTCATTTCTGGATGGTTAGTTCCATCAGCAAAGTGAAAGAAAGGTTTCTAAAGAATGATAGGTAGATGACCAAAAAAATGGTCTGCTGGAAAATTCAAAATTATCTCAGTTTAGATACTAAGTGTCCGTGAGAAATTATAACTTTATTACATAAGGCTGCTTTCAATGTTAAAACACAAAAATATTGTTGCAACATATAGCAATATGAAAATATTGTCTCAAGTTGCATTTTTTAAACTTCATCCTTTATAACAAAAATTGTATATCATCCTATATGACTTCAATATCTGACATTTTAGCAGAATGTGTCAGGATCCTTTGTAATTAAATTTCTGTGCTTAACATGTGTGTCATACATAAGAACCAAACTATTCCTTCTTTAAGTCAAAAATATAAGACATTTATGTGATTTCTAAAAATCCATCAACATTTGAGAGAATTGGTGGTCACTCCCTAATGCCAAGAGGCAATGCAAAAAAAAAGTAGAAAGGCGGCAGAAAAAGACAAGGGCAGCTAATTAAGAGATGCCAAAAGGAAGAGGATTTGGGTCAAAACACTTGGAGCATTTGGAACCAGAGTATACTGCCCAGGAAAATCCCAGTCTTACTGCTGAAATTCCCCTAACTGTATTTGAGTTTGGATTCTGATTTATTGCTGTTTCAGATTTACTTACCAAGGCATCTTCTTTTCACCCTTTCCAGCTCTTGCTCTCTCCTGGCAGACAGCACCAGAGAAACTCCTAGTTTCGACAGCTGGTAAGCCAGCTCCTCACCAATACCACTGGATGCTCCAGTCACCCACACCACCATGTCCGTCAGCTCCCATTCTATTGAGAAAGGAGTAAGGAGTGAGGGGAGAAAATAAGCTATGGATTACACCCATATCCAGAGGTTATCCCCCCCAAAAAAGTATTTTAAACAATACCCCTAATTATGAATATATAATGCGTGGAACTTAAAATTTTAAATATTCTGTTAATGGCCTTGATATTATGGTGATAGTCTCACAGATGTATACTTCTCCCCACACTCAAGTTGTTTGTAAAACTATGTGCATTTTTTTAAAAATATGTTTTTATTTATTTCAGGGAGAGGGAGAGATAGAAGCATCAATGATGAGACAGAATCATGGATCGACTGCCTCCTGCACGCCCGCTACTGGGATCGAGCCTGCAACCTGGGCTTGTGCCCTGACTGGGAATTGAACCATGACCTCCTGGTTCATGGATCGAGGCTTAACCACTGAGCCACACCAACTGGGCTATGTGCACTTTTATATGATTATCATACCTCAATAAAGTGATTTTTAATTTTTTATTAAATATCCTAAGAAAACAACTCCTATGCAATTAAAAAAAAAAAGCATGAATATAAATCACATTGGTAACAGTTATCAATTCTTTTATTTTGTGTATTCAGACTCTTGAGTGAGTTTTCCAAACTTTACTTCAAGGTAAACCTTATAACTCCCTGGTCTGACTTCAAGGCTCTATTCATCTATGTATTTGATGGAGAAATAGTAAGGCTAAGTAAATAGAAAGTCTGCATAGACTCACTATCTCACTTTCCTTCTCCATAAAACGAGGGGTTCAGATTAAGATGATTACTAAAGGTCCTATCCAGTTGTCAATTCTATTATTCTAACTTCTTGCAATGGAGGTATTGATAATGAATCTGAATATGCTAAGTCCTACTCTATGGTATGGCGAAACCACCCTGGACTTTGAAAGTCATACGTTCCCCCCCTGTCAGTCATATCTGATGCCTATCAAGTACAGGTCATTTTGTAAAAATGTTCCCCCAAATGCCTCCGCTTTCATCCTAGGAGAATCCGGTGGTTCACCCACTATGAAATGGGTGACAGCGAGATGAAATGCTATACTCTGCTTGCCCAATCATGTTCTCATTAAATAAAAATGTTACAATAATAAAGCAATGACAAGTGATTTATCCTCCTTTTGTCCAATGGAAAAAAACTTGTTTGCAATGCAGGAGATGAGAGCCTCTGTCTCTCTGAAAGTGTCGAGTCACTGTGATGCAACATTCCTGTGTGCCTTATTCATCAAAATGTGTTCTTTATTTTAAAAATAGTTAAGCCAGGAATCACTTAACATGTGCATTTCTGGTTTTCTATTAGAAACATTAAAAATCAGGAAACTAGTTTACTATTTTCATCAAGCAATTCTACAGCCTGTTAGGTTGACAGTCTGAGCTCCAGAAATTGCCAGGGTTCAAATCCCAGCTACACCACACACAACAGTGAAATGCTCCTGTGTGAGAACTCAGACCCTTCTTTTTCTACAACTGGAAAATGGGATTAATAATAAGAACTCCTCCACTGAACTGTTGAGAGGTATGAGTTAAAACCTGTAGTGTTCTCAGCGCAGTGTGTGACTCATACCCAGTGCTTAATCAAATGTCCATTGTAATCATTGCTAAAAGTCTTTAAAAAAATAGATGTTTTAAAACCAAAACATAAGATATTCACTCAGTAACTTGTGTGTCCCAATTTCTCCAGCCAGGGGCCATGGATTATTAACTGTAACCACTTACCATTTTGTTCATTACTTCCTATGTGTTTGCATTACCTTATTAAAATCCTCAGAAGAACCTAATGAAGTAAGAATTATCTCAATTTTATAAAAAAGGAAACTGAGGTTTACAGAAATTAATTTACCGCATTGGACTACAAACTCCCTTAAGGCTGAGACCCTATCTGCCTTGTTCCTTGCTGGGTCCTCAGTGCCTAGCACACTGCAATATAAATAACCGTAGAACAAACACCCAAGAGCCCTAGCAGAGCTGGGAGATGAGCCCAGGTACATCTAGCTCCGAAGTCCACACACTGACCACTAGTCTATGGTGCCCGCATTTTAATATAACCAATGTTTTACAACCCAACTGTTTTTCAGCCATTCAAGAAAAAGCAACTTGTCCCTCAGGAAAGAGGTTTCACGTAAATATCTGAACTGAGGATGGAAACATCCCAAATACCATGTCTAGCCTACAATGCTTTCCCATCATACAATATGCTATCCTGGAAAGGCACAACTGAGCCACCTCCTAAAGGACTTTCTCAGGAATATAAAAATGTCTAATTCAGATCATCATTTATCCATTCGACTACTGATTGTCCCAACGTTCTGCAATTCTCAGACTCTAGGGTAAATATAGTTTGTTTATAACTATTTACTAATTAGCATAGGACTAACAAAGATTTTCTTTTACCCCAATATTCAAATATTATTGAAATCCAATGATGAAATCCAATGATTTACTTTAGTCCACCTGCAGTTCTGGAACCTTCCTGACGAAAAAAATCTTTTTTTAGCACTAACTTTTATTTGCCAATTCCACAGAATCTGGCATACACAGCGGTCTCCCTAAAGAGCCTCTGAAAGCAGATTCTCGAAGTTGGAAGGGAACTTACAGTTCACCCCCAAACCCAGTTTGCGAATTCTCTCCCCAGGTTGGCCAGTCTCAGCTTCATTCCCTCACAGGAGGAGGAAGCTAGTTACCTCCGAGGCATGTGCCCCTTGTTTGGACCAGTCTAATCATTCAAGGAGTTCAAGGATTCTAACAGGGATGTGATGATATACCTTTAACTTCTCCCCGCCAGCACCTGACGCCCTGAGGCATCGGAAAGAATAACTCAAGCCTGTCTTGCACATGACAATCCCTCATTTCTTTGAAGTCAGCTGTTATGTCCTCCTTAAGTCCTCTCCTCTTGCTTCTCTAAGGCTACAGAATACATAAACACCTCCAATTTCTGCTACCCTCCCTCAGATGACATGGCATCAGGTTACCTCACTCTTCCGCTCACAGCCCTCAGCACAAGCTCTAGTTGGTCAATGTCCCGCTCTTTTGAAAGGAGCTGACCAGAGCAGGACACAGGATTCCCCGGGGGGTCTGTACAGTTCAGAGCAGGGTAAGATGACTAAATTGCTCCGGTTGTTCCCCAGAAGACAGACTGTGCGAGGGCCTGGACAGTGGCTGGAGCAGTCATCGCTGGATCCCCAGTGCCCAGCACAGAGGCTGACACGGATTATGGAAGACATCTGTTGTTTGCAGTTTGTTGCTTCAAGACACTAAATATCTCCCGGGCTTGCCTAATTTTTCTGGCATTCAGTTCACAGTTGACTCATATTTAGGTGACTGTCAACTAAAACCTGAGTTTGCCCCACATGTGCTGCTGCTGAGACTTCCTCTACTCTGGACTCGTGCCATGGATTTTTCCCTGGACTAAGGTGCAGTATCTAAAATTAGTCACCCTTAAATGTCATCATGAGAGAGATATGCCTGGAAATGCAGAGAATTTCTCTAGAAGGATACATAACAGGTAGGAAATGTGGTGGCCTCCAGGGAGGCAGACTGGCTAGCTGGGGGAGGAGGCTGGGAAAGCAAGAGCTTTAGTTTTCACTGTATAACCTTTTGTATTTTTAATTTTCTATTGTGTGAGTACATTGTTTATTTTTCAAGTAACAAAAACTAATTCTCCAGAGAAGATAAGGAGGATAATTTTTTTTTCACTTTGGTCTACCCAGTCTGAGCTGTTTTGGAACCTGAGTCTACCCCATATTCCTTTAACTTTTTTTCAGTATCACCCCTACCCCCAGGAGTCCTGTAAGTCATTTTTTTCCTAATAACTCCCCATAGAATTTGAATGCCACTGATATACTACGTATCTGTTTATGTCCTGTACATAAGGAGTTCTATCAAGGTTACTCTTCAGTAAGAATAGCTAAATTTAAAAATTAAAAGTTAAACATTAACATTTAACTTTTACATCTGTATTTGCTGTATAACTTTTAATGTAATGTGTTTACTTAGATAAATGATCATGTATCAACCTACACATGCAAATTATATAACTATATAAGAGCAATGTAATTAAAATCCTCCAAAATTGTTATTTTTCCAGCAAAAGTAAAACATTGAAAGAAATTAAATAAATTTCTTAAAAGTTATGTTTAGTAACATTAACTTTTAACTTTTGTTTGATATGTGAAAATAACTTTTAATTTAACTGGCTGCTAGATATTGTCAACATTTCTCCTTTTCAATGCTTGACATAATGAGCGGTTGAATATTTTTTGTAGAATTAGGTAACAAAATATAAACCATTTTTGTTTACTTCTCAAATCCAAGTTCATTAAAAAGCACTGAGGAGCCCTAGCCAGTCTGGCTCAGTGGGTAGAGCATTGGCCTGTGGACTGAAAGGTCCCCAGTTCGATTCCGGCCAAGGGCACATGCCCAGGTTGCAGGCTCGGTCCCCAGTGTGGGGTGTGCAGGAGGCAGCCCATCAATGATTCTCTCTCATCATTGATGTTTCTCTCTCTCTCTCTCTCTCTCTCTCTCTCTCTCTCTCTCCCTTCCTCTCTGAAATCAATAAATATATATATATATAAAGCATTGAGGATCAAACACAAACATCCACAAAGCAGCCAGTAGGCACATGCATTCCATCTGCTGAGATGGATGGAGCAAACCATCAAGAGAGAGTCTGCCAATCACAGCCATCAATTTGTCATAGTTTTGTAGCACTGCCCTTGCGTATGTGTAGTGTATTTTGCATGAACTCAATACTGTCAGTTGCATAAGTTTTACTCCACCCTCCAATAAAAAGGAATGAGAGAAATTAAATACTAAAGAATAAGGTTTTGTCGGGGAGGTTTTAGCTTTGGAGGGACCCTCTAAGATTTTTTTCGGTCCCCAAGAACCAATTTTCACCCTCACCGAAGCAATACTGCTTCCCTTCTCTCCGGGCCCCATTTTAAAAGCATAGTAGTTCTCGCTTCCAAGCAAACCTACCTGAATGATGAATCTTTCCCTACTGGAAACTTGGTCCAGGGAAACCCCACTTCCCCCAGCCCTTATGAATCCAAATCCCAACTTTGGGCAGGTCATTAAATTTCTCTGAATATTAGTTTCCCTACCTGGAAGATAAGATTCGCAAAGCCTACTTTGTACGAGTCCTTGTAAAAAATAAAGGCCACATCTGTAAAGAGCCAAAGCACACTGTATTTAATGAATGTTAAGCAGGGCACAGATACAGGTGGGACATGCAGAATGCCCGCTTAGTATGCCAATAATGACCTTTCTCCAGGCAAAATGCCAATTTAGTCCTTTCCGTCTTTATACCTTTACTATTCCAGTAAGTAGGACCGAACTCTAGATTATGTGGAGAAAGAAAGGATGTTTTAACTGCTCTCACTAAAAATCAGTAACCAAAGGAGAAAATAGAGCCTTTCAAATTCCTTACTGGGCATATTCCATGGGGATAATCACATATACTTTTCAACAGTCTCAACATGAAAAATAAATGATAGAAAGCAGTGCTGTTCTTTCTGCATCCTGAAAAAAGTTTGCCTTGAATAATAAGTATTTCCAAACTCTATTTTCAGATTCCCCGATGACAAGAGGGGGACGACCCAACCTTATCTGTACATCCTTTCCACCTGGTGTGAAATGTTAATCTCTGAAATGTATGTACTTCTCGCTCACTCTACCTATACAAGCAGCCCTCACGCTTCCAAGTTAAAGCAGTTTTAAGTCTTCTCAGAGTTCTTCTCTCGGGCATGTCCTCAATTTGACCCAAATAAAAACTTTTTTCTTCAATTTATAGAGGTCCAGGTGTTCTCCGTTGACAATCTCAAATTTTACCATTTCAAAACCCCCGGAGAGGGAAAAGCAGTGGATAAACAACTTCAGCAAGTAGACATACGCAGCTCCCGTCCGCAGAAGGGACCTCTCTCTTATAAAGCGGGGGGATGCGCTCACTATTTCTCAAAGTATCCCCGGGAGCCCGCTAACAGCTTAGGGTGCTGAGGGCGCCCTCCCAGTCCAGCAAGTCCAGCCGACCCGGAGAGCAAACAACGGGCAGACGCGCCTCCTCCTCCCCCACCCGCAGCCGCAGGAAAAGGCTGAGCCCGGCGAGGCGGAAGCTCCAAGGCACCGGGAGAGACCCGGAGGCAGCGCAATCTCGGCGGCTCGGGGCCGGCCTCGCACTGCCCTGAGGCGGCTGCGGGCCCTCCTCACCTGGACGTCGGCCCTGCCACTCGGCCCACAGCAGGGTCAGGTCGCCATCGGCCCGCAGGAAGCGCACCAGCTGCACCACCAACGCGAGCAGCGCGCACAGCGCCAGTAGCCAGAGCAACAAGTCCCAGCTCATCGCGGCCGCGCGCCCGGCTCCGCGGGAGAAGACGGACCGCGCCCCAGCGGCGCCGCAGCTCCGGGATCCGTGCGGCCGCCTCCCGCTCCGCCCTCGAGCAGCGCCGCCGGGCCCCGCCCAGCCGCACCACCTCCGGGATCCCCCCCCCTCCCTGCTGCGCGCGTGGGCGTGGGGTGTACCCGCACGTCGGGCCAAGAGTAGCCGGCCCAGCCGCTGCTGCGCAAGTGCTGCCTGCGTGTGCGTCCAAGAAAGGGTTGCGGTAGGAGCAAAAGGCTTGGATTTGTAATATCAAAACCGATTCTTTAGCAGTTGTTTTGAGGTCAGTTTTCAGGGCTCTGGCTGTGTGCACAGGAAGACCACAAATATTTCGACCCAAGGACGCAGCCTCCTCCTCCCCCTTTTTCTTCAACTTAAATGAATCGAGCAAACCTTCAAATCGACCCAACCCAACCCCCATCGAATTAACACAGTCTCTGAGGTAAATTGGTCCCGTGTCAACTTAAATTTGGAAATCACGTTGCAAATGACATTTGCCTCGTTGCTGGACCGGAAAGTGCAACTTCGGCCATGACTGGCCATGAGCGCTAGCGCTGGGAGCTTGGATTGGGAAGCTGAGCCAGACGCAGTTGAAGTTTGTCACTGCGCAAAGCTGATGAAATCGTTTACTTATCTGTGCACACAAAGAATATGGAAGATGACTTAAATGAAAAAGTGCCCGTGATGTGGCTCATACACAGTAATTAATTCTTTTGTAATTATTACTATTCATTAAGTACCATTATTATTTATTTATTGTTTCAATTATTATAATTTCTTAGACTTCAACCTGAAAGTCAGGGACTTTGTTTACAAACTTGTATATTCTGCACCCATAAAGTTCCCCTCGCACGTGAGAGCGATAAGAATGTTTAAATTGTGATGAATCAGAAATTGTTAGATGGTGTTGGATTCCTCGAGGAAGCTGTGAGCTAGCGAAACTTTGATCTCAACTGATTGTTTACCCCAATTACAACTTGCAATAATATTGCTAGGAGTTGCCCTCATTGGTTTGTCACCTTTGCAATAGGGGTTTATCTTCCTTATGAAGAATGGCTTTTAAAATAAGATGCTTAAAAATACCACACTGAGTCTCGCGATAGTGAACAAACTCTGTTTCCTCTGAGCCTATTTCCCTTCTTGTAAAATATAAGGGTTGAGTTAGATTTAGTGTTCCAAGTCAGACACCATACTGCGGATGGGTAACTGGATTCCTATCACAAACTCCAGCTGTTGGGAGGGTGAAAGGGGAACAAAGCTGCACGTTGCAATTAGGGCAGTGGGAGATGGAACAGCAGGTTCAGGACTAGGAAAAACCCACCAAAAGAATATGATCTCTAATCTGTCCAGCCCTACATATTAAGAAGTCTATGTGAGCTCTGAATGTCTAAGTCTCAAAAATGTGTCTTTGCACCTTAGCTAATTTGGCTCAATGGCCAGAGCACCAGCCACAGACTGAAGGGTCCTGGGTTTGATTCCCATCAAGGGCTGGATCCTCGGCCCTGGATGTAGGAGGCAACCAATCGATGTGCCTCTCTCACATTAATGTTTATCTCTCCCCCTCCCTTCCATTCTCTCTAAAAATCAATGGAAAACATCCTTGGGTAAGGATTAACAAAAAAATAAATGTATCTTCACTTTTTAATCTGATAATTTGTCCAGTATAAATGTCTCATTCATTCCAGTGTATGTACTTATTGTAAACTCATATACATAATTTTAGGTACATGCATTTATAAGCTGTGATGGTTAATGTTATGTGTTGACTTGGCTAGGCCATGGTGTCCAGTTTTTGGTCAAACACTTGTCTAATTGCTGTTATGAAGGTGTTTTGTATATGTGATTAACATTTAAATTAGTAGACTTTGAAAAAAGCAAATTAGCCTCTATAATGTGATAGTTCTCATCCAATCAGTTGAAGGACTTAAGTAAAAAAACAAAACAAAACCTAAAAAAATACAAACCAAGAAGATGGAGTTCTGACTTCAGACCACCTTTGAACCTGAGCTGCAGTATCAGCTCTCCCTTCAGTCTCAGCCTGCTGGCAAACTTCAGACTTAATGGCCCCCACAATCAGTGAGCCAGTTCCTTACAGTAAATCTTTCTGTATATATATGTATATATGTGTGTATGTATTTCCTATTGGTTCTATTTCTGTGGAGAACCCTGACTAATACCCAAACTATAACAAAACCAGACAGTCATGTCACCTCACAGCAGTTCATGCATTGGAAAATGAAAACAACAAATTAATATACAAATTTCAACATCAGAAATTTTAATTTCCCTGAAGAGAGGCATAATTCATTTTGGAATTCAACTATGTTTAAAGAATCTGTTACTCTCATCAGAAAAACAACGATTGTAACTAATATCTTTGCAGTGCAAAATTGTCCATTCTCTTCACCAGTGAGAAAAATCCAGCCTCCGAATCCGCTGCCTCTGGGGAAGATTCTCAGCAAGATTTTCATAAATACTAGCCATCAGAATTTCCTCTTCCCATTTGGCACAGAATTTGTCATAAAACTTGGAGCCAAAGTGCTCAATGCAACAAAGGACAGATAAACAAATGAGCGAGTCTCCTGAGGCTAGTGGGGCAGTGGAACTCCAGTCTCTCCTGGATCAGTCCATTCATGAGCTGACAGAATTTTAATCATTTAAATATAAAATTTCAATAATGGAAAAAAAACTGATTCAAACATAAGCCACATTATTTCTTCTATGAACGGGGAAATGTAAGCAACTGGCAGGAAACAGGGAGAGAATCACTGCAGCTTAGTTCCCCTTGTCGATTTCCTTTGGGAGCAGTATTGGCTGCTCCTTCTCCTCAAGTCTTGTTTTTTGTTTGTTTTGCTTTTGCTTTTTTGTGTGTTTTTTTAATATTTTATTTCAGAGTAGAAGGCAGAGGGATAGAGAGATAGAAACATCAATGATGAGAAAGAGAGAATCATTGATCAGCTGCTTCCTGCACATCCCACACTGGGGATCGAGCCTGCAGCCCAGACATGTGCCCTGACCCGGAATCTAACTGTGACTTTCTGGTTCATATGTCGATGCTCAACCACTGAGCCATGCCAGTGGATAAGTCTTGTTGTTGTTGTTTTTTTCATGAGGCCAGAACAGTGATGTGGTCATCACGTGAGTCACCACAAGCCAAGGCAATGGTCGGTGAGTTAGGACAGGGTCCTTTCACAATTAGGGAAAAAAGACTGAAATCATATGCTCTATTTCAGCACCCTACATGATTCTGACAACACACAAACTTATTCTCGGCAGAAGTATCTGTTTTGGCAAACTACATTCTAGTTTGGGGCTAAATCCTCCCCTATCCAAACCTTGATTCACATCTTAATAGTAAACAACACTATAAAAACAGAATGAAATCAAAACACCATGGTCTAATTCAGCCGTGGGCAAACTACGGCCCGCGGGCCGGATCCAGCCCGTTTGAAATGAATAAAACTAAAAAAAAAAAGACTGTACCCTTTTATGTAATGATGTTTACTTTGAATTTATATTAGTTCACACAAAAACTCCATCCATGCTTTTGTTCCGGCCCTCCGGTCCAGTTTAAGAACCCATTGTGGCCCTGAGTCAAAAAGTTTGCCCACCCCTGGACTCTAATTACACAAAATGTTAAGATGCTATTCTTGACTAATATCCACTAGAAAGAGCTTCAAAACATTTAATTGCTCCCTACTTACCACCTGCATGTATTGAACAGGCAACAGCAGCAACTTTCTTATTTGTTTGTTTTTTTTAAATTTATCTTTATTGTTGAAAGTATTACAAATGTTCCCTTTCCTCCCATTCTCCCTCCACCCACAGCCCCAACCCCAGGCCTTCACCAAACTATTGTCTGTATCCATAGTTTATGCATATAGGTTCTTAGGTTAATCTCTTCCTGCCCCCTCCCCTCCTTTCCTCTGAGATTCATCAGTTTGTTCCATGCTTCCATGTCTCTAGATCTGTTTTGTTCACCCATTTATTTTGTTCATTAGATTCCACATAGGAGTGAGATCAGTGATATTTGACTTTCTCTGACTGGCTTCTTTCACTTAGCATTATACTCTCCAGGTCCCTCCATGCTGTCTCAAAGGGTAAGAGATCCTTCTTTTTCACAGCTGCAACTTTCTGATTCTTAAGCATTTAAAAGCAAGAGAGTTTTCAATCACAAACCTCACAGGGACCCAGTTAGAGTGCATAGAAACTAGGTCATGGCTGAGAACAATGAATTGTCAAATGGAGAAAGTTCCAGGCGTTCATGCAGTAGAACTTGCGGCCTCTCTAATTCCTGGAATACCTTGTATGCTCTAATGACTATTTTCCTTGGCAGAAGTAAAATACAACTTTAAAACAATAATGAAAGTGAAAAAGACCCTCCTCATTTTTTTATTTTCCAGTCTTGCCTACCAAACTTTCCTTTTCATCTTGAAATGTGTTAAAGAATATTACTTGCAGTAATTACATTTCCTTAAACAGCTCTTCCTTCTCTTTCCAATTCCTCTGCAAACCTTCACTCCCTCTTCTTCTCCACTTCCATTCTTCTCTAGAAAATTTCTTTCCGGCTACCTAGAGACAATCACTTCCTCCCTAGTCTCACCTCTTTTACAATTACTTCTGATGGGCACTGTATCTGATCCTGTTCTCTAATTATTTTCAGGGTTAATATATTATTGTCCCAATGGAGCTTTAAGCTCCTTGAGATAAAGTAGCAAAACTTGTGTCTTTTGAAGCACCTGCAATATTTAGCTTAATGTTAAGATGAAGGCAGTTGTTGTCAAACCTCAGAGGGAAAGTAGGGGAGGTTGGGGGTAAGGAGAGAGATCAGCCAAAGGACTTGTATGCATGCATATAAGCCCAACCAATGGACACAGACAACTGGGGGGCGAGAGTATGAGTGGGGGAGGGGGGGGGGTATGCACTCTAACTGGGTCCCTGTGAAATTTGTGATTGAAAACTCTCTTGCTTTTAAATGCTTAAGAATCAGAAAGTTGCAGCTGTAAAAAAGAAGGATCTCTTCTTTTAAAAAAAATTAGCTGACAAATAGTTATTTAAAAATCCATTAAGGAAAACTATTAATGCAGACAGGTATGTAATTAAGGAAGTCCTCAATGTTTATTAGTAATAAATAGCTAATAAAAATTTTAGTAAAAAAACAAAAACAAAAAGATGAAGGCAGTTGTGTGTAAGAAAATTGTCAACTTCCATAATAAAAGCATTCTATAAAAATAACTTTAAAAATCCAGATCCTGCCAAAACTGGTTTGGCTCAGTGGATAGTGCGTCGGCCTGCGGACTGAAGGGTCCCAGGTTCGATTCCGGTCAGGGGCATGTACCTGGGTTGCAGGCACATCCCCAGTGGGAGATGTGCTGGAAGCAGCTGATCGATGTTTCTCTCTCATTGATGTTTCTAACTCTCTGTCTCTCTCCCTTCCTCTCTGTAAAAAATCAATAAAATATATTTAAAAAAAAAAATCCAGATCCTCCAAGGTTGGCAGTCTCTGGTGGGAAAGAGAAAGATCCTAAGAGTGAAAAGAGTGACTGAGGAAGTCTGGGGAGAGAATATTCTCCCTCAAGAGCAAGAAGCTCCTCAAAAAAATAAAAATAGAACTACCATATGATCCAGCAATCCCACTTCTGGATATTTATCCAGAGGAATAAAAACACTAACTCAAAAAGATATCTGTACTCCCATATTTATTGCAGTATTATTTACAATAGCCAAGACATGGAAACAACCTAAGTGTCCATCGATGGATGACTGAATAAAGCAAATGTGGTGTACGTGTACAATGGAATATTGTTCAGCCATAAAAAGAAGGAAATCTTACCCTTTGCAGCAACATGGATGGACCATGAGGGCATTATGCTAAGTGAAGTTAGAGAAAGACAAATATTGTATGATCTCACATGTGGAATCTTAAATAAATAACCTTGAGCTCAAAGATACAGAAAGCAGATTAGTGGTTTCCAGAGGCAGGGGCTGGAGTGTGTGTGAAATGGGAGAAGGTGGCCAAAAGGTACAAACTTTCAGTTACTGTATAGATAAATAAGTCCTGGAGATGTAATGTGTAGCATGGTGACTATAGTTAATAATACTGTATTGTGTATTTGAAAGTTTAAGAGAATAGATCTTAAAAGTTCTCATTGTAAGAAAAAAAATGTAGCTCTGTGTGGTGATGGATGTTAATTAGACTTATTGTGGTGATTTCAGTATATACAAATATCGAATCATTCTGTTTTACACCTAAAACTAATACAATGTTATATGTCAATAATACCTCAATAAAAATGTGATGAATTACTCATTCAAAAAAATATGTCTGTGTTGGGAGACCCATAGTTGGTGTATTAAATTAAGAATACGCAAATTAGGACCTGCTGAATGAGAAGGCACAAGCCACCCCCACTGGGTCAGCAGATCCCTCAGCATCCAAGCTTCACTTGGGAATGTCAAAGTCCTGGAGGTGTTTTGATAGCACAATTTCAGTACACTCACACAAAGGAAGTAATGTCACAGGATCTATTACTTACAGCTCCAAGAATGTGGGTGGGGTGGAGGTGGTTAGGCGTGAACCAGGGGGAAGGCAGTTCTCTGTCCCAGGTCACAAGTGGCAGGAGATAGAGATTAGGGTAGCAAGCACCTATTATATACTAGAGGCCCGGTGCACAAAAATGTGTGCACTCAGGTGGGTCCCTCAGCCCAGCCTGTGCCCTCTCACAGTCTGGGGCCCCTCGGGGGCCCCTTCCCCTGGCTGCTGGCACCAATTTTCCTCT
The DNA here is from genome assembly GCF_964212035.1 of Myotis nattereri. NCBI lineage: Eukaryota > Metazoa > Chordata > Mammalia > Chiroptera > Vespertilionidae > Myotis > Myotis nattereri. Next base: position 34,817,042 of record NC_138075.1, on the reverse strand, counting down.
GGTGCCCGGAGAGGCCTGGGCCCCAGGGGCATGGTGGAGGCCAGCGCAGCGGGCTTCCCTCTTTGCTCTTTGCTCGCCAAGCTGGCCTTCGCTTGCTGCTCCTGTCCGGGGCCAGCTGGCTTCACTCCGTTGCTTGGTGCCTACGTATGCAAATTAACCACCATCTTTGTTGGCGGTTAACCGCCATCTTTCTTGGCAGTTAGTTTGCATATCGCCCTGATTAGCCAATGGGAAGCATAGTGAATGACCCTTTTTGTCTTTTATTAGATAGGATAAGGTGGTTCAAGTAAAGATCAAGAGCTCAACTCAAAGTGGTTATTTTAAAAGGTGCCCTGGGAAAAGCAAAGTGGGAATGTGGGACAAATCTCCTAAGGACTCTGGTCCTTATCTAAATGTTGACTATGGATGGGAGCAGGGTTGTCACGCAGTAAAATGCCTTCACAGCAACTCAAAATAACTGTTTTCTTATCAAAATGACTCCCATCTATAGTTGGGTGTCCCCAAATCAGAGACTCACATGAACCTGCAAGGCAGAGTGTCAGCAACAACTACAACCCATCTGCCCTAATCTTTTGCCTCCACTCCCACTTGTCCATAACTGATTCCTGCAGAATCAACTGTGGAAGCCTCACTGCTTCCACCCACCATTGCAAGAACATCAAGTCTGGTGTCAAGGTTTCTGTCTACAAGGCTCCATTCTGCAGGATGCAAGACCATCCATCACTGGTCTTCAAGAAGGAAATAGAGCATCTCCTCCCTCCCCATGCCTTATGTGCTGTTCTCTGTGCTCAGTTTCACAAGGGCTGGTGTAAGTCCACTGGATCCTGAGTGTCCCACACCCTTTTCTCCAGAGCTTCAGACCAGCCCACTGACCAGTTAGGGACAGCAGCCACCACTGATACTCTGAATCATCGTCCCTAGCACAAGTCCCGAAGAAGCGAAGTCAATGAAGGAACACTAATGGGGATTGGAATTGGGGGAGTGGGGCACGGTGTCTACACCACCTTAGTCTAGCTCTGCGGTCAGAAATGTTTCTTAAGTACTGGGAGTGAGGCAGCACAGACATCTGGATGTTCAGAGAGCAAAGCTGATGGCTGTGCTTCTCCTTTATAACAAAGGCACTTTTGCTGCTGAATTCAAAGTATCCTGGACAAAACCACCTGTTGTCTGTTAAGACAGACAGAAAAAAGAAGGAAGGGAGGGAGGGAGGGAGGGAGGGATAGGAGGGAGGGAGGGAGGAAGGGAGGGAGGGAGGGAGGGAGAAAAGAAGGAGAGAGAAAGAAAAGGAGAGGTTTTCATAAGTAGATTTTGCATTCATATTCATATTGAAGGTGCCCATGAATAAGTCAGCACTGCCCTCTACTGGATGATCTGTGTTTATTACTCAATAGTTTGTCCAAGATGATTTAAATAGAATTTTTGATATTTTTTCTTAACTTCAATGAAAGGTGCATGGACACCAGGATCCCTGAGCTGTCTGGATATTCCTTCATGTCTCTTAATATGGTCTCTTAACATTTGATAAAATGTTCCTCAAAAGACTCCTGCATTTTCTATTTTTAGAATTATAATTTAAAAAATGAATTCCAATGCATTAACAAAGAGAAAGAGTCAGAGAGACAACAGAAAAATAAAGGTAGAGATGAGTGAGAGAGAGCTACAGAGACAGAGGCAATTCTCTTCAGAATAAATGGGGACTGCTGTCTAACTTTGGCAACCTCAAAGATAAAGTCAAGTAAATAAATACTTTCTTTGTGACATCGCCAGCTGCAGTTCTTATAGTGCATATGCTAATTCTAGCTCATGGGACAAACCTTTTACCTTCTTGAAAGAAAATGTCAGCTGTGAGCTCGGTCAGGTATTGGTCCTCCTGCTGTGGAAATGCTATGCTTCTATCAAAACAGATTAAATTGTGGTTTGTTGAGAGTCAACATAAAGCCAACTGAAATGTAGCCCCAATTTTGACTTATAAGGTAGGAAAAATAAATAGTACTTAAAAGATCCTACTAGATGAGTATCTCTTAGGAAGAAAGAGAAGGAAAGAAGGAAGGAAGGGATGGAGGGAGGAAGGTAGGAAGGAAGGAAGCCTCATATAAATTAAACTATATCCCATAAATTACAGTGACAAGAACACCTAGGTGCAATCTTAAAAAAACAAATGCAAATGCAGAATGAGCCACCATTTGTGGGTTAAAGACTTCCAAACCAGACCCTCCAACCCCAACCTCCATCATCTCACCCAGAAGCATGATCCTGGAAGGACATGTGGTTTGGCACAGACAACCTGGATTCCAATTCCACCTCTGCCATTGTGTGGGCTTGAGGAACACCTTGCTTTCCTTATCTGTAAAGTGGAGATAGCGATACACAACTCACAGAGTCTGAGGAAAATTAAGTGAAATAAAGCATGTAAATCATTTAACATAGTATCTGGCATATATTAGTTTTAAAGAAAATACTGTTTTCTCCAAACTCCTATATCCACCCAGTTACTAGACAACTAAAGGTGACATGCAGCACATCATGTTCAAGCAACAAGTGTAAAACTCCTGTCCCAGCCCTGACCGGTTTGGCTCAGTGGATAGAGCTTTGGCCTGCGGACTCAAGGGTCCCAGGTTCGATTCCAGTCAAGGGCATGTACCTTGGCTGTGGGCACATCCCCAGTAGGGAGTGTGCAGGAGGCAGCTGATCGATGTTTCTCTCTCATCGATGTTTCTAACTCTCTATCCCTCTCCCTTCTTCTCTGTCAGAAATCAATAAAATATATTTTAAAAAATAAAAATAAAACTCTTGTCCCTCAAACCCTCTTTCCTAATTAGTTTCACCATTATTCATTCACCAGGTGTCCACCAGACACTTGAACATTACCCTGTATGCCCTTATCCCACTTGCCTCGACATCTGCTTGAAAAACACCTCCTCTGCCTTTAATGCTCAGTTCAAATGTCACCTCTCCTGGGAAGAGCCTGTATTTTTCTGCTCCTCTCAGACTAAGTTTTTTTATCTGGTCCCATTTTCCCAAAGCACCCCATATATATGTCTCTTAGAGAAGTGGCTACACCACGTTGTTGTAACTTGGTTCTCTTTCCCACTGGGCTGTGAATATTTTTAAGTAGAGATTGTGTCTTATTCATAGTTTTACTTCCAAGTTCCAGCATTGTACCTGCCACATGCAGTTGCTGAAAAACATCTTACCTAATAATAGACAAACATGCAAATTGACTGTACCTTCACTACACCTCAAGCCATGCCCACCAGCCAATCAGAGTGACTATATGCAAATTAACCCAACCAAGATGGGGCCAGCAGCCACGGAGCTGGAGCAAGCAAGAAGCTTGGTTGCCCCAATGATGGAGGAAGCCAAGCTTCCCGGCCGACTGCTGCCTCCTCTCAAGGCAACAAAGTTTCAATTGTAGAAGGTAAATAAACCTCAGATACCTGCTTCCAGCCTCCATGGCCACTGAGCTGGAGCCAGGGGGAGGCTTGGTTGCCCCGGTGATGGAAGAAGCCAAGCTTTCCAGCCGGCTGCTGCCTCCTCTCAAGGCAACAAAGTTTCAATTATAGAAGGTAAATAAACCCCAGATGCCTGCTTCCAGTCGCCATGGCCACGGAGTGAATAAAACAAACACAAAAAAAGGAAAGGCTGGGAGCTTTGGTCACCGAGGGGCTTGGTCAGTCTGAAAACAGCCCTCAGCCCCTCACCCAGGCTGGCCAGGCACCCCATTGGGGACCCCTACCCTGAAAGGGGCTGTGGCCAGCCTGAAAATAGCCATCAGCCCCTCACCCAGGCTGGCCAAACCCCCATGGGGTGAGGGCCCCCATTGGGGGGCTTGACCAGCCTGCAAACAGCCATCAGCCCCTCACCCAGGCTGGCCAGGCACCCCAGTGCGGACCCCCACCCTGATCCGGGACATCCTTCAGGGTAAACCAGCCGGCCCCCACCCATGCACAGGCCTCTATCCTATACAATAAAAGGGTAATATGCAAATTGACCCTAACAGCAGAATGACTGGGAATGACTGGTCACTATGACACACATTGACCACCAGGGGGCAGATGCTCAATGCAGAAGCTGCCCTCTTGTGGTCAGGGCGCTCTCACATGGGGAACTCTGCTCAGCCACAAGCCAGGCTGATAGCTGCCAGTACAGCAGTGGTGGCGGGAGCCTCTCCTGCCTCCTCAGCAGCACTAAGGATGTCCGACTACAGCTTAGGTCTGCTCCCTGTTGGCAAGTGGACATTCCCTGAGGGCTGCAGGGCTGCCAGAGTGATGTCTGACTGTCAGCTTGGGCCCGTTCCCCCAGGGAGCGGGCCTAAGCCAGCAGGTGGACATCCTCCGAGGGGTCCCAGACTGCAAGAGGGCATAGGCCAGTCTGAGGGACCCCTCCCCTCCTGAGTGCACAAATTTTTGTGCACCAGACCTCTAGTTTCTAGAATAAATGAATAAATGGATGCATAGGTGAATGAGTATGTTGTTTGAGTTTCTGAAATGCTAATCTCGCCCCTTTCCCCTGTGGAGCAATAGAGTTGGGAGTCAGACTGAGAATGCCACATGTTTCTGCAGCCAGGATCAGGGTTCCTATTCCTTCCCCCAACTTTAGACTTCTAGGCCCTGAAAGTCAGACAAGATTTGCTAAGCAGCCACCTTCCCACAGAGGAAATGGCCACCTGCGTATACCTGGCAAGCACAGAGAAGAGACAGGCCTGCCCCTGGAAGCCCGCCCTTGGGTGCTTACCCACAGAACCAGGGGCAGAAGAAAAGGATTGCTATTTGCAGGCAGTGCAGTTCTAAAGATGAGAATGCATACACTAGTGCAAGTTTCCTGTGCAAGGAGCCAGCTGAGGGGCAGGCAGGGGGCGGGAGGGAAGGAGGGGGCGCTGAAATTCAGCCCACACACCACTAGCCAAGTTGGACACACGGGTTTGAGTCTGTGTTATATAAAAATATTGTCTGCTGCCCTGGCTGGGCAGTTCAATTGGTTGGAGATTCATTCCATACACCAAAAAGGTTGTATGTTACATTCACAGTCAGGGCACATACCCAGGTCACAGCTTCAATCCGTGGTTGGGGCACATATGGGAGGTAACCGATAGATGTCTTTCTCTCTCTCCATCTCTCTCTCCCTCTCTCTTCTTCTCTCTCTAAAATCGTATATTTGTCTGCTAATCAAGCTCTGTGTTCAGAGGGCTGTGTCCATCCAGAGGGGAATCTTTGTCTCATTTGTACTAAAGCTCCAGGTGAACTCAATGGGACTCTACTAAATATGCTTTTCTCAAATCGCATCAATCAGATGGGTCTTCCCTTCCCCTTGCAGAAGTAAGGACAGAAGTTCCCTTCCCACTTTTTCCAAAAGGTTAGATGTTTCATTTTTTAGGAGGTAGGAGAAGAAGGGAAGAGTTCTCCCTAAGAAAAATAGGTGGGGAAAAGAGAATGACTGCTAATTGAACATCTACCATGTACCAGGCACTGGAGCACATGATTTGGATAAACCATTTCATATCATTCACACAATTCTGTAAAAATCGCTATCTTCAGATGAGCATACTGAGGGTTAGAGCTGGCAGACCACCCCTCCAAAAGTGATGACACTTGGCTCCAAAGCCCAGCACTACCCCACCCCCATGATACTCTGACTCATCCAACAGATGGCTTATTCTGTAGAATTCCTAGGAGCTGAAGAGCATGAAGTTGAGCAATGCAGACACAAACTATTATCCCAATGTTCTGAACTGAGAGATGCTATCAAGGAAGCACCGAATTTTCAAACAGGAGCATTCCAAAAGTTCATCCCAAAAAAAGCAAATGCTTTTTCTAAGTTCTAAATGAAGTTTGGGTTCTTGGGCTAGCTCACAAAATTGTTTTTAATGTAGTTTGGAACCTTAAGCACTGAAATAGAGCTTCTATGAACATTGATCACTACTGGGCACCCTCGTGAGCTGTCAGTAACCAAGATGGGCTGACTGACTGTGTATATAAGCGACTTGTAAGACAGATGGAAGCAAGGACAGAAGACAAGGAACATAAAACGAAGGGTCTATGTAAAAAGTCCCACAAATAAGGTTTTGAAAATCTCTTTTGCAGGGCTTCTCAGTCCCATCACTAACACATTGGACCGGACAATTCTTTGTTGTAGGAGGCTGCTGTGTGCATTGTAGAATATTTAGCAGCATCCCTGGCCTCAATCCACAAGATGCAGTAACAATGTCCCACCACCTGTTTACAGGAAAGAAAGGTTCCTTGTGGGATCAAAAATCACTCTCCATTGAGACACTGAAATGCAATGGTCACTGAACAATGGCTTACAACCACTTCAGTTTTCTACAACTCTCACAGGCCAGAAGCCCACGTTTCTGTGGATAAACTACTAATAGGCAAGACACATAACATTTTTTAAAAGTAAAACACAAGTTCTGAGGGTTGTGACGAATAATTTTTAATACCTGGAAAGATTTAATACCTTTAAACCTCTAGGTATTTTTAATACTTAGAAAGATTTAATGCCATTTTCTTAAATAAGGGATAATTGAAAATTGCATTCCGGTCAAAATATACTGTTCCCAGGAACAGTCTAAGATATTTTAGGTGAATTATGATACTCTTGTTTTCAGATGGTGATTTAGCACCAACAATGGGCCTTTTCTTTGGCCGTAAACAGAAAAATGTGGGTGTGGACATAATGAAGCAATTGTATGGTTTGAAATAGTGACTAACTCACACCCCTCATTGAGAGAGGGTCATGCTACCTTCACAGAGCAGTCCAAGAAAATTCCCATGATGCTAAGCCACATAGAAGAGTTTCTGATTCTACAAAATACTTTGAGTCCCCTACTTTTTTCTTTCATCCCACTATTCTCTGTTTTCAAATGAACAAAATGTGGTGAAGTTTTCTTCAGAGGCCATCAAGCTAAGGCCCAATTGCCGCTGGGCAGAGTTCAACCTCTCTTTTATATGAAAATTAAAATTTTTATCTGATCAACTTCAAAATCTCCATTAAGAGATGAATGCAGAGGTAGCAAGTTGCTGTGGCTCTCTAAATGTTCCACAAAGCAAGGGAAGTCTCCTGAGTCTTCCATAGACATGAGATATTCTCACCTGAAAGCTGAATTCTGTAAGGTAGCTGTTACCATTAAACTGATCTCTCTTCTCACCACATCCCCTAGTACCACAGCTTTCAAAGAGAGTTGAAAACATTCACCTATATGAACAGAATGGAGTTGTTACGAGATGGGATTCGGGAGCCACATCTGGACCTGGGTCCAGAATCTCAGTTCTGCCGTTTACCGGCTCATGACCTTGGACCCTCACTTCATCCTCTGTGTGCATGTTTCCTCATCTATCCAGTGGAGATACTAAAAGTGCCTACTTCTTAATTTTGTTATGATGAGTAAATTATTTAACATTTGTAAAGTGCATAGAATGGTGTCTAACATCTAGCAAATGCTATAAAAATATCTGTTGCCCAGCCGGTGTTGCTCAGTGTTTGAGTGCTCACCTATGAACCAGGAGGCCATAGTTTAATTCCTCCTGTTCAGGGCATATGTCCAGGTTGCGGGCTCAATCCCCAGTGTGGGGCAGGCAGAAGGCAGCTGATCAATGGTTCTCTCTCCTCATTGATGTTTCTATCTCTTTCTCCCTCTCTCTTCCTCTCTGAAGTCAATAATATATATATATATTTAAACAAAATTATAAAATAAATAAAGCAACATGAGGCTTTTGCCCCATTATTGCAATTATTGCCCTAGGAGAAAATTAGGTAATAGACTTTTTGTCTTTCCTACCCACACTTTCTTTGTTCAGTCCCTTCTCCCTTTTTCTGTTTACCTTGAGTTCCCTTTCCAGATTTCTACCAGGGTGTTAGCAAATCACAACTGGTGATGTTTCAGGTGCTAGTCTAAGTTTCCGTCTCTAAGGGGACTTTGAATTCCCCTTGGAGACTGAGAAAGGCTGAAAAGTCACCAGTGCTTAAAAAAAAATGAATCCCCAATTCTAACATGTCATCTACAAACTGTATTTTCAGCTGGGGACACCCTTAAGAGCTTGGTCTGCACACTCCTGAGGCTGGCCCTGGGGAGAATGGTAATGTGAATTCATACCTTTGAGCTTAAAATTTAAATTAAAAATAATAATAATAAACAACCCAAATTTCTGTATTCTAGTATATGACAGTTGTGGCACTATCCTGAAATGAGTCATCCTAGCCCAAGTTAGAAGCAGACATAAATTCCAGATGTCAAAAATTTTTTATTTCTTCACTAAATAAAAAAGCAAGAAAGATGGAGTGTGATTATTTTTTATTATGGCTTCTTTTACTAGCTGTTAATGTTTACTCACTTCTGATTTTTCTAAGATTATCCCCTTGTACGCTGTGGCCTAAATGCATTTAAATTGCCTTTGAATATCCCAAGCAATCCTTACTACCATGGAAACAGAGCCAAGGATATGCAAGATGACTCCTCTGGGGCATAATTTGGTGCTTTAGATACTTCTGATTGGTTACTCCCTGCTCCACCACCCCTTCTCTAAAATGGAATCATGGTGGTTGGATTTATTTTTATTAGCCATGGGAGCACACAATTCACTGAGTAGTGGAAAATGCCATTCATCCATCAAAGCCCTTCCACAGACATTCACAATCATGGGCAGCATTAACAAGAGCAAATCTGTCTGTGTCAGAAAGTATGGGCAGATTGATCCAGGAGAATTTAGGCATGTGCTCAAAGGTCTATGAGGTAACCTGTATCTTTTGTGCTTTTATTAGTGGAGGAGAAAAGAAGTATGGCCTGGTGCCCTAAAGAAATGCTGCCTAATGCCCTGGCTCTTGAGAATGTGACTTGGCAGTTGTACAATTCTGTATAAAGGGCATATGAGATAGGAACAATTAGGGACCAAAACTGAGACGTAACCAATTTCTGACTCAGTTGTTACAGTATTTATAACCCTAATAAAATAACTTTGCTATATTCCCCCCAGCCCCCACATATGTAAAATGGCCATTTATAGCATGTAGAATTAGGCTTGGGTTTCATTTGAGGTCCATATTTATAAGTGAATGATCTTTTGGATGAAAGATTTGACATAAAGAACAAATATTATTTCCCTTGCCTGTCTCATCATCCATGATTAAGATGGGAGAAAAATGTCAAGGTCACATCTATCTTTCTTTTTCAAAAAATACCACCTGAGCATGAATATCTATCTCAGCCCCTTAAAAGCATAATCCTCTTATTTTTCCTAAGATAATTGGATTTATGAAATGTACAAAGGCATAAAATATATATTTGTGATTTTTGATTCATTTTTTTCTTCCCCTTTTAGAGTTACTTGTAATTCTCTGGGCATATGTCAATAGACCAGCTGCTTCTTAGAATAAATGATATCATGGCAATGAAAGGACACAAAGGCCAGACAAGCTGAGCCTACCTGACATTCCCCTTGCGTAGAAATGATTGTGACATTTAGATGTTGAAGGATGAAAAATTGACAATGAAGGTTAATCTCTACGTTATACAAAAGCTTCTAGGCATCTATGAGAAATATATTAATAAATATATTCCAGATATATCTAATAGAAATGTTTATAATATTTTTCATAAATAAAAAAGTGGATTGATAGTTTACGTGAGTGGTTGTAAAATTAGCACATAGAAACTTGGAAAGAAATTGAATTAGTAATCAGATAAATGAAAAAAGGAACTATCATGTAACTGATTAGTAAAAACAATTTAGTTATATAATGCTGGCAGTGATGAAAGGTGAGGCAGACATATATCATGTCTGTGGCCACCAATATCTTTTGATCAACCTTCTTATATTTAGAGAAGTTGTCTTATTGTGAGTCCTGACTCTTTAGGAAAATACACAACTCATTTTTCCAAGCTGCTTTGAAACAGGGATGTAGCCATGCCACCTACAGCTATATCCAATTAAGAGTTTGATATAGAAGAAGGACACAGGAGGGAGCAGATTGTTATGCCCAGAATTCAAGATCCCCAAGAAACCACGCCAGGGAGCCAGTCCGATGCAAAAGCAGAAGGTCCTTTATTGAGTTAGCTAACCCGACCCAGGCCTCCAGTCGATGCAGAGACCCGAAACCGAGTGCCACCCATGAGAAAATCAGGGCTTTAATAGTGAAGGGAGGGGAGCTGACTGTGGGCCCTGCCGATTGGCCAGGCGCAAGTCAGGTCTTGTTACACAAGATGTGGTCATCTCTATGGCGCGCACATCCCTTGCTTGTCATTGGTTAGTTCAAAGAAATCCCGGGCGTGGCCAGCAGGGGCCTGGGCTTCCGGGAAGAAGGCACTCTTCTGAGCACATGGCCTCTGCCCCAACATGGAGGATCCAGGGTAAGATGGAGGGCATAGCCCTCGCCCTTTCATTCCCCCCTTGTCTTGGAACTTCCGGCTCAATCATGAGACGGACTGCACTTTTATTTCACCGTCGCTAGGGGCCCGTAGTGAGCACACAGAACTATCAACTGAACTATTTTATACACTTAACAAATGGTCTGGTGGAAGGGAAAGAAACCATTTTAGCTTTAACAACTTCTATTGAAATAGGATTTTTCTTCTTAAAATTCCTCCATGGCTATTAAAAAGCCAAATCAAGATTAATTTATTTACTGTCCTGATGTTTGCATAAACACAACAAGAATGGTAACTGACTACCTTTGCTGGAATTTCATGGTTGAACCTTAATGTGCCCCGTAGGGCCAGGAAGCCAAGCCATCCAGCTGCCATCAGGCCTGCCTGCAGTATCTGCTGAGTTAGGTGAATCCCTCACCTGTAGCAACTCCACCTGAGCCCACGCTCCAGGCTTTAAGGCCCATCTCAGTAGCCCTCCTACTCGTTGCGGCCCAGAGTGTGTGGGGGTTCTGCAGGGATGCAGAGGCATCTTTACTGCTCCCCTTCTACTCTTACCAACCGCCAGTGATGGTAGGGCATGGGCCTGACGCTCCAGCGCCAGCCATCTTCAGGGCTCCCAGGCAGGATACCTGGCTTTCTTTGTGGCATTCTTAGTGGCTTCAAGTCTTTAGAGCTCAGGTAGGGCTCTTCAAAACATGATACTCCAGTCAAAGTTTTCCGTTAATAAAACCACTATTAGGAACCAGTCTTACTGAATCTATGCAAAGAAACATACTTACTTAGCATTGCCAGATTTCGGAGGAATTACATAAGGAGAAAAACATACTGATTTACTCTAAGATTTTCTGACTTTCCATGCTAATTTCTTTTCATGGATTTAAAACAAAACAGTAATTGTTGGTCCATGCCTCAGACTTTCTAGTCTAAACAGGCTTTTTCCAGCTTTACTACCCCTGACATGGGCATGGTGACTCAGGCCTGCAAGACAGTATTACAGGCTGTCAACTGTTAGCTGTCTCTCAACAGAGACCAAAACCTGATGGGCACCCTTCCCTGCCCAGTTGGGCACTTGTCCTCTTGGCAGCTAGACACCCTTTACTTTTGGGGGTCACCCCACACAGCTCCCTTCCAGGACAGCCAACATACATTCAAACCTGCAAAAGAATCAAAGGTTAATATAACATATCAATACAATGAAACATAATATTGGCATCATGGCCGCTTCAGGTAGCCAAATCTACCACTAAACATGTGATCCTATAAATGGTCCTTGTCTCTTTGGAGTCATGTCCATGAAGATGCAGGCATTATCTAAGTGTATTACACAGTATTGTGGGGGCTCCTGGTGACAGGAGCGATCGCGAGTCATGTTACCAGCATCAGGCAGGTCAAGCACTCCGTAGCTTGAGCTTGAGCGGGTTGCATTGATCTCGATCGATCGATGCTCCATTTGGTGATGAAGTCTTTCCGGATGGACCCAGGTCGTGACGCCGTCTACCTTGAGAGCGGTGGGGGTCTTCAGCACCACAGTGTAGGGACCCTTCCAACGTGGCTCTAGGGTCTCCCAGCAGTGCCTTCTGATGTAGACCCAATCTCCTGGTCTGTGCTGATGAGGAGTTGGGGTTGGGCTGGTCCCATAGATGGCGCGGAGGCACAGCCAAATGTCCTCATGCACCCTCTGGAGCCCTCTCAAGGAAAGAGATTGTTAAAGAAAAGCCACCCAGTCCTCACCAGTCTCCAAGTCAGATTCCTCCTCTCTTGGACAACTTCAAAGTCCTGATGGCTTCTAGGTAACCCTGTTTATCAGTTACAGCACTCTGCTTTTTTGTCTTTCTACCAGTTCCCTTTGTGGCAGAGCAGTAACCAGGCCTCTTTCAAGGGAGTGCGCTAGAAGTGGGTATCAGCCCCTCCTTTGCTAGCAGCAACAGGTACCAAACCCTTACCAGCTTCATTCCTGCCCACCTTTACAGATTCTAAGGCCCATTGTTTTCCTTTAACCAGCAAGCTAAATGACACTGCCTGTATTATTTAATTCAGCACAGGCAGGGGGAAGGGCCCATGGAATCTCTGCCCTGAGGAACTGTGAGCCCCACCCTTAAATGTCCCAATCAGACTAGAAAAGTCACAAATATCTTTTAAATCTACCCCAGAATTCCAAAATCCCAACCTAGCACAGAATATATTTCCACACTTACATAAACAAATACAGTCTTGGGATCTTGAGCAGGTAACAGGAACACTGCCCAAGTCCCCTGATGGGGGCCTGACAGGAACAGATGTGGGGGCCTCCCTTTCCAATGTTCCCAGGACGGGATTCTTGACCTATGTCTCATCCAGATAGAAACGGTACTCATGTTGAACAAGGAAATCAAGACTAAATAGACATGATAACTAGATACATTCCCCATTAAGAACTTTGAGGTGCATGCCACATTTATACCACAAAATACCAACAAATCAGTTTCAGTTGTGTCAAGATACAGAACAAGTCCCTGAACAGAGGCGGTAGAAAACTGTCTAGGAATGCTTCTTTTCTATCTTTCTAAAACCCTTAGCCAGTCCGAGTTTCGACTTCCCTCCGGAAGTCCCAGAGACGGTGAATACCATCTAGAAGCCATTCCTCCAGATACAGGACAAGTCCCTTAGAGATTCTTGATAATCTACATCAGTAATCCATTTATACAATCCCCTCAAAGTTAAAGAGGAAGGAAAGAACCATTCAATGTCCTTCAAGAGGATTAAACACATTGGATCCTCTGACGTTTCAGGGGTACCAAGGAAGGAGAAATTAGGCCATGTTCAGCCCTTCTCACAATCCATCATTAGTGACCAGTCCCAGCTCACTGGTATATTATTCACTTAACATTTCTTTTTTTTTCTCCTATCACACCAAGCCATGCTTTCCAGGTAGCTAGAACTCTTAGCCTTAATTCTTAGGTGATTAGCAATACATTTTAAGAGACACAGAAAAAAGAAAAATCTTTCTTGGGTAACCTAGGTAAAACTTAGGAAAACATTTTCAACACTTAAAAACAGTTCTCAGCATAATAGGACTTAGTCTTGACCATGGAATCAATTACTCTTAATTTGTTTATGATATTATGTATAACTGTGGTTCTACTGCTATCATACCACTGAAATTATATTAAGACCGTGATTGCTAATTTATTAAGTATTAAATAAATCCGCGAGGCTAGCACACTTTTTGCCCCATCCGCATTTCCGCAGTAAAACTCCGCCTTAAAACTCCACCGCTGAAATTCTATCCTCCCTTAGTAAGCAGGCACTCCTTTTGTGATTGGCTAAGTCAGAGGGCGGGGCCTTTGTTGTTCCAAGATGGCGGCCCCCAGGGGTGCGGCATGCCATGTGGCTGACATGGCGGCTGCCAAGTCACACAGCTCAACATTGTGGCTGTCTACTGTTCTCTGACAGAGCAAACCAAAACCCCTAAAATGTAGATGGCCAACATTATATTGTAGACAAACAGAAATCTCATTAGCTGTTTATACCCTTTATAATTATCTTAAAGAATATTAATCAAATTTAAACTGGTTTTTGTATTAAAAATTTTCAGTTGAGATCTTAAAAATTAATCCTCTTTTTAAAATCAGACCAAGAAGTAACATATTTTGAATTCCTAATCATTTAAGAGAGAACACATTCTATTTTTTCAAAAACAAGTTATACATTAGATATTTAATTAATTTTTCCTGATTCAATTTGCACTTTAAACTTTCAGAGCTTTAAATCTTAGACATTTCAAATAAAATATAAGGCATTTTCAATTAATAGATTAACTTCTATCTTCTAGACTTCATAATAGGCATACTCAGATCAACATTTCAGTATTATAAATTTCAATACTTTTAGATGATTTGAACTGAAAAGCTTTAAGTTTCCAGCCAATAAGCCTGGCATAGCTGCTAAAATGGTCACAATTTTCCCGTTGGGGAAGTCAAGAAACAAAACCATAGCTATTCACATGTAAACTTGACTATCAATTTCCTGGTGGTACTTGCCTCAGAGCGGGAAATTTCAAAAGAGCTAGTTTAAATCGCCTTGGGAAACCAGCCTGCCTTTCTTTCTTAGGTTCATCTCCGCCTTTTTTTAAGACCAAAACAGTCTCGGGTTTTTATTCTGTACACAGCAAAAGGTCAAGTTCAGCTCAAAACTATGCGCACTCGTTTTTAAACTGGCCTTTTCCCTTTACATGTGCACAGAAATCCCGGATGCATTTATAAATTTGTAAACGCTTTTCAATTACAAGAAGGATTTTAATTTTAGAATACTTGGGGAGGGGGTGACCTGTTTCCACAGACCCTCACTCAGGCGGCCGCCCGACCGCCACACAAAGGAGGGGTGAGAGCAGTCCCCCTCCCTCCACATTCATACACTTTCACCAGACATTCATTCAGAGTTTAAACAATCCATTCAATTCCTAACAACTTCCCCATTCCTGAGGGAGCTCTAAAGCCTCCCCCAATCTCCTTGAAATTATTAATCCAGCAAGTCCACAAAATAAAACGAAAACACAAACAACTAAAGGGCCCAAAAAAGTACAGCCTTCCAATTCCATGGAAGCAAAAACCGAAAGCTAGACGATGGCTGCGCGCCAACCAGCAGGAGCGACCCGCCTTTTCTCAGATTGAGGGGTTCCTACAGACCTTCCGACTCCGCGGAAGCAAAATTTCCCCTCTTCAGATGGAGGATCGAGGCGCCCCCTGACTCCTCCTGCCTGTCTCAGATTAAGGGGGTTTCTACAGACCTTCCGACTCCGCGGAAGCAAAGCTATACCCCTTCAGATGGAGGATCGAGGCATCCCCCGGCTCCTCCCGCCTGTTGATCCTGTGCATCCACTTAGATCATTATTACAGGCATTTACAGGCATTTACAGATTTCAGAAGTGAGCTCACACCGGATAGATACAAAACAAAACAGACACGACACAAACAAGACCTACCGCGGTCAGTCAGGCCCTCCGCACTGGGGGTCCCCTCGATGGTGTTGGGGATCCCGGATGAGCCCCCAGAATGTTATGCCCAGAATTCAAGATCCCCAAGAAACCACGCCAGGGAGCCAGTCTGATGCAAAAGCAGAAGGTCCTTTATTGAGTTAGTTAACCCTACCCGGGCCTCCAGTCGATGCAGCGACCCGAAACCGAGTGCCACCCATGAGAAAATCAGGGCTTTAATAGTGAGGGGAGGGGAGCTGACTGTGGGCCCTGCCGATTGGCCAGGCGCAAGTCAGGTCTTGTTACACAGGATGTGGTCATCTCTATGGCGCGCACATCCCTTGCTTGTCATTGGTTAGTTCAAAGAAATCCCGGGCGTGGCCAGCAGGGGCCTGGGCTTCCGGGAAGAAGGCACTCTTCTGAGCACATGGCCTCTGCCCCAACATGGAGGATCCAGGGTAAGATGGAGGGCATAGCCCTCACCCTTTCACAGATAACGCACAGGATTCATTTTCCGATGGAGATGACAACAGAGGTGTCTAGCTTGGGGACAGCAAAGGTTCTTGCATCAGCCAGTGCCCAGACTCAGCAGGTGAGCTGTGGTGGTGTTTCCTGATGACAACAGCACTGTCTTTTCTGGAACAGTCCCACAGTGTGGTGTGGGCATCCTTTATGGCTGTGGAGCCTCCAAGACTTACTCCCTGGACCCCTGGAAGGATCAATAAATTTCTTAGTTTGCAACTAAGAACACTGATTAGTTTAGTATGTACATTCATACATCCTTGGTGCAACTATAAATTGGAAGAGTGCTTTAGTATTATATATCAAGACCCAGAAAACATTCCTCTCTGATTCATTAACCCTCTTCTAGGAAATTATGCTAAAGAAATAGTCCAAAGGAAGAAAAATGGATATATGAATGAGCATGATTTAAAATTTCAAAGGAGTAGAAACAACCTGAAGGCTCACCCACAGGAGAAGAATTAAGTCAGTTGTATACCCTTAGTAGTCAGTAGACCACAAGTGTTCCTATATGGTGGGTGGGTTGGGATACAGGATTTTGTTGGAGGGAGGCCAGGGGGCTTAAAGCTGCATTTACATGCTTTTTTCCCTTAGGCTGAATATTTGGGGTTGCTTGTAGTGAATGGGGTTGAAGTGCATGAAAACCTGCCCCAAATATCTCCCCTAGAGCTGCCACTATTGGCAAAATATTGTACAGTGTACAATAATTATTAGTAATCTTATGTAGCAGAAAATAATGTTCATGATATCTTAAGGGGATAGAGCAAAACACAAAATCATATCCATGTTATGACTACAGTTATGTAAAATATTGAAATAATAAGTTGAGCCAGGTCTGTAAAAACAAATACAGAAAAACAGTAGTGTGACTTGAGTGACAGATTGTTAATAAAGATTTGATTCTTGTTTTCTGATAATGTCATTTAATGCAACAAATATTTTTAGACTTTACAAAGCTATCTTAAGTGTTCGAAAGACTCAATCTGAGCTCTAGGTAACGTGGCTACTTTAGGTGTGCATGGACTCACAGAACCAAAGGAGAAAGGCATCACTCTATGAAATCAGCAGCCACATAGGCCATTCCACCAGAACTCTGAAAGTACACCTGCTCACATGGAGTAACGGGGACTGCTGGTGAGAGAGTAAATTGGCAAACCTCTTTGGCACAATCTAGAAAAGTCAGATTTTCTATGACTCAGAAAGTCCACTCCTAGGCATTTACTCTGGAGAAACTATTGGCACATTTGAACCAAAAAATATGTACAAGATTGTTTATAGTATTATTCCTATTCACCCAAGACTGAAAACAACTCACATGATCAACAAGAGTAGAATGGATTAAAAATGGGCAAACATACAGTGTAATCACATCTTTATAACAATGAATATGTACAAACTAAATTTAGATTCAACAAAATGAATGACGCTCATAAACATAATGGCAAATAAAAGAAGCCAGATATATGACTCCATAAAAAGTTTAAAAGCAAGCAAATTTATACTATTTAGAGATTCATACAAAACTGGTAAAACTACAAAGTAAAGTTAGGAAATTATTCATTCAAATGTCAAGAAACAGTTACTTCTGAGGAGGGAAGGGAAGAAGGAAAGGGACACATTGGGGCTTCTGACCTGCCAACGTTCTCTCTTGACTTGATGGTTTTGCAGATCCTTTATAGTTTTGCATTTACATTAAACAATGTTACATTTATGCTCCTTTCTTTGTGATGTTATAGTTTATATTTTGCAAAAAAAGAAACAGAGGAGACCCTAACAAAAAGGCCTGTCAGGGATGAGGAGGAGGAGAAAACACCTTTTCCAGAGAAAGAAACCACTTTCAGGTCATTGAAGTAGGAGTTGAAAGCTAGAGAATTGAGTTGAGACCTTGATTAATGAAACTGAGCCACCTGCAGGATTGGGTTATCCAGGAGTGTGGTTCAGAAGCACTATTGAATGAATAAATGTGCCCTTTTGAATGCCTCAAAGCAAGGTTGTAACAAACCCTCAGGAGCCGTGTCTTTGAAAGGCTCTGAGCAGTGGAAACGAGAGCTCTCTGCAGGTTCTGGATGCTAGTGCACCAGGAAAAAGAGTCCTTTCTTTAGTTCATACCAGAACTTTCTCCTGCCAGCAGAGAAGTCAAGGTTGCTGCTTCTGGATCCAAATTAGGGTTGTCTAACACGGCCATGAAGAGCCATGAACACCGGCATGCTTAGTCACTGGCCAGTCCCCACAGGGTTTGGTGGCCCATGAATGTGCTCTGAGACGAAGAAGAAAGCATTCCGGGCACTATTAGCCTGTTGGCAGGACTCCAACAATTTTAAATGGAACCTCTAATCCCTGAGTAGTGAAGAGTAGAGAGTTGTCACTGCATTTGGCCATGACCAATGAGGCCACCTGACTTAGTTGCCTGGTTATAAATTGCTGCCCAGGAAGATTTAAGTTAAGCCTACCAAGCCTTCCTCAAACTCACTTGGAACGCAAACTACCTAGCAATTCGTTCAGTTGATTGGGAAGCAAGAATGGTCTCCCCCAAACTAAACATTCTACCATGAACCAGAAGTTGTGTTGTTACCTGTACATTTGAAAGCTATAATTTAAAGCTCAAGACCTGAGAATTCTCACTGCCTCGAGTTTAGTTTTGTGTTCCTGGCACACTACTAAACTTGGGAAGAAGCAAAAGAAATGATTACTCAGCAATGTAATCATCGGAGCTTGACTTTTTTTTTTTTTTTTTTTTGAGCTTGACTTTCTATTGTGTAGGATATTTGCAACTCTGTAGGAGTGGTGGTGAACTTATAGATTCTTGTCTGATATAAATACAAATAATTTGTAACCGGTGCAAAAGATAGCCCCATTGTCAAGAGTATGGATCTTTGGACATTTACAAGTTCTGTATATAACGCAGCAATCTTACACTAGTGCTGTCAAAAATACCCAGTTCCGCCCTAACCGGTTTGGCTCAGTGGATAGAGCATCGGCCTGCAGACTGAAGGGTCCCAGGTTTGATTCTGGTCAAGAGCATGTACTTTAGTTGTGGGCACATCCTCAGTAGGGGGTGTGCAGGAAGCAGCTGATCAATGTTTCTCTCTCATCGATGTTTCTAATTCCCTATCCCTCTCCCTTCCTCTCTGTAAAAAATCAATAAAATATATATTTTTTAAAATACCCAGTTCCTCAAATGCTCTTTGAACAAGTTTTAAAATCAAGTGGACATTCATAGGCTAAAAAACAAAAACAAAATAGACCTTTGCTCTGTAAAATCCAGGTGAACAGGATAAACAGACAAACTACTGACTTAGAGAAAATATTTGTGTGCCACATATCTAATAAAGGACTGTAACTATAATATTATAAAAAATAAAAACTCAATACTAAAAAAACCCCAAATAATTGAAAATGTGTCAGAGTCATAAACAGATATTTCAATGCAGATGGTAAATAAGCACATGAAAAGATGCTTGCCATTATTAGCTATCAGGTAAATTCAAATTTAAACCACAATGAGATATCACTATACACCTATCAAAATGGTGAATAAAAGTTAGTGACGGCACTAAACACTTGGCAAGGAATGGCGAGAAACTGGGTCACTGTTACATTGTTGGTGAAAATATAAAGTGGTACAGCCCCTCTGGAAACAGTTTGGTAGTTTCTGCAAAAACTACTAGTAAACACACAAATACCATAAAGTGTAGTGACTGCACTCTTGGGCATTTATCCCAGAGAAATGAGTACTTATGTCCAAATGAAAACCGGTGCACAAATGTTCATAGCAGCTTTATTCAAAATAGTCACAACTGTAAACAGCCCAGAGGCCCTTCAACAGCTGAATGGTTAAGGAAACTGTGCCACAGCCATACCATAAAATACTAGTCAGAAGAGAGAGAGGGAGAGAGAGAGAGAGAGAGAGAGAGAGAGAGAGAGAGAGAGAGAGAGAAACTATTGATACATGCAACAGCTTGGATTACTCTCCAGGGAATTATGCTGAGTTTTAAAAAAACAGTCCTAAAATGTTACTTACTGTATTATTCTATTTATTTAACACTTAAATGTTAACATTCCAATCTTTAATATATTTTAACATTTTGAACATTTAATATTCTATATATTCAATATTCCATATTTTAAATTAGTTAAATTTAAACATTTATTTAACCTATTAATATAAAATTTTAGAAATAGGGAACAGATTGGTAGTTTCCAGGGTTAAGGATCAGGAAGGAAGGGTGGAGGGAAAGGAGGTAGGTGTGGGTATAGAAGAGAACAGGAGGGATGCTTCTATGGTGAAGGAGCTGTATCTTGCTTGTGATGATGGATACACAAACCTGTAAGTGTGATAAAATTGTATAGAATTAAGCACTCACACACAAATGAGTACTATAAGATAAGAAACTGTACAAGATCAGTGAATTGTATCAATGTCAATATCCTGGTTGTAATATTTACTACAGCTTTGCAAGAGGTTACCATTGAGGGGGAAAGGGTAAAGGGTAAGGGATCTCTGTATTATTTTTTACCATTGTAGTACACAACGACCTCAATTAACATTTCAATGAAAATGATCATGATCTCTATAGAAAATAAAGAAAATTTTTAAAGAAGAAAAATAAAATAATCTTCAATTTAATCGCTTAGAAATAAACATCTGTTAAGAATTTAAAGTATGTCTTTCCAACCTTTAAAAATTCATATTAAAAATATTGGTATTGCACTGTTTTATAAACTAATGTTCTCATTTAATATACTGTGAGCAGTTTTCCATAGCATTATATAGTCTCCTAAAACATATTTTTAAAAAATATATTTTTATTGATTTCAGAGAGGAAGGGAGAGGGAGAGAGAGATAGAAACATCAATGATGAGAGAGAATCATTAATTGGCTGCCTTCTGCATGCCCCACACTGGGGATCAAGCCCTCAACCCTGGGCACGTGCCCTGACCGGGAATTGATCCATGACTTCCTAGTTCATAGGTCAACACTCAACCACTGAGCTATACCAGTTGGACTAAAACATCATTTTAATGACTGCATATTATCCCTTCATATGTAAAAACAAAAAACAAAATCTATTTACCTAATCCCTTGCTTTGTTCTATTTTTCTCTATTATGAGAAATGTTCAATGAGTATCATTGCAGATAAACTTTTGGCCAATATCCCTGATTATTTCCCTCATAAATTTTAAGTGGAATTGCTGTTGTTCAAAGGGTATAAACATTTTTAAGACTTTGACACTTATCACTAAAATGTTCTGAAGACCACAATTGACAAAAACAGGCAGTTGGAGAGTAGCCTCAGGTGACAGAGGGTGGTGAGAAGGGAGGGTGAAAGAGTAAGCGAGTCCCTGGAGAAGAGGTGGGGAGAGCTTCTTCTACTGGAAAGTTTCCCAGGGCTGGTGCTGGGTACACATTCCAAGAGGAGGACTTCCTCTGGAGATCAAGTAGGGAGGGCAGGAATGTGAAAAGAGGCCACACCCTTGACATTCTCCTAGAGCAGTGGTTCTCAACCTTCCTAATGCCAAAACCCTTTAATACAGTTCCTCATGTTGTGGTGACCCCCAATTTTATTGTTACAAGTTGAACATAATTAAAGCATAGTGATTAATCACAAAAACAATATGTTATTATATATGTGTTTTCCGATGTTCTTAGGCGAGCCCTGTGAAAGGGTCGTTTGACCCCCAAAGGGGTCGCGACCCACAGGTTGAGAACCACTGACCTAGAGGCTCCGAGGTTCATTGGAAAAGGTGCATGAGAAGCTATGTCTAAGGGCATGCAAACATACTAGTAAAGACACAACACCATAAAAGAAGACAGCTTTTTAGGTTTTCCTTAAATCCTCAGGCCTGTGAATTTCTTCAACAAAGTTCTTGAAACATTAAACCTTTAGTGTCACTGCCAGAGTGATGCTGATCTTGAATTCCAACACCAGGGGGGAAATTGGGGAAGGGTCAATAGCGTTACCTTTCATGTCAGTTCTTACTAGCTCACACAAATACTTCATATTTCTTTGTGTTTTATGGGGGTTGCGATGAAACAGTTTTTGTGGTTCTACTGATTATAAAAGCAATGAGTGCTTATTGTAAAAAACTAATGATACAGAAAAAGAGGAAGGTGAGCTTCTCCTTCACCCTGCCACATTGTAGCAGGTCTTGTCCAGATTTTATCACACTCTTCTACCATCAGCATTTTTACTTAACAGAAAGTTATGGGCACCTATTTGTGTCAGTAAATGTAGCACTCCATCATCTTTACTAACAGCTCCATAGCAATCCACTTTATTTTCTATACCATACTTTATTCAACAAATCTAGTTGATGGATATTTAGGTCATTGTAGTCTCTTTCTATTATACAGTATCCTTGTACTAATTGTACCCAAAGCATTAATTTCCCAAGAAAAGAATTGTTGAGCCAAATGACACATATTTTAATTTTACTACCCATTTTCATATCTCCACTGCTTGTTCATAGCCCTTGTCATGTCTTTTAGCAGTGCTCAGCAGTTTTCAGGGATCGTTTTTAGCTTGCCCTATTGTTCCTTGTTCCATGTCACAGTCGGTAGGACATTGGTCAAGTTAACAGGGAACTCACAGATTCTCAAATGCGGGGCATCTTTTATTCTTTAAAGAGATCTTTCTAGGAGCATCAGACATCGAACTGCTGGCAAATGAAAAGTCTGCCACAAAAGGAGTGACGCTCTATGTTCTCGCTGTTCATTGTCATGTAATTAAATCTTTCTTATGATTGTTTCGGTGAAAGTGAGTTAGGGAGAAAAGCGCACTTTTTTTCAGTCTTGGTTTTCTTGAACTGCATAAGAGGATCTGGAAAGGAGCAACTGAGACCAACGACTACCCCTTGCCTTTGTGCGGAACACTGTGCAAAGAGATCAAAGTCTTGGGGGTAATCGCTTCCTGAACCACGTAGCTGCCTTTTCTTCCTGTATCTATTACACCTTTAGACCTTGCCAGACTTCAAAATGAGAGCCAGAGATTACAAGAAGCCCAACCACAATCATGTGGATGGCAGCAGGTCAGATCTATTGGCCCCACTCAAAGAATAGCAGCATAACAGCTGAGCAAATTAGAATGCATTACACTTAGTTCATGGACTGCAGGCTGAGCTGGACTGGACTGAGAATCAGGCCATGTGCCTATTGGAAAATCAATGGAAAAAAGAAAAACAAAACAGAAAATGTGCAGTCATGGGAGGACAGTCTTCAAAATCTCTGATTAGGGCCATGATCATCCATGACAGTAACAGGGTGTGGCTACCAAAGAAAGAAACTAATTCAACTGATAGGAACAACAACAACAAACAATAGGTGCCTGACATCAATGCAATCTACTCTTCTTTCCATCAGACTTTGTAAATCTGTATATCTTTGTTTTCTTGCTTCATTCTCTTTCTCTCTCTCTCCTTTTTGCTCCTTCCCCTTCTTTCCTTCATTCCTTTTATCCTAAGTCAGTGGTTCTCAACCTTCCTAATGCCGCGACCCTTTAATACAGTTAGTTCCTCATGCTGTGGTGACCCCCAATTTCATTGTTACAAATTGAACATAATTAAAGCATAGTGATTCATCACAAAAACAATATGTAATTATATATGTGTTTTCCGATGGTCTTAGGCGACCCCTGTGAAAGGGTCGTTTGACCCCCAAAGGGGTCGTGACCCACAGGTTGAGAACCACTGTCCTAAGTGCTAAAAACCCAGCAGCAAATGAGACTTCTACCACTTCTTTCTCTCTCTGAATGCTTTCCTCCCTTGCCTACAAACTGTCAGGCTTTCCCCATTCAAAGGATGTCTTCTTTCAACCATGTTCTCCTTTATTTATTTATTTTTTGAATAGTTTAAATGCAATGAATTCCGTAGTGTCGGTTCCTCAGCAACTAAGTGTTGTCATAAATATAATAAAAGCAATCCAGATTGGTACTGCAATAAAATCTCAATTACAGATTTCAGCAAGTGGTCTACATGACCCAGCAATTTTACTTTTATTCTCTAGAAAGCGTGAGTTCCCATTCTCTGCAACTATTTCTCTGGAACCCTGTCCCTCTCACTCTCAGAAGAACACCTATTACAGACATTGTAGGTTTGTCTGTGCTTACAGAATCTGAATTTTGTATCAGTGAGATGGCAACACATTTGGGCTAAACCATCCGTTTTTAACCTGTGTTATGTAAACCTTTAGGCAAACTCTAAGACTTTCCAGGAAAGTATGAATACAGATCCTCAACCACCTTCTGTAAATTTTTCTGAACTGATCCACTTGAACATGCCCTCCAGTTCCTTTGTTCTCACCCCCCCCCCACCCCTTTTGCGATTACCCTTCTTTGAGTTTATGGGAGAAATTAATACATTCACCTTTCATACGTCTTACTGTGTGGTGTTTTACACTGATGTAACCTATGATGTTCTAAGTCAGCGGTTCTCAACCTGTGGGTCACGAAGAGGAAGAGAGAGTGAGAGATAGAAACATCAATGATGAGAGAGAATCTTTGATCAGCTGCCTCCTGCATGCCCCACATTGAGGATCGAGCCCACAACCTGGGCATATGCCTTGACCAGAAATCGAATCATGACCTCCTGGTTCATAGGTCAACACTCAACCGCTGAGTCATGCCAGTTGGGCTAATCTATGCTATTCTAATTGTAATGATAACTCAATCCAGAAAACTGTTTTAACATTTTGAGCTCATTTATTCAATTTTTATCTATTTTTTAAAAATATATTTTATTGATTTTTTACAGAGAAGGGAGAGAGATAGAGAGTTAGAAACATCGATGAGAGAGAAACATCGATCAGCTGCCTCCTGCACATCTCCTACTGGGGATGTGCCCGCAACCCAGGTACATGCCCTTGACCGGAATCAAACCTGGGACCTTTCAGTCCGCAGGCCGATGCTCTATCCACTGAGCCAAACCGGTTTCGGCTCAATTTTTAAAATAGTAAAATTTCATCCATAAGCATGAAGTGTCACTCTGTTACTGCAGGGACATGTGACAGAGTGACCACTTAAAGACTTTGAAGTGTAAACATATTGTATTAGGATAAAATTCTATGATAGGAATAGAATAAAAATATGACTGATGAAATGTCCAACTGCTAAAGAAGAAGTTGGCCGTGTTTTATTAATAATAGTATTAAACATTATTGTATTTGTGTTCCACTAGATGCATTTGAAAGAATGATGAGTTTTATTATTTAATAGCAATTTTATATTATAGCAGAAATTACATTTTTATTAACCATTTAAACTGGGTGAAAATGTTTAGATGTCAAACATATGAATGGAGGTAGCTAATTTTCAAAATTTTTCTAGAGAGTCCTAAGCAAAATAGCTAGATATTACTACTGTAAGCCAATCATAGTATTCCTGCTCCCCTTTGCCAGTGATTGATCTAGGGGTGGGCATGTGACCAAGTCCTAGCCAGTGAGGCCTCAGAGGAATGTGGCAGAGGGTTTCCTTAGAGAAGAATCTCCTTTCCCTTTTTGTTATATTTCCTTGTGAGAATGCAACTCTTTTTAAAAAAATATTTTATTGATTTTTACAGAGAGGAAGGGAGAGGGATAGAGAGTTAGAAACATCGATGAGAGAGAAACATTGATCAGCTGCCTCCTGCACACTCCCCACTGGGGATGTGCCCCCGACCAGAATCAAACCTGGGATCCTTGAGTACACAGGCCGACGCTCCATCCACTGAGCCAAACCGGTCAGGGCGAGAATGCAACTCTTTTTACAGATGCAGCCATTCTACATCCTTGGGGGAGGCATCATTGTCGCAGGG
Source organism: Myotis nattereri (assembly GCF_964212035.1). Lineage (NCBI taxonomy): Eukaryota > Metazoa > Chordata > Mammalia > Chiroptera > Vespertilionidae > Myotis > Myotis nattereri. Next base: position 34,791,422 of record NC_138075.1, on the reverse strand, counting down.
AGGAGGATGGGATGGAAGGATGGAAAGGATGATGTTGCTGACCTACTGATCCATCCCTGGAATGCTCACCCCTGAACTTCACATTCAGGAAGAACAAATAAAACTTTATTTGTTTAAGCCAGTTTTGGTTGGATATTCTGTTACTTGCAGCTAAAGCATCCGTACTGACTCACCTTCTTAACTCATCTAACAGTGAATAATATCACATTCATCAGACAGGAACTTGCCACCGACAAGCCCCCTTTCTCTCCTTTTGTCCCAATAGAGGAGACATCCCGCCACAGATTGAAGGTCATTCTGCCACACATGGCCTTCCTTCCAACTGAGGACGTTGCTCTGGTGGTTATCTTCTCAGTTTTGCCTCTTTAGCCTCTTATTCTCCAGTCATACCTTCCAAACTCCATTCAAACATCTCTTATGTCTCCTACCCTCAAACAAACAACCAACAAAAATGCCTCCCTTGATGATGCATTCTCCTCTGCCTGTATTCCCAGGCAAGATTCACAGGAGTTATTTTCACTCCCTGTCTCTTCCTTGCATTCTTCTACTCCCACCAATCTATAAAAACAGTTCTTACTAAGGTCACTGTGACATTCATGCTACTAAATCCGAAAGACACTTCTCAGTCTCATCATATCTAACTTCTTAGCAGCATTTGACATTGTTGACTACTGACCAATTCTTTTGGCTCCTATGAGAGCACACACTCCTGGCTTACTGTCCACCGTGTGCCTAGACTCCTGGCCTGGTTCCTCCTTCTCAAGGCATTTCTGAAAGCCAAGCCTCCCCATGGCTCTACTGTGGTCTCTCTCCTCTTTTCTATTCTGTTCTGTCTTCCCAGACTGGTCTCATCTGTTTTGGCCACCGACTCTCAATGTGTATCTCCAGTCTGATCTCCTTGATTAGCTCCAGATTTGCATAGATAGTTGCTGCCTTGACTTCAATATTCAAATGCCTCACAGATACCTCTAACTTAAGTCTTACAAAACCAAAATCTGTATCCACTCAAATGTGCTCCTCCTTTGGTGTTCTCCACCAATAAGTAATATCTTCATCTACCCAATGTACTTGCTGGAATCCTTGACATATTCTTTACCTTCAATCTCATCTCTTTCCTTTAACCCCAGATTAAATCCCAAATAAGCCACCACCAAGTCCTATAGATTATACCTGTAAACTACTACCTGCATGGATCCATTTCTCTTTGTTTACACTCTAACCAAATCCAAACCACCAAAGGCTCTTACAATAGTTTCTTAACTGGTTTCCCTTCATCTTTTTTAAAATTCATTCTTCATATAGGAACCAGGGCAATGGTTGAAAAGATTAATCACATTGAAGCAAATGCTTCAATGGCAACCCATTGCACCTGGATAAAAATCTGCTATCTTTAATATTGCCTTCAAAGTATTGTGTAATTTATCTCCCGCCTACCATCCCAATCTCATCACATGTATCTTCCCTTGGCTCACTGTACCCCAACAACATTAACCTCCTTTAGTTCCTTGAAGGTTCCAAGTTCTTTGCTTATTCAAGGTCTGTTCAGTGTACAACACTTTTTGCCAGGCTTTGCCTTCTAGTCTAAATTTAAATGTCATTTCCTAAGAAAGTCCTTTCCTAGTACCCAGTGCAAGTTATACCCCTACAGTTACCTTACACACATGTTTACCATTAGCCATATGCATTTCCCACTTTTTTGCTATTTCAAACAATGCTGCTGTGGACATTTATATATATATGTACACAAGAGTTTCTCTAAGGCAATGTTTTCCAATCTGTAGGTCCCAACTTGCTGGTAAGTAGTAATATCAATTAAAAAAAGAAAAAACAGGAAGAAAGAGCTCAGCCTGTGTGGTTCAGTGGTTGAGTGTTTACTCATGAGCCAAGAAGTTACTGGTTCAATTCCTGGTCAGGGCACATTCCCAGTGGGGGCATGTAAGAGGCAGCCAACCAATAATGTTTCTCACTCATCAATATTTCTCTCTATCCCTCTCCCTCCCTCCCTCTCTAAAATCAATAAAATATTTTTTTTAAAAAAAAGGAAGAAAAAAATAAAAAAGAATAGAATGGAAAACACTAGGGTATATTTCATATAACAAGTGTAAGCTTTGTTTTGTGAAACTTTCATTTCATTTACCATGGGTCACATGGTAAAATAGATTTATTACTGAAGGTCAAAGTCAAAACAGATTGGAAAGCCACTATTCCATGGTATATTTTAGGAATGGATATCTTGGGTCATAATATTCAGTTGTAATTTTAACCACAAATACAGCAAGGCAAAAGCTCAAATGCAAATATATATATATATATATATATATATATATATATATATATATAATCTCCATCCATCCCTTGGTTTACTCATGTTAGTTTCCATAAACTTATCCCTTGGTTTACTCATGTTATTTCCATAAACTTTCGTTCATATTAACAGTACCTTTTTTTTTAAAGGGGGGGGGGTGATTCTTAAAGTAAAATACCTTACAAATATAGTATAAAAGTTATGTAGAAATCAGTGTTATTTAAGCACACCGCATGCTGACAGAAACCAGGAGGGCTGAAGTCTTAGCATGCATTCTTTTTTCATAACTTTCCACATCACCAATTTATATTATGGCTAGAAATAAATCCTCCATGTTTATTTAAAAGTTAAAAGTGCAGAACCCATTTGTTTTATTGTGTAAAACTTTCCTGGCTGCTTAGGATAGTAATCCCCAATCCATGGACAAAATACCATCTCCATGTGCTGTTTTCTATTCTCAGTTCCATGTGGTGCACTTCTGCCCTTTGACCTACCTTTACTCCACAGCAAAGATCTGTAACTGCGCCAGTCCTACCAAGCCAGAGCAGACAGCTGCCTCTGTGCAGGACTTGAAGGAAACTGAAGGACAATCTACTCTGAAGTATCTATCCTACTGCCTGACTCCCCACCATTAGAGTGATTTGTTTGGTTTCAGCAGAAGGCCCTCATGAAAATCCAAATACTTTACATAGAAAGAAGTCACATATTTAAACCATTCGTTTTAAAAGCAGGATCAGGACTTGGATCAATGGGGTGGAAATAAGTTGGCTACTTGGACAGGCTGAGGTGGGAAGCAACAATGGTGCCTTTAGTGAGGGGGCAGTCCGAGTTTCCCAGCTGGACATGGAAACAAAGGGCTGGAGACAAACTCTTGGTAATTCACAGTTTGGCCCTGCCTGGGAACACTATCCCTGACACTGTGGGGACATTCCAGCTCTGTTCTATTCGACCACATTTACATGCTGCTTCCATTGAGAGGTTGCAGGCACTGCCCCACACTCACATTCAAACAGCTTCTCAGAAGTCAATATTTGGTATATGGAAACCACCCTGGTTTATGTGTCACCCTTTTATTTCTGTTGAAATTATCTTTAGAACTAGCCTGACCCTTCTTTTAGCCAGCTTTATTTTTTTTTCAATCAACTCCAAATAGATAATACACGTGAGAGAAACCAGTATTGCCCTGTATCCTAGACCAGCAACGAAAAGAGGAATGCTGGATTTCAAAAGCGATAAAAGAAAACAAAACCAGACGGAGAACAGGTCTGTTTCTTGGGACACATCAGCCTTACACTGCATTGTTGGAGTCGCTTTTTATTGAAAATGACAAACAGGTAAAAATCCCTCCATAGCTGATGTAAGAAGTCTTTTGGTAAGAAGAGCAGTAAAGAGAACTCAGGTCTAGGGTGAGATTGTTGTGCCAAGTGTCAGTTGTGGGGGTGAGTTGTCATCAGTCCATCTGCTTCAGATAAACAAGCTGTGACCTGATTTTGCTCCCAGGTGCCCAGGGACTCTCTGTTGGGAGACAGGCTGGAGAGAGACAGAGTTCCTCACCTTCAGAGTCCACGACTTCTTCTACTTCCCCATCACTCACTCCCTGACAAGGTTTTGATTAAACTCATTTACAATAAGGCATAAATGACAAATGTGGCTTCTTGTTTTGTTTTGATTATCTTCCTACTGAAAATGCATAATGCTCATTAGCAGGTAATATACATTAGCATATAATGCACAGCAGGCATTAGTGCCCTCATTTTCCAGAGGAGGAAACAAAGGTCAGCAAAGCATGTGACCTTCCCATGACCACACAGCTACTGGAGGGCAGAGTCAGGATCTAAACTCAAGTCTGTCTGAGTCCAAGGTCATGTGCCAAACTAACAACTTCCTGAGAACAGCTGCCTGCTAAGAGGCCCATGCCATCATGCATTCCCTCCCCAGAGCACCTAAATACCTCTGGGCAATTCCAGACTCCGTATCCTGGAGATGGTACAGCCAGAAGATTACACAGATGGCACATTCAGTTTTGAAAGGCACCCTTCAGGACTCAAAGTACGATTCTCAGTACCAAAAGTGGACACAATTTGCATTTCATGCTTTCAGCTAGGCCAGTGATGGCGAACCTTTTGAGCTCGGTGTGTCAGCATTTTGAAAAACCCTAACTTAACTCTGGTGCCGTGTCACATATAGAAATTTTTTGATATTTGCAATCATAGTAAAACAAAGACTTATATTTTTGATATTTATTTTATATATTTAAATGCCATTTAACAAAGAAAAATCAACCAAAACAATGAGTTCGCGTGTCACCTCTGACACGCGTGTCATAGGTTCACCATCACTGAACTAGGCTGTACTCCCAAGTGCAGAAGGGAAGACAAGCATGCCCTTTGGAAGTCTAGATTTTTCTGTGGTTCTGAGCCCTGAATGGTGGCAGTGGTCTTTAGAGAACCCAGGAGCAGGAGCTTGTGGCCTCCTGTGGGCCTCCATGCTAGCATTGCAAACCCCAGGCCCCTCTGGGAAGCTCAGGTCCTCGGGGAGCTGGTTGGTGATATGGATGTGGCTTTAGGATGTTCATAGCTGCCAAATAGGGTTTGAGGCTGGAGGATGAGGAAAGAGGAGTTGGTTTCAAGGTGTTTTACAAGATCTAAGTGTCTGGCAAACTGCTTCATCTGTAGAGTAAAACTATGCCCTCAAAAAGCCCTGAGTCAGCCTATTTTTTCTCTGAAATGTAGAGTGGCTGACAGGGCCAAAACCCATGTTCCTGACATCTTCTACACCATATATTTGTGTGTGTGTGTGTGTGTGTGTGTGTGTGTGTGTACCTTTTATGTTGTACCTGCTGTGGGCCTAATAGCCAGTTGAATTTCAAGAATCTTGGAGTCAGAGAAACCAAGATGGCGGCATAGGTAAACACCTGAAATTGCTGCCTCGCACAACCACTTCAAAAATACAACTAAGACAAAACGGACATCATCCAGAACCACAGAAAGACTGGCTGAGTGGAAATTCTACAACTAGAAGGAAAGAGAAAAGCACACTGAGACTCAGAGGAGCTGCGGAAGTAAAGTGCAGAGGTACAGAGGTGGAGGCTCATGAAGAAAGGGCTGGCAACTGAGGACGTGGTTGTCTTTTTCAATCTGGAGGGAGACACACGATCCCGCTCTGAACTCCAGTTCCGGGCTAGTCTCTGGGGACCCAGACTCATACGGAGAGAAACTGCACTGTCTGGCAAAGGTCGGATCTCGAGGGTGGCTTTCTCTCAGAGGTGCTTGCAGCGATTACCAGGACACTGAGACCCGGGGCATCTTAGGGTAGGGCTGAGGATCAGCCATAGCTGTTTGCTCCGCCCTGTTGATTCCCTGAGAACCTGCCCCACCCAAACTGTGGCAGAGGCTTTTGCATATGGATGACCTGGTCCTTTGCAATCTAAAATTACCTAACAAACTGAAGCTGGGTCAGAGAGACCCTGAACATCCAAAAGAAGGCCCAAGGCCCCACAGCAGCTTGCATTGCTTCACAGCTGGGTCTCATCTGGGCACCTCCAAATCCCAAACAAAGAAGATAAATCTGCAGATCTCTCCATAGCTCCTGCTGGGTAGCCTCAGACAGAGGCTAAATTAGCACCTTCTTAGAGATCCAAGTGCCAATGTACCTAGTGATCAGAGTGGGATCATCCAGATTACAACTCCTCAGATCCATAAGGGACACACTCAGGAGGCAGACTCAGTGAGCACCAAAGCCCCACTGAAGCAAGTCTTTCCCTATAAGGGTGTCTCCAGCACAGAAATTCTCCCACTGTAGACACAGCTGATTCTCACAGACAATTGGCCTGGAGGTCAATTCCTCCCAGTGATACCTACAACAATCAAGGCTTAACTACAACAAGACTGTGCACGCAGCCCACAAAGGGGTGCACCAAGAGTGTCCACCTCAGGTAATTGGGGAGGCTGAGCTACTGAGCCCTATAGGACACCTAGCACACAAAGCCACCCTATCAACACAGGGAAGCAGCCAAAATGCGGAGACAAAGAAACGGGTCACAAATGACAGAAATAGAGGAAAGCAAACTACTGGATATAGAGTTCAAAACCACACTTTTAAGGTTTTTCAAGAATTTTCTAGAAACCACCGATAAATTTAGTGAGATCCTCAATAAATCTAGTGAGACCCTCAAGGATATGAAAAAGGACCAAATAGAAATTAAGCATACACTGACTGAAATAGAGAATATTATACAGAGATACAACAGCGGACTAGAGGATCACAGGAATCAAGTCAAAGATTTGAAATATGAAGAAGTAAAAAACACCCAACCGGAAAAGAAAAAAGAAAAAAGAATCCAAAAATATGAAGATAGTGTAAGGAGCCTCTGGGACAACTTCAAGCAAACCAATATCCGAATTATAGGGGTGCCAGAAGAAGAGAGAGCAAGGTATTGAAAACGTATTTGAAGAAATAATGACAGAAAACTTCCCCTACCTGGTGAAAGAAATAGACTTACAAGTCCAGGAAGCGCAGAGAACCCCAAACAAAAGGAATCCAAAGAGGACCACACCAAGACACATCATAATTAAAATGCCAAGAGCAAAAGACAAAGAGAGAATCTTAAAAGCAGCAAGAGAAAAACAATTAGTTACCTACAAGGGAGTACCCATAAGATTGTCAGCTGATTTCTCAACAGAAACTATGCAGGCCAGAAGGGAGTGGCAAGAAATATTCAAAGTGATGACTAGCAAGAACCTACAACCAAGATTACTTTACCCAGCAAAGCTATCATTCAGAATTGAAGGTCAGATAAAGAGCTTCACAGATAAGGAAAAGCTAAAGGAGTTCATCACCACCAAACCAGTATTATATGAAATGCTGAAAGGTATTATTTAAGAAGAGGAAGAAGAAGAAAAAGGTAGATAAAAATAATGAACAACAAGTACATACCAATCAACAAGTAAATCTAAAAATCAAGTGAATAAAAAATCTGATGAACAGAATAAACTGGTGAATATAATAGAATCAGGGGCACAGAAAGAGAGTGGAGTGACAATTCTCGGGGGGAAAGGGGTGTGGCGGGTGCAGGAAGAGACTGGACAAAAATCGTACATCTGTGGATGAGGACGGGCGCGCGGGGGAGGAGGTAAGGGCAGAGGGTGGGGTGGGAACCGGGTGGAGGGGAGCTATGGGGGAAAAAAAAGAGGAACAACTGTAATAATCTGAACAATAAAGATTTAATTTTAAAAAAAAGAATCTTGGAGTCTCTTATATCTAATAATTGTTCTGATTGGAGATGCCCCAATGAAGTGTCATCTTTGGGGCTGAAACAGTCCTCACAGGGCTCCCTCAGGCTTACATACTTGCCTACACAGAGACAGTGGGAGACACCAAGGGTGCAAATAATCCCTATAGATCTTACCTGCCCTTCAGGACAACACTGCCCCAGGAAGAGACCTCTTTGTAAGGCACAGGTTTTGACCACAAATACACCTGAGTTTGACTCATGGCTTGCTATGTGATCCTGGGCAAGACATTCAGTTTCTCCATCTGTAAAATGGATCTAATATCTTTATGCTGGGGTTGCTGTCATGATTAAATGAGTTCATATAACTCAGTTCACAAAATACTGAGCACATTGGAAGCCTTTAGAAAATGGTAGCAATTATTTCCTTCATGATTATCAAGCAGAGGTCAAAGGCCCGAAATGAGTAAGCAAGAGGGATTAGCAAAGAAAAATCTGCAGCAGTCAAATCTCTGGCTCTGGTGACCCTATCTGGTCCCACTCTGATCCCCATGAGATCTAATGGTCCCTGAATGAACTGACAAATAGCCTAGTCTCTTAGCCACCTCCTTGGGCCGGCACATGTCTTTAAATTGAGGCCACATGGGGTAGCATATCAGGAATTATCCCCACAGTAGTCCTGCTTTCATCTTTTCTTGACTATTCGATCTTAGGCAAATAATTTATACTCCCTGTATCTCACTTCTCTCATTTGCAAAATGAGAATAATAATGACACCTATCCCACAAACATTTGTGCAGATTAATGAGATGATGTGGGAAAGGTGCATTAAGGTATAGTTATGTTTTATGATGGAGAAAGAGGAGTAATTGTTCATAAATTTGGTCTTTACTGGAAAACTCCCAGGAACAATGAGTTCACAGAAAGGATGATTACATTATTGATCAGTTATGATTATTTAAAGTTTTCCCTTTACATTAAGTAAATGCCTGTTCTTCATCTCAACTTTGACACTAATGGATTTTTGTAGGACAAGATCCAGATGCTCTTAATCAGAATCTATGAGGACAGGACCTGGGTTTATATAGTTAAAATCCCCACAGGTGACTGAGGGACAGCCAACACTGATCTAGGGGCCAAGAATAACATAGAATTGGGGCAAAACTGTTGGGCTAACATTGATATGATCAAGTTTTATGGACAGCAAGGACAGAAACCTACCCAGTGTAGTTCAAACTCTACCTTTGGCCAGGAGTTTGTCTGAAACCCTCTGGATTTCTATGACTTATCTTCCAAATGACCAAACCCCAATTTATCCCTCTAATTGCCCTCGAGTATCTCCGAAGTGACTTGGGGTAGGGGTGGAAGAGAGCAAGGAGGATGGCCACAGCAAGGGTGGCTGAAAAACTGGAGATACTGAACCCTGCCTGGCTCAGGGGTTGTCAGTTTATTTAGAAAAAAAGAGATGAATGAGGAGGCTTCTCTACTGTATCCCTCCCCCCTTACCTGATGCTTGTACATACTTGGACTAAAATGAACACACTCTAAAGACGTAAGAAATTTAGCCATTATTAGTTTGTGGGTATATAAGAGATTCAGCTCATATGTCAAGAAAGTGTCTCACCAGAAAAAAACAACAAAAAAAACAAGAACCATATGATTTCACTCATATATGGGATATAAAATAAAAAGCAACAAACAAAACAAACAAAACAAAACCACTCATAGACACAGACAACAGGGTGGTGGATACCAGAGGGGAAGGGAGATGGTGGAGGAGAGTAAAGGGAGTCAAATATATGGTGACAGAAGGAAACTTGACTTTGGGTGATGAACACACAATGCAATATACAGATAATGCATGATAAAATTAAATACTTGAAACTTATATAATCTTATTAACCAATGTCACCCCAATAACTTTAATAAAATTAACCAAAAACATCTCACCACATAATGTTTTGCATAGTAAGTTGTTTAAAGCATAAATGTAAGCAGTACAAGGAAAAATATACTGACTTCCATTATAGCATTCTTTTTCTATACTCTTCTTCTTGGAACATATTAATATACTTTTCTGCTTTGCCATTTCATATCAATTATATTATTTTCTCAAGGATATTAGAAACTCCTTGAGGGAAGGGATTCTGTCCTGTGCAGCCTGATATAAAATTCTGGGTGCTTGGTAGGTGCTCATTAAAACCTTAATGAAAAGTGAGTACTGTGGGACCTAGTACTATATGCTGCTAAACCTGGGTCCAAGATACATCTGGCTTGTTTGGAAAGTACCATCCAGCATCTTATGTCAAACTATGATGAAACATCCCTGGGAAGCCCCCAGAAGTTTCTCTGGCTGCTTTCTAAAGCTGACATTACCTGAGTGACAGCATCTGTGGGTCTCTAGAGACCAGGAACATGGATACACTCTCTCTTCCTCGTTCCTCACAATGCAGCATTGGCTGAAGGGAACTTACTTTTTGTAGCAGGCAGGTTAAGTTACAGGTACACACTGTATCCATTACTGATTCACTGGTGATGAGTTGAGGGGCAATAAGCAGTCTTCTGAGTGGTACCATGGGTGGGATCCTTCTTAGCACAATCTTTTGACTCCCATTCTGTCATTTTTCCCTTTCTCCTCTCTTTTTATTCGATTGAAATATAATTGACAGATAACATTATGTTAGTTTCAGGTATACAACCTAATGATTTGATATTTGTATATATTGCAAAAGGATCATCATAATAAATTCTACTTAACATCCACCACTACATGTAGTTACAATGTTTTTCTTGTAACGAGAACTTTTAAGATCTACTCTCCCGGCAACTTTCAAATATGTAATACAGGATTATTAACTACTAGAAGCCCGTTGCATGAAGATTTGCGCAATAGGCCTTCCTTTCCCTGGCTGCTGGCACCGGTTATCCCCCGGCACCCGGGACCCCGGCCACAGAGGAGAAACCAAGCCTGTTCAGTCTTCACTCTTCAGTCTTCAGTCTTCAGTCTTCACTCCGTGCCTGCATATGCAAATTAACCATCTTTGTTGGGTTAATTTGCATAGTCACTCTGATTGGCTGGTGGGCGTAGCAGAGTGACACAAATTTGTATATTTCTCTTTTATTAGTGTAGATCAGGGGTCCTCAAACTATGGGCCATGGGCCACATGCGGCCCACCAAAAACATTTATCCGGCCCGCCGGGTGTTTTTGCCGCCGCTGCCGACGCGTCCCGGGCCCGCAGTGCACATGTGTGGAAGGTCTAAGGGACAGTAAACTGGACCCCTGTTTAAAAAGTTTGAGGACCTCTGGTGTAGATAGTCACTAGACTATACATTACATTCCCAAGATTTATTTATTTTATAACTGGAAGTTTGTTCCTTTTGACACCCCTCACCCATTTTGCCCACCCTCACACTCCCAACCTGCCTTGATAATTTGTCTTCCTTCTGCCATTTTGTTTTGAGATCTCTGATTTCTGAAGATAAAGTAACTTCTGCTCAGGACCTGAGTTTATCCCCTGGAATTTTCTCTGCTCCTAACCAATGAAGCCCATCATCAACCAATGTCCTGAAGTGCTATTAAAATTACGGTTCAATATTATGTACTCCCTTGATATCTTGTAAAATCCAGAGGTCCTTGTATGGCCTAACTGCAAGTTCCCCTCCCTATTCTGTTCTTGTGGATAAGGTCTCCTAGCCAAACAACCCTTCTTATCAAAGGAACTGGGCACAGTGCCTGCCTATCCCTGAGTAGGGGGTTTCAGTTCCCTGCCAGCTCACAGAATTATTCAAACAAGCCAATCACATCCTTCTGTTGGACTCAGGGGAAGCTTACCTCCCACAGCCCCTGCTTGTTCACTCTGTCCCCAAGTGCAACACCCCCCACCACCAAGGTGGCCCTGCATGCCACTCCGTGTCCTCTTCCCGCAGGCTGCATGTGATTAATAAATTGCTGTTGATCTCATTAGTCCAGTGTCTGGTGTCAGGTGTTTGGCCAGCCCCCTAGACCCAAGGCTCTTAGGAATCCCTCTCTCACTGATGGAGTGAAGAGGAGGCAATGAAACACTTATGCCCCCACTATTCCTAAGTGAATCCTATGTTGCCTCTACTAAATTTTGTTGGATTCCTCTCATAATCTAGAATGTAGATCTCTCTTCTGCAATGTAGGTCACCTGAAGATTAGATTTACTTGGATTAGCCAGAAAATATAGGTGAATGTTCATCTGACTCCTGATTAGGGAAAGCCAAAGTTCAAAAGCAAAGTAAGAAAACATAATGGGGGAAGGGTGATAGACTTAACTTTATAAAAGTGGCAAACTTTGCCCTAACTGGTTTGGCTCAGTGGATAGAGCATCAGTCTGCCAACTGAAGGGTCCTGCGGTCGATCCCAGTCAAGGGCATATGTCCGGGTTGAGGGCTCAGTTCCCAATAGGGGGCGTGCAGGAGGCAGCCAATCAATGATTCTCGCTCATCATTGATATTTCTCTCTCTCCATCTCCCTTCCTCTCTGAAATCAATAAAAATATATTTAAAAGTGGCAAACTTCTGCAGGCTAAACTTAAAAATTCCTAAATGAGGTTAAAGGTCAAATTGGAGGAAAGATGAAACATATATAGCTGTTAAAGTGTTCATATTCGTACTGTTAAAGGAGCACTTACAAAAAAGACAAACCAAAAAAAAAAAAAAAAAAAGACAGATAAATGCCCCAATAGAAAGCTAATTATTTGGATAGAAAAGTCATCAAAAGATATCTTTAGATAGTTAACAAAAGAAAAAAACACAAACCACAAATAGGTCTATCCAAAAGGTCCATCATCTCTAGTAAATAAATAAGTGCAAATTAAAATAATATTAAAGTACTATTTTTTGCCTATAAAACTGACAGTGAGTGGACTCTCCCACCTTGCACATCTTTGAAGAAGGCAGGCCTTATCTCTCTCTCTATGGGAGGTATATACACCTGGCACACTCATTGCTAGCCCCTAGGCTTGGGCACTCAGATGTGACGACCCAAGATTGTGTGTTTGTTGCCTGTCATGCTGACAAGCTGACAGATAGCAGAACTCTTTCTGGCTGCAGTGCATCATCCAGTTTCAAGGAGCTCTAAGGGAATGTTGCCAGCTTCGGTGTCTAGTGTCCAATGTCCAGGCCCAGAACCAGCAGTTGTGGCAAAGCAAGTACAGCTCTCATTTAGCCTCAGTGGCAATGGCAGAGGAATCCTCACTGCACTGGATTTGTAGCATGGTCTTGGCTGTGTCTCTGGCTGCACAGCCTTCCTCCATTCCTGCCCATTTTCTAAGCCTGTGGCTGTAGCTCTCCTGACAAATTTGTGGGATGTACAATACCTTGCAATAAGCTCCTGCAACGGTTTCTGTTGCTTGACTAATATAGTACTATATAAATAAAGCAATCCAACCTATTATTTTCACTTCTCAGGACATATCCTTAGATATGATTAGAAATGTGTGCATTTAAATAAAAGGGTATCCTAAGCCCTGTTGAGAGTAGCAAAAACATGGAAATGATCTGAATATTCTCCCATAGAGAATTAGTGAAATTAATTGTAATATATCTATAGTCTAGACCAGTGGTTGCCAACCGGTGGTCCGCAGACCACTGGTGGTCCATGAGGTCCTAAAGGTTGGCAACCACTGGCCTAGACTATTAAATAATAATTAAAAATCAAGTTCTTGAAGAATATTAAGAGAATAACCAAGATGGTGGCATAGGTAAATGCTATTATTTGCCACCTCCCACAACCCCATCAAAATTACAACCAAAATACAGAACAACCATCATTCAGAATCACCTGAAATCTGACTGAATGGAAGTCCTACAACTAGGGAAGTAAAGAAAAAAGTACATCGAGACTGGTAGAAGAGGCAGAGGCACAGAACTGGCTGGTCTGACACCCGCGTGTGGCATTTTTTTAATTGGGAGGGATATCTCCGCTGTAGAGGCCTCCCATGAGAAGCAAGGGATCCCAGCCCCACACCAGATTGCTAGCCCAGGGTTCCAGAGCTGGGAATAGAAGTCCCCGTAACTTCAAGCTATAAAAACCAGTAGGGATTGTGGCTGAGTGACATGCCTACTGGAGATCCAGGCAGTTCCTCTTAAAGAGCTGGTGCATACTTACAAGGACTAGCTCCCTCTGAGCTCCAGCACTGAGTGGCAGCACTGGGGAGCCAGGGACATACAAGGAGGAGCTTGGAAGCTTTCTACCAGATGAGGGTGCTCACAGAGGTCATTATTCCTGTGCTGGAACCTCCCTGGTCACAGAGCTGACTGGCAGCCATATATGAATTTTCATCAGCATGGCTCACACTGTTCACTCCACCCTGGTGATTCCCTGAGACTCCATCCTATTCAACTTGCAGCCCTTTCTAAGCTGTTTGCAGCAGCTTTTCCATATGAATGGCCTGTTCTGGCTCAGGCTCCAGACTTTGCTAAAATCTCTCAAACAAGCAGCAACTGTTGTGAATGTGCTCCCATACCTCTCAATAAGAGGCCCAAGACCCCAAACTAGTACCAGCCCGACTTGCTCCACAACTTGGCCTCTCCTGGGCACTTCCAAGCCCAACACAAGTAGCAGCCATCAGCAGATAGCTCTGTAACTCCTGATGGGTGGCCCCAGGAAATGGCTGCCTTTGCACCTCCGGGAAGGCCCCAGAGCCAGTGCACCCAGTGGGCAGCTCCAGACCATACCAGATTACAACTCCACACATCCAAGAGCAATACACTCAAGGGGCAGACTCAGTGAGCACCAAAGTCCCACTGAAGCAATTCCTACTCCATAGGGGTGTCTCCTGCATAGCAGCTCTTTCATTATAGTTGCAGCTGGTCCTCACAGCCAATTGGCCTAGAAGTCAACTTCTCCCAGTGATGCCAATAGCAATCAAGGCTCTTCACCACACAGGGATGAACTTAGACTGCCCAGCTCAGGTGACTGGGGAGGGTGAGCCACTGGGCCCTACAGGACACCTACTACACAAGGCCACTCTACCAATTACAAGAGACACAGAAACACAGGGAAGCAGCCAAAATGCAGAGACAAAGAAACATGTCACAAATGAAAGAACAGAAGAAACCTCCAGAAAAAGAAATAAATGAAATGGAAGCAAGCAAACTATTAGGTACAGAGTTCAAAACACTGGTTATAAGGTTGCTCAAGGATCTTAATGAGAGCTTCAAGGGACTTAGTGAGACTTTCAAGAATGTTAGAGAGAATGTCAAAGATAAAAAAGGAGCAATCAGAAATGAAGTATACACTAACTGAAATAAAAAATAATTTACAGGGATTCAACAGTAGAGGATTCAGAGACTCAAATTAATGATTTGGAATATGAGGAAGCAAAAAACACCTAGTCAGAAGATCAAAAAGAAAGAAGACTCAAAAAATATGAAGATAGTGTAAGAAAAACAAAAAAAGATAGTGTAGGGAGCTTTTGGGACAACTTCGACAACTTCAAGTGTACCAACATTTGTATTATGGGGATGCCAGAGGAGAAGAGAGAGAGAGAGAAAGGGAGAGAGAGAGAGAGAGAGAGAGAGATTGAAAACCTGTTTGAAGAAATAATGACAGAAAAATTTCCCTACCTGGTGAAAGAAATAGACTTACAAGTCCAGGAAGCACAGAGTCCCAAACAAGAGGAACCCAAAGACGCCCACACACCAAGCCACATCAGAATTAAAATTCCAAGGGTTAAAGACAAAGAGAGAATCTTAAAAGCAGCAAAAGAAAAGCAGTTACCTACCTACAAGGGAGCACCCATATGACTGTCAGCTGATTTCTCAACAGAAACTTTGCAGGCCAGAAGGGAGTGGCAAGAAATATTCAATGTGATGAATAGCAAAGACCTACAACCAAGATTACTCTACCCAGCAAAGCTATCATTTAGAATTGAAGGTCAGATAAAGAGCTTTCCAGACAAGAAAAAACTAAAGGAGTTCACCACCACCAAACCAGCATTACATGAAATGTTAAAGGGTATTCTTTAAGAAGAGGAATAAGAAGATGAAGAAGAAGGGATCAAAAATATGAATAATGAAGTGGCAATAAATACATACCTATCACCAATTGAATCTAAAAATCAAAATAAATGAACAAGGAATCTAATGAACAAAATAAACTGATGAATAAAATAGAAGCATGAAAACATGGAACAGACTGATGAATCTCAGAGGGAAGTGGGGAGGGGTGGGAAGAGATTAACCAAAGATCTTATATGCATATATACATTTCCTATGTACACAGACAATAGGTTGGTGAAAGCCTGAAGCAGGGTGGGAACCAGATAGAAGGGGCAATTGGGGAGAAAAAGAGGAACATCTGTAATACTCTCAACAACAAAAATTTTTAAAAGAATATTAAAAGACATGAAAATACTCATAATGTAATAATGAACTTAGAAAGCAAAATGTTCATAAAAGTTTAATTTTTCATAAATAACCAAAATGTTAACAGTTGCTTTCTTGGGACACAGATATGAGATATGGGATTACTAGTGAGGTTTGTTTCCTTTGTACTTATTGTGTATCTTTCCATTCTTCATAATAAGCATGCATTTTTTGCCAATTTCAAAAAAGTAAACAAAAGTTGAGTTTTAAAAAATAGATTTATGTGAAGTTGTCAGGTGAATTCATTGGTCTTTTGTTTGGTTGTGTGTTTGCTTTTTTTGCAGTATGGTAACAGATCAAATGGCAAAGTACAGAGAAGATTTAACAGGCTTCTGAAGAGACTTAATGCTCCATTTTCTGTATGTTATAGACTGATGCTTGCTTCCAGCCCCCTCCCCACCCCCCAAAAAAAATCATAGGTTGAAGCCACAAAGTGATGATATTTGGAAGTTGGGTCTTTGGGGTAATTAGGTCATGAAAGTAGGGCTGTATGAATGGAATTAGTGTCCTTATAAAAATAGACCCCAGAGAGCTCTCTCACTTCTTCTGCCATGTAGGGACACAATGAGAAGATGGGCATCTATAAACCAGGAGGCAGGCCCTCACCAGACATGTAATCTGCTGGCACCTTGATCTTAAAATTCCCAGCCTCCAGAACGCTAAAAAATAAATTTCAATTGTTCAAAAGCCATCCAGTCTGGGGTACTTTGTTATAACAGCCTGAACTAGGACACTTTTGTCCCCACAACTGCCCAAAGAACATCTCAATATAACAATGATTTTAACTTAGAAAACTTGCTTAAAAAAAAAAAAAGTAGCCTGAAAATTATTTGTTCATTTATTTATAGCAGGTAGTTAACAAAACAAAATTCAGGTCTAAACTGGGGGAAAGATCAAAAGATAGGTGTATGGGCTGATGGAGAGACTCACGTGAGGAGGGCAAAGGGTCATAAAGGCAACACAAACTCTAAAAACCTAGGGAGCACAAACATATCACCGTTCTCCACTGAGGGAACATGTTAATTGTCTTTGCCTTATGCTGATGCCACTCTTAACAACAATTATTACAGTGGCAGGCCGCTTTACAGTTTATGAAGTATTTGTTCTTTGCCACATATTATTATTAGGCTCATTTTGCTGAAAAGAAAATTAAGCCCTAGAGAAGGTAAATGATTTATTAAATATCTTATGCTTCATATGTGCAGAAATGGGCCTACAAACCAGGTCATTTGATCTGTTCATGATTCCTGGAGATGGCAGAGCAAAGTGATTAAAAGCTTGGGCTTTGGAGCCAGACAAATCTGGGAATGCACCCAGCTCTGGCCCTGTATAACTGTGTCAACATAGAGAAATTGCCTACCCCCTCTCAGCCTCAGTTTCCTCATTTTTCAGGTGGAGGTAAAAACACCTACCTTGGAGACTCCCTGGGAGAAACAAAGGTAGCCGTTATTACCCGACTCATCTTCTTGACAAGCCTTATTTTTTAGTCTCCTGGGATTACAACCCTGTTATGGCTGGAATTGTGTCATTGTAAAGTTGATATGTTGAAGTCCAAACCCACTACCTCAGAATGTGATCTTATTTGAAAATAGGGTCTTTGCAGATGTAATGAATTAAGATGAGGTCATATTGAAGTATGATGGGACCCTGGTCCAGTATTACTGGTATCCCATAAAGAGGGGAAATTTGAAGACAGACATATACAGGGAGAATGCCATGTGAAGATTTTAGTTATGCCAAGGAACTATCAGAGTTCATTGAAAGGCCTGGAGCAGATCCTTCCCCACTGCCTTCCCAGGGAGCATGGCCCCCTGCTGATACCTTGATTTTGGCCTTGTGGTGCCAAACTGTAAAACAATAAATTTTTGTTTTTTAAGCCAGCCAGTTTGTGGAACTTTATTATGATAACCTTAGGAAAGTAGTCCCAAAATATTAAATGGAAAATTTCAGAAATAAACAAGTCATAGTTTTAAATTGCATGCCATTATGAGTAGTGTGATGAAATCTTATACCATCCGGTTTGGTTCCACCTTCAACGTGAATCATTGCTTTGTCCACGTATCCACACTGTATATGCTACCTGCCCGTTAGTCACTTAATAGTCATCTGGGTTATCAGATCAACTGTCCAGTATCACAGTTTTTGTGTTCAAGTAACCCTTATTTTACTCAATAATGGCTCCAAGGTGCAACAGTAGTGATTCTGGCAGTTCAGATATGCCAAAGAGACGCCTTAAGGTACTTTCTTTAAATGAAAAGGTATATATGTGCATATAGAAAAAAAATATAGTTTATATACAGTTTACTACTACCACAGTCACAGGCATTCACTGGGGATCTTGTAATTTATTCCTTGCATATAAGGAGGGACTACTGTATATGCATTAGTTTCCTTTTACTGTTGTTAAAAAATTACCATAAACTTGGTGGTTTCAAATACACAAATTTATTGTCTTATAGTTCTGGAAGTCAGAAACAAGAGTTGTCTGTAGCGCCATGTTCCTTCTGGAGGCTTAGGGAAGAATCCATTTCCTTGCCTTTTCCAACTTTAAGAGACCACCTGTACTCCTCAGCTTGTGAGCCCTTCCTCATACCACTCTGACCTCCTCTTCCATCATCACATCACTTTCTCTGGCTCTGCCCTTCCTAACTCCATTATACGGGCACCATGATTACATCGGGCCTACTCTCCCAGCACATGACTGTGTGAGAATATGCAGCACATTGCCAACTGTGGAAACTCACCCAAACTTCAGTGTCCAGAGTTTTCATTAGGGTTTCATTACATAGGCAAGATTAATTAAATCATTGGCCATGTGACTCAATCTCCAACTTCCCGATCCTCCTAGTGGGTTGACCTAATATCACTCTGTTCAAAGGCTCAACCCTCTAATCACATGGTTGGTCTTTCTGGAGTGGTCAGCTTTTGTCCTGAGTCATTGTCTTTGTTAAAACTATCCAATGACCCACCATTAGTCACTTATCAGGGAACAAAACAATGAACAAAGACACTCCTATCATTTAGGAAATTCCAAGGTTTTAGAGGTTACTTCCCAGGAGCTAAGGACAAAGACTGATTTTTTATTACACAGCCTGACAACTAGAACTCCTACACATGGTCATCCCATGTTATCTGTGGGTCCAAGAGTAAATGTCCTGAAAAAGAGAGAACTGGGTAGAAACTATAATGCTTTTTATTGACTTAATTGACCTAGCTTAGAAGAAATGCGATGTAACTTTAATCATATTCTATTTGTTGAGGAAGTTCCAAAGACTCACCCAAAATCAATGAAGAAGATCCAAGAAGTCAAGGTTTGGAAGAGGAGAAGTGGAAAAGAAAATATCATAAAGGCATTTGTTGAAAAATAAATCTTACAAAACCATCAAGTCTCAAGTCCGCCTGAGGCTTTCACAATCTTTGACAATTAGGTCTCATATAACTTTTCTTTCCTAATATCTAATTGCCTCTTCACACTTTGGGAGTCATTCCCATCTCAGAGATTTTGGGCATAACTTTTCCCCCACTGCCTTCTCTAAATGTAAATCCAGCCCATTTTTTTTTCAAGGATATCCCTATTATGACATCTGTGAGCCAATAGACAGAAATACTTAAACTGGCTTAACAGAACAGAGAACGTATTGCCTCAACAAACTGAAACTCTAGAGGAGAATTTGACTTTAGGCTTGAATTTGATTCATTATTCTTACTGCCAGCCATCATATACAAAGAACAGGGTGTCTTTCTTCTAATGAATCCCAAACAATTACATATTCGGAAACTAGAAATTCAAAAAGATGAAATGACTTTCTCAAGTTGCACACAGTGGCACATCATCAGAGCCAAGACTAAAACCCCATATTCTGACTCCCTCTTTGTATAGCCTAATGTTTTAATAGACACCAAGATTATATTTTAAACATCAGTTTTGAGTTATTAAAAAACAACAAAAATTATGCCATAGCCGGTTTGGCTCAGTGGTTTGGTCTGCAGACTGAAGGGTCCTGGGTTTGATTCCAGTCAAGGGCATGTACCTCAGTTGCAGGTTCAATCCCCAGCTCGAGTCAGGGCGCATGCGAGAGGCAATCAATCAATGTGTCTCTCTCACATTGATGTTTCTTTCTGTCTCTCCCCATCCCTTCCATTCTCTCTACAAACCAATGGAGCCTGGCCAGCATGGCTCAGTGGTTGAGCGTTAACCTATGAATCAGGAGGTTGCAGTTAGATTTGGTCATGGCGGGCTCCATTCCCAGTGGGATGTGCAGGAGGCAGCAGATCAATGATTCTCTCTCATCATTGATGTTTCTATCTCTCTTTCCCTTTTCCTTCCTCTCTGAAATCAATTAAATATATACACACACACACACACACACACACACACACATATATATATATATATTTTAAAGACAGTCTCTAAAAAAATGATAATAAATCAGTGGAAAAAATATCCTCGGGTGAGGATTAACAACAACAACAAACATACAAAAAAAAAAGAGAGAAAAGAACAGCAAAAATTAGAATCACATGGGCTTCAAATTCTATCCACTCACTTGCCCTATTAATTTGGCAAGTGACTTATCCTCTCTCAGCTTCCATTTCGCATGTACAAAATATAGTAATAACAGCTACCTTGAAGGGATGTTATCAGGATTACATTAAATACTGTAGAAATAAATATTCTAGCAAACAGGAAATGCTCAATAAATTGTAGCTATTATTTACATCTCTTGCTATGTTTAATAGGGTTTGACACATATTCCATACTTAGTGGTTAAATAACTTAATTCTTTCATATGTGGGGGTTAAGATTTACCTCATCTAAAGCATTTAATTGATAAGACAGTGAAAGTTCTTGCTCTTAATAGACATTAAACAAATTTTTTTTAAAAAATAAGAAGTATCTAGCTATACAAGTTAGGTAGAATTATAAGGAGCATTTTATGGGCTTCTGAACACCCTTTTGTAACATTGCCTTTGAAAATCCAAGTGTAGGATGGCAGAAATTTTATGTGTCGTCAATCCCATGTGTTTCTGTACTTTAATTTTTGCTTTCACATTCAGGCAGGACTGACACGCGCGGATGAGTTTAGTGATGACAGTTTAAATAGTCTGACTCTGCCTTTAAGCCAATGTTTATGGGTACATAACCCAGATATGATACACATGACTCACCAGGCCATACAAATCACTGGTATTTTATATCACGTCAAAACTTTTCTGTTGGCATTGCATGTTTCAAGTACTCACAATGTTCCCTTTAATCTGTTTTCGTTGTGATTAACAACACAAAAGAGTTTTGTATGTCTTGCCTACTTGGATAAAGGCCAGTACTTTTACTTAGCCCCAAGAGATGTACATATGGTTCTTTAAGAGTACAGATGCAGATATTTTATTAAATATTTCTCTCAAGAACTTATAATTGCCATACATGTAATTAGAACAACAAATTATTTCTAACAGATATTTTAAACAGAATTGATGGGACAAGAGTCTGGTAAATAGGAGGTTTGAAATATATTTCAGCAGCTATTATTTGCATCCCTCTCCATGTTTAATGGTATTTGACACATGGTAGGTCCTAAATGAATACTTGGTTCTGAATGATGGATTATTCTTTCCAATGGTAGGTGCTTATGATTTATACCATCTAGTGCATAGGCTCAATTTGGCAGAAATTATTGTTTGACTCATCAATGTAGAAACTATAGATTGTATAAATGTAATATAATAGCCATATATTTTTTATTAAAAAAATATTTCACGGGTTATCTGTAATGTACTTATTATAAGATTAAACATAAAATTGGTCATGGTCTTTTGCCAAAGGCCGATTCTAGGTTTACTTTGGAGAACACCAATATATGACCATCAAATTAAATGAAGAAAAAACTAAATATATGAAGTGTATATATTTATTTCAAAGATTCATGAGCAAGGCTGGATCTAAGCATGGTGGTGCTTAGTCTTTACTAAATCCCTTTTTAAATTTATTTTACCCTATTTCACCAATGCATGTCAAGGCAACTTGCTTACCAAGTATTAAAACTTGAGTCTAAAAAATTTAAAGACTTTCCTATTAAGATGTAAATGTCTGCCTTAGGTGGGAACACCCAAACTTACATCCTCACACGACACACAAGATATAAATTAGTAAAATTTTAATTTTCAGCCTTCAGATGTGTGTTAGGAGAGCAGCAAAGAAGAGAGCAATGAGGTCTTCACAGAGTATTTTTGATGGCAATAAGTATTCACCTACATTGAAACATTTAAATGAATACCAATGACTCTTGGCCTTTCTAATAAGGTACTCCTTGCTACATTTTATTAAACTTACCAAGAAAGCTTACTTGATCAAGTCATTGGCAAAAATATCTAAGTATAGTTCCCGCAGACAATGAAAACATGAGCCCCAGTAACAAAATATCTCTAGAAGACTACATTCGTACCATGAAAATGTAATCACTCTGTGTCACTTAAAGCTGAAAACTACTTTTGCTTCCTCTGTAAGCATTTATGAAACTGACATGAAATGATTTTTCTACTTCCACCTTTGCTTTCCTAAAATCTCTTCTCCATACTGCAGCAAGAGCAAAACATAAATCAGATCATGTCACTCCCCTGCATGAGAACCTGCAGTGTGATTCTCTATAATACTTAACATCAAAGTCCTTACTATGGCCCACAGGCACCCTGCCTGCATAACACTCTCTCCCTCCTCCATTATGCCAGACATCCCAGAGTTCTGTTTGCTCCTTGATAGGCCATTCTTACTTGCACCCCAGGGCCTTTGCTTTTACTTTCCACTCTTCCCCCATACCCAGCCTCATCTCACATTTATTATATATGTGTATACATATTTGTATTGATTTCAGAAAGGAAGGGAGAGGGAGAGAGAGAGAAACATCAATGATGAGAATCATTGATTGGCTGCCTCCTGCACGCCCCCTACTGGGGATCGAGCCCACAACCCAGGCATGTGCCCATGACTGGAATCGAACCTGGGACCTTCAGTCTACAGGCCGATGCTCTATACACTGAGCCAAACCAGGTAGGGTGCCTCATCTCACATTTATAGCGACTTGCCTGGTCCCTTTCATAGGCTATTAAGTTTGCAATCTGATGCTAACCTGAATTTCTCCCACTACATGATGCTTTTCTACAAAGAGGCCTCTCCCATGCTTGCACAGATGGCAGGATGATAGGTTCTACAGTGACTTGTGGAATGGGGGTCAAGGGTATTGTGTTAGCATTTGTCTTGCAACTGGGATTTTTAAGGAGTGTGTCAAAAGGAAAGGAGGGTGTGTTAGAAGAGAAGAGAGAAGTTTTCCTTGAGTGGAAAGAGCAGGAGAATGGAGAAGGTGACAGCTAGAAGCAAAACTCTAGGAAAAGTGATGATTTTACATGAAGCTTGTGAAATATTTTTTCTGTGTAATGTGCAGTATAACTCCTTTCCCATCTCACCAAGATACTTTCAGTAAAGATACCATTGTTGAAACTGTTCTTTTTTCTTGGATGGAAAAATGCATTGGAAAGGGTCTCAAGCAGAGAGCAAGTTAACAAGAAGGCCCAGTCACCTTCTGCAACAGAAAAAGCAGTGACTGAAATCAGATGGTACTAGGTCTGCAAAAGAGCTTTTTTTTTCAAGCTTAGTTTCCTCTTCTGTAAAATGGAAAAATAGTATCTTATTTGCAAAGTTGTTAGGAGAATTAAATGATACTCATTAGAGGCCTGGTATGGAGTTTGGCACATTCTATCTAGGTCAAGGTCATTCTCATCCCCTTATAGTGAACTAAAATTATCTTCTCTGTAATTCCCACAAATTTGGTTCTAGTTCTACTCTGCTGAACATAAAGGAATTTTTACCTTTTTCTATAATGGAGCTCTATTTGTCTAGATCCTGCAAGTAAAGAAAATGCATTTTAATATAACTGTATTTAATTGTTCTCAAGCTTAAAATGACTTCATTTTTTCAGTTAACGCTTTTACTATTTTTTCCTAAAAGTAACAATAAAGATAAAGATTAAAATGAATCTAACTGAAAAAAATCTCTTAAATATTTAAAGGGTAAGATCAGTATACATCTGACCTTGGCAACTTTTCTAAAGGAAAAGCATTCCCCAGGCCAGTGTGGCTCAGTTGAGCATCGTCCCCTGTACTGAAGAGTTGCTAGTTTGATTCCAGGTAAGGACACATGCCTGGGTTTACTGCTGGGTTCGATCCCCAGTGGGGGGCATGTGGGGTAGGGAGTATGAAGGAGGTGGCCTATCAATGTTTCTCTCTCTCCCTCTCCCTTCCACTCTCTCTAAAAATCAATTAAAATAAATAAAAATAAAGGCAAAGGGTCTATTTTGGTGATTAACCTTTTTGAGCACTCACTAGGAGTCATTGATATACTGTGTTTGGGTGTTTTTAGCTACAAATGACCAAATACAAAAATAAAAGTGGCTTAAACATTTATTATTCCTCCCTCCCCCCCAAAAAAATAAGTTCCCAAGGTAGACAATTCCAGGGAGGGCTCAATGTGAGCCATCATTCCCCTTCTTCACAGTACATTGGTTCTTTGCAAGGTGACCCAGGAGTTCCAGGATCACATCCTCTATAAGAAAAGGGTAATATGTAAATTGACCCTAAGGGCCGAATGACTGGTCGCTATGACGCGCACTGACCACCAGGGAGCAGACGCTCAACACAGGAGCTGCCCACTGGTGGTCAGTGCGCTTCCACAGGGGGAGCGCCGCTCAGCCAGAAGCCGGCTCATGGCTGGCCAGCACAGCTGCGGTGACGGGAACCTCTCCCACCTCCACAGCAGTACTAAGGATGTCTGACTAATGGCTTAGGCCCACTCCCTGCAGTTGGACATCCCCGGGGCATCCCGGACTGCGAGAGGGTGCAGGCTGGGCTGAAGGACCCCCTCCCCGCTCCAGTGCACTATTTTTCATGCACGGGGTCTCTAATATAGATGTAACAACATATGGCCGAAGAAGGCATTATCTCTCTTGTGACTCTTTTTATTAGGGAGAAAAATGTTTCCCACATCCATCTCCCCAGGACTTTCCCTCAGGTTCCATTGTCAGAATTGCATCACATTACCCATGCCTTAAGCCAGTGCTACCCAACTTTTTTTATGTTTCAAATAGAATGTTTTTGACACAAAGGGGTACCTGGATGAGGTTGCCTGTGGCCAGATGGAATCATCTCAGAACTTCAGAAGCTGAACCTCACTTAATGTTCTGAGGTTTAAGGGATCAATATCTCATCATGTCTATAGCCTATTCAAGACATACCAGTGTATGCTGGCACATATAGAACACTCCGCTCTCGGCTACATGGGAGATCGAGAGAACACGTATCCATATATAAACTTTAGTGAGAGGAGGGGTTTCCAGTGAGGAGGAAGAAGGACATGGTGGTCAAGGGTGCCTCATCTATTCTAATTCTCATTAGTACATCATGAGAGGGAGTATTTTGTGGAGAATAAAACTGGGCTTATAGTTTAAGTGACTTATTGAAAGTTAAGTGACTTATTGAAGTTAAGTGACTTATTGCTTAAAGTCATGGAGCCAGTAAGTGGCCAGCTGGCACAGTGGATGTAGAGCCAGTGGTGTACTGGTAAATGTTTAACAACCAGCTCTTCAAATGTAGTTCATTTGCCTGTTGGCTAATATTTTCATTTAAGATAAAAGTGAAATGACAAAAATGTACTATATGGGAAGATACTTGTCTATGATGTGACTTCTTTGCTGAATCCGATGCTTTTATGCTATTCACCATGTAACAGCTATATACACACAACGTGCCTTTTGAGTTTAATCTGCATTATTACCATTTTCTCCATCGCTTTCTTAGGTCTAGACAATCAACAAAGCTGTAAGTCAGCCCTGATTTGTGTCATTTGCTGACTTCCATGGTGTAAATACTCCTTCAAGCTACCAAAGTGAAGTCATTGAATGCGATGTTGAGAAGAGATATGAAGTAACATGTTATAGAGAATTTTTACCATACACAATATGTATAAGTAACCTCAAGTATAGATAATAAATTAAAATATATTAAAATAATTTGAGAGTGAAGAGTTTTAAGTATACATTACCTTTGTTTAAGACTCACTTAATTAGAAGTTCACAGCTGGCAAAATTGCTAAAAATTTAACAGCCAACTCTCCTGAGCTAGTACAGGCCAGCTCCACACACCATGACATGCTCTTTCTCCTCCTTGACTCTCCTTGCTGCCTTTGTTACTGGCATATAAAAGCTAGGCTTGATCCATAGGCTACCGGGAAAACCTGGGTACCATCATTACTTTTGGTGACTCTGGGTATTTGCTATCCCTCCCACACTCAGTCTTCTCTCCTGTTAAGGAAGAAGACAACAGTCCTTGCCCTGCCTGCCGACAAGAGTTGTTGTGAGGACTAAATTGATTGGTTTAAGTGGCAGTTCAGAGCCAGATATAGAAAAAGACCTTTATGTTGATGGTCATTTCATCACTGGTTTTCAAACAGCCCACCATTGTTAAGGATGCAAAATGTATTGCAGCTTTCAAAGGTATGGTTTAGTTTGAGATCTTCTGTGTTGCCCGCATTAAACAGTAAACACCCAGAAAAAAAAAAATGCTTCTTTGTCTATATCCCTCATTATAATATCAGTTTTCAAATTTTTGCTAATCTTTACTCACTAAGAACAGCTATCTTTATTGGGAGAAAAACAATGTTTTCAAAGTTTACAGTTTACTCATTTTTAGCTGCTGTTGGATTGTCAGAAGAGAACGCTCCCTGAGTTTGCGGAATGCTTCTTAATTTCAACAGTTACATAAAGGTCCTTTGATTTTTAATTTTGACTTTTCAAGCTGCTTTGCTTCTTTGGCCCAGACCAATTCACTAAGTTAGTTTGTATGCATTGTGTCCCTCTGCTCAAGGCCGTTTCCTAATTGTAAACTGGATTAAGTACCCCAAGTATCCTAAGTTGAAATTCTAAAGTTGAGTGACTTTATAAAATGTTTGCCTTGAATTTGCAGACCTTCTCTTGGGTCTATAGACAACTCTTTCGCTGCCAAAGGTCTTTCCCACGTCAAGCCCTTTGCCTATGCTGGCCCCTCTGCCTGGAGAGCTCACCGTGATTCTTCGCAAAGCTGACTCTCATCCTTCAGCTCAAATGCGACCTCCTTAAAAGGGACTCCTTGTTTCAAGCCATCTCCCTGATATAGCTCCTTATTTCTTTTACAGCACTGATCACAATGTTTATTTATTTACTTCTTTGTCTATATCCCTCATTATAATATCAGCTCCTTGGGAGCTGGGCATTTGCCCAGTGGTGTCATTACCTACCCCCAGCACCCAGCACCCAATAACTATCTGTTGAACAGATGAACTTGTCTGACAAGAACCACACCAATGTTGTCAGGCATAGTAATATATAGTCCTCTTGAGGCAAGAGCCTATTCCAAAGCCTAACCAAGTCTTGGCCTGTGGTGTTCACAGTGCCCATTGCTCTCAGGGGCCAGGAGGGCCCAAGTGGCAACAGAAGACTGCTGACCTCCCTCTGCTCCACCCTAATGGGCCTCAGTGATGTCACACAGGACAGAATTCTCTAATCCTTTTCCTTCTGTAACAGTCCTTTCCACAGCTACGTTTTTCATAACCTGATATGTTGGGGTGAAGGGGGGTAGAGGAAGGAGGACTGGAGTGAGGGTGCACCCCTCCCCAACAAAATTAGTGTAGGGGCACTATTTGCTAATATGCATTGCCTCAGTAGAAAGTGGTTAACAGAAGCTGTAATTTGGACTAAGCTAAAGAAAAGAGAGAAAAGAAGAATGGGGAAAAGGATAAGGGAGAAAAAAGGAAAACAGAAGAAAAGCATAATAAAAAGAAAAGAGAGAAGAGGACAAATGAAGAGGATGTTCGTGAGAAAAAAACATGAAACAGGTAGTAGAGGAGGAGGAGGATGGAAGAGCTGAACCTATGTTCGGCTTGGCTTTGTAACTCGAGTAGTGACTGGCTTCAGTGGAAAAGGATGAATGGATCAGGTGAGGGGGATCCTCAGGGGTTCCCTTGAGGAGTCACTTAAATTGCTGAGATTTATTCTGAGAGGCCCAAGCAAGGCTGTCGCAGGGGTGACTCTCCTGGGTGGATTCGCAATAGTAATTTTGGAACCAGGAATGTTAACTTTTTAAAAAAATCATGATTGTGGAAGAAGAGAGAGTATTACTCATCAGTCTAAGCTTTAGACTCCTCACTGCAGCCCCTGTCCCACCCAAGCCTCCTGATTACTAGACTAATAGCATATAGTACTTAAATTCAGGACTTGAAAGCCAATCTGTCAGAAAATCTCCTTCCTCTTTGGTAACTGAAATATAAACAGATTTCCAAAGCAGAGTTGGGCGTTTTAAAAATATACCTATAAAAATTACTAAACTACAGCTATTGCAGCCTGTTCAAACTATTTCACAAAAACTATGAACATCCCTAACATGTGTAGGCCAAAGAAAATCCTTGTAGTTCAAAAGAAAACAAAACTTTTAACATTATTTTTTCAATGTCCTTTTGCCCCTTTCTAGATAGTATGCTATTTAAGAAATATTTAGTATAATACTTAAGGAAAATAATATTATAAGGAAGGGAATATTGTAATATCAAGCATATATATTCAGGCAATATTAATATACCTTTGCTCCGAATTTTTAAATGTTAATCTTATAACACATGAGTTTCTTAGTTTCCCAAAATGTCCCTGCAAGCTGTGTCAAGAAATAGTAGAGGAAAATGCAGTTTTATTGGCAGTTTTTGATACACTGTACAGACTCCTTAAAAATCTCTTTATGCTCAGCATTTCTTTTTCCTCCTCTGCTATAATTGACCCAGATTCTCCTACAAATATAGAGCAGAGAGAAGAAAGATATGGATGGCCTAGAGCAGTGGTTCTCAACCTTCTGGCCCTTTAAATACAGTTCCTCATGTTGTGAGCCAACCATAAAATTATTTTTGTTGCTACTTCATAACTTAATGTTGCTACTGTTATGAATTGTAACATAAATATCTGATATGCAGATATTTATGATGGTCTTAGGCGACCCCTGTGAAAGGGTCGTTTGACTGCCAAAGGGGTCGCGATCCACAAGGTGAGAACCGCTGGCCTAAAGGAAGGAAGTAGAAAGACAGACAAGACCTTCAAGTTCATTGCCACTATTGCCATTGGCAACCCTGGTTCTGCCTTATGAATAAGAAAATTTGTTTTCTAAGACAATCCAAAAACTGGTTGCCACATGAGCTAATCATGCTATTACTCGTCTGAAGTATTAGGGATTTCAATAAGTCAGTTTCAAAGATCTTTGATCTAATTTTCCTTTTTTTTTTTCCTTTTGGCAAGTGTGTGAAGAGGTAATTAGGAAATGTGTTCTCACATGATACTGGGACTAAGTGCATAAGTGAATTTTATTTTTACTTTGTACACATGGAAATAATCCATCTTCATCTTACTCTAAGAAGTTCTAACCTCAAACATATTGGGTAGAGTGATTTGGGGGTTCCTTAAAGATTTGGCTGCCGGTGACCATTTGGTGATATTTGACCCTGTGGTTAGGTCCCAGCCCTAAAAGTGAAAGAGACAGAATCTGCCCCCAAAAGTCATGTTGAAGAAATTGGAGATGGCTTTTACAGCTCTAAAAGCAGCTAAATGGTTGCTGATGACAGAAAGACAAAATTAAGAGTTGGGGCAACAAAGTGGTTTTAGAAGATACAACTTGCTCTCTATAGTAAGCTCCTGAGATAAAATGGAGAGGCCTCATCACACATTTACCATTGTATTGGCCAGAACCCAATTTGGCTAATATTTTGCAGTGTTCTTTTTAAGGTACTACTATAGTGACGAATGTATACGTTTGTTTCTCTCTTTGTATATACCGGAGCTTTTAAAAACAAACAAACGGATATTTCTTTTAAACTTCTATTCCCGCAAATGCGGTGTGGGCCAAATCCATGAACAGGTTAAGCTTCTGACACCAAAGGGAGGCACCCGGCCAATGGGAAGCCGCGCTGGTGACGCACCGCTCGCAGGTCCCGGCTCATTGGCCGCCCAGGGCTTGTCATCCCCTCCCCGCGGCGGCAGCGCGGTCCGTCCCGGTCCCCGCAGCCCGGCTCGCGCCTCCCGCGCGCGGTTTCCATTAGGTTCAGTCGACCCCTGACTCTCCACAGCAGCAGCTGTTACGTTTCGGATTCTACTCGAGCTTCTGAAAAACCTCCTTTCCTTTAATTTCGCTGGAGGTCGTTGGCGGTTCCCAGTGACAGAATCATGTGACTAACACGTGCAAATAAATACAATGTGGGATCCCACGAGCTGGACGGAACACCTGCCAGAACCTCAGAGCATGTGCCCTGTGCGTGCATGAGGGTGGGTGGGTGGGTGGTGGTAGTGTGTGTGTGTGTGTGTGTGTGTGTGTGTGTGTCTTCGCCCTTCGGTTTGGGGTTGGGGTACTTGCAGGCACCTCCCGGGGTCACTGGGGAAGAATGGGTTCGGGGAGGGAGGGGTGGGGGGGCTCGGAGAGGGGGTCTGGCGGCGGCCTAGAACCCAGCGCGCATTCGAGCCACACACAGCCGCCCGGCGGCGAACAGCCCGGGGCCGCGCCGGAAAGGTGGCAAGGGCAGGGTCCATCCTCGGGGCTCCGTGGACGGCATCATGGCGGGAGCGGGGTGTGGATTTGCAGACAGGTGGAAGCGCGGAGGGAGAGCTTCCGAGTCCGACACAGCAAACGGCCTAGGTTGGAGAGGCCCTCGATTCTTCCCCCCGCCCCCCACCTCCACCCCCGCCGCTGCTCCTGACAGTCGCGACACTGCCCAGCGCCGGTGCCCAGTGCCGACACGGGACGCGAATGCTTCCTCGACTCCGGGCCGCCGTCCCGTCCTTCGCAGCGAGAAAAGCTGGGTAGGGAGTGGCGTCATCCACGGCCGCCCCGCCCACGCCGGGCCGCGGGCTGGGCCTCGCCGCAGTTCCTGCCCAACGACATCCGGGTCCCTTCGGCAGCTCGGCCGCGCCGCGGCGGTGGCGGCGGCGGAGCCGGCGGGGCGAGGTGGGGCGGGGCGGGCGGGGCGGTGGGGGAGGGGCAGCAGGGCTCCGTCGTGAGCGCGCCTGCGCGGGTACGCGCTCGAGGCGGCGGCGGCGGCGGCGGCTCTAGGGGCGGGAGCGCGCGCAGGAGCGAGGGAGCAGTGGTCTCGGGCCGGCCCGGCCCGCAGCTTCGGGTGCTCGGGCGGCTGCAGCTCAGGAACCGGTGGTTGGGGAGGGGGGGTGGGGGGCACTCCAGGCAGGTGGGGCGCGAAAGCGATGAATCTTCGGCTCTTCCTCCTCCTCCTCCTTAGGGACCCGCTCTCCGCCTGCCGCTCCAACGCCCGGATGATCTGAGCCGCGAGGGCGCCGAGAGCCGGGGGCCCGGACGCAGCCCGGCTCCTCCCCTCCTCTGCCCCCTCCCCAGCCTGACCTGGTCCGCAGCCGCCTGGGTGACCCCCATCCCGCCCCCTCCCCGGCCGCCGTCGCCGCCGCCGCCTCGGCCGACCAGGGACCTGCCCGCCCGCGGCTGCTCCGGGTAAGCGCGAAGCTCGGGCCGAGGGCGGGCGGGCGGCGCGGGCCTGCGCGGCGGCCAGGCCTGGGGCCTGGGGCCTGTAAACAAGCCGGGCGTCTGCCGGGGCGCTCCCGGGAGGAGACGCGACAACTCCTCCCCCTGGCCCGGCCTCCTCCTCGGAGTCGGGCGGCGGGCGGCGAGGGGTTAACGCTCCGCGAGGGCGTCGGCCAGGAGGCGGGGGCGGGGTGTGGGCGGCGGGGGCGGCGGCGGCGAGGGGAGGGGGCGCGACCCTCGGCCGGGTCGGGTGTTGGAGGCGGCGACGCGGGCGAGGGCCGCGGGCTGGCCCGGCCCGGCCCGAGCGCGGCCGGCGGAACTTTTCCCGAGCGGCGAGTGGGCTCCCGCCGCCCCCACCCGCCTGGCCGCCCTGGGCTCCAACCAGTGGGAGGGAGTCCGCGGAGAGAAGGGGGGCGGGGGCTTCCTTTGGACCGAATTTGGCCTCGATCCATCACATTCTGTAGCATTTGCTTCAGGTTTTCTAGGGCGCAGAGCTGAGAGCGAGGCTTATTCAGAACTCAAGTCAGTGATGCCTCCGATTCATTCATTATTCAGGCGTCGAGCTGATCCATTGAAGTCAGTCGCACTGATTTCTTCTCGTCTTTGTAGCGGTGCTAATTGTGCGGGTCAACGTTGTCGGTGTTCGCGTTCGGTTGCGGTGTAGTTCTGCTCTGCTTGTCGGCTGGAAATATTCTCCGGCTGTGCAGAGCCTTCCACCACTCGCGGGTTTAGATGCGTTTTGAAAATGTCACCCCCGGAGTTATTTTTCCTTTTCCTGAAGCACGCGGCCCTTAAAACCCACAGAGGTCATCAGTTGTCCAAGCCGAGAAACCTACGCACCACCGCCCCCCTTAAATTTGAAAGAATGAGCCTGGCGCATTCAAATGAGTGATTGGAAGAGGATCAGAGATGTAAAAATACGGGTGATGGTTACTTTCTCGCAGTGAATGATTTTGACGTTGAAAGGACGGAGGAATTTTAAAAATGGTTTTGCGGAATGAGGCTTGATCTTTACAAATGTGCACCTGGGGGATTTTAAACACAGCCATTTTTTAGGAGCGAACAGCTCTGAAGAGTCAAGAGGATTGACATTGACTCATGTAAACCGTTCTCTGCTGCGCGTTAGGGGCTCCAGAGCCCTCAGAGGTCCGGCAGGGCTGGCTCTCCAACTCCCTAACTGGAACCACCTCAGTTTTATACTTTTACTTATTTGTATGTTGGGCCTATGCCAAAGATTGTATTTCTGTAACTCTTTACGGATTAGAAAACTGACTAGGAGGACAGTGACCCGCCCCACTGCCTATTTCCTAATCATATATGTTACCTTTATTAACTTAGCATTTCCTTTGCCAGTAAATAATTTGAAGCACAAACATTCCTTGCCTGATGTTACAGCCCTCTTCTTATGTGTAACATTTCTAATTAAACAGTCATGTAGGGATGATTGCTTTTAACTTAATGAACTACACATGGAAGTTCCTTAAGACATTTTTTATTTGATATCTAAACTTTTTCACATCAGTGGAATCATGGGAGAGGTAAGGTTTGGCTAGATACGTCATATATTTGAGAAATAACATGGTTGAAGGCAGCTGCATTCGTCAAAATTTTGTACATGGCATAGGTATAAATATATATATATATGTGTATATATATATTTATTATTTTTAACATGGTTTGTATCTGTTTATATTTTAGTTTGAAGGGCTGAGTGATGACCATAATAATTACAGTATAAACTGTTGAAGGGAACATTGCACTGGGAGATGAGAATTGTTTAGTCATGGCTGTGCTCCAACATATCTGTGTCCATGGACAAGTCCTTTAACCTTTTGAATCTCGGCTTACAAATCGGTAAAGCCAAAAGAGTAGATTATATTATCAGATGTACTGTCCAGTTGCTAAATTTTTTTATTATCTTGTTCAATATGCCTTGACCAAATTCTTCGTCTGTACTTTAATGTTTCAGCATTCTAAAGCTAATTTTCTGCCTGGGGTTTTGTCTTATTTAGAAGAATTTTAAGTTGGTGATTGTTCTTTAGGAAAGATATCCAGTAGATAGCCTTTATTGACTTTTCTAGTAGGATTGGGAAGTCTAGAAAAACTCTTGGGAGGAAGGGGGATTGAAATCAAAGGGTGTTTGAGATTCTAGGTTTGAACAGTCACGTGGCCCTTGGTAGTTTGATGTGAAGGGTATTATAAGAACATATAAGTTTTTTTCTGTCAGTTCCAATTGTGTCTTGTTTATCTTATTAATAAACCTTCATTTGAAAATGTTCCCTAATACCTATATTTTCTTTCAAAGAAATTTATAGCAATATCATATCACTTGGTAAATATTGCTAAGCAGTTACTGAAAATATGCAGTCACTAAATTTGTTTAGATTACACCTAGACTATTTCTTATAATGGCTAATAGTGTAGCTGATTCTTGTTTAGCTACACTATTTTTTTTGTATGGGATGTTTATTTACTTAATAATTTAAAACTAAAGACTGACATATGCCCAAAGAGAGCTTGTTATCTTTGAAATTCTCACCCATGAGAGCTGATTAATTTCTGAAGACATGAATCTGTGATTGTGTAGAAATAATTAAGTATAATTATTTTGATGATCACCCCAAATGATTATCTAACACTTATATAGGTACCTGACCCTGAATGTTACCCCCTCCCCAAGTATCACATTGTTTAATGATAGATACAAGTGTATAAAATTAGGGCATGAACATGACTTGATAATGAATGTTACTCTTGACTACTTTCCATTCTTAATCCAATCAGAGGAAGGAGGCAGCCATGTAAGAAAATCCGCTCAAGTAGAGTCCTATAAGGGTTAAACAAAAAGATAAAACAAGGTGTGGCTCTGTAAAAGATATGGACCTTGTGGGAGGAGGAAGGTGTTATGAGGCAACTAGGTAAAAGTTTGTATCTTCCTATTCCTTGAGTAGTATTTTTATTTCAGAATATGTTGCTTTCCATCTCAAATCACATTGGTGACCAAAAATTTTAAAATTGAGTTGTTTCATTTATTATTTTACTATTAACCTCTATGTATAAATTCTGTGAATTTCCACCTGGGATTATTCCCACCTGGGTCCTTATATGAAAGAAGCTTGGGTTAAATTATATCAGAATCAAAAGATTGATTATATTCTTTTTTGCCTCTTTCTAATATCTAATGTGCTCCATATTACTCAAGTAAAAAAATTATATTTTGAGTCTCCAGGATATATTCCGTGATGATTTTGACCTTTGCATGTCCTACTTGTCTCTGTACTACCTAGATAATCTCTTTACATAGCTTGTTTTGCTGAGGCAGGTAGGAGGAGCTACAGAAAATAAACAGTTATGAGAGGTGAGCTTCAGTAACCTTTATCTAAAATGTAATACACACTTTAGAGTTTTTGTGAGAAACTGAGGGAAAGATACTGGATATTAGCATATATTAATAAAGTAAACTTGATACTGTGTTTATAAAATTAAAAGTGTTTTAAACATTCCTTGAGTTAAAGTGCAATGAATGAGGGAGCTTGAGTTTTTATAATTACTAATATGTTTATTTGGAATCCATTGACCATAGGTTTATGTAGCATTCATATTTAGGATCCAGTTTGAAAGTCATTAGAGTTTTTGTGGCTGAAAAGATTTGAATTAAAATCCTATTATACCAAACTACTTTTAGATCAGAAGAAAGTGAATAAGAAAAGCCATAATTTGTTACTATTTATTTGTGTCAGGCTATAATTTTTACCACAGCCCTCTAAAATATTTGATGCTGCTATCACTGTTTCACAAATGAAATATTGGCTCAGAATTGAAGTTACATGCCAGGATAAGATCTGTATAGATACAGAATTATTTTCAAAATATTTCTGAGTGGATTTTTCCCAATTAGATGATCCTTCTTGTTGTTAGGAATTAAAATTTGAAAAGCTGAATATTAATACTTTTGACCCAGATTCCTAGAGTTAAGAGTATTTATATTTACTTAAATCTTGCAATGCAAGGGTCTCTTCTAAAATATTCAGAAAAGATTTAAGAAGCTAAGTTCATTTCCTCATTCCCAAAGTTTCAGAAGTCAGCAGAGCTAATTTTATATCTGTCATTGCTCAAATTGAGGAATGAATCAATGTACTAACATGGTTGATACTAAGGGAAATGTTTTTGAGTACACTCATTGAGTAGAGCCACATTGAAGGCTACAAAGTAGAGAAGGTAACACTTCCTAGTGGGGTATCTTTTTTTAAATTTTTATTTATTTACTTATTTATTTATTTTTTTATTGCTTAAAGTATTACAAAGGGTATTACATATGTGTCCTTTTTTCCCCCCCCCCCTGCCCTTGACAATCCCCTGGCCTCCCCTACCCCCCAGTGTCTTATGTCCATTGGTTATGCTTATATGCATGCATACAAGTCCTTTAGTTGATCTCTTACCCCCCTACCTCCTGCCCCCCAACCCTCCCTGGCCTTCCCGCTGCAGTTTGACAATCTGTTTGAGGCAGCTCTGCCTTTGTATCTATTATTGTTCAAAAGTTTATAATGGTCTCTATTATCCATGAATGAGTGAGATCATGTGGTATTTTTCCTTCATTGACTGGCTTATTTCACTTAGCATAATGCTCTCCAGTTCCATCCATGCTGTTGCAAATGGTAAGAGTTCCTTCTTTTTTACAGCAGCATAGTATTCCATCGTGTAGATGTACTGATGGGCACTTAGGCTGTTTCCAGATCTTAGCTATGGTGAATTGTGCTGCTATGAACATAGGGGTGCATATATCCTTTCTGATTGGTGTTTCTGGTTTCTTGGGATATATTCCTAGAAGTGGGATCACAGGGTCAAATGGGAGTTCCATTTGTAGTTTTTTGAGGAAACTCCATACTGTCTTCCATAGTGGCTGCACCAGTCTGCATTCCCACCAGCAGTGCACGAGTGTTCCTTTTTCTCCACATCCTCTCCAGCACTTGTTTGTTGATTTGTTGATGATAGCCAGTCTGACAGGTGTGAGATGGTACCTCATTGTTGTTTTGATTTGCATCTCTCAGATGATTAGTGACTTTGAGCATGTTTTCATATGTCTCTTGGCTTTCTGAATGTCCTCTTTTGAAAGGTGTCTATTTAGGTCCTTTGCCCATTTTTTGATTGGATTGTTTATCTTCCTTTTGTTAAGTTGTATGAGTTCCCTATAAATTTTGGAGATTAGGCCCTTATCAGATATGACATTGGCAAATATGTTTTCCCACGCAGTGGGTTTTCTTGTTTTTTTTGTTGATGGTTTCTTTTGCTGTGCAGAAGCTTTTTATTTTGATGTAGTCCCATTTGTTCATTTTCTCTTTAGTTTCAAGTGCCCTAGGAGCTGTATCAGTGAAGAAATTGCTTCGGCATATGTCTGAGATTTTGTTGCCTTTGGATTCTTCTAGAATTTTTACGGTTTCCCGTCGTACATTTACGTCCTTTATCCATTTTGAGTTTATTTTTGTGTATGGTGTAAGTTGGTGGTCTAGTTTCATTTTCTTGCATATATCTGTCCAGTTTTCCCAACACCATTTATTGAAGAGACTATCCTGGCTCCATTGTATGTTCTTGCCTCCTTTGTCAAATATTAATTGAGCATATTGGTTCGGGCCGATTTCTGGGCTCTCTATTCTATTCCATTGATCTATACGTCTGTTCTTGTGCCAGTACCAGGCAGTTTTGAGAACAGTGGCTTTGTAATACAGCTTGATATCTGGTATTGAGATCCCAC
Source organism: Myotis nattereri (assembly GCF_964212035.1). NCBI lineage: Eukaryota > Metazoa > Chordata > Mammalia > Chiroptera > Vespertilionidae > Myotis > Myotis nattereri. Next base: position 34,754,152 of record NC_138075.1, on the reverse strand, counting down.
CTACTTTGTTCTTTCTCAGGATTGCTGCAGCTATTTGGGGTCTTTTTTTATTTTATTTTATTTTATTTTTTTTAATATATTTTATTGACTTTTCACAGAGAGGAAGGGAGAGAGATAGAGTTAGAAACATAGATGAGAGAGAAACGTCGATCAGCTGCCTCCTGCACATCCCCCAGCGGGGATGTGCCCGCAACCCAGGTACATGCCCTTAACCGGAATCGAACCCGGGACCTCTCAGTCCGCAGGCTGACGCTCTATCCACTGAGCCAAACCAGTTCCGGCTGGGGTCTTTTTTTTATTCCAGATGAATTTTTGGAGAGTTTATTCTAGATCTGTGAAGAATGCCGTTGGTATTTTAATGGGAAGTGTGTTGAATTTATAGATTGCTTTGGGTAGTATGAACATTTTAATGATGTTGATTCTACCAATCCATGAACACGGTATGTTCTTCCATCTGTTTATGTCTTCCTCTATCTCTTTTTTCAACGTCCTGTAGTTTTCTGAGTAGAGGTCTTTTACCTCTTTAGTTAAGTTTATTCCTAGGTAGCTTAATTTTTTTGGTGCGATGGTAAACGGGATTGTTTTTATATAGTGGGGTGATCTTAGACAAGCTTCTTGATTTCTCTAAGCCTCAGTTTTCTTTATCTGTCAAGTGGGAAAGCCTTTCTCATAAGGTAATCTTAAAGATTAAATGAAATAATTATGTAAAGCAGTTGCTATATTTTCTACCATGAAGTACCAAAGAAATATGGTAGCTGTTATTGTTAAGTATATGCTATTATTGAGTATATGAAATCTTGAGATACCTAGGGGAATAGAGACTTAGTGGGTATGAGAGGGTTGTCTTTGAGTATAATTTTACTTATTTATTTTAAAATATATATCAATCAATCAATCAATATATTTTTATTGATTTCACAAAGGAAGGGAGAGAGACATCCTATATAATAAAAGCCTAATATGCTAAGTGTCCAGTCATCCTTTCAACCAATCAAACCATGATATGCTAATGCAGCTCAACTGCTCACTGTGACGTGCACTGACCACCAGGTGGCAGATGCTCCAACTGGTGGGTTAGCTTGCTGCTGGGGTCGGACTGATAGGGACTGAGCAAGACAGGCCAGACATGCCCTGGAGCCCTCCCGCGGTCCCTCCCCAGCCCTGATCGTGCACAGGTGGGGTCCCTTGGCCTGGCCTGCGCCCTCTCGCAATCTGGGACCCATTGGGGGATGTCGGAGAGCTGGTTTTGGCCCGATCCCACAGGCCAGGCTGAGGGACTCCACTGGTGCATGAATTTGTGCACCTGGCCTCTAGTCAGTGATAAGAGAGAATCATTGATTGGCAGACTCCTGCATGCCTCTACATTGGGGATTGGGCCCACAACCTGGGCATGTGCCCTGACTGGGAATCGAACCGTGACCATCTGGTTCATAGGTTGATGCTAAACCATTGAGCCATGCCGGCTGGGCTGAGTATAAATTTAGCCACTAATCTGGAAGCTATAAGAACTATAAGAGAGTGAGTAGAGACTTTAGAAGAGATTGAGGTTATAGAACTTATATATGAATAGACGAGAAGTTAAGAGATAATGGGAAAGTAATGTATGAGTAGATTTATTTGACTAAAGCTGGAGAAGAGTCATGGGTTTGGAGTAGATGATTAAAAAGAGGATAAAAAAGTAAGTAATAAAGCAAAGGTGAATGTTCAAGTGAGGGAAATACAAGGGTTGGTATTTCGAAGAGGAGTTAACAGTTCATGATTAGAAATGGGCAAGACGATATTGCTACAGGAAAAGATGAAAGAGTAAGAAAACTAACTTATTCTAATTAACTTAGTTCTTCCTGTAAAAAAGAAATAGGGAGTTTTCATAAAAGGTATTAAGGTTTTATATGTGGGTCCTGGGTTATTTAAAGTTGAAGAATAGCGTTTGAACAATTCTAGTCTTCTTACCTCATACCCAGACTATTGTTTTAGAACGCTTAACTGGTCTTTACCACTAGCATCTTGTACTGTCTCTCTCTCCCCCATTCTGTTCAATATACTCAATCACTTCTTTTGCCTCTAGAATAAAGTTTGGAAATCTTGGTTTGGCTTTTGACACTTTCCATTGATTGGACCTCAGGACTGATCTAATTTCAACCAAACTGGTACACTTGCTTTCTCTGGAACATACCCTGTATTTTCAGTGGATCCTTGTTTATGCTAATTGGTAGCTTGAAATTCTCGCCCTTCTTCAGCTTTTGTTTTCTCCTTTATGAAAGCTCATTTCTAAGATTTCATCTTTCACAAAACCTTCCCTGATGAACAGAGTATTTCTTCTTTTCTCTGTACTTCTACGTATCTATTGTATTATATGGATAGCTTTAATAATATAATTTACTCTGTGTTTTAATTATAATTGTGTGTTCATTTTAATTATAAAATTCTGAAGGGCAAAATATAATAACCTTTTTTTTTTGAATCCTCAACCGAGGATATTTTTCCATTGATTTTTAGAGAGTGGAAGAGAGAGGGAAAGACAGAGAGAAATATCAATGTGAGAGAAACACATTGATTGGTTGCCTCCTACATGAGCCTCAACCAGAGGAAGAGGAGCCTGCAGTCACCATACATGTCCTTGACTGGAATCAAACCCGGGACCTGCAGGCTGACGCTCTATCAACTGAGCTATACTGGCTAGGACAATACAATAACTTTTTATATACCCAAGGCCTAGCACAATGCCTTGAGGATAGTAGACTTTCAGATATTTTGTTAGGGTTAGGCAAAATCTACCTGAGAGTGGGAGTGATTGCTGTAGGCAGTGGTGGAAAAAGTTAAGATCTTTCTGGAAGGAGATATTTATTACACTGTTTATATATTATTTTGGCTGAACCTGGATGTTTAAGAGTGAATATTACGCAAATCTGAAATGTGGCAGAGTTTATGTTGGTATAGAAAATTAACTTGACTGATTCTGGACCTTAAAGATTTCATTTTAATTTTCTGTATTTAGGCTTTGAAGCTTCACAAGACATTCATAATGTGCATCTCTGTTTCCGGTTACATTTGCAAATATTATGAACTGTACATTCTTTTAAACAGAGGAATTGTGGTATCACAGCAATTACACATTGTATTAGCAACTATCAACTGATTTAATGTGAACCAAACCAATGTTTAATATATGAATTGTCTGTTCATTAAAACCTCTAAAACTTTAAACCTTATCAAACTGTTAAAACTATTTCCAGTATTTAGAAAATACATATACAATTGCCTTTATTAAATGTTTAAATGGATAATTTTATATAGGCAGCTTAGATTCATTTATTGGAGTAGGATATTAAAGAGACCAGAATCATGAATTTGATTCTTTGTGTGCCTCTTCATTTTTTCTAGCCTTGACATTAGCTAGTAACAGTGATAGAGCATAATTGAGCACTTATATGCTAAGTATTATTATTAAAAATTTCAAGTACTATTCATTAAATATTCATATCTATATGGGATATAAACAATTATTACCTATCTGTTAACAGATGAAGAAATTGAGACGGAGGTTAAGTTACCTGCCCAAAGTTTGACAGCTAGTAACAGAAACCAAACACATTTCATTGGACTCTTCAAAGTAATTATATATGTGGGTTACTGCAGTTTTGTTGCTATTGCTAAAAGAAAATATGTTGACACTTGTGATGGATTAGAAAATTTGTATGGGGAGGATATGACTGGTTTCATTGTACCCAAAAAGTGAATCTTGTGATTGAGTTGGGTTCTGAAGTGGAAGTGTATGCTAAATTTGAGGTTACAGAATTATGTGTCATGTCAGCTCCTTTTAAAAACTTTTCACCAAGAAGAACTATTCAGTTTTTAATATTAAAAAAGCATATAAGATACACATATGATACAACTAGTACCACAAACCAAACACAATTTTATTTTATGACATTCATCTATAGGAGATGCAACTTGCTTACTTATGACCTTTGTTGCCAAAATTCAGAAATGAAAATGTTAATGGTAAAGATAAGAGAAGAAGACTGTGTATAATTTTTTGGTTTTGTTTTGCAAACAGAATCATAAAACTTAACCAGGCTTTAGAAAAACATCTTTGAAGTATGCCATCAGGCTTCAGAATGTAAATAGGCAATAAATAAAATTTTCACTTTTTATAAAGCAGTAGAATATTATCTTTGCTGAGAGTCTATAAGGCTGTTTTGGATGTCAAGAGGCTAATCTTAGAATTGGCAGCTTTTGTTTCGTAGTCAACCCACAGCTTAATCCTGTGTTACTCCATATCTGTTGTCTTCATTTTCTCTATCTGTATACGTGCCTCCTTCTACAAGTGAGTACTTCAACAACTACTGAGCCACCTAGTGTGATCTATATTGTAAAGAATAGCAAAATGGAAATGGTAGGATACAGTTTGTTTGCAGGTCAATTTTTATGGGAATGAATACCTGGGTAGAAAAGAATTCCTAACTTTTGAGAAGGAAGGAAGAAGGCACGATGATGGCTGTCATTCATTTGTCTTACATATTAATCAAATGTCATGATACAGTAAGTACTATGAATAAAAAGGCATGATCCCTTCCCTCATGGATCTTAAAATCTAAAATGAGATAATTCTTTCACAGGGTTTTATGTGCTTTGGTAAGGGAAATACAGACAGGATTCTGTAAGCTCATTACGAATGGTAGATTTATTTCCTGAGACACGGAACTGGGTAGGAGAAGTGGTAGGGAGTTGAGAAATGCCATTTTGGGCCATGTCATTTGACATGAGGCTAATAAAGTATAGGAGGATGTATGTGTGTTTAGAAAGATGAAATTTTCACTGAAAAAAGCTTTTTCTGTTATTTTTCCAGCACCCCTTTCCATATACACAAAGCATCTCATGGACAAACTCAGTGAATAATTTTTTTTTAAAGAGTGTTAGCTTGTATGGACAGAAGTCTATCTCTTCAAGACAAATACTTTGGGGTCCTTTTTCCAGTTGAACATTTCATAGCAGTCCCGGACCCTTGGGTGATGTTGAACTGCTGGTTTCGTCCCCATCCCTGCAGGGCTGGCCGAGGGACCCCATCGATGCATGAACCCATGCACCAGGCCTCTAGTTGAGATATAACTCACTTAGCATAAATTCACCCATTTGAAATTTATAGCTCAAAAAAATACAATTTATAGCTCAGTAGTTTTTATTATATTCATAGGATTGTACAACCATTACCACAATTTAATTTTACAACTTTTTTTTTTTTTAAGAAAGAATTGGGAAGGGAGGGGGAGAGACAGGGAAGAGAGAAAAACATTGATGTTAGACACATTGACTGGTTGCCTCCCGCACATGCCTCAACAGGCCAGGAATGAAGCCTGCAACCAAGGTACATGCCTTTGACCAGAATCAAACCCAAGACCCTTCAGTCCTTAGGCCAACGCTCCAACCACTAAACCAAACCAGGTAGGGCTGGAACGATTTTATCACCCCTAAAAAAAACCCCTTGTACTCATTAGCAGTCAGTCCCTATTCTCTCCCCAAGCCCTTGTCAACCACTCATCTACCTTCTGTCTCTATAGGTTTTTGCTTTTAGGTTTCCTGTAGGTAGAATCCAGATAACTTTTTGATCAGTGATTTCTAGCCTGTATCAGCATCTTGTATATCTCATGAAACAGTCTGCTATGAATAATTTAGCCTCCTTTTTACAGCTTAAATAATGGTTGTTTTTTGCTTCTCCAACCAGGAAAAAATATTCAATAATTGGAAGACTGTATCCAAATTTAAACCAAGATTCAGGCTTTACACTAGTATAACTTGAACAATTATGTATCACTCATCCTCACCTTTAGTAATAGTGTTTTTCACTGTGGGTTGCTCAGTAGCCCCCCAGCTTTCCCTAGAATGTTGCTGTGGTAGCCATTTCTCTTCTACCTCTCAAACTCAGATTTGCATGAGTTCATTAACACGTTTCCCATTGCAGCTGGCTTGCTGCAGCACTACCTTCTCATTCCTCTAAGCCAGTGGTTCTCAACCTTCCTAATGTCGCGACCCTTTAATACAGTTCCTCATGTTGTGGTGACCCCCAATTTCATTGTTACAAATTGAACATAATTAAAGCATAGTAATTAATCACAAAAACAATATGTAATTATATATGTGTTTTCCAATGGTCTTAGGCAACCCCTGTGAAAGGGTCATTCGACTCCCAAAGGGGTCACGACCCACAGGTTGAGAACTGCTGCTGTAAGCCCAAGAATGAGGAAGAATTAAAAGCAAGAAAGGGAAAATAGAAGAGACTGATCAGGCTGGGGAGGGACTAGGTGGTAAGAGTAGGAGTAGAAATGGTATACAATTTGCAAGACTGAATTTGTGGGAAGAAGAATGAAACTTGGCTGCTGCTTAGGAGAGAATAAGACCTAGAGGGAAAGACAGAAGGCAAAAAAAAGACATAGAAGCCAAAGATGTTATGATGTAATAGAAGAAAAGATAGGTGAAGTTTTTTAAATGTTCAGTTCTGAATTTTGAATATTAGTGATATGTAACTAAAGCACAAATGATAATTTCATTTTCTGATGAGGATTAGTAGTACCCTTGACATTGTTTCTTTCCAGAACTTTGTGTAGACATTCTGAAGCTGAACCATAGTCATGTCTTTTGGGTTGTTTGAAGATCTTCAGGTTTGAATCAGTGCAGTTAGAAAATCATTTCACCTTGGGATTATCCTTCAAAGAAGTCCTATAGAGAATTAAAGGCACCATCCCCTGAGGTTTTCTAATTAAAAGGGCAGAAATCCTCTTCTGGGTGCCTCATGTTCAATGGGCTGCTTCAGAGATGTAGAATTAGCCAGAGTTTGGCTACTAATTGAGAAGTTGCCATTGCCAAAGAAAATCTTATTTGATTTGATACATAAGGAATGTTTTGGTTGGATTAGAATTGTTAGTGAGATTTTAAGGACAGTCAATAAAAGTGTCTCAAAAGAGCCAGAATCCCACATGTAGTTTTAAAGTAAGTAAAGTCATATAATAAGCAAACTGGAAATTGGGGAAGAGGGAAGGGCAAACCAATAGGAATTGTTAGTTCCTGTATGTGACCACTTGGATTAAATGTTTCAATCCCTGTATTCAGTTCCTTGATCAGAAATATTGCCTATTATATTTTGTATATAACTTTTTCAAGGACCTGGTGATGTAGATAAGTTACTTTTTTTTTTTTTAGAATAACTGAGATTTGTTATTTAACAGGTAAATTGTATTATATAATTTAAATGAATGTTTTTAATATTGGAAACCAAGTTTAACCAAATATCTGTGTATATCATTTTTTTAATAGCAAGTATTCCTTTCTTAAAGAGCTCTATATACAGGGGTGGGCAAAAATAGGTTTACAATTGTGGGTATGGAAAATAATACAGTAATTAATAGAGAATAGTACAAGATAAACTGTTTCGTGTACTCAAACTGTAGACTTACTTTTGCCCATCCTGTACATTTGACCCTTGAACAACATGGCTTTGAACTGCATGGATCCATTTATACACAGATTTTATTTTTCAAGTATTATAAATGGATTCTTTTCTTTTCTCTAGCTTATTTTATTGCAAGAATGTAGTATATGCCCTGGCGGGGTGGTTCAGCTGGTTGGAGTGTTGTCCCATACACCAAAAGGTCGTGGGTTTCATTCTTGGTCAGGGCATGTGTGTGAGGCAACCAATCGATGTCTCTCTCTCTCTCTCTCATCAATAAAAACATATCCTGGGGTGAGGATTGAAAAAAAAAAAGAATGCAGTATATAATAAAGCATACAAAACTGGTTTTATTGACTGTTTATGTTATCTATCGGTAAGGTTTCTGGTCAACAGTAGGTTATTAGTAATTAAGTTTCGGGGGAGTCAAAAGTTATACTCAGATTTTCAACCGCATGGGGGAGGACAGTGCTCCTAACTCTCATATAGTTCAAAGGTCAGCTATAAATTTTCATAACTATTTCCTATATTAGTTAAATTGTAGAAGGAGAGGCTTAAGAATAATTGTTGATTTAACTGACTAATCTGTAGTATTGCCCTTTATTAAAAGAATATTTAATCAGAAAACCTGTGAAAATTTAGTCCTGAGGGAAATTGGAGAAACATAGAGACCATGATCCTGAGAACTGCAAACTAATAGGTCTTAAGAAATTTCTACCTTTAACTAAAGAAAGATGTGAGAATTTAAAGATTGCTATGATATAAGTATATTTAGGAAAAAATGAAATACCAGAGAAGCATTTGTTCAGTGAGATTGAGCATTACTATATGGGATTAAGGTAACATTATTTGGCTGGTATTTTCTGATTTTTTCAGTAGAATGTGTTGGTATTAAGAGTCTACAGAACTCTATTATAATACTAGAGGCCCAGTGCTCAAAATTTGTGCACTCGGGGCGGGGGGCAGGGGTCCTTCAGCCCGGCCTGTGCCCTCTTGCAGTCTGGGATCCCTCAGGGGATGACCACCTGCTGGCTTAGGCCCGCTCCCCGGGGGATTGGGCCTAAGATGGCAATCAGACATCCCTCTGGCAGCCCGGCAGCCCGGCAGCCCTCGGGGGATGTCCACCTGCCAGTGGGGAGCAGGCCTAAACTGCAGTCAGACATCCTTAGCACTGCTGAGGAGGCAGGAGAGGCTCCCACCACCACTGCTGTACTGGCAACCATCAGCCTGGCTTGTGGCTGAGCAGAGCTCCCCATGTGAGAGTGCCCTGACCACCAGAGGGAAGCTTCTGCATTGAGCATCTGCCCCCTGGTGGTCAGTGTGTGTCATAGTGATCAGTCATTCCCAGTCATTCTGCTGTAAGGGTCAGTTTGCATATTACCCGTTTACTATATAGGATAGAGGCCTGGTGCATGAGTGGGGGCCGACTGGTTTGCCCTGAAGGGTGTCCCGGATCTGGGTGGGGGTCCCGCTTGGGTACCTGGCCAGCCTGGATGAGGGGATGATGGCTGTTTGCAGCTGGTCACACACCCTTCAGTGTGGGGGTCCCCACTGGGGTGCCTGGCCAGTCTGGGTGAGGGGCTGAGGGCTGTTTTCAGGCTGGCGGGTGACTGAAGCTCCCAGCCTCTCCTTTTTTCTTTTTTTTCCTTTTTATTCTGGGATTTATTTACCTTCTATAGCTGTCACTGGAGCTGAGAACCGGCTCCAGCTCTGAGGCTGTTGCCGGCTGAAAGCAAGTATCTGGGTTTGTTTAGATTCTATAATTGAAACTCTGTTGCCATCACTGGCGCTCTAAGCTCTGAGCCCGCTGCCGGCTGAAAGCAGGTATCTGGAGTTTGTTTAGGTTCTATAATTGCAACATTGTTGCATCCAGAGCTCAGAGCTGGGCTACGGCAGGCGGGGAACCTTGGCTTCCTTCATCACTGGAGCAAGCAAGCCTCATGTTCGCTTCAGCTGCCTGGCTGCCGGCCGCCATCTTGGCTGGCAGTTAATTTGCATATCTTGCTGATTAGCCAATGGGAAGGGTAGCAAAGTTACGGTTAATTACCATGTTTCTCTATTATTAGATAGGATACTAGTAGCCTGGTGCACGAAATTCGTGCACATTGAAAGGGAATTAATTAGAGGAATGTAATTTGGACTCCCTATCTAATATCAATAATATGTGAGCATGAGGCAGTCTGCATTTCTGAAATTCAATGACATGAATTTTAGCTATTACTTTGCCAAATTAATTGAATTTACAGATATCATTTAAAAGAGCATCCAGCTTTATATTAAAAACTCTGGGTACCAAGTCAGGTCTGTTTTCAGCTTTCTGCCAGCGTTGTAAATTGCTTGCAATATCTGCCCATTTGGGGTTGCATATCATGGTTATGAATAAATTGGGCTTGCCATTCTTCGTTACAGTTGCCATAGCATCCTGATATCGCTGCTGCATAATTCTGGGACTACCCTCAAAAGATGATGGAAGTATTATCATTTTACCAATCGGCACATTGTCATTTTCAGATCTAGATTTGAGATAATCCATCAAACCACTATGTTTTTCAACTCTCAACTTAGATTGGTTTGCTTTGATGAAATCCGATTGGCCTCCATTTTTGAATATGAATCCACGATAAACTGTTAATTTTCCTGCATTTAAAATAGGATTGAACGTGTCCCACACAGAGATGAAATCCATAATACTGCATTTGTGTGACTCGTGTCCTTACATTTTGTTTAGTATTATTGTCGATTACACTGTTGTCTCTTTAATGCAATATCTGTTCCCTAGCCTTTTTCACCATGTGGAAAAAGAATAGGCTATGTCATTGCATCTAATGTAGGAAACAGAATATTGATTTGTTTCATTTTAGTGGCATTTGGATTATTGGGATCTGGTTTACAATGAATGAGCAAGTCCCTTTCAAAAGGAGGTTCTCCATCTTTGTTTCTAAATATGACAGCAACCTTGGTTACACTGGGAGAATTATATCTACCTGGGTCACTGTTACGATCATATTTAATTGCCATTGTTTCTTCTGTGGGAGCAATACCTTTTTCTGCTGCTTCAGATTGGCCTTCCTTTTCTACCTCATGTAGCATCTTGTACGATTTTGTTAATTCATTTATTTCATGCATGTGGTTGTTGATGTTGATCATGAGTCTTTTTGAGCAGCCCTGGTTTTCTGGCATTGCTAATCTTTTACTTGTAGCTTCGGCTGTATCCAAAATATAGAGTTGAGCAAACTTCTGAGGAACACCATCCAAAGGATGTAAAGTTCCAGTACGGTGATAAACTTGTCCGTGTATTCTAAAACAGTATGGCCCATATCCTGATGGTGATGCAATATTTGCACCCATGGAAGCAAAAGCAAAAGAACTATTTATGGAACAAATATTTTCCATGGAATTTTTACTGTCAGAATCTTCGTTTGTCATTAATCTTTTTAAATATGCCTGGTAATCTGGAAAATGTATATCATTTGGACAGACTTTCCCTTTGCTACAACATCAAGTAAATTTCCATTTCCATTGGATGGTTTTTCATCAGAGAAATTTAGTGATAGGCACAATTCACATTGAACAGTCATTCCACCACAACTATGTTTGAGAATTGCATCCTCATGTACTCCATTATTGCTAAGAAGGCAGTTCCTACCAGTATTGGTAGTACTTGTTGATGACTGTTCTCTAGACATATTCTGTCGTCGCCACCACCTTCTTTCAACTTCAAAGACACGTTGGTCTTTAGACATTTTCTGTTGATAACGCCAGTGTTTTTCGGCATCAGAGTGACGTTTTTCCAGTACCTGGTCTTCAAATACATTCTTTCGCAGGAGCCACCTTCTTTCAAAATCAGACGCACGCTGCTCTGAAGACATATTCTGTCAATAACGCCGGCATCTTTTGGCTGCAGAGCTACGTTGTATCAACAGTTGTTCTTTAGACATAGTCCCACCCTCTCTACTGTCACGGTGAATGAGAGTCCTGGCTGTCAGGCTGCTGAGAGCTATCTGACCAAAGGCTGATTCTGGCTGATTCTGTGGGGGTGGGACTTCCTCCTCCCTGCTGTCAGTTCCCACAGCTATGATGAGGAATCTGGGGTGACAGAGGGAGCTGCGCCCACCAAGCCGCCCTCTCTCTCGCTCTGCTCTATGTCCAGCGGTCTCCTGCTCTGCCAAGTCCTCCAAACCTCCCGCTCTCTGCCCGCTATTCTGCTCTGCTCTCCGCTGGCAGGGTCCCGGGAGCCCGCAGGCATGGCTTGGCGTGGCAGGCCTCGCCTCCTGGGCCGGCAATGGTCCCGGGAGCCCACAGCCGTCGTCACCTCCTGGGGCGCTTGACACCTGTGTATGCAAATTAACCGCCATCTTTGTCAGGTTAATTTGCATACTCACTCTGATTGGCTGGTGAGTATAGCGGAGGGACGGTTAATTTGCAGGTTTCTCTTTTATTATATAGGCTAGCCAATTCCAGGGATTTAACATAGAGATTAGTTAATAGTAGCTGGACTTCCAGAGGTGTCAGTGTCCTAGTCTTAAATATCTAGGTTCCTGCATCTAGAGTATTTATGCTATTTTACTATCATTGGAGAATTTTATTTTTTTCCCCTTTCTGTCATTCTTGGTTGAAGCTTTTTTTTTTAAAGCAAACATTTTTTTTTATTTTTTAGCTCAATGAGCTAATTTACTGCGTTTGTTTCTAATCCATTGTTTAAGTCATCCTTTGAGTTTTTAATACCTCGATTTTTTATTTAATTTCTAAAGTGTTATTTAATTCTTTCCCAATTTGCTTGATAATTTTTAAAATACTTTCTCATTTTTCTGTTTCTTTTTTAAAACCTTGTTAAACATTTCATACATATTTATTTTATATCTTATATTCTCTGATTCCAATTATCTGAAATTTTAAGGGCTATATATTTATTATATGTTAACCCCTACTCATAGCAGCTTGTTTCCTTCTATATTTAGTGATTTTTAAAATAAGCTCACTAGAGGCCCAGTGCACAAAATTCGTACACTGGAGGGTGGGAAAAGTCCCTCAGCCTGGCCTGCACCCTCTCGAAGTCTGGGACCCTAAGCTGGCAGTCAGACATCCCTCTCGCAGTCCAGCACCGCTCGCTCCTTAGTGCCCATCTGCTCGCTGCTCCTTACCTCTCGACTCACTGCTTCTTAGCACTGTCATGATGGTGGGAGAGGCTCCTGCCACCACCGCACTCACCAGCAGTGAGCCTGGCTTCTGGCTTAGCAGCGCTCCCCCTGTAGGTGCGCACTGACCAACAGGAGACAGCTCCTGTGTTGAGCATATGCCCCCTGGCAGTCAGAGCACATCATAGGGACCAGTTGTTCCGCTGGTTGTTCCACAGTTGGGTCGATTTGCATATTAGGCTCTTATTATGTGGGGCACTTGATTAAACACTAATAAACATTCCTCCATCATCTGTATAATTGTAATTACCTACAATTGTATTTCCCCTTTTTAAACATTTTTAAAAAAATATTTATTGGAAAGTATTACATATGTCCCCTATTTTTGCCTATTGAACTCTTCTAGACCTCCCCCATCCCCTGCCCCAAGCCTTCACATTATTGTATGTGTCCAAGGGTTATGCATATATGCATACACAAGTTTTTTGTTGATCTCTTCCCAACATCCACCCTCCCCCACCTATGCTCTGAGATTCCACAGTCTGTTCCATGCCTCTATATCTCTGGATCTATTTTGTTCATCATTTATTTTGTTCATTAGATTCCACATATGAGTGAGATCATGTGATACTTATCTTTCCCTGGCTGGCTTATTTTGCTGAGCATAATTTCTAGATCCCTCCATGCTGTCTCAAAGGGTAAGAGATCCTTCTTTTTTACAGCTGCATAGTGTTCCATGGTGTAAATGTACTACAGCTTTTTTATCTACTCATCTACAGATGGGCACTTAGGCTGTTTCCAGATCTTAGCAATTGTAAATTGTGCTGCTGTGAACATAGGGATGCATACATTCTTTGTGATTGTTGTTTTGGGTTTCTTAGGATATATTCCTAGAAGTGGGATCATGGGTCAAATGGGAATTCCATTTTTAATTTTATGAGGAAATTTCATACTGTTTTCCATAATGGCTGCATCAGTCTACATTCCCTCCAGCAGTATACTAGGGTTCCTTTTTCTCCACATCCTCGCCAGCACTTGTCATTTGTTGATTTGTTGATGGTAACCATTCTGACAGGTGTGAGGTGATACCTCATTGTCATTTTAATTTGCGTCTCAGACGATCTGTGACTTTGAGCATTTTTTTCATATGTCTCTTGGCCATCTGTATGTCCTCTGTGGAAAAGTGTCTATTTTGGTCCTTTGTCCATTTTTAAATTGGATTGTTTGTCTTCCTTTTGTTAAATTGTTTGAGTTCCTTGTATATTTTGGAGAAAAATCCTTTATCAGATATATCATTGCCAAATATGTTCTCTAATACAGTAGGCTCCCTTTTCATTTTCTTGATGGTTCCTTTTGCTGTCCAGAGCTTTTTATTTTGACGTAGTTCCATTTGTTTATTTTCTCCTTAGTTTCCTTTGCGTTAGGAGATCCTGTATAATAAAAGCTTAATATGCAAATTGACTGAACGGCAGAACTACCGGTGGAATGACCAGTCACTATGATGTGCACTGACCACCAGGAGGCAGACGCTCAACACAGGAGCTTCCCCCAGGCCAACCAAGGCCGGTGCCAGCAGGGCCCCCCTTGATCGCCCCGCCGGTCACCCCACAGATCGGCCCTGATCGCCAACCAGGCCTAGGAACCCTACCCATGCACAAATTTTGTGCACCAAGCCTCTAGTGTATCCATAAACATATTGCTACAAGAGATGTCTAGATTTTGCTGCCTATGGCTTCTTCTAGGATTTTTATGGTTTCCCAACTTACATTTAAGTCTTTTATCCATTTTGAGTTTATTCTTATATGTGGTATAAATTGATAGTCTGGTTTTATTTTTTTTCATGTGCCTGTCCGATTTTCCCAACACCATTTATTGAAGAGACTATCTTGACTCTACTGTATGTTCTTGCCTTCTTTGTCAAATATTAATTGAGCGTAATGGCTTGGGTCAATTTCTGAGGTCTTTGTTCTGTTCCATTGATCTATATACCTGTTCTTGTGCCAGTACCAGGCTGTTTTGATTACAGTGGCTTTATAGTATACTAGTAACTTGATATCTGGTGATCCTTCCAACTTTGTTGTTCTTTCTCAAGATTGCTATGGCTATTTGGGGTCTTTTTTGGTTATATGTAAATTTTTGGAATATTTATTCTAGCTCTGTGAAATATGCCATTGGTAGTTTAATAGGGATTGTATTGAATCTGTAGATTGCTTTGGGTAGTAGGAACATTTTAATGGTGTTAATTCTACAATAAATGAACACAGTATATTCTTCCACTTGTTTGTATCTTCTCTCTCTTTTTTCAATGTAGTTTTCCAAGTACAAGTCTCTTACCTCCATGATTAAGTTTATTCTTAAGTATCTTAGTCTTTCTGTTGCAATAGTAAATGGGATTGTTTGTTTAGTTTCTCTTTCTAAGAATTCATTATTGATGTATAAAAATGCCACAGATTTTGCCTGGCCGGCATGGCTCAGTAGTTGAGCATCGACCTATGAATCAGGAAGTCATAGTTAGATTCCTGGTCAAGGCATATGCCTGGGTTGTGGACTCAATCCCCAGTGTGGGGCGTGCAGGGGGCAGCTGATCAGTGATTCTTATCATTGATGTTTCTATCTCTCTCTCTCTCTCTTCTCTGAAATCAATAAAAATATATTTTTAAAAAGTAATAAAAATGTCATAGATTTCTGGGTGTTAATTTTGTATCCTACTAGTGCCACAGTCATTTATTAAATCTAGTAGTTTTTGATGGAGTCTTTAGGGTTTCTGTGTACAATATCATGTAATCTGAAAATGATGAAAGTTTTACTTCCTTTTTTTCAATTTGGATGCCTTTTATTTCTTCTTGTGTGATCACTTGTGGCTAGCACTTCCAGTACTATCTACTTATATTAAAACCCTGGGTATAACATCACGATCCGAGGTGCGACCAAATGGAAGGAAGTCAGTCCTGCAGGGGTTGTCTTGGAAATGGCTGCACCCTCCCCCAAGCTGTTTCCCGGAGCTGTTTCCAGTAAGGGTGAGGTTTGAGGCAGGAACCCATCCTTGGAGTGGGGAGGCATATCTTTATAAAGTGTGCTGCGCCAGCACAGCCAAGGGTGAACCTGAGTGGGGGTGGCTGAAAGGCTTAGAAAAGACAGACAAGAGAATGAAAGCTGAGTCTCGGTGGGACGCTGCTTCTCTGAGAGACAGCGACCACACCCACAATCAAGTCTTTATTTTATAGCAGATGCCGTGAGGCAACGTAAGGGTGTGACCAAGATGTTTACAACATTCTCCTGGGTTTCAATCCTACTCAACTACATGCACCTGAACTCTGTCAAGCTTACATCACTCAGGCACGTGGGGCCATGTGTTTGGACCATAGGTTCAAGCTTACAACTATAGCTGTTGGCTATAATTGTGCTGGGAGGGCCCTGCCTTCCAAGCTGGGACTTGCACGTGGCAATGAGAGGACTGTGCCCTCTCATCAGTCCAAAGCTTGAACCTGTCCAAAACATTGTAGTGGCTCCCCACAATAAAGTTTTAATACATTATATTAGAGGTTGTGGTGGTACTGTTTTACCCACAGCAACTACAGGAATTGCTGCAAATTTACTTCTTGGTGGAAGAACCTTTCATTCCCAATATAAATGACCAATTCCATTAAATGAAACTTCAATTTCTAGACTCGATATAAACAGTGAAGTTGATAAAACTATTAAAAAGGCCCAATTTCTCATTATTGATGAATGCATCATGGCATCCAGTCATGCTATAAATGCCATAGACAGATTACTAAGAGAAATTATGAATTTGAATGTTGTATTTGGTGGGAAAGTTCTTCTTGGAGGGGATTTTCGACAATGTCTCAGTATCGTACCTCATGCAATGGGATCGGCCATAGTACAAACGAGTTTAAAGTACTGTAATGTTTGGGGATGTTTCAGAAAGTTGTCTTTTACAACAAATATGAGATCAGAGGACTCTGCTTATAGTGAATAGTTCGTAAAACTTGGAGATGGCAAACTTGGTAGCAGTTTTCATTTAGGAATGGATATTATTGAAATCCCCTGTGAAATGATTTGTAATGGACCTATTGTTGAAGCTACCTTTGGAAATAGTATGTTTATAAATAATATTAAAAATATATCTAAACATCCAATTTTTTGTTCAAAAAATGAGCATGTTCAAAAATTAAATGAAGACTTTTTGGATATTACTCAATGGAGATTTTCACACATATTTGAGTGATAATTCCATTGATTCAACAGATGATGCTGAAAAGGAAAATTTTGCCATCGAATTTCTTAATAGTATTACTCCTTCGGGAATGCTGTGTCATAAATTAAAATTGAAAGTGGTGCAATCATGCTATTGAGAAATCTTAATAGTAAATGGTGTCTTTGTAATGGTACCAGATTTATTATCAAAAGATTACAACCTAACATTATCGAAGCTGAAGTATTAACAGGATCTGCAGAGGGAGAGGTTGTTCTAATTCCAAGAATTAATTTGTCCCCATCTGACACTGACCTCCCATTTAAATTAATTCGACGACAGTTTCCTGTGATGCCAACATTTGCAATGATTATTAATAAATCACAAGGACAAACTCTAGAGTAGGAATATTCCTACCTGAACCCCGTTTTCGCACATGGTCAGTTATATGTTGCTTTCTCTCAAGTTTGAAGAGCATGTGACTTTACAGTTAAAGTTCTAAATACTTCATCACAAGGGAAATTAGTCAAGCACTCTGAAAGTGTTTTCACTCTTAATGTGGTGTACCGGGAGATATTAGAATAAGTTGAATCACTTTATCAGTCATTGTTTGCATCACTGTTGTTTTTATATCATGTTTTTGTTGGTTTTATATCATATTTTTGTTTTCATATCATGTTTTTGTCATTTTTATATCATGCCTCTGTTGCTGTTATATCCTTTGGTTACTGTTCATTTATTAATATATATGTGAAAACTTGGGCAAGTCTAAACAGAGATAATGAAATAATATCTGAATTATGGGGGGGATGGTTGTAGCGATGATTACATTAATATATGTAAAGCACTTAGGACAGAGCCCTACATACTTTAAGTGTGATATAAATGTTAGTATTTGTTGTTTGTTTTAACATTCTTGATGTTCTGAACACATTCCCATGATATGCCTTGGTGTGTATATGCTGTATTATCTGTGGGTACTCTTTGAAATACATTGTCGATCTGAAAACTCCTCTTTCTTCATTTCTAGAAAATTCCTTAGCTTTCATATCTTTGAATATTGCTTTTCCAGTATTTCTTCTTAATCTCTGTGTTGTGTTCTAGGCATTTCCTAAGCATTATTTTCCAGTTTACTAATTTACACCTTGAGTTGTTTCTGTGTTTTTCTCCTGATCACATTCTCTCTCTTTCTGTCTCTCTGTTTCTCTCTTTAACAGCTACCTATTCTGGTTTGATTTTTGAATTTTAAAAAATTTTCTTCATGTCTACTGTTCTTATTAACTTTTGGAGGCTCCGAAACATACTTATTTTAAGTTACTCACAAATTATTATATTTCTATTATTACTTTTTTTTAATCCTCACCCTTGGATATGTTGAGAGAGAGAGAGAGAGAGAGAGAGAGAGAGAGAGAGAGAGAGAGAGAGAAACAGAAACATTGATGTGAGAGAGAAACATCTTGTACACACCCTGACTGAGGACCAAAACAGAAACCTAGGTATTTGCCCTAATGGGGAATGGATGGTTTATGGAATGACACTCCCAACCAACTGAGTCACCTGGTCAGTGCTATTTTTTCTTCTGGATTGAATTTCTACAATTGTTGGGGTTTTTTGGCTGTCCATCTTAGTTTAATTTTCCTCACATACTGGTATGTTGGAATTTGGTTGTACAGTCTCATGTTAAATAGAAATTAGTTTTGTTTTCTTGCTTTAAAAAAATGTTTTATTGATTTTAGAGAGAGGAAGGGAGAGAGAAACATTGATTAGCTGCCTCCCACACACCCCATCCCGGGGATCAAGCCCACAACCTCAGCATGTGCCCTGACCAGGAATCAAACTGGCATGCTCCTGGTGCATGGAACAATGTTCAATCAACTGGCCACACAACTGGGCTATTTTCTTTCTTTTCGCCCTTCTTATTTAATGTTTTTGCATGTGCCTACATGTTGTCCCTGGGGTGCCCGGTTTGAACCATGTCTTACGTTAAACGCGTGGTTCCCCTCATTCTTGATAACATCAAGATTAGGCTTATCTCAGACAGTCAGAGAAAGACAAATATCGTATGATCTCACTTGTATGTGGAATCTAATAAACAAAACAAACTGACGAACAAAATAGAAACAGAGTCATGGATATATGGAACAGACCTACAGCTATCAGGGAGGAGGAGGGGACTGGATGAAAGAAGGTGAAGGGATTAGCCAAAAAAAAATACACACACACACACACACACACGCACAGACTCAGACAAATAGCATGGTGATAAGCCAGAGGGAAAAAGTGGGAATGTGGGGGGATAGGTGGAAGAGGGCAAGGGGGCTGGGGAATGGGGATGAAAAGAGACTTTGCTTGGGGTGATGGGTGCACGATGCAGTTGCAGATGTTTTGCTGAGTTTACACTTGAAACCTATATGGTTTTGCCAACCAGTGTTACCCCAATAAATTCAATTTTTAAAAAATGATTAGGCTTATATCTCTTTATACTTCTGTTCACTAAGCACATACTAGTAACTTCAGTGAGCCTGGGGTCTATCCTAGCCTTGTACAGGGACGTTGTTAGACCCTGTAGGATGTGGACTTGTCTCTGTCGCTGTTACTTGAGCCCAAGTTTCACAGTTTCAGCTTCACAAAGTACTTTGTATCTTAAGAGTTTATCTTTAGCAAAGGTGGCTTGGTCTCTTAATGTTCTGTGTTATAGTTAATCTACTTTAAAAATACATTTGAAACAGAGAAGCACTTCAAAATGTAAATACATAATATTTATATGAAAGTCAACATTTAAAATTAATGTGTATCATACATATCCTTCAGAAAAGTACCAGATTGCTCTCCTACGTACGAAAATGATATATATCTACTTCTTTGCCAATAGTAGGCATTGTAAATTTTTACTCTTTGATAAAGTAATATGTAAAAACAAATTTGTGTTTAATGGCTAATGAGATTGGTGGTCCATATATTTATTGGCCATTTGAATTGTTTGTTCATGTTCTTTGTCCATTTCTTTTCCTTTAAATTGTTCATTTTGTTGTCTTATAGGAGCCTTTTGTCTATTAGGAATATTAATTTGATTACATACACTGCAAATACTTATTTAAAAATATTTGCCGTTCAAGTTTCTGAGCTTTATAGTGTAGAGATTTTATTCTCTGGAGTCACATTTTATTCCTTTGCAGTCAGTCTTTCCCTTTTTGCTATTGATGTCATACTTATATTTAAATTCCTTTTCTATCATTAGATTATAGAAACATTTGCCTACATGTAGTTGCATCGTTTTATTATTAGTGTTTCAAACTTAAATCTTTAATTATCTGGTATTTATTTTAAGACGTGTGATAGGAATTCAGCTCTCTCCACAGGAGGGCAAGAGGATAAGACAGCTGTTCTAATACTATTTATTGAATTTTTGTTTTCATAGCTCTCTTTCTGGACTATAAATTCTATTCCATTGATCAATTCCCTCTTAAATTGTTTTAATATGGTAAATTCTCACGTTTTTAAGACTCTTTTGGCTATTCTCAAACATTTATTCTTTCATATGAATTTTGCAATCAAGGTCTGGGAACAAAAAGACCCAGTTGTGCCATAGCTGGTTTGGCTCTGGATAGAGCGTCAGCCTGCAGCCTGAAGGGTCCTGGGTTCAATTCCGGTCAAGGGCACATGCCCAGGTTGTGGGCCCGATCCCTAATAAGGGGGCATGCAGGAGGCAGCCCATTAATGATTCTCTCTCATCATTGATGTTTCATTCTCTCCCTCTCCCTTCCTCTCTGAAATCAATAAGAATACATTTTTAAAAGAAAAATTGTAAAGGCCCAGTTGTGATTATATTGAATTTCTGGTTAATAAGGAGAAAATAAACATCTTTACAATATTGACTTTTACTATCTAAGAAAAAGTAGTGTCTTTATCCTGAAGCTCTCCTAAAGATTTTGAATCATTTCCTGTTAATTTTTAATTTAGATATATTTGTTTTTTCTAAGCAATTATTATTTCTAATCTTATTGAACTTTCTTTATTCCTAATAATGTTTTAGATTTTGAGTTTGCCATCATATAGTCATTATCTGTAAATAATACTTTGATCACTATTTCTAGACATTGTTAAATAATAGGGATAAGAGCATGTATCCTTGTTTTCTGGAAATTGTTCTAATCACTGTGCTCCCTGTTTGGCTTGAAATATGTGTTATCATATTATGGAATGAATTTTATCAGATCCCTTTTAGCATACAAAGAGATGATGTGATTTTTTTCTACTTTGAACCTTTTTTTTTTTTAATATATTTTATTGATTTTTTACAGAGAGGAAGGGAGAGAGATAGAGAGTTAGAAACATCAATGAGAGAGAAACATCGATCAGCTGCCTCCTGCACATCTCCTACTGAGGATGTGCCCGCAACCCAGGTACATGCCCTTGACCGGAATCGAACCTGGGACCTTTCAGTCCGCAGGCCGACGCTCTATCCACTGAGCCAAACCGGTTTCGGCTACTTTGAACTTCTAAAAAAATGACATTAATAGGTTGGCTCGGGGTTAAATTCCTGAAATGTATCATACTTGGTGATTTGTAAAAAATGCTTATGTTTTACTTAGGGTTATTTGCACCTGAATTAATGAGTGTATTTAGATTATAGGGGTTTTTTTTAGTGCTATCTTTGTCAGTTTTTATATCAGTATTATGGTAGGTTTGTGAAAAATAGGAAGTTTTCTTCTTTGTAAACTTACAGAAAATTTGAAAAGAGTACAATGAACTTCCAGATATATGTAAATGACCAATCACTGTTAGCATTAGCCGCATTTGTTTTATAAATTTTTCTCCTCTCTGTGTATGCACATGCAAATTCTCTTCACACACACACACACACACACACACACAAAATATATAAGCCAGTGCACAATCACACATTACACTTAGATGTAATATCTTTTGGTTTTCTTTAACCTGGAATAACCATTCTCAGTCTTTTTGTTCTGGAACTTTTTTTAGGGATAGTTCTTTGATAACTTTCTAATTTCATTTGAGAGTTACAGGTCTTGAAAAAGTTTGCTGTCAGTTCTTGAAAATGTTTGGTAATTATTTTTCCAAGAACATTGTCAGTGTCCTTTATATTTTCAAATTTATTAGCAAAGAATTGTACAGTGTGTTTTATAAAATGTAAAGCAAGAAATAAAACACCTTTCTCTCTGTGAGGTAAGTATAGCCTGTTTAGTTTCAGATTTTAATAATTTTCTCAGTAAGGCTAACTAGTGATTTATCTCTTTTACTCATTTGTCTCTCATATAACTTATCATATTTACCTTAATTTTTCATAATACACTCCTTCAGCTTTCCTTAAGTTTTGTGTGTATGTGATTGATTGTACTCTTCACTTCTTGAGTTGGATATTTAATTTACCGATTTTCACTTTATTTTTTTTCCTAGCCCGGGGATGTTTATTGATTTTTTAGAGAGAGAGGAAGGGAGAGTGAAAGAGAGAGAAACATAGATGTGAGAGAGAAACAGTGATCCTTTGCCTCCTGTATATGCCCTGCAGCCTAGTATGTGTCCTGACTGGGAATCAAACCTGTGACCTTTGGGTGCAAGGGACGACACTCCTACCGAGCCACACAGGCCAGGGCAATGAGTGATTTTCTGGCCCAGCCTTACAATTTTTCAATTTGGGAATTAGTTTGGTTTTAAAAGACCAAAATATTCATTAAATTTTCTGGTTATATCGTTGATGAATTCAGTCTTTTGCTTGTTATAGTAGTTTGTTTTTGAAACGTCCAGATCAACTGAGAATGGTAGTGTTGTAATGAGACCCAGCATGTGCTCAGAGTAGATTTAAGACTTGATGAGAACTAAAATTTCTCTCAGAAACTTATTTAAACTTTCATGGGTAAATTGAATCCCCCTTGGGGTCTATTACTTGTAAATATATGCCAATTTAATAATTTGACTAAATAAAATATTCTTTAGTAGTTCACTTATGGAAGATGATTATGTAAACATAGTATTTGTAAATAAATAACTTTTGGTAAGAATTATATTTACATAACCATCTGCTATATGTATGTAGCTAGAGTTGGCTCCTTCACCAGGATTCTATAAATTACTCAGAACCCCAGGAGGTAAGATTTATGAATTGCCTATTTTCAGTATATTAACGTTCAACCACAAAACTAATTTGCCATGACTATATTATACATTTGCTATTGAGCTGAACCTAAAATTTTACATTTCTAATATTTGTATTTCAAAAATTTGGGTTTTGGTTTTAGGACGTATACCCTATTTATCTTAAAAGAATTGTTTATTTGGTAGTTTCATATCTTTATCTGGAAAATAATTTCTGGACTTTTCTATAAAAGAGACAGTCAGGATCCTGTTAGGTGATAATTAGAATCTAGCTGTGGCTATGTATGTAGGAATCTATCTTCTATATATATAAAAGCCTAAGCAACCAAATGACTGGTCGACTGGTCACTATGACGTGCACTGACCACCAGGGGGCAGATGCTCAACATAGGAGCTGCCTACTGGTGGTCATTGTGCTCCCACAGTAGGAGTGCCGCTCAGCTGACCGACAGGCGCCAGACGCAGGGCTCATGACTGGCCGCCGCAGCCTGGAGATCGCAGCAGAGTGGCAGCAAGCCTACCAAGTGGCAGTTTCGGCCCGATCCCTGCAGGCCACACTGAGGGACCCCACTGGTACACAAATCCGTGCACTCGGCCTCTAGTGTAATAATAATTAGTTTCCATTTGCTGAGTGCATCATTTTTGTCAGATTCTATATGGCTACTTTGCACTCATAACCTCATTTAAGTCTTGCAGCAATATTCAGAGGTATTATTATGCCCATTGCACAGATAAGGAATGCTAGATTAGTGGTCATCAAGCCTCTTTAATATAATACCTCCTTCTTTCTCTTTAGCCTAGCTAAAGGTATCAAGAGATAAGGCAACTCCCTTTACCTTCAGCAGATGTCTTACCTTCACCTGGCTCAATCATCTACCTACCAGACTTCTCTACCTGTCTAGGCATTATATCTAATCTTTTCCACAGATGCCTAGGTTCCAGCCCTACCCTGGAATTTCTGATTTGTTAATCTTAAGTTTTCAGAAGGTCCACAGATAATATTTGTGTGAATCATTGCCTTAATAGTAAGTGGTGCTTTAGAGTCAGGCAGTTTTGAATTAGAGTCCTGATTCCTCTAAATTGATCAATTGAATGACTTTGGCCAAGTTCATTAGTCTAACAAAGATTCTTCACCTGTAAGTTGGAGATATTATTATTACACTAGAGGCCCAGTACACGAAATTCATGCACGGAAATGGGTCCCCTCAGCCCAGCCTGCACCCTCTCCAATTGGGGACCCTTCGGGGATTGGGCCTAAACTGGCAGTCAGACATCCCTCTCACAATCCTGGACCACTGGCTCCTAATTGCTCACCTGTTTCCCTGTCTGGTCACCCTTAACTGCCCCTCCCTGCTGGCCTGATTGCCCCTCATTGCCTCTGCGTGCTGGCCTGATCACCCCTAACTGCCCTCTGTGCCAGCCAGGTCGTCCCCAACTGCCCCCCCACCCCCACCAGCCTAATCTCCCCTCACTACCCCCCCTGCCAGCCTAATTGTCCCCAACTGCCCCCCGCCAGCCTGGTCACACCACGCAGCCTGCTGTTCAGTCATTTGGTCATCCCTCACTAACCCCCCTGACAGCCTGGTCGTAGGCAGCCATGTTGTGAGTGTGTGATGGTCAATTTGCATATTACCTCTTTATTATAAAGGATACTTTATAGGGTTTTTGAGGAAAATGAATGAGATAATGCTTATAAAACACTGAGAAGTTTTAGAATTCTTAAGCAATGCCATTAAGGTGTCATCATGTTAATTTTTGTTCAGTCAAAACACTCACCCTACATTTATCAAAGTAATGTGTATCAACTTTGTGTCAGAACAGTACTCTGATGAATACCAATGTAAGAAATGAATGGTGATTAGTTTTCATTATTTACCTTCCACTAGTGGAATTACAACAGGGGCAGAGGAGTAGGCAGGAGATTATTTTATAGTACCGGTCAACCAGACTTCTCTACCAGTATATTTGTTTGACCCTAGTAGGAAAAGAAATAGGGAGAGGTTGCTGGTAAACTGTTTCTTTCATTTTTCTTCTTTCCCTTTCTCTCCTACCTTCTTCTCAGAGCTTAGCATCACCAACTTCATCAATCCCCTAGTCTCATAACTGTATCCTGATTTACCTAGGTAATTTTTCCCATTCCTACTCCCTACTGCCCTTCTCCCCTTCACTTCCATCAAATCTCATTCTATCTTTTTTTCAGATTGCTTTGTGTTCAGTTGTGACTCATTTGATGACTTGGACCCCAAGTCTCTACATTCCTAGACTATTACTCAAGTAAAAGCCAATCTAAATCCTGACCAACTGTCTCCCTGCCTTGTGTGGGCTCCTTTCACACCAGGAGTTTTAGTTTTTTATTATTGCTAAGCATTAGATTAGGTAAACTTTCAGGTTTGTCCACAGTGCTGTCCGTAGTCCCTTTCATCTCCTTTACAATTTATACCTAGTGACCATCCTATCTAATAAAAGAGAAACATGGTAATTAGCGTACGACCGCTACCCTTCCCATTGGCTAATCAGGGCGATATGCAAATTAACTGCCAGCCAAGATGGCGGCCGGCAGCCAGGCAGCTTGAAACTAACATGAGGCTTGCTTGCTTCAGTGACGGAGGACTCCAACGTTCCCCGCCTGCTGCTGCCAGCCTCTGAGCCTGCAGTTTAAGAAACATTGTAACAAATATAGAAGCTAAACAAAACCCCAGAAACCTGCTTTCAGGGAGCCAGGATCTCAGAGCTGGAGTTATACATTGTTTTGATTATAGAACTGAAACAAACCAGATACCTGCTTTCAGGAGCGGAGGCCTAAGAGCTGGAGCCTCAGAGCTAAAGCTGGCCCAGAATAAAAAAGAAAAAGAAAAAAAGGAGCGGTTGGGAGCTTCCGTCACCCGCCAGCCTGAAAACAGCCCTCAGCCCCTCACCCAGGCTGGCCAGGCACCCCAGTGGGGACCCCCCACCCTGATCCAGGACACCCTTCAGGGCAAACCAGCCGCCCCCACACGTGCACCAGGCCTCTATCCTATATAGTAAAAGGGTAATATGCCTCCCAGCACCGGGATCAGCGTGACGGGGCAGCGCCCAAACCCCCTGATCGCCCTGTGGCTCTGTGTGTGACAGGGGGTGGGGCCACAACCTCCCTATCGGCCCTGCTCTGTTCATGACAGGGGAAGGCGCCCCAACCCCCGATCAGCCCTGCTCTGTGCCTGATAGGGGGGAGCTCCCCAACCCCCTGATTGGCCCTGCTCTGTGTGTGACAGGTTGTGACGCCCCAACCCCCTCCCCCCCCCCCCCACGGGCCCTGCTCTGTGTGTGACGGGGTAGAGCCATAACCTTCCCATTGGCCCTGCCCTGAGTATGACAGTGGCGGCGCCCCAACCCCATGATCAGCCCTGCTCTGTGGGTGATAGAGGGTGACACCCCAACCGCCCCCCACGGGCCCTGCTGTGTGTGTGATGGGGTAGAGCCATAACCTCCCCATCGGCCCTGCCCTGAGTGTGACAGGGTGCGGCACCCCAACCCCCTGATCCGCCCTGCTCTGTGTGTGACAGGGGGCGGTGCCCCAACTCCCCTATCGACCCTACTCTGTGAGTGTCAGGGGGAGCTCCCCTACCCCTGATGGACCCTGCTCTGTGCGTGACAGGGTACGGAGCCCCAAACCCCCTGATGGGCCCTGCCCTTTGAGTGACAGGGGGCAGCGCCCCAACCCCCTGATTGGCCCTGCTCTGTGCGTGACAGGGGGTGGCGCCTCAACCTCCCCATTGACCCTGCCTTGAGTGTGACAGGGGACGGTGCCCCAACCCCCCAATCAGCCCTACCCTGAGCGTGATTGAGGGTGGCATCGCAACCTCCCGATCCACCCTGCTCTGTGCATGACAGGGGGCGGCGCCCCAACTCCCCAATCGGCCCTGCTCTGAGCCCGACCAGGGGCTGCACCTAGGGATTGGGCCTGCCCTCTGCCACCCGGGAGCAGGCCTAAGCCAGCAGGTCGTTATCTCCCGAGGGGTCCCAGACTGCGAGAGGGCACAGGCCGGGCTGAGAAAGCCCCTCTTCCCCCCTAGTGCACAAATTTTTGTGCACTGGGCCTCTAGTCTATATACATAAAAGCCTAAGCGACCGAATGACCAGTCGACCAGTCACTATGACGCACACTGATGACCAGGGGACAGACACTTAATGCACAGGATCGGGCTCCCTCCTGTCTGGATCGGGCCTGTGGGGATCGGGCTCCCTCCTGTCTGGATCGGGCCTGTGGGGATCGGGCTCCCTCCTGTCTGGATCGGGCCTGCGGGGATCAGGCTCCCTCCTGTCTGGATTGGGACTGCAGGGATCGGGCCGAAACCGGCTATCCAACATCCCCCAGGGGTCCCGGATTGTGAGAGGGTGCAGGCCAGGCCAAGGGACCCCACTGGTGCACAGATCCATGCACCAGGCCTTTAGTAGAGTATAATAATAGTGATACTTGTTATTAACACTAGATTAATAGAATACATTACAGTAGATTTGTTAATATGTAAGCTTTGTTATATGTATGTATAATTATTTTGCAACTTGAAATTTGAAGCTGGACCACTTAACGGTAATTTAATAACTTACTGACTGTATCAAAGACTGAAAAACCTATAGAAAAGGTAGAATTTAAGTAAACTTTAAAGGCGGGGAATGCTTTTTTTATAAGTAGGAAGGAAAGGCAAGGGACTGACATGAGCAGAGGCTTAAAGGAAAGGGTGCAGATTTGGACCTTTGTGAGTAGATCATTTTTTACTTTTTCATAGGTTTGATGGAGTAGGAATAAAACTAGGTGATTTGGAATCAAACTTTGAAAAGCTTTAATGTTTCATTAAGATTTTTTATTTAGTAAGCCTTTCGTATGTCCTGTGAATTAACTTGGCTTTTCTTAATATATACACTTACAACTTAGTTCTGAGATTCCCTGAAAGATTCACATGTTTAATGCAACCCCAAACGTGAAGCCTACTTTATATAAGTTAATGGCTTCTGCCAAGTCTTTCTTCCTTAAGTGGTTATGCCTTGAAAGCAGTGTTTGATCCTCCATTTTTATCCTGATGCTTTAGTTCTTTCTGCCTGTTGTCCATTCTTAGCTGTTCCTGATCAGTCTTTCCTCCAATTCTTCCTTCTTAATATCCAGGTTCCAAGTAAGCAATGCAATGAGTGTCTGCTAATCACCAGAGTTGTAAATTCTTATTGAAAGGTTTTTTTTGTATCTCCTTCACTTTTAAAAGGTTGTTGGATATGTGTTTTTGTTTACAAAATAGTTATTAATTTTCTTGTTTCTCTTCCTTTGCAGACCTAAAGGATCAAGACATAATGGGAGCATTTTTAGACAAGCCAAAGATGGAAAAACATAATGCCCAGGGGCAGGGTAATGGGTTACGATATGGGCTAAGCAGCATGCAAGGCTGGCGAGTTGAAATGGAGGATGCACATACAGCTGTAATTGGTTTGCCAAGCGGACTTGAAACATGGTCATTCTTTGCTGTGTATGATGGGCATGCTGGTTCTCAGGTTGCCAAATACTGCTGTGAGCATTTGTTAGATCACATCACCAATAACCAGGATTTTAAAGGGTCTGCAGGAGCACCTTCTGTTGAAAATGTAAAGAATGGAATCAGAACAGGTTTTCTGGAGATTGATGAACACATGAGAGTTATGTCAGAGAAGAAACATGGTGCAGATAGAAGTGGGTCAACAGCTGTGGGTGTCTTAATTTCTCCTCACCATACTTACTTCATTAACTGTGGAGACTCGAGAGGTTTACTTTGTAGGAACAGAAAAGTTTATTTCTTCACACAAGATCACAAACCAAATAATCCGCTGGAAAAAGAACGGATTCAGAATGCAGGTGGCTCTGTAATGATTCAGCGTGTGAATGGCTCTCTGGCTGTATCGAGAGCACTTGGGGACTTTGATTACAAATGTGTCCATGGAAAAGGTCCTACAGAGCAGCTTGTCTCACCAGAGCCTGAAGTCCATGATATTGAAAGATCTGAAGAAGATGATCAGTTCATTATCCTTGCATGTGATGGTATTTGGGATGTTATGGGAAATGAAGAGCTCTGTGATTTTGTAAGATCCAGACTTGAAGTCACTGATGACCTTGAGAAAGTTTGCAATGAAGTAGTCGACACGTGTTTGTATAAGGTAGCTAGACTTTTTTTTTTTAAGATAAAATGATTTTATGCCATCTTAATTACTGTAGTATTTAATCATCTTAGAACCTGATAGTTCTCAGAAATAAGATTTTGCCATAATTACAGGATACTCTTCACTATGAAACTATAGGAACACTTTTTATAAATAAACAACCCTGTTACCGAATATACAAATTATAATCTGAATGTTAGTCTTTTAGTAACCATGACTACTTGAGCTTTTTAATATTATATAACATTGTCAAAGGTAAAATGATTGTATAAAAACGCATGTTTTAAAAAGGAGGATAGCACAAGGTTAGGCCTCAGTATCTGTAAATGAAAAGTATTTTAGAATTTTAATGTTTTATTTTTACCTTGTGATATCTCAGTATATTTATTTTTTTATATATTTTTTATTGATTTTTTTTTACAGAGAGGAAGGGAGAGGGAGAGGGATACAGAGTTAGAAACATCGATGAGAGAGAAACACCGATCGGCTGCCTCCTGCACGCCCCCTACTGGGGATGTGCCCGCAACCCAGGTACATGCCCTTGACTGGAATCGGACCTGGAACCGTTCAATCCGCAGGCCGATGCTCTATCCGCTGAGCCAAACCTGTCAGGGCCTCAGTATATTTATTGCTTTGAGACTATAGTCTAATGAATCTGTAGCATCAACAAAGAGAACTGAGCGATTAGTTGGTGTGATGTAATAGAAATAGTCTTGGACATAGAGTCAGAAGAAATTGGTATGAGACTGTGTATGACTTTGGGTAAGCTGTTTATCTAGAAAATCAGTTTCTTTAATTGAAAAAAAAGGTAAGGAATATTAATACACTGTCTCATGGGGTTGTTGACATGATCAAATGGGTTCATGTGTGTAGATGAGCCAGCTCAACACCTTTATTTTACGGAGGAAGCTGAAGCCAGAGAAGGCTCTGTGACTTAGGCATACACACCTAAAATCAAGGCTTGCTTCTGTTACTTTTGTACTCTAGGGTATTGAACAAATTATCAACCTCTCAGCTTTTGAATGAAAATAATAATATCTAACTTGGGATTATTAAGTAACTAAATTAATGAACTAATGTATACATATGAAGTGCTGAGTTTACCAAATAGTGTGTACTGAGTACATGCTGTTCCCTATCCTAGAGAAGTTAAAAATGACTTCTAGAGGGTTGTACAATTTACTTCTATGGTAGCACTAAGGCTAGAATCTAAGACTTGACTTAGGTTTAGTGTTCTTTCTACCACACTGTTCTCTCTTGTCAGTAATGCTCCTTGACTAATTCTTTGATTGTTTTAAGCAAATATTGATTATGTACAACTCTTCTGAGGCTATATGTATTTGATTTTCTTTTAACATACAGAAATAGAAAGTCAACATAATACTCTTTATAGTTTTAAATTTTTTAATTTTAATTTTTTGTTTATTGTCACCTGAGGATATTTTTTCCATTGCTTATCAAAGAAAGTAGGGGGTGGAGAGACAGAGAATCATTGATGTGAGAGAGGATGTGAGAGAGGCACGTTGACTGGTTGCCTCCCGCACGCACTCTGGGCAGGGACGGGGACTGAATTCAAAGCTGAGGTACGTGCTCTTGACTGGAAATCAAACTCATGACCCTTTGGGGTGCAAGCCACCATTCTAACCATGGAACACGTGTGCCAGGGCAATACTCTAGTTTTATATGCACACTGCCAGCTCTACTTAAACTTAATTAAAATCTGATCGTACTTAGAGATCAGTTTTTTTGTATCATCCAACATGAGTCAAGTTTATGTAACATTCAGCACTTAAGTTAAAAATTCAATAGAGCCACAACTTAATAGTGTACACTGTTAATTTTTTAATTTGAGGAGAATCAAACAATGATGCATATGTTCTTTGTCCCTTTTAGTATGCATAAAAATAGTATCTATTTGTTGGGTTTATTCTGTAGCACTTGAGAATTAAATGCTTTTTTGCTAAATTAAAAGCTGTTTTCTTAAGAGAATTGTCAGATTCAGATATTAGTAAATATGGTTCAGATTCCACTTTTTCTCTTCTGCATTCTACACTATTTTAAAAATTATTCAGCCCTGGCCTTTGTAGCTTAGTTGCTTGGACATCATCTCATGCACTAAGGGTTGCTGGTTTGATTCCTGATTAGGGCACACACTCAGGTTGTGGGATCAATCCTCAGTAGGGGGCATACAGGAGGCAGCTGATTGATGTTGTGCTCTCATGTTGATGTTTCTCTCTTCTCCCTTCCTCTCTCTTTAAAAATAAGCTATTATAAAAAACTAGAGGCCCAATGCACCAATTCTTGCACAGGTGGGTCCGGCTGGCCTGCCCTGATCAGGGTCCATCAGGCTAGGCCAGCTTGGAGGAGAGGTTGCAGGGCAGATGGCCGGCTAACCCCACTCCCTGGTCGAACTCCTGGTCGAGGGGACAGTTTACATATTAGCCTTTAATTATATAGGATTATTCAATACCTTATCATTTGCCACACTTAAATTCCACAAGATCTTTTATTATTAAATCTTTGTATTGTTTGCTTAAACTAATGATATAAGGTCAGTTTTCCCATATAGTGAGATTAAATATTTAAAATGTAAAAAGTTAATTCCAATTACTAATAGGAAGGGGAAGTATGGGCACTCCACATTGATTCAAGTATTTTAATTATGGTATTTTGAATACCTAGGTGTTTTTAAAAATGAATGTGCTTTCAAAAAGTCAATTTTTTTGAAGTTTGAAAGTTAAAAGCTGGTTTATAAACTTAATATATGTAATTTTGCTTCTAATTCCAGTGATATATCTAAAGAAAATTAGCCCCACAATTCATTATAATTTATTCTAAATGTAAGTTTGTCAAGTATACATGTAACTACAGGTCATATAGTTAAAAAAAACACCACTGGAATTTTCTATTTTCTTGAATTAAATGAATGTCTGTGTATATGTGTACTTGTCTTTAGGTATCATATCACTTTAGGTTAAGTGGGCCACCAACAAATGTTCAGAAATATATTTGTTTTATAGAATTTTAAAAAATTGTTGCAGTAGAATTTAACTTGTAGTGTTTCAGTCCTTTTTTTTTTATAGTGTTGGTTATACTGTGTACTATATGTACAATATGTGTTAGGAGGGGTGTACCTTCCACATATTCATAAATTTCTTTCCTCCTTAATAACTATTTTCACTAAAACAATTATATTTATAATTGGCATGGCTGTAAAGGTTCTCAAGGCTTCCAAGAGCAAAAAGAAAACCAAAATATTTTCTCAAATTTTTTTCTTCCCAGGGAAGTCGAGACAACATGAGTGTGATATTGATCTGTTTCCCAAATGCACCCAAAGTATTGCCAGAAGCAGTGAAGAAGGAGGCAGAGTTGGACAAGTACCTGGAAAGCAGAGTAGAAGGTGGATCATTTAACAAAAAATAAGTTTCTTTATTAAAGAAAATCTCAACACAATCAAACTTTAACATTTTAGCTTTTATATCTTTACATGCCTTTGACATCTAGTGTTTAGTGTACAAAAGAGGGAAGGAGCATTTCTGTAGTAGCTGTTTAGATGTTTGTGATTGTTTTTATCACAGTTAGCAGTAGAAATAACAACTGGTGTGGTCCTGTACATTCTCTTAAGGATACTTTTGTTTTAAAAGGCTCAAGTGTTTGTATGCTTTAAAATTCTTGATGAATTCACTGGTATGAGTGATTTTATGCCAGGAAAGTAATTTGTGGTTTATTTATTTATAAACACATTATTTACGATGGTGATAATTTGATTGCCATCTTTGTAAAGCCATGTATATGAATTTGAGATCTTTAGGAGTTTTGTTTTTTTATTTTTGTTTTTTAATAACTTGAAGATCACAGCATGGTTGTTAACAACTTCCATGTGCCACCACTTTAAAATTTTTATTTTAAACTCTTTTAAGACTTTCTTGCCAAAGTCATAAACTGCCACACCTGGACAACATAGACCTGAATAAAAGACATACTAGGTTTCTACCTAGCAGAAATATAAATGCTGAATTAAATCAAGAAATAAGTTTGGAATTCTAGGAGTATATTTGTCAGAATTCTGCAAATTATTTTGATTAGATGATTAGAAAGATGTTTGTAACTCTCGAATGTAATGCCTTTAAATCCTTGAAAAAAATTAAATGATCTTTAATGCAATTACTATTTGATATAAATATTAAATCTCCTCAGAGAATTCCAGTTTACTGCATATATGCCATAAGCATGTAAATTATGCAGTTTCTTTAAGCAGAAAAACTTGGCATGCCTATAATAGCATTAAAATGCATTTTGGGCTCCTAATGTCATTAATCTGCACGTTAAAGACCTCTAATAGCATGTAAGCATTGACCTACACACTATTATATCCTGCTGTGCCTGCATTAATAAAATCAATCCGCACTTTAATTTTGTTTTCTCCCTTTTTACTGTTTGATATCAGTTATAATCAGTCTGATATTAAAATCATGTTTGGTTTTGATTTGCAGTACTATCTATAGCTGCTGTTTTTATAGTTTTTCACTTGATAGTGATATATTTAGTACTGTGTGTATGTTACTGTTTAATATTTCATTCATTGGACATACTATTCAATGAGTTTGTTTCCTCACGAAGGGTCGTAGAATTTTTATATTTTAAATGAATAATTTAAATGTAAGTTATTTATATATAATACAGTAAAATAAAATATTTAGTGATACCAAGTCATATCACATTGGTTTAAACTGCTGGTTAGTGAAAAAATATGAAGC
Organism: Myotis nattereri; assembly: GCF_964212035.1. Classification (NCBI taxonomy): domain Eukaryota; kingdom Metazoa; phylum Chordata; class Mammalia; order Chiroptera; family Vespertilionidae; genus Myotis; species Myotis nattereri. The sequence continues at coordinate 34,720,348 of NC_138075.1, read as the reverse complement.
CATAAGAAAAATATGTATTGGGAGAAGTTGATATTTAATTTATTGGCACTTTAAAGTAACTTGGGCACATATGTTTTCTTATCGATTTAAAGAAACAATAAGTAGTTTCATTTACTATGAAATGGGATCAAATTTTAGAAATAAATTGCTACTTTTCAGTGTGCACTCTTAATTTTGATGCAATCCTAAATAATTGCTGTAGATATATAATTTTGTGGTACACTATTGAGTTTTACATTGCTTATTATTGAACAAGAATTGCCACCTGAACATTAATTCTCAATGTTTTTGATATGTTGTAGTTTTATTATACTTATACCATTAAGTATAATATGATTAAAGAATATGACATTCTTTACTGAGATTTGATGAGATTACAACTAGAGAATAAATATTACATTAATTAAAACTACTATATTTAAAAAATAGAAAGGATATAACTATTTGCATTATAAAAATTATATCTTAAAAAGTGAAAAGTACTGCACTTAGGTCCTAAAATAGACATCGAATACTTTTTAAAAAATTTCTTTAAATACATGCCTTCAGTAAATTGCTGTGACTTACTAAACCTCATTTTATTTGTTTTGAATACTTTTGGCTTCTCTGTCCACATTACAGAAAAGCACAGAGACTTTTTAGCTCTCCTGCTATTATCTGTGCCCATCTAAAACTTGACTTTCTTGGGTTGTGAAAAGATTGAGCTCATAATTTAAACCATATCACGTAAGATTGTGGTCCTGCTAAGTAAATTTAAGATTATACTTGTATGTACATATTTTTTAAATCTTTGCTACTGAGTGCCCAAGCTTTAAAGTTGCTAATTTGGAGATAACTGCTAGAATCTCTCAGACTTAGTGGATGGAAGAGCAGAATGTGTTTATATATGAGTATGTGAAACATCTATCTTCTATACATAAGTGTTGTTCAATAAAAGGCATTTAGTCTTTTTACAATTCTAATTAAAATGTATAGTCCAAGAACAATTAAGGAATACTTATTAAAGTTCTTTCTTTTCATTTTTTTTTAAAGCAGAAAGAAACAAGGCTAGTGTAGTATTAATGGTCAGATAATTTACATGTATTATCCCCTGTGGAATAGGAGATATTAACAGTTTTTAAAATCTTACATTATTTTTTTAAGAATTTGTCTTCCTGTAATTTTCTTCACAATTAAAATATCCTAATTTATATTTTAACAAAGGAGATGTAAAATAACATCAAGTATAGACGACTCAAGGTAATGATTTTTTTAGACCTGAAACCATCATTGATTGAATTTATCACCAGTGTTCATTTCTATTATGTCTAGTTATCTACCCAGTAATTGTATTGGCTTAGCAGAGACTGTATGTTAAGTGTAATTACAGCTTTAGATTGTGAAATTGTTCAGTTTAGGTAAACATCAAATCCCTTTATTTTTGTACAGCAGATTTCCAGCATTAGAACCATGTAGAATAAATATACTAGATGTTAAAGATTACACAATAAAGGAACTTGGCAAACCAAATCTGAGATCCTTGCTTTTTGTTCAGATTTAAGACTGTTCTTTTTTAAAGGCAAAATATAATAGATGGTAAAATTTGGCCTTAATTCCAAAAGGATAGTTTGAGCCATTTAAAGAAACATGGGTAGTATTGTCTGTCTTCTAATAGGTGGCTTTAAGGATGAATTAATATTTTGAGATTCGATCAAAGAATGAAAGATCTTTATATGCATTGTTATTTTAAAGGTATTTACAAATTGAGAACTAGAATGATAATTTTCTTGCCCCAATGGTGACAAAGAAAATATCTTAGTATAATAAACATTACTAAAGCAAAAAATTAAACAAACTTGAACATATAACTTACACAAATACCTTTGGCATGATCTTGCATTTAGAATTAAATACACTAAAACTTCAAGTAAAGACTTGTACTTAAAGTGATTACTTTGAGAGTTCTTTAAGTTGCTTGTACATAATTGTTGGTATTCTGTGGTATGAATGCATCTGCATGGCAACACTGCAGATCATATCACTATACTCATTTAGTAACTGAATTATTGATTTCAAGTACAGTTGTATGATTTATCAGTTTTTTTCTTTTTAAAAATTTTGTCATGAAATTTAGACTTTTACATTCTATAGGCTTTGTTCAAATAATCAACTAAGGAAAAGGTATTATGTATCTCTGTATTGCTTAAAGATACTTTAGACAAAAATTAAATAGAATGATGTGTTAGTACATAACCTAATCTGCACATGCTATTTCGGAATCATTTTGAAATATAAAATTATATGTAAAAGTAATTTGCATTAATATATAATCAGTAAATTCTTCTGTACTTAAACATTAATTTTTTTTCAAATCTTGAAATTGTTTATGTTTTTTTTAAATCTGTATTTTCAGGGCAAAGTTCAGGAAATATATTTCTAGTCTAAAGAGAGGAGCTGATTTCAGAAGTAACTAGTTCGCATCTTAAGAAGAATACTCATTTGTACACACGTATTTCTGATTATATAATACATTGATTTTAACATGAAATTTTGTTTTCACATTTTTGTCTTGTTTGTTTTCACTTTGCAATTAATTATGGAAAATATCTTTTGTGTCATTTTGTACATCCCTTTGTCACAAATGTTCAAAGGTCAACTTGATTTTTTTCCCCCTACACCAGTTTAGAAAATCTCAGATATGGTAAATGCCATCTTTAAAAACCTAAGTTATCTTTGTTTCAGTTTTTTTAAATTAAATTTGGATAACACTTACAAAAAAAGTACTTCTGATTCCCAGAAATCATAAAGAAGCAGGGGGAAGGCGTCCCTGACTTAGTCCATGTGATGCGCACATTAGCAAGTGAGAACATCCCCAGCCTCCCCCCAGGAGGTGAATTGGCAAGCAAGTAAGTTACATTCTGCATACTCTTATGTTTTATCTCAGTACATGAAAATGTTAGGTGTTTGCTGATTAAATGTATATTTACTAGTACATAATTTCTAAAGTGATGCAATTATCTGTATCCTCAGAACATTTTATTTGTGGTTCAGTGTTTTCCAGTACGTATTAATGATATATGATGCTTGTTTAGAATAGGTATCAGAATGTTATTGTTTTTAGCTAATTACACTGAAAGCTGTCCTTAGTGGAGGTTTGGATTTCCTTATATAGCATAACTGAGATAATATAGTGAAAGAATTTTTTAAATTAAATTCTATAGCACTACATTATTCCTATTATTATATTTGATCATGTCAAGCCCTGGATAATTTACCCCAGAGATTAGCATCCTTTTCCTCCTCCATTGGATCCATTTTTTTACATCTGACTTTCGCAGTGTTTTTAGTTGTTGATTGCTGGTAGGTTGGGTTTTGGTATGAGGTTACATTTCTTGCCTTTTTTTCTTTGCGCTTTATCTCACAGAGCTGGACTTACTATGTTAAATATTAAGCTTACATCTTTATAAACTAAAGTGGAGACTTTAAGGCATTTTATAATTTAAGGTTTTAAACATTTTTACCTCAGATATCTATATAATTGACCTAAAAGGATATATTGATTAATTTCATTGATTCTCCACTGTATTCCGTAAGTGTAGCCATATTTTTTTATCATCCTTTCACATTTAGTCATTATAAAACTTCCTGTTTGTAGCTTTTGTTTTTAGGAAACGTTTTTTTCCCATATGACCTTCTGTGAAATGAATGTCTATAAAATTTTCAAATTGATTTTGGAAGTAGGAAAGCTAAAATACCACTACAGATTTTTTTTTTTTACGAAATGTTATTCAAAAATGAATTCCTAGACTTGTCAGGGAAATGTCATACTTTACATTTCAGTTTGTTTTTTTTAATCCTCACCCAAAGATATGTTTTTATTGATTTTTTTTTTTTTTTAAGAGAGAGATAACAAACATCCATGTTAGAGAGAATCAGAAATCGGCTGCCTCATGCATGTCCCCCCACTGGGACTTGAGCCCACTGTCCGGGCATGTGTCCTGATAGGGAATCAAACCATGACCTCCTGGTTCATGGGTTGATACTCAACCACTGAGCCACACCGGCCAGGTACACTTCAGTTTTAATAAAACTGTTTTAAAGGGGCATTACAAAAAGTATAAACTGAAATGTAAAATATATGTAAATTACTTTACTACCACAGAGGTTGAAGTTAACTTCTAGTTCAAAACAGTCAACTTTTAACCAGAATATATTAGTATGTCTTAAGAACTGCTTCATCATTGCCAACTTAAAACCACTTAAACAGTTCCAATAGAAATGGATCATAGTGGCTGATTTTTTTTCCATTACTTTTAGTCTTCTGTTAATTAAGTTGGTGGCATATTACATTTTAGAGTAAATTTACCTCTACTTTAACTTTGGGCCTCAAGTATCTTAGAGTGAGGCTCACTTATTGACAGCTAGAAATAGAACTAAAATAATTCCCAAGTATAAAATTATCTTTGACATTTTAATCAACACCTGGCTGTGAGTTATTAAACAACTTTATGCTCTAAAGAAAAATTAACTTTCTGCATTTTTTAAAATTTAGGCGGAATATAATTGAAGCCGTTTACAATAGACTGAATCCTTACAAAAATGATGACACTGTAAGTAGCATTTTAGTTCCCTCTGCTTTCCCTTCCCCTCCACTCTAAATGCATATCCTTCCTACCTGTTTTTGCAGAGTTGTTCACTGCACCCATTCTTTTACACACACCCCTGATTGATTGCTCTGAACTCTGCCTGCACCACAGTTCTAGTGATTGAGGACATAATCATGGTGAGTGGCCACCTCTCTCAAAAAAGAAGAAAGTCCCTTTGAATTATTGTGGGTTTTTTAAGCCTCTACAAGCAGTCAATTTCAAGAGGTTTGCCTCCACTAAACATTTTTTTGAAGTTGGGAATAATATATCTACTCAGAATCTTGATCTGAGTTTGTAAGCAGCTACAACAGAACTTCAGAATGCCCATCTTCACTAAGTAGTTTTTTTATGGTTGGAAATACTTTTGCCAAGAACCTGAAGTACTAATACTTCATTTAAATATTAAAGTAGAGAGTTCTGTTTATGTAAATAGACATTGGAATGCCATTCTTCAATTAAGTTTCCTATTACAATTGTGTTATAATATGGTTTGTGTAGAAGAGTGGTAACTTCAAATCATTTGGGCAAGTCCTGAAATATTTTATATATTGCAAGTGAAGCCTCCTCGAATCTTATATTACTTGAGGTCTTAATCTCTTATGCAATAAAAAGTTTATAAAAGTAGTGTTATAAAAATTGAGTTTTATTGAAGAAAAAAATATTTAGTGGTTTTATTGGCTTAGAAATACTTTTGGTCAAACTCATGGAAAAATCATATTTCAAGTACTATTGTATTCCAAAACAAAGGGTTAACAATTTTTTGAAAGATTAAATATTGATATTTCATATACACATATACACATAAGCTTTAAGAAACATATTCTGAAAGTCAACTTTACAAAACCTATCTTCTTCATTGTCCAGAAAGTATTGTATTGTGGCACCTCTGTGCTTTAATTTAGTTCCTTGTTTTGCTTTGTTTCCTTTTATAAAGGACTCTACATCGACTGATGATATGTGGTAAAACTGCTCATCTAGCCATGGAGTTTATCTTCACCTCCAAAGGAGAGTACAGCTCAACTTCATTGAACCTTTTAACATTCATCCTCATCTTTAAAGAAGGGCGTATGACATGGGTGAGAGTGATTACACCAGAGAACTTCAGCAGTACAACAGCTAGCCCAGAACTGATTTTTTTTTTTTTGTAAATTTGAGACTTATGTAAACGTGATTTTAAACCATAATTCATGTTGTAAATCAGACTCCAGCAATTTTTGTTGTATGATTTTGTTTTTTGTAAAGTGTAACTGTCCTTGTACAAAATGCTCATATTTAATTATGAACTGCTTTAAATCATTATCAAAGTTATAAGAAATGTTTGGCTTGTTGTGTGACGCAACAGATATATAGATCTTTCAAGTCATGTTGTGTTTGGACTTGGGGTTGGGACAGAGAGAGCAGCAGCCATGTCAGCTAGACGCTCAACTGTGCACATGATTATGGAGAAAAATTCCAAAATCTTATAAAGCCGAGCATCCAGGGAGTTAATTGGAAACTATCTTAATGTTCTTGGCAGTGGGATTGGCATTGTTGATAAAGCTGGTCCCTTCACTTAATTGTCTTTAAGTTGTTCTCTACTTGTTGCCATGAGTATTGCAGGTTATACAGTATATTCATAAGAATATCAGTCTTGGGGCTAAAATGCCTTGATTCTTTGCACCTCTTTTACAAGTCCTTACATTTAATTATTAATTGATAAGCAGCAGCTTCCTACAGATAGTAGGAGAGACTGCCACATTTTGCTATCATGATTGGCTGGGCCTGCTGCTGTTCCTAGTAAGATATTCTGAATTCCATTTTATCAATAAAGCTTGATTTAACGAACAAGAAATTTAATCATGTATGTGTAATTCCTCCTTTACCTTGCCCTTTTAAAACACCATGTCATTGTAAATGAGAAGTTTCTATGGGAAAAGATGTTAGTCTCTTTTAATTGGAACATCCTGTTACTCAAGGCATAGAGGGAACTGTTTCTTTTCCATTAGCAAGACTAAAGATTTAAGTCTCTGTCGTTCCTTAATCTATTTTTTAAATGGGTTTCTTTCTGGCTGCTTATTTTTCATTAAGATATGTATCAGCTCGAATTTGCCTACTGTTTAATTAAAATAATTGTCAGAGCTTGACAATCTAACATTCTGTGGTAGGTGTGTGTGTTTGTGAGTGTGTTTGCCTGTGATTTTTAATTGGCCCATGTCTTTAGAATCCAAGTAGTTAAGATGTATTTGTGATTTGAAATATAGCATGTTGATAATATTTAGCTGTTGGCCTTTAAAAATAACTCAAAGTTTAAAGAACTGTAGATATAAAAATTAACTAATTTAATTTAGGCTTAAATTCCTCTGATTAAGCATGTGAAAGTAAGTTTTAAAATCTGTCACATTGAAAAGACTACTGTTCTGTGCCCTTCTGTATTTTTTGTCTCTTTAGGTTGAATATTGTATTTATACCATGTAATTTAATCATTCAGTAGGCAGATTCCCCACTAGAAAAATATTAAAGTACATTTGAATACAAGATCAAAACTTTGTGTATAAAAGGTAATATAACTAGTTTCCTTTTGTTTTTACATAATTTGAAAATATACATATTTGTATATATAGCCTTAAAACTAATCTAAAGGTAGGGGAATAGTGGGAAAAGTGATGTGAAATGTCTCAGATTTAAGTAGTTACATACCAACAAAATCTTTTCATTATCCCTCTTATTCATGAGGTGATTAAATGTAACTTAACTGTATTTAATTTATATTTTAATCTAGCATGAATTAAGAAAAACAAGTACTATTTATATTTAGAAATTCATAACAGTTGGAATTACAGAACCAATTCCATACTTAACTTACAAATAAATGCTTCATGTCTAAAATCTGTGGTAAAGTGCGAAGTATGATAATGTTTTAAGTTATGGCTTTGCAAGCATCTAAATGTGCATTTTATGAATAGCAGTGCTTGTAGTATAGATTGATTACCAGACATACTGGTACTGAAAACTAAATTCCTATTGCAAGAAGCCAGGTCCTTAATTTTTTTAAGTAGACTCAGTTTTTAGTTCTGGAAACTTCAATTAGTTTTTGAAATGAAAAATCTTAAATCACAAGTAAGATATATGATAGAAAGCTATATTTTAAACCATAACAGCATATGTAGAGCCTTTTTAAATTTAAGGATCTTTAAATTAAAAAAAATCAAAATATTCCTCTGTTAAAGTTATTAGTACTGAAATTAGGCTTGGAAATGAGAGAAAACTGTATGAAGTGTGATCTGAGAAAACTAAATCTTTTCTACATGAGTCAGCATTGCCATATTAGGTATAGTTTTTCATTATTAAAATACAGGAAGAAAATATACATTGTAACAGCAAACTGTGTTCTTCATTCCTGGGGGTAATGGTGGTTGTAGGGAACCAACCACACTTAAAAGGCACTTTTGCACCTCTGTTGTGCACTTCATTTTTGTACCACTTAAATTCTTGACCTCCCGCCCCCTTTTGTGTGCTAATTAATTAGCATCTCAGGGCAATGCCTCAAAATTTGTTTGATGTGTTGTATGTTATTTTCTTTGGAGGGAAAAAGTTCATGTGTGATGATAATATACTATTCAACATGTGCTTTCGCTTAAATGTTTTAATAGGATGAACCCACTTTGCTGCTTTTAGTGGGAGATTCATTTTGTATAGCAGACTCTTGTTACCCTAACATTAAAGAATTTCACTGATCTTTTATTGTTTTAGCAAGGTAAACTCTTAATTTCTACTTTCTTAGGGAATATACTTTTACAGATAACAAAAGCAGGTCTTAATATTAGTGTTAACTTTTGAAAATCCTAGAGGTATTTTTCTTACTCAGCTTTAGAACTATTTGAAACATATTTTTAATTATAAAGCATTAACTTGCTTTTAGAGTACTATGCAATGAGTGTACTGCTTCCGCCACTAATTTCTTTTAAAAAACTAAATAACCAATTTGGGTCAAAGAATAAATCAAGTATGTAATTCAGATGCTCTGAATTATAGCAGTACTTTTAGTGATCATCTATTGACCAATTAATAACTCAGCTTTTCCACAAAATGTTTTGAGTAGTTATCTGCAAAATACTGTGCTAGACAAAGCATCTTGTACTATAAAGAAATGAATAAATAGGTCCTTGCCCTCAAGGAGTTTACATTTGAGTAGAATTTATAACCTAATATATGTTAGTAAAACTGGGTCACTCATCCAAAAAAATAGTTAATGTCCACCTACTGTCTGCCAGATAATTTCCTGAACACACAGGTCTCTACCCTAAGCAGCTGATTTGTACTTCCTTTATTCACTTAAAAATCTGTTTATTTTCTCCACAAAGTTAAAAATCTCATTCAAAAGAAAATTTTGCTCAGCATAGGAATAAGGTTGGACTGATGAAGCTCAAGTCTATTCAGTATGCTTAACTGTCTTGAACAGATAGCCTTTACTCTCCTGCTGAGAGCAGCAAGTCAGAGAAAGGTAATGGATTTCACAGCACTCTGCAATCCTGGAAATTTTGGTGGATTTTGAAATTTTAGCTAAAATATATATATTTAGCTAAATTTATCTTATTTAAGTAAAACACTGTTCTTTACTTGAAAACATACTGCCAGTGCTAATATCTAATTTTAGCTAAATGATTACTATGTGTTTTAATTTTTAAAATAACTTCACTGCCTATTTTTATTGGACAAATTCATATGGGAATTCAGTTTGTGATTTCTGAAAGAAATGATTAAATTGGTTAAGGGTTTTCTCTTTTGTTTTAATTTTGAATTTCATAATGCATATGCTTTTAATTCATAAAGTTTGAGTGAAAGGTTTAAGCCTTTTAATGTTTTAGTTGCTATTTGTACAGTTTTATGTTAGGATTTGGTATTAGAAAATACTCTGTAAATATTTCAGGATATAAATGTCACTCATTTGAGGTTTAAGGAACTTTAAAGAGTTTCATGTACTTTTGCTTGCAGATCCTGCTGGTGAGATGACCATTTTTTAATTGAGTCATCTAGTCTTTTCATTAGTAAGGGTTTTCTTGTGGGTTTGTTTGTTTGTTTTTAGGATTTAGGAAGACTTCTTTATAGCTTAAAATTTTAGAAGCCTAATTTTACTTTATTTCTTTCAATAATGTGTCATGAGTTTTGGATTGTATTTGTTTTAAATTAAACATTACTTCAGAATATGCTTGAAATATTTAAGAATACATTTTCTAAATGTTATGATTATAATACTTCATTGTTTGTTAATGTGTCAGTTAAGTGTTATTACTGATAGAATGCTCTATGCAGAAATGATGAGAAGCATTAGCCTCCACTTCATTGTCAAATGAACATTTCTACTTTTATTCACCTCAACACAGATTATTTCTCTTTTACCTGCTTTATATATTAAACTCGTGGCTTCTGATCTCATCTTTTTCTAATTATATTACCAGCAGTTAGGAGTGTGCCAATTAGAAAAATTCAATTGTATTGAAGTTGTAGTTGGAAACTTATACTTTTAATTAATGGGGGGGTGGGGGGGTGTTTAAATTGATATAATAACAAAGAGATTTTCCCCCCCACTTATTCTGTATGAAATGTTGCTTCATTTCCTGTACTAGCCTCTTGGTGTTTTCTCTCTTTTTTCAGATGGAAACTGGCCAATTCCTTTTTTTAAGCAAGAAAACTTAATGTATTACCTCACTAAAGCCAACAAATAGTATATAAAACGGCCAAAATTAAGAAAACTTGGGAGGTGGAGGAGTGGGGATATGCCAGTGAGGATAAAGAGGAGAATTAGTTATTTTTAAAGTCATAGGAAGGTCTTTCATGGACCCAGCTATATATTAAAAACTGTTGCATACGTAAACCTGCAAGAACCAACTTTGCTTCTTCGGGTAATATGATTTTTCCACCAAGGGAAATAATGATAAAAAAAAAAAAAAACAAAAAAAAACTACTGCTCCTTCAACATAGAAACTACTGAGAAAAATGAATGCAATGTTTCTTTACCACAAAACCCAACCTTCAGTTCTTTTCATTGCTCCAAACCCAGTATTTTACTAAATAGCTTTGTCATTGAACTAAATGTTTAGAAAAATTTAGTTTTTCCTTTCTTTTTCCTTTCTCTTGACCCAGTAAAAGACATTTACTAACGTTTGCATTTGTATGGTACTATCTGAAGTTAGATTTTGTAGGAGATTGGGTAATGATTAGGTTTAGGTATAAGCATAAATTCACTATAGCAATTGTTCTTAATCTTTTAGGGTTATAGGCCCTTTGAGACTGGTGAATCCTAGGGACTTCCTTATATAACTCCACAAAGTATACAATATTGCATGGTTTAGGGACCCCTGCTTAAGATCCCATATAATAGCACAATAGGGCATCAGCTTTTTTCCTACAAAGCCATAAGAAATACTTCAAGGGCATCAAAATAATTTGACTCTTAAGGAATTGTTCCACTTTTTGAAAAATAGAGGAGGTAGAAGTGGGCCTACCCTGGAATCTGACATTAAAATATGCTTTTTAAAGGTTGTGTTTTGAGGAAATGGAGAGTAATTAAAGGTGAAAAACTAGTATGAGGATAGAGGATAACATTATTCTCTGATTTTGCCACTTTCGAAAGTCAACAGGAAAGAGTTAAAACAGAAATTGAGTGTTTCTGGAATGTTTCTGACCTTCATGGTGCAGATGTAATATATTCACAACCAACATATTTAAGTCAGATCTCACTCAGATTTTGAGCTTCCTGGTGTTAGAGTTCATTAAATATTTAATTCACTTCAGATTCCAAAGAATTAGATATTTACTTACTGATACAGAATGTTAACATGCAGCCACCAATATACAGGATTAATGAGATTTCTACTAAAATATAACTATCATGAAAAAATTCATTAGCTTGTTGCATTTGTTGCCAAAATTGGATGTTTAGTTATAGCTTATTTACTTCCCATTTATGGGACTTTTTAAACAAAAACCACTCATTGTCTATGCTGTTGACTAACTTAGGAAAATAACTTGTTTGTGGTAGTATGTCCTTTTCTGCTTAGTTTCACTCTTGAAATGATTTCTCCTAATTTGTATAAATGTTATGAGTGGAGAGACCATATACATATTAGAAGCATGTTGTATAATATATAGATTTTTTAAATCTGTAAGTGTAAAAAAACTAATACAACTGCAGAAATATTTTTCCTAAATACAGTGTATAACAAAATTCTCTACAGTAACTTACCCACTCTTTACAGTTTTTGTGATCCAAACTTTTGAAGAAATTTCATAAATGTATATTTTGTATTATGTACCAATTCCTGTTCCAAGGAAAAGAAGTGAATTCAGTTCTAACTTTAAGAATGTACTTTTTGTTTTCAAGTCCGTTGGAGAAATTTCATTCAGCCTTTGAATGGTTGCAAATTATATGTGAGATGAAAAGTAGAAATAATCTCTAGTTTGCAAAACTGGTGCCACTAAGTAAACAGGCAGTTGCATAATGTGTGAGTATTTATGATTGATATTAAAAGCAGCATTTTTGTTCTGGCTAGAAAAGAAACCTGGACTTTTTAAAACATATATATTTTTATTGATTTCAGAGAGGAAGGTAGAGGGAGAGAGAGAGACAGAAATATCAATGATGAGAAAGAATCACTGATTGGCTGCTTCCTGCATGTCCCCCACTGAAGACCGAGCCTGCAACCCGGGCATGTGCCCTCGACCAGAATCAAACCTGGGACCCTTTAGTCTGCAGGCCCACACTCTATCCACAGCCAAACTGGCTAGGGCTGGACATTTTTAATTAGTTATTAGGAGACCTTAAGAAATTTTTTAAAAATTGAAATTGGTTAATTTGCTATAAAACAATGGATCTGATAGTAACTGTTTGAACTACACTATTTCTTCTTGATTTAAGGAAGAATACTGAAAGCCAGTAAGTTTGGATTGATGGTTATTTTCAATGAACACATTCCAGAAATAAAGAAGCCAAAGTTACTTCCTTTGGCAAGATCATTCCCATTGTCTTCTTACAGATGATATATATGTTTCTTACTCCCTTGAAGAGTTGAGATTGGGAATTAGGAGTAGAACTTCCTCATATAGTATCTCTAGTGTAAACTTTGACTTAGATTGCAACCCGCTTCGTAGTAGACATGCGTGTGTGTGTGTGTGTGTGTGTGTGTGTGTGTGTGTGTGTTAGGATGCTTACTTCCTCTGCTGTTATGTTAAGTGGTTGTATTACCTGTGTTTTTTCTTGTCTAAACGTGTGACTTAGAGGCTTACACAATTAAATTAGAAGGACTTTAGAGTAAGTTGAATTAGTGATGTAAGTGAACTTCAATGACTGCAAGAACTTATTTTGTTGTAAAATTTTTAATGAAAGCACAATAATGAGGCCTCCTAACCAAAGTCTTTAAAAGTAAGATTGCAGCAAATAAGGATTTACTTAGCTATATGTAGCTAATACCTGTTCACTTGCCAAGGTGTAGCCTTTTGTTTTAGTTTTCCATTTGAAAGTTGAAGCTAGGTTTATTTGTTTTTAGTAAAACATTTATTTCAGTTATTCCCCCCCCCCCCCCCCCGCATACTTGATTACTTACTGCACTGAGAAACTAATATTGGGGTACTCATCTTTTTCTTTTTTCCTTGTTACTGCTTATTAGCTCATACTGAAATTTTCATCAAATCACAGAAATTTCTGTTCCAGTTAAAAAGTCTGTTTGTAGATTAATTACCCCAGAAAACCTTGGCTTGCGTGCCCTCCATAGGACTTTTGTTTACTTGCCACAAAACATGTGCTATGCTACTGCTTGTTGTGTACATGAGAGTTATATTTATTTGTCCTGATACCTTATTAAAATGATTCAGAGTTTCTAAAAAGCTTTTTATTAGTTCATGTGTTTCATGTTAATAGCTGTATTGTTACCTAAATAGTGGATTTGCTAAGCACACCATGTGTGTCATCTATTCTCTGCTATATTTTAGGTCCAGGCTTGGGTCTTCAGACCAAAGCACTTTCCCTATAACTTTCCTGGTAACTACCCAAAATATTTTCCAGGTGTTAATTCAAGCCAATGAAATTTCCAATATTTGACCATCTACCAAAATGGCAGGGTTTTTTAAAAAATATATTTTATTGATTTTTTACAGAGAGGAAGGGAGAGGAATAGAGAGTTAGAAACATTGATGAGAAACATCGATCAGCTGCCTCCTGCACACCTCCTACTGGGGATGTGCCCACAACCAAGGTACATGCCCTTGACCAGAATTGAACCTGGGACCTTTCAGTCCGCAGGCCAACGCTCTATCCACTGAGCCAAACTGGTTAGAGCCAAAATGGCATTTTTATTTGGATTAATTTACCAGTTTCTGAAATTAGTTCTTGAATGGCCAGATTACAAGTCAGTACTTCTCATTTATATTTCAATTTAATCATGTCTCCTTAGAATTGATCCTGAAGGGGAAAATAAGACATTGGGGGGGGGAGGGGAGTGAAGGGGTATCTATCTGAATCTGTGCCAGTAACCTGCATTCTGACACACACTCTTACTTGCCAATAAACACCATTCTTATCTGTGATGCCTGTCCTGCATTGCAGAACCTGTTTCCCGGAATACTCCCATTTTACAGAGATCATAAACCATGAACCAAATACAACTCCCTGTGGAGGTTGGCAGCACTGGCACCAGACAAGCCTCTGAGTATAATCTCACTTCCCCCATCCCAACTCACGGGGGGGCTGCAAAGCCTGTGAAAAGTCCGGAAGCCTGATCTATATTTGGAGGACAAAGAAACTAAAGGGGGAAAGCTTCGTCCATATTCAGCACTCAAGATTTGGAAACAGACTCCCCTGAGTCACGGCACCAGTGCATCTGCAAATAAAGGCTACTTTTCTGAATATCCTCTGAGTGCTGATTAATTCTCCCTCGCCGCCTGGCAGCTTATCTGCAACAATCCTTAGAACTAGGTAGATAACAGGTTTAAAGAAAAGCCATATATATTTGAACAAATTTGCAAATACGAAGTTTGCTAAAATAGACAATATCAAATATATCATTTATTTTAAATTACTAATTTATTGTCCAATTTTTCATAGATATTCAACTTCTGCTCAGGCATTGGTATGAAAAATGTTACATCAGCAGTAACCTGGAAAGAAAATAATACTGAATTTAGTGTTCAGGCAGGCTTATAATAAAACAAAGATAAGAAGGGAAAATGATTTTAATGTTTTATTTTGAATTATATAATTAAGTGCGGTGGATGCAGAGTTTCTTTCAAATATTTTATTAAAGGTGTTGAGATGTATGGACCCAAAGGATCCTCACTGAAGTCTCTGAACTATTTAAGTGCAATCTTTGTTAAGGGCTCTAACTTTGTTCTAGGTGAATAACTCTGGCTTCGATTGCAGCCATGCTGTGCCCTTCCTAAATATCTTTTTTATATTATATTTTGCTATTTGTTTTGGTAACCGTTGACTAAAATTGTCTAGTATTTAAAAATCAAAAGGTTTGCTAGAAGAATTGTGACTGTCCTAGGTCAAAGGAGTTGTATGTGTACCTGACATTAGCTTACTGAAACCATTCCAGGATTGTTTGTCTTCTAAATTCTCAGTATAACAGCCTTGAATGTGTAATTTGATTATGTTTAATGAAAAAAACAAAGATTTGCTATGTGTCATTATAAAAGCAGAATTACTCTTATTTTAGCCTTTGATATTTTAACTGCTTACTAACAAAACTGAAAGGTTTTTCAAAACTAAACATCTCCAGAACATTCCTAACAAAAAATTTTTTGGTGATTGGATGTAGTAGAAGCACACGGGAATTGGCTTTTTGAAACTGTGATGTTAGACAAATAAAAGTCTCATGTAACTGATATAAATTCGGCGTTTATAACTGTCTGCCTTTCTTGATGTATTTTGACAGACTTTGCTGCATTGATCCTTAATAAAATAAAAAGAGAGAGAGGCCTTAGCATTTAATAAGGGAAATGAAACTGCTTCTGTGCCTAGATCACACAAAGAGGTTGCTTGGTCTCCTCCTTTCTTAATATTTACTTTTATGTCTGAAAATCAGAATGCTTGCCTGTTCTTTTCCTTTGGTTTTGTTTTAAATATATACGTTCCTAGACTACATTCTGCTTTAGGGCCTTTGTGAATGCTTTTTCAGAAAAGTTGGTTGGCGTTGAATTCTGCATCCTTGAATATCATAAGGATTTGCCATGTACTTTATGCTGATTTTTTTTACAACATGACAATATGGCTATAAGCGTATTACATATGCATGTATCAGTCAATACCCTTTCCAACTCCATAGTCCCTGTCACTAGTGTTACTGGTTCAACTTGACCTTCAGAGAGTTTTGCCTGCTTCATGACCAGATAGATTTGGCATATTATTGATTTCAGAGAAGAAGGGAGAGGGAGAGAAATATAGAAACATCAACTGATGAGAGAATCATTGGTCAGCTGCCTCCTGCACACCCCCTACTGGGGATTGAGCCTACAACTGGGCATGTGCCCTGACCAGGAATCTAATCATGACCTGGTTCATTGGTCAATGCTTAACCATTGAGCAACACGGACCAAGTTATAGCAATTTTTTAAGATCACGTAGTTGATTCTCTAAATCTACTTGAACTCTTGATATTTTAGTTTTCTTTGAAAGTCAAACATTCAAAAATCACGTTCAGGTATAAAAATTTGAATACTTTATGTAAAAATAATTGTACTTTTTAATTTTAGAATCTGTGATTATCTTAGACTTTTTACTTGAAATTTAGTGAAGTTTACATTTTTCCTTTTTTTTGGAAAGGAAGGGCTAAAAGAGGTTTTAAAGTAAACAAGGTGTTTTTTTTTAAGTAAAGAAAATTCTATCTTTCTGATATTCAAATGGAATTCATCAGTTTAGGCCCAATAAATCATTAGGTTTTATAGCAGTCAGTCTGTGTCACTGATTGGTAGGTTAGTCAAGTCTCTTTGTTCTCCCTCAAAGTATTAGGGGAAAGGGGAAGTAATCTAATTTCAGTTGTCAACTATCACTTGTATGTTTGATTAGCAAAGCAGTTAAAATTAGGTTTAAGATAAGGATTGCAGATTTCCCTTTTATTATCAGTTTTGTTCTCTGGTCTTCAACCTGCCACCTGCCGGCAAGATAAAATGACCTGGGAAATTTTTTTTAAATCCTTCAGCAGTAAAGATTAGGTTGGAAGATAACAATTGAAAGTCTGTTCTCGCCTCCCTCTCCAGCCCCTTTGAGTGCCTGCATCCTCCTTTGCCCCTCCTAACAGCCTCTGTTCACTCAGTAAGAGCCAAAGACTACAGAGCCCTCTATATGATCTGATCCCTGTGACCTCTTGGATTCACTTCAGTCTGCTGTACCCACACAGGTCTCCTGCCTGGCTGTCCTGTTTCACTCAAACCCCAGGGTCTTACAGGCACTTGCTTTAGCTGTTCCCTCTGCCTGGATTGTGCTTTTGGCCAAAGTCACATCTAACTTCAAGAGGGACTTAAAAGAAACAAAGGAATGCTTGTGAACCATGACAGCCTAAAACACATTCAATGGCTGTATGCGCTGCAGAAAATGAGATTGGTGTTCTGTGCACTCCAGGAGACAGTCTTACTTAACAAATGCCAGTAGCAGAGAGACATTGTGGGGTGGGCAAACTTTTTGACTCGAGGGCCACAATGGGTTCTTAAACTGGACCGGAGGGCCGGAACAAAAGCATGCATGGAGTGTTTGTGTGAAATAATATTAATTCAAAGTAAACATCATTACATAAAAGGGTACGGTCTTTTTTTTTGTTGTTTGTTTGTTTTATTCATTTCAAACGGGCCAGATCTGGCCCGCGGGCCGTAGTTTGCCCACGGCTGTCACTAGGACCATATGGGGTCGTCTCATTGTAAGTACTCATTATTAGAAAGAGGTCAGTGTTCCTGCATCTTTGGGGATGAAGTAGACTGGCGGTCCATGAGGTCTGAAAGGTTGGTGACTGCTGAAGTAAAGCATCTGGCGTTTAGGGGGAGGTGAAATTTGCATGGGCAGAGAGCTAAGTAGGAAGAGATTCCAAGCAGAAGAAATAGGATGGCTGAGTAGAGAAGGCAGTGAGGCCAGTGAGGAAGTTGGTCTTAGCAGGAACTTCACACACACTGACCTAAGGGGACTGAGAGGTACATCCCTACGAAGGCCTGCTGTTTATGTCCAAGGTTTCTTATGTTAATGATATTGCTTATCTCAAATCAGCTTTACTCTCAAGTGCAGTGACATTTCAATAATACAGGAATTTGTTTTTCACCCAGTGCAGTGCTGCCCTAAACCTAACAGCCTTGACGTAATTTTGGCTGATTGTCCAATCAGAAAAACTTGTTATGCCCCCACCCAGATGGAGTGTTTGGGGCCTCAGGAAGAGATGCGGGCTGTATAGAGCCTTGGCAGTGGTCTGGCAGACCTGAGGGTCCACGCAGAAGACATTCTTCATAACCTCAGTGAGCCTCACTGGGCTGCCTGGCTAGCACCTGGCCAGCAGGAGCTAGGAGCTGTGGTCTAATTTGAACTGTGCACTTTAAGGCAAGTGCATGTGAGCAGAGGGGCGGGGACCACATGAAATGCTGTTTGAGGTTTCCTGTTTGCTCTAGCTCCACTGTTGCTGCTGCTCCTCTGCCACCACCACCCTCCAAGCCAAAACGAAGTAACATTAGCTCAGGAGGTGAAGTTAGAGCTAAAAGCAGTTGGGTATTTGATAGTTCATCATATTCCAAGTTTTAAACAATGGACAGCATATTTCATAATTTTAAACATAGCCTTCAATTTATTAGCAACTTGTTTCTGAAGTGACTATCTTAAAGTGTATCATTATGTGCATATTTTTAGCTTCTAAAGCTATTACCCAAGTCTGTTCATTGTGAATATAATTTGGATGTACATATTACAAAACCTTTTGTTTTAATCAGAAAGCTTCCCTCCATCCGCAGTGCTCTACTTCCTTACATTCTAAAGCTGTAACCTATACCAATTGTGGCTAGGACATGAGATAAAACAACATATTTTCTTCTTAGTACATGTGATTCTTTGGAGTAGAAAGTGTGAATATAGTGGGAGTGAAAAACAAAAGCAAAACCCAACAGTGTGGGCTCTGCTCACTCACAGGACATTTCATCATCTTGCTGCTCCAGCTGCTCTGCCCCACGTTGCAGGGGAGAATTATTAATGTTAATAAATAAACCCTGCCGTCACTAACCCTGAAATATGAAAGCTGTCCTTTCAGAGTCTTCTCCACTGCCATCCACTCCTGCCACTGGTGTTTCTGCCTTTGAGACGAGTAGACAGTTCACGTGGAAACCGTTGCTGTCTGCTTTCACACACCAGCAGGAACGTGACGATCTCATCCTCTCTAGATAATGATACTTATCTCTTTGAGGTGCTTCTGGGCCACAAAAGAGAATTTCATGTTTGCCACGGGGCCTGTATTTTAAGTTAGACTACCTTAACCCCCCTAATTTGATGTCAGTCTTTCTACTCATTTTCTGGTGGTGTGGGGAAAAGACAAATCAAATAGAAAATCTGAAAATATGGATTATTGTATATGTTGAATATTAACAATTAAGATGTACTGGATTTATTTCCCAGCATGATTTAAAATAACCTGTAAAAAAATACTCAAACTGGGGAAAAATTTTTTTTTCCTAACATCTTTGATTAACATTAACCACCCTAATTAATTTCTTAGGAAAGATCTCACCAGCTTTATTACCTTTTGACATAATTCTAATTATAAAATATACATAATGAAATTTATCATTTTAAACATAAATGTAGTAGCATTAAGTACATTCACAATGTTGTTTAATCATCACCACTATCTATTTCCAGAGCATTTTTATTATCCCAAACAGAAACTCTGTACCAATTAGGCAATAACTCACCATTCTCCCCTCCCCTCAGCCCTTTGCAACTGCTGTTCTTTCTATCTCTAGGAATTTGCCTATTCTAGATATTTCATATAAGTGAAATCATACAGTATTTGTCCTTTTGTGTCTGATTTCTTTCACTTAGCATAATGTTTTCAAGTTATATCCATGTTATAGATTGTAGGAATGTCATTTCTTTTTATGACTGAATATTATTCCCATGATATATATACTAGTTTGTTTATCCATTTACCCATTGATAGACACTTGGGTTTTAGCTATTGTGAATAATGTTGCTATGAATGTAGGTGTGTATAAGTTTGAACCCCCGTTTTCAATTCTTTTGGGTATATATCTAAGAGTGGAATTCCTGGGTGATATTTTAATTCTCTGTTCAACGTATTAAGGAACTGCCAGACT
The DNA here is from genome assembly GCF_964212035.1 of Myotis nattereri. NCBI lineage: Eukaryota > Metazoa > Chordata > Mammalia > Chiroptera > Vespertilionidae > Myotis > Myotis nattereri. The sequence goes on along the minus strand of NC_138075.1, from coordinate 34,700,417 downwards.
GTTTTCCACAGTGGCTGCTCCATTTTCCATTCCCACCAACAATGCATGAGGGTTCCAGTTTCTCCACAGCCTCACTAATACTTTTTTTTCTGTTTGAATAATCAGTGTGCAATGGTCTCTCACTGTGGTTTTCATTTGCATTTCCTTGATGACTAATGGTGTTGAGCATTTTTTTCATGTGCTTATTGGCTATTTATGCATCTTTGGAGAAATGTCTAGGTTCCTTGCCCATTTTGTGGTAGGGTGGTTTGGGTGGGGTTTGTTGTTGTTTTCTGGTGTGTTGAGTTATAGGAGTTTTATATATTCTAAATATTAATACCTTATCATATAGGTGATTTGCAAATATTTTTTCCCATTTGTGGGTTGTCCTTTTACTCTGTGAATGTTTACCTTGTTACTCTAGTGTCTTTTAATGCACAAAAGTTTTTAATTTTGGTGAAGTCAATTTTTTTTTCTTTTATTGCCTGTGCTTTTGGTGTCATACCTAAGAAATCATTGCTTAATCCAAGGTCATGAAGATTTTCAGCCATGTCTTATTCTAAGAGTTATATAGCTCTTAAATTTGGGTCTTTGATCCATTTTTTATTTTTATTTTTTTTAGCAGTGATATACTATTGTTTACTTTGTTGAGTCAGAGGGCTGTAAAAAATAATTTATTGCCAAAGTAGATATCAGACCAACAGAAAGGTGCTTTAGAAGTTCAGTTACCCTGGGTTTATTTAAACTAAGAGGAAAAGGTCATAATGTTTCCATGCAATACATAATTGGTTCTTTAAGAAGGGACAAGTAACAGAAAGAATTAAGGAATGCTGCACTTGTCATCCGTATAAAACACCAACATTTTGAGTCATACATAATTTAAAGAAATGTTTCCAACACTTTTCAAAATAGTTGTTGCCAATACATGGAGGCATGCCTTAGGTGGTCATAGGAATGCAGTTTAGAAAAGAAAGAAAAAAAGTCATACTGGCCCTGGCTGGTGTGGATCAATAGGTTGGAGCGTCCCGTGCACTAAAAGGTGGTAGGTTCAATTCCTGGTCAGGGCACATGCCCAGATTGTGGGGTTTGATTCCTGGTTGGAGTGAGTGTGGGAGGCAACCTGTCAATGTTTCTCTCTCTCTCTCTCTCATCCTATTTCTAAAATAACTAATTTTTTTTTTAAAAAAAATCACACTAGAACTACTCAATTTCTTCAAAATTACTGTGCAAGATAAACAACATTCAGCTACCATACTAATTTTACACAACTTCTGTACAGTACCTTGACTTAAATCCAAGAGCAAAAGTTAAGACTCTCCTCTGTTTTTGACAAACAACTGCACTTAGGTGACTTCCTCCCACCTCCCCCCTGGGTTTTACAATTTAGGCCTTTTAAATTGTTTTATTTAAAAGAAGGCAGGTTTTGTGCTTTTATACTGATGTCACCAGTGTTAATATTTCTTGGGATCTCAGGAAGATTCACATTCTTTACTGCTAATACAGCATGGGCTAGAGCTCCCGCTAAGCCAGCCTCAGATTTCTCCAGTTTATTTTGTGCATCAGTTTGTGTAACAATCTCATTCATGTTGGTCCCCCATCACTATTTCTGCAAGAATATTGTGAACCTCGCTTACATAGAAAATTAAATCCAGTTCACATTTTCAAAAACTGTCTAATGTTTCCACAAATACTTGAATTAGATCTAAAATGCCAAGTTCACTTTCTGAAGAATCCACACAGAAGACAAAATATAACACTGCATAATGTCTGCAAATCAGTTTGTTGTCAGCTCCAATTAATAATCCTCCTCCTAGGAAATTACAAACATGTGCATCTCTCTTGGATACCAAATGGAATGTCTCCCTGATGATTCGTTGTGTTTCTTCACTGGAAGGCCTGTAGAACTTGGAGAGCCCAGCTTCCTGTGGTTGTTGAAGATGAGCATGGCCTTGATCATGGCTGAGCCAGGCTGGCCGGGTGGGCGCTAGTGGCCAGGGCGGGGGCGAGAGCCTCACCTGGGATCTTGGTGGGGATCCTTCCCCATCCACCCCTGATACTTTTTTTCTTTCATTAACTTTGGTATATGGTGTAAGGTAAGGGTCCAACTTCATTCCTTCATGTGTGGGTACACAGTTTCCCCAGCACCATTTGTTGAAAAGATTACGAGCTTTATTTATGATGATAGATTGAGCTATTCTTTTCTTTTTTCCTGCCTCACCTGACACTGGCCACACAGTTTGGAGACGGAACGCTTGCAAACTGCTTCTTCCCCTTCATATTGCCTGGCTGGTGAAGATCCACCTTCATTCCTTCAGTAATAACAACATTTATGCTCCCCATGGGTTCTATGATTCTTGCTACCAGCAATTAGCCTTCATATCCCTGTCTTCCCCATGAGGCTGGTAGGTGGCTTTGAGAGTTGGTGAGACAATGTTTACAAAACACTAGCACTGTGCCTACCACTCAGCAGGGGGATCAGTTATGCCCTTCCTTTCCAGGCAATAGCTCCTGACTCTTCATGACTTAAGCAAAAAGTGAAATTTATAGAAAGGCCATTAAAAGCTCACAGACGAATAGGAAGGCTGGAAAGCCAGGCTTGGAAATGGGTAGGAACCAAGGTCATTTGAGGAAGGGTCTGTCCTTTCTTGCTTCATAGTGGGGCAGACACCAAAATTTAGTGAAGCACCAAGAGTATACATAATGCTGTATAAAAGATTCCCCAGAGGAAATCAGGGACCATTAGGAAGAGAGAGTCAAAGATGGACAACAATTTATGGCAACTGTTTGCAATAATTCATCTGGTTGGTTTCCCAACATCCACATCCTTTTCATTCATATACTCCCCAAAATGCTCCTGCCTCCCATAATGCATTAGCCTCTCCCCAGAGGGAGACAATAAGAAGTGTTGTCAACTTCTGTTCCTAGTCCAGGATGGCTCTGTGATGTATATATGTATGTGTACATATATATTTTTTTCTGAACGATCTGAGAATTCATTGGAAACATTGTGCTTCTTTACCTCTGAATTCTTCCATGTGTATTACCTGAGAGCAAGGATGTTTTCTTACATAACCACAGTACAATTATTACAATCAGGAACTATAATAACGATACAATACAGTTACCTAATCTAAGTCCACATTCAAATGTTATCAATTACCCCATAGCTCCTTTTCCCACTCCAAGGTTCAGCCCGGGATTGTGCATGGCACGCAGTTGTGTTCCTTTGGTTTCCTCATTATGGGGCAGTTCCTCAGCCTGCCTGCATCTTTAATGATGTTGCCACATTTGAGTAGAGGCTGGTTATTCTGAGAATATTCCTCAATGTGCGGTTGTCCAGTGTATTCTCATTATTAGTTTCATATTACACAATTCTGGCAGGACCACCACAGAACTAATGTCATGTCCTTAGTGCATCACATCCGGAGGCACTTATCTGTTTGTCCCATTACTGGTGATGTGATGTTTGATCTCTCAGATAAGGTGATACCTGCTTTTTCCTCCACTGTGAAGTCATTGTTTTCTTCCTTGTAATTGTAATTTGTGGAGAGATTGAGTCTAAATAGTCTATTCCAGATCAAATTTTCACGCATCAGTATTTTTCAGCTCCCGTCTTTATATTCTACTATAAGGAAAGACTTCCCTTTTCCAGCTTTCAGCTCTTTGAAAATTAACACGGGCCCAACATATTCTCACTCCATCTCTGACTCACCCTATTCTCAGTTCACTGTTAGTCCCCATTCTAGTCCTGAGCCTTACCTTTGACTGACTGCTATCCATCTGACTCCAACCCCATCTCTGGACTTCACTGCTCCCCAAGTTTTCCTGTCTCCTTCACCCCACCCTGTTTTCTGCCTAGAGTCTGGACAGTATACCCTGGCAGGTAGAGTGGATATTGATAGTCTGTTATCAAGAGCATTTACCTCAGAGAACATTATATCAATCTTCCCCTCCTTTTAAGTACTTTATTACATCTTTATAGATTTCTACTATTTCCCATCAATCTTAAACGTTATAGACAGCCCTAACCAGTTTGACTCGGTGGATAGAGCGTGGGCCTGTGGACTGAGGGTCCCAGGTTCGATTCTGGTCAAGGGCATGTACCTTGGTTGCGGGCACATCCCCAGTAGGGAGATGTGCAGGAGGCAGCTGATTGATGTTTCTCTCTCATCGATGTTTCTAACTCTCTATCCCTCTCCCTTCCTCTCTGTAAAAAAATCAATAAAATATATATTTTTTAAAAAGTTATAGACATACTTTCATTGTTAATCTTAGTGTCATTGGCTTTTCCAATAGACAAAATTAGTTGGGGGTTTTTTTCTTAAAACATGAGTCCTGGTTTTACTTTTTTTAATACTTTATTCTAAAATGTAGTTTTCAAAAATATACAATCCAATGACTTTTTTGAGGGAGAAAAAATGGGAATTAAGGAGTGGGATGAATGTTCATTTATTTCATCCATTCATATATAAAACTCATATGGTGAAACCTTAATCTCTAATATGATAGTATTTAGAGATGGGACCTTTGAAAGGTAATTAGGTCACAAGGGTGGAGTCCTCATGAATGGGATTAGTGCCCTAATGAGAAAAGGCCAGAGCTGGCCAGCTCTCTCCACCATGTGAAGACACAAGAAGTTGGCAGTTTGCCACCCAGAAGAGAGCCCTAACCAGAACCTGACCATGCTGGCACCTTGATTGCTGACTTCCAGCCTCAGAACTAGGAGCAATGAATGTTTTATGTTTATAAGCTGCCTTTGTTATAACAGCCCATCCTGACTAGGACAGGAAACAAGAACAGCAAAAGTACAATTAAGCCTGAAGTAAGGCTAGTATATAGAATGCATGTCATGTGGGCATTGCTTGGTTTGGGGTATCCTTGTAGCCATGCGAAAGGAGTTTTATCATTAACTTGTCATCTTTATTCATCAAATAGCAATACATTTTAAATTCCCCAAACTGAAGTAACAAAGTTAGCTACTGAAAATGTGGGATATTTTTACCATTTTCCAGTGCTGGGTGGTTCTGTCCCTGGCCTTACATAGTTTCCTCACATGCAAATGCTGACCGGTACTCAGCTGAAGATTTGCATGGACCTCTGCCGATCTCTAGAGCTCTTTCCCTCTTCAGCTTTCTCCAAAACTCTCCTGAGAATTTCAGTGGCCTTGGCTTCCCTGGACTCCCAACTCTATCTGCTCAATGCATTGAGGCTACCAGGCTCCATGTCCCCAGGGAGGATATCCCCAGGGAGAATGCTGGAGCACTCATGGGGCTCATGTTTTATATTTCCCTTCTCTCAGGAAGGATCCCTGTGTCTCGCTGCCTGGTTGTCCAATGTCCCCAAGAACTTTGTTTTATATATTTTGTCTGTTTCCTTAATTGCTTCATGTGGAAGGATAAATCTAGTCCCGGATAGTCCATCTAATTGGAATCTGAAGTCCCTTGCTTTTTTAATATTTTTAAAAATTATTTATTTTGTTAATTCTCACTGGAGGATATTTTTTCCATTGCTTTTCAGAAAGAATGGAAGGGAGGGAAGGGGGGGGGAGAGAGAGAGAGAGAGAGAGAGAGAGAGAGAGAGAGAGAGAGAGAGAGAGAGAGAGATGAAAGAGAGAAAGATGAAAGAGACACATCGATTGGTTGCCTCTTATACATACCCCAGCCGGGGCTAGGGATTGAACCTGCAACCCAGGAATTGAACCCATGACCCTTTGGTGCACAGGCTGACGCTCTAACCACTGAACACAGCGGCTAGAGCTGAAGTCCCTTGCTTCTTGACAACCCCACACTCTTAAGTCCTAGCCCGATGGACCAACCTGTGATCAGAACTCTCAGGAAATGCTGCGTCTTCTGGACAACACTTACATAAAAATATCCTAATGAGCCGAACCGATTTGGCTCAGTGGATAGAGCGTCGGCCTGCGGACTCAAGGGTCCCAGGTTCGATTCCGGTCAAGGGCATGTACCTTGATTGCGGGCACATCCCCACTGGGGGGCGTGCAGGAGGCAGCTGGTCGATGTGTCTCTCTCATCGATGTTTCTAACTTTCTATCCCTCTCCCTTCTTCTCTGTAGAAAATCAATAAAATATATTTTAAAAAAATATATCCTAACGAAAACTCAGTGACATTTTGTTTCTTCTCATTGCCTCCACGTTGGATGTCCTCAGATCTGCAGTGACCTGGGAAAGGAGATTTTGTATTACTGCAAGATCAATTATAGTATCAGCTTTTCATGTTAACTGAACCCAAGACTTCTTTTATTTTCTAGAATATAGTCATTTTTGTTGTTTATCGTGTCACATTTGTAAGCAATGTTTGTCATGTAAACATGTTTGCATCTCATGTGGATAATATATGGAATATATATATATTTACTAAATATATTCAATTCCCCAATATCTGGAGACAAGTAAACTATAATGATGACAGAAAAAGACAATGCACATTAGAAAAAAAGTAAATTACCTGGGAATCAATAACAAGCACCTACAGATTGGAAGGCATAGGTATCTCTTGTTTGCATTACCTGGAACAGTAGACCCCATGCTGGATCTACCATACCTAGGAATGGCCCCTCCCTGGCAACACATAAATACAACTTATCCAAATAGAGCTTGATTTCTCAACCCACAGCCCCTCTGGAAAGCAAGGCAGTGACCTATCGTCTAGGAATGGCGTCTGCATGGCCAGAGATCCTGTTCCAGTCAGCCACGTGAGACCGTGGAATTGGGTTCAGAAGGGCTGAGGCAATGGAAAGCGCTTGGCTATGTCCTGAATTTCAAAACAATGGGCTCAGCTAAGAAACCATTTGGCTGTTTTCATCCCAAAATCCTTTACAGCATTTATACCTTTGGATGATGGTTGTAGAAGAGTCAACATGTAGCATGTAATTTTAGCTAGACAGACAATGCCTCAGGGTTACCTCATTCAAGGTATAACAGCTCCAGCCTTATCCACAGGCAGCCATTGCTGGTCACTTTCAAGATGCCACCACATTTGTGACTCAGCTTTGTTGCTACTACTCCTGATGGGCTCTCTCCACAGACCTTTATTCCAGTTTCCCTCAAAGAGAGGATCTGAGTGACTGGCCAGTTAACATGGATTCTCTAGTCCTGCTGAGCTGACCTCCCTCTCTGGGCCGCAGCCAGCCTGTGAAACAGCTGCCTTAGACTCAGGGACCAGCCTTTGACCTTGGGCAGCAAGGTCATGTGGCATAAGGCCAGATCACCTGTGAGCGTGACAGGCACTCAGTCCCATCACAAACACCGCAGGAGTGGACGGTTTTACTTAGCATTTCCAATGGTACATGCAAGCCCCTGAACGAACCTCTGTAGAAGATAAAGATGTGGGAAAGACTTCATTCCTGTCCTGAGGAACAGTGTTAGATGTTGTACAACAAGCATGTCAAACTCGCGGCCGGTGGGCTGCACGCCTCTTGCCGTGTGTTTGACACGCTTGTTGTACACAGTTATGAGACAAGCCTGTGAATGAACAGGGACTGGAAGAATGGCAGTGTCCAGCTGATGCAGAATGTTAGTTCTTCCCCCAGCCAAGCCTTCACTCAATTGCTTAACTTCGGGCTTCTCCCTAATTAGAGCTCAGTACATGATAGTTGTTAATATGGAGACAGCAAAGCCCCATCCTGGAACCTCCCAGGCCTGCTGAGTCCCACCCAGTTCTGCTGGACCAAGAAGCGCTGGAGAGCATACACAACCAGTCTGTGATGCAGCGGCTCTTTTGCGAATGGGGGAATGCACAGCCGGAGCGGGGGCCACAGAGCTGCCACTGTCATTCCAAACCACCCCTAACTGCTCCCCCAGGCAGGCACTTTGGCTGGGCTAATGGGAGGCATTCAACAGGGACTTGAGGAAGCTTAGAGTGCATTCAGTCCTCCAGTCACCCCAACCTCTGCTTGTCAGCAGGTCAGCTGACACCATTCTTTCATGGCCCCAGCTCCCATGTCTGCCTGGGAATTTGTGGATTCAGATGAACTTCTCTTGCTGGGTTCTTCTCGCCACCTTTACTTTCTTTAAAGCCATAACCATAGTGGTTACCTGGAGGTCTTCCTGTACAGCAAGTAGCTGTGTTTCCCTGACTGTGCCCAGCCCCTACAGAGCCAGCCGTTGGTCCCCATGGGCAGGGGGAAGGCTCACATGGGGACTCCCTCCCATCGCTTTGCTCGCATAGTGAGCGCTTGGCCTCAGGTGTATGATCCCCAGGCCACAGCGAGGGAATGAATAGCAAGGAATATTTTTATGTAGCTCTGCAAACGCTGCTTGTAAATCCCATTGGGGTCTTGAGTTTAAATTGGCCCAAATTAATCTTTTCACCACAAAAGCTCAAGATCACCAGGTAGTAAGCATGACTTTGGAAAAGTCACCTTTGAAATGTAGGTAGGAGGCTCTCAGCTGTTGGGAAGCACAGAACCAGCACTGCGGTCTGGCCTCCCGTGGAACTAGGAGCAAGGGCAGAGGGCCAGGGCCATCCTCAGGGGCTGCCCCACTGCCCAGGGCTGCGAACATGAATTATATCCCTGTGACTAGATTTGGCCTAATTTCTTATTTTTGATCCATGACTTTTGTGTGTGTGTGTGTGTGTGTTTTAATGGGGGTGGGGGGTACACAGTGTTTTCAGCTGTGGCCAGGGGTTAACACCAAGTCTCATAGGTTAGTTAGGGAAGGGGAGTTGTTGCTGATCATCAAGCTTTCCATCCAAGGGCAGGTATCTGGTCCTCCCTCATGTCCCTACTCCTTCCCAGGTGTCCCACATCACAAGTCACTTTATTCCAAAATCCTTGACTTGCTAAGTCCTTTCTAAATGTCCAAGAGACAGAAACATGGCCAGGGAATGGGCATTTTCACAAACTCCTCAAAGGCAACGTAGGCCACAGAAGGGCTGGTGGGTAGTGTGGGGGGCGGGGGGACCTGATTTCTAAAATAGGGCTGTTAAATCCTCCAGAACTGGCTTCTTAGCAAATGCATTGGTCTCGAAGAGACCAGAGAACCTGCCAGGGACTCATGTACCTCTCATCATCCTACCGCCCAGAAACCCCGAAGGAAGGAGACACGCAACTCAGAGTCACTTGTATTTGAGTTATGTCATTTGTTCATCCACAATGAAAGTTACTTACTAATCACTCCTTTATCTCTTTTAATTCACTGAAGGGGACTTCCCAACCTCTCAATCCAGAATGGTAGGCCTCCTGAGCCAGGTAAAGAAGCAGTCTTTTTTTTCCAAAGGAAAGAGACCTGCATGGAAGCCCACAGAAGCAAGAAACACATAAACCCATTTTCCAGCCCTGCACCATTCCGTCCTCCAAGATATGGGACATGACAGCTTAGCGGGACTTGCCCAAAGAACATGGTGACTCTTTCCCACAACCACTTTGCACAGCGCCAGACAAAGCAAGTCAAACTAGCACACCACATGACTGACATGTGTGTCCCCTGTGCCAGGGCCTACGCTAAGCGCTCCCATGCAGCATCTCCTCTAAATCCTCAAGATAACACTGTGAGGTACACGTGACAATCACCTACCACTCAGATGAAAAACAGAGGCTTTGAGAAGGGGCCTGACCTGCACGAGGTGCACCACGCCTCCCAGGTTAAGCCCTCAGATCCACTCTGCTAAACCACTCCGTGGTCCCCACTGGCAATCTGTTAAGTGGATGAGCCACAGCCCTTGCTTCCTTACCGGAACCTCAATTTGGCACTAGAGCAAATGCCACAGTGGGTCTACTAAGCACCGACCCCCAGAAGCTTCTGCAAGAAGCCCCTTCCTTCCCCCAGAGCCCTACCGTGGACCCCACACAATTATGTAAAGCTAAAGAGAAGTGAGCTGCAGATTCCTTTGTTCCCCCGTTAAATTCCATTTCCTTTTCTATTGTCTAAGGAGCCTTAGTGATGTAACATTACACCCAGCTTATCCTGCTTTCAAAAGGAAAGGTCCATGGAGGTTGGCAAATTACCATTCACAGCTCTGAGAATGATAAAGTCACAGGAGATGAGTGGAAACGGTGCACCTGGTGGCAGTAATTACAGGCTTGGGCAGGGAGGAAAGAAGGGGTGAGGGCAGGCCAAATACAGCTGGGTGTGGGAGGCGGGCAGGGAGGGGGGAGAGGGGGGCGAGCCTGTGGAGGAACGGAAACCAGGCAGGGAGGAGGTTACATCACCTCCCGCCCCAGCCCTGCCCCTCCATCTTTTACTCCTTACCTTGGGTTTCATTTTTTATCTGTGTGGGTTTTTGGGGTGTTGTTTTTTTGTGTTTTTTTTGCCTTTTATCTCCAATCTCTTTGTCCATCATCCCACACCAGCACCAGATGGCCTGTGAGGATCAAAATAAAACCTCTCGAGGCCTCCTCATGTCAAACAATCCATGTTTTGCTCCTTCATTTGGGTTCTCTGATCTGTAACATGTGTGAGAACCTGCCAGGAACACTCCAGGAATTTACTACAGAGACACGACTGAAGAGACAGGAAAACAGGAGTCATGATGTCTACTATCCCCCAAACTTTCTAAAAAAGGGTCAGATAATAAATAGTTTAGACTTTGAGGTCCATACAGTTTTTGTTGCAACCACTCAACTCTGTTGTTCTAATGCAAAAGTAGGTAGTTGATACATAAACAAATGGGTGTGACTGGCTTTCAATAAAATTTTATTTATAAACCTTTACCCCTGAGCCATAGCCTGCTGACCCTGGTTTATAGACTAAAGTTCTAGAGTCTAGGTCTTCTTGTCTTTAGTCCTGAGTATTTAGAAACAAGATTTTAGAATTAATATATATATATATATATATATATATATATATATTCAAGTTTTACATGTAAAAGTCAGATTAATTTGCTATTGATTTTTAAAATCTACCTTTGAACCAAGAATGTCCTTCTTCCTTAGTCCTACCCTAAGGGGAGGTCTTACAGGAAGTCCCCATGGATGTTTGAATGTCAAGAGAAAGGTTATGGGGCCCTAACCGGGTTGGCTCAGTGGATAGAGCGTTGGCCTGTGGACTGAAGGGTCCTGGGCTCAATTTCGGTCAAGGGCATGTACCTTGGCTGCGGGCACATGCCCAGTAGGGGGTGTGCAGGAGGCAGCTGATTGATGTTTCTCCCTCATCAATGTTTCTAACTCTCTATCCCTCTCCCTTCCTCTCTGTAAAAAATCAATAAAATATATTTTTAAAAAATAAATAAGTAAGTAAAGAGAAAGGATATGGGTAAAGGGATTAGAAAATAGTTAAAAATCATATTTCTCAGCTACACTATAACACAACTCTTACCTAATTGTGGTTGGGAAGATTAATTTAAAAAGGGTATTTTGTACAATGTGCTCACGTTGTCCGGTTCCATGAACGCCCATCTCTGTCGTCCTAGGGTCCACACTGCGGTCATGTGAGCAGCAGCTGGGAGACCCACTGTCTCCAGTACCTGCACCCAGCAGCTTATATTGAGTTGAAATGCATTCTCTTTTCCATTAAAAAAAAAAATGCAAATTTTCCCCAAAGGAGAAATTTTGAAACTCTCAGCTTTCCCTTAAGGCCACAGGAGAGAAAACTGAAGGCCAAATCCTTTGGGAAGGAGCCCACTGGTTTGAAATGGGAGCAAACAGGGTCCCGGCAGGAAGGTACTGCTTGTCCACTTGGGAGGAAAGGACACTGAGCAGCAAGTGGAGGGCCACAGTCACTTCCTCCAGATGAGCCAGGACTTTCTTGGGATAAGGTGATAGAAATGTAGCCAAGGGAGGCGAGGCGAAAGGGGGACTTGTTAGTTCAGAGTTAGACTGAACAACTAAGTTAGAAGCTGGGCCTCAGGAACAACGGGGCCCGGGCACCTGCACACTCGCCCTGGCCTCCTCCATCCTCCTTGTGGGCAGAGCAGCTTCCTCCTGTGGGAGGCAGATGGCTGCTGCCGCTCCCGAGCCTCCTCCCTCCTCCACCGCCACTGGGAGGGCGGAGAGTCCCTTTCCACTTCCAGTGTTAACAGCCCCAGGGATGCCCTGGTCAGTGTGGCTCAGTTGGTAGGGTGTCCTCCCATGAACTGAAATGTTGCTGGTTTGATTCTGGGTCAGGCCACAAGCCTGGGGTTGTAGGCTGGATCTCCAGGATGGGGCATGCAAGAGGCAGAACAATGTTTTGCCCTCACTTTGATCTCTCTCTCTCTCTCTCTCTCTCTCTCTCTCTCTCTCTCTCTCTCTCTCTCCTTTCCTCTCTTTCTAAAGATCATTTTTTTTAATCTGAAAAATAAAAATAAAACCCCCAAGAAAGGACTCCAATTGGCCAAGCTCCAGCCACGCTGCCGCCAGCCAATGGTGGTCACAGCTGCTCCCACTCTCGCCACGCGGATGAGGGAGGCAGCAGGCCTCGGGGGGTCAGGACGCCCCGTCCCTTCCCCTGCACGGGCCCCGGACAGCAATGCTTTGTGCTTGTCACGTGTGAAGTTGTCTGTTCCCATGTTGGCACTAAGCTGACAGATCTCTGTTCTTCTCAGGCAAATTCTGCATTTTAGGTTGAAACCTTGGAAACCCTGACTGTCCTTAGGAAAGTGTTACATGAACCTGTCTTGTGATTGGTTAGCTCTGCTGGCCAGTGAGCTGCGCTGAGCCGCCCTTCCTGGCGATGTACTTTGTCCCCATCACGCTGTTTCTTCTCATGGTCGCTGAGCCGGCCCCATGCAGCCCCTCAGCACCCAGCCTGGTGTCCCCAGGGCAGAGGATCTAATGTCAGTGGGACATGATTCGCTTCACGCTGAAGGTGGATATTAAATTTTTTTACTCAGACTCTTGTCAAGGAAAACATAGCTGCCTGCTCTCAAAGGCACAGAAAATGCCCCTTCCTATATCAGCAGCTGTCGTGTTCACCGACACCCAAGGCCCGTCTGTCCCCGGGCCTCCCAGGCGCTTTTGTCAAGGTCAATTCAGCTGATCTTTTTCCGTGATAACCCAAAGAGGATTAAGCTAACATCTGACCTTTAAAGAACTTTATCTTTGGGGAACCAGGCTAATTAGAAAATTAAAAGGCTGCTTTTTAAGAATATTTAGACCACAGCCTAGGGAGAACATGAGCACACTGCTTATAGCAGCAGAACTATCCCTAGAAAAATGCCATCAGCAAGCTAAATATACCGTCACACGGATGAACTTACTGTGTGGATTCTGGCATCAAACAGAAGTAGGTCCGATTTGGACTCCACCGCTTTCTAGTTGTGAGACTTCAGTCAAGTGTCTCACCTTCTCTAAGCACTGTTTCTTCTTTGTAAAATCTATAATAATCTATAATAATAAAAGCATAATATGCTAATTAGACTGGATGACCTTCCGACCTTCCGGACGAAGCCAGGGCTGCAAGAGAAGCCCGGGTCCCAGGTGCCAGTGGGAAGCTGGTGCTGGCAGCCGGGGGAAGGATGAACTTGTGTGCATCGGGCCTCGAGTGAGGATAATAATAGTAACCACCCCGGGAGGTTGTTGAGAGGATTAAGTGAGATCGTACAGGCAAAGCTCTGTCATTTAGGTTAGCTATTAATATCACTGTGAATGTGTTTAATTTTTAAAATTTAAAATTTTGCTTTACTTACTGGCCCCATATGTTGACTGTTCAATGGGACCTCCCTACATTGGCTGGTTCTCACTGTGCACAGAACTCAGACTAGCGCCGGTGCAGCAGTGCCAGCACCCAGCTGCCTTGTACTTGGCCAGATATATACCATGATGGTGACTCTACTATTAGCAAAGCCGTCCTGAGGAAAGAGTCACATGAGAATAGGAATGGTAATGTTGTCCAGAAAAGGCAGGAACATTCCTGTTCCTAAATTCTGCAAATACTTTTTCATTCAAGGACATATCAATCATTGTTAAATATTTTCATCCAAAGCCGTGTTCTTTTTATATTTTTAAAATTATTTTTTATTGACTTCAGAGAGGTAAGGAGAGGGAGTGAGAGATAGAAACTGCCGGGAGCCGGTCCATGCTTGCTGTTTCAAGGGACCTGGCATATATGGCATACTGTTCTTAATATGTTTTCTCACCTTCTTGGCACTATGTGTTTTAACTAAGGTCTCTGAGAAAGGTTGTTTCCCCAGGTAGGGATTTTCCCCTGAAGTTAGGGAGGGAATAAAACCTCTTAACTAAGTGCCAGGTGGGTAATTAATCACTTTAACTACGAACAATCATGCTTAACCTACATAATCTTTACTCCCTGGAATGGAGATAAGAAACGCCCTAACCTTTGGAATAGAGATTGATAGGATTGGAATCAACTGGTATAAATACAGATGCAACAACACAGAACTTAGAACACAGAACTTAGAAGACAGAACTTAGAAGACAGAACCAAGAGGCACAGAACCTAGAGAAGAACCTAGAGACAGAACATGGCAAAAGATCCTGGACTGAACCTGACTACAGAAATTGGCAAGAGAACCTGACTAGAACCTGGTGACTGAACCTGGCTGGAGAACCTGGACAGAACCTGGCTGGAGAACCTAGCAAGAGAACATGGACACAGAACCTGGCTGGAGATCCTAACCAGAACTTCGCTGGAGATCCTGACCAGAACTTGGCTAGAGATCCTGGCTAGGCTGCTGATCAACTGAACACTGTCTCCGTGTCATTCCTTCTTTGCTGACTCCGTCCATGCCTTTGGGAACCCCTGGACCTGCTGGGGCAGGACCCCAGCAAGAAACATCAATGATGAGAGAGAATTATTGGTCAGCTGCCTCCTGTACGTCCCACACTGGGGATTAAGCGTGCAACCTGGGCAGATTCAATTCCTGACCGGGAATTGAACCGTGACCTTCTGGTTTAAAGGTCAACACAACTACTAAGCCACACCCAAAGGGCAAAGCCATGGTTTTGTTGGTTTTCTTTTCACTGGTTTATGATGGCTGAAGTTATCTCTTTTGCATGTTGACAAATGTCATAAAGCCATAGAGACTGTGAGATGGTATGACATGTGACCATGGAGTCTTACGGGGAGAGAGCTTATTCCAGTTTCAAAGGCCTCTAGCCCTTTGCGCCTCAAGCCTGGTGCCTGGACCGAGCTTTGACATCACCTGAGCACTTGGCAGAAGCTCTGGCCTCGCCCAGACCTGCTGACTCAGCACCTGCATTTTAACAAAATGCCTGCTCGGTGCTAATGTCCAGTCCAGTCAGAGACGCACTGCTCTCTTCTCAGCCCTAGCTGCACATCAGAATCACCTGGAGAGCTTCACAGAGTACTGGTGCCTGGGTCCTGCCCACAAAGATCCGGACTTAATTGGCGCTGGGATTTTATAAATCTTCCCAGGGGACTGCAATGTGCTACCGAGGTGGAGAACTTGTGCCCCAGAGACAACCTTTCCTCTTCATCTGCTTCAGTGGTTCTCAACCTTCCTAATGCCATGACCCTTTAATACAGTTCCTCATGTTGTGGTGACCCCCAACCATAAAATTATTTTCGTTGCTACTTCGTCACTGTAATTTTGCTACTGTTATGAATCGTAATGTAAATATCTGATATGCAGATCTATTTTCATTGTTACAAATTGAGCATAATTAAAGCATAATGATTAATCACAAAAACAATATGTAATTATATATGTGTTTTCCGATGGTCTTAGGCGACCCCTGTGAAAGGGATCGCGACCCACAGGTTGGCGACCCACAGGTTGAGAACCTCTGGTCTACATAGTCCTACCATGCTTATTTCTCCGAAAGAGAAAACCTCTCTATGTTGTTTATATCAGTGGATGGATGACCATTTTCTGGATAGTGTTACACAATTTGATGATTCACTCTGTTTTAAAAATAACCTTGAGGGCCCTCGCCTGTTTGGCTCAGTGGATAGAGCGTTGCGGGCTCTCCTCCCCTCCCCGCCAAGGGTCAGGGTGGGTGCGGGAGGCAACCAATCGATATGCTTCTCTCTGTCTTTCCCTCTCCCTTTCACTCTCTCTAAAAGATCAATGGAAAAATACCCTTGGGTGAGGATTAACAAAAACTAAAATGAAAAAATAACCTTTAGGAGTGTTTTCTGAGCCTTGGCCAAGGTCTCCGCAGCCCTCTGCTATTGTGAAGTCCAGCCCTAGACGCAGTCCTCCAGGGCAGCCCTGAGCAGTGCTGGCCGCCAGCCTGAAGGACGCCTGTGTCCTTCTGAATGACACGCACTGTGATAAACACAGTCTGGCCATTCTAAAGGGGGGAGGGGGGACTTTAATGGCCAAGCAAAAGACGTCCTCACGCCCACACTCACGCTGGGAGCGAACGAGCCAGTTATACAAGGAGAAAATCTACCTCCCAGTTTTGAGTTTTTCTAAATGGTGCAATCAATGTGTTGTTATTTAACTAAATAATTCATCAGCTTTCTTGCTTCTGTAATTCACGGACAACCAAACTTTAAGGCAGTTTTGCTGATTCCAAATATTTGTCTGTCATGAGCATGAAAGCCACCTGAACCTTAGGCCTCCCAACCTGACGACTCAGCTTAGAAGGGTCACCTGGGCTTCTGACACAGATGTTTGGGCAAAGGTATCTGTGGTTTTAAAAAGCTAGATCTTCTCGCTGTTAATGAAAAAGCCTTGTTAAAATTTAGATTCCCATTCCACGGGTCTGGGTGGGGCCTGAGATTCTACATTTCTATCTTGAATGCTGCTGGGTCATGAACCACATTTTGAGCGGCAATGCCCTTGAAAATTCTAACCCTCATCCAGTTGAGGAATCAGACTTGGAGGTATCCCACATATGAAATATGGAAAAGCTCATTTTCAAGGTTTATCAACAGCTCCGGGTGTGTCAATGAGAACAGGACGTAGGCTCATGGAAAGTGTTAGTGGGCAAATTCAGCCTCAATCGGTGGGAGAGACCTGGCTGAGAATGTTTAACGGCATCGATGCTTGGCCAGTAAAAGAAGAGAGGGGGGTCTTAGTTCCTTTATTTCTCTAGTGATCTCTTCTTCAGAGCTCTCCAGCAAGCACAAAGGCAGGAAGAACCATTGCCCTAAATTCCTATTATTTTAGCTGATGTATCTGGAGCACAGTGATACATTAATCCTGACGTCTGGCCCGATTCACAATCATACGCTAGCGAAGCCCAATTTACACTTCGCATTTGCAGAACTGAAAAGCGATGCATTAAAATGGTGCGCACATCACGGACTGTTCTCCTCACGGGACCCATGGAGGGGCGCTCTCTCCGCCTTTGGCGGCCGCACCTGCTCGCAGACCGAGGCCGCCATGGATGGCCTTCCGCACCGAGCCCAGCCCGAGGCCAGAGGAAGGCGGGCTGGGCGCTCAGACTCGGCCGCTGCCTGCTTTCGGGGGCGGGGGGGACGGGGAGGGGGGAAGAGTGGGAGTCCTTAAAAAATAACTTCTCGGGGGCGGGGGGGACGGGGTGGGGGGAAGAGTGGGGGTCCTTAAAAAATAACTTCCTGGCTTAACGACCACGACAGGCGTGTTCACGCGGAAGGGGAAGCGGCGTGGGGGGGGGGGGGGCACTAAACACAGCAGATGGCAGCTGTCCGCGGCTCTACGGGGCGCGCTGGCAACCCCCCGGGCGGCCGGCGCTCGGGCTGCGCCAGGGAGGCGCGGGGCTGCGGGCGCAGCTGCCCGCCCCGCTCGCAGGCCCCGGGAGTGGGGGTCACCGCTCGGCCGCGCCCCCGGCCCCGCACGGAGGCCCCGGGAGTGGGGGTCACCGCTCGCCCGCGCCCCCGCCCCGCACGCAGGCCCCGGGAGTGGGGGTCACCGCTCGGCCGCGCCCCCGGCCCCGCACGGAGGCCCCGGGAGTGGGGGTCACCGCTCGCCCGCGCCCCCGCCCCGCACGCAGGCCCCGGGAGTGGGGGTCACCGCTCGGCCGCGCCCCCGGCCCCGCACGGAGGCCCCGGGAGTGGGGGTCACCGCTCGCCCGCGCCCCCGCCCCGCACGCAGGCCCCGGGAGTGGGGGTCACCGCTCGGCCGCGCCCCCGGCCCCGCACGGAGGCCCCGGGAGTGGGGGTCACCGCTCGCCCGCGCCCCCGGCCCGCACGGAGGCCCCGGGAGTGGGGGTCACCGCTCGCCCGCGCCCCCGCCCCGCACGCAGGCCCCGGGAGTGGGGGTCACCGCTCGCCCGCGCCCCCGCCCCGCACGGAGGCCCCGGGAGTGGGGGTCACCGCTCGGCCGCGCCCCCGGCCCCGCACGGAGCCCCGGCAGGACGCGCTGGTCTGACTCCCCGGCGGGGCTGCGCGGGCGGGAGCGGCCGCTCGGCGGCACCATCTGCCCTCCACGCCCACACCCCGCCGGCGCCCAGGGGGCTCCCCGTTTGCGGACACGGACCCCGTAATGTCCCAGGGAGATGTCACTGAGCCGCGGGAGCCGTTATCCAGCCGCTCAGCGCCCCGAGGTGGACGCGAGGCTGAGCTGTGGTCTCTCCCGCCGCCTTACAAGGCCCAGGGCGGCTGGTAAAACAGCAGACACTGAAGATGATGCCGAACCACGTCTGAGGCTTAATTTTATGTGGAATGGGTCTTGGCCACGCAGTCCAGGTGGGAAACTTTCCGACCCCCAAATCCATCATTTATATACTCCACTACCTTGTGGTATCTGTCCGGTGGCTTTCCCCCCTGATGGGAGATTTAGCCAGATGGGGAAAGTCCTACAAACCTAGAAAAATGAAGGGGCATGTATTTAAAAAGGATATACATTTAAATATATGTCTATTTAAATACTTTTATTGAAAATAATGCAATTAAATGACACTGGACAGCACTGGCAGTCAGAGAAACTCCCTGGGGCGAGGGGGAGGGTATGGAGCCCCCCGAGTAGCCACAGTTACTGCACTTTTCAAGCTGCAAAGCCCATGGAGGAGTGAAGGGCGGACAAACAGTAACATCAGACAGCTTGTCTCTAAGTCAGTGGTGACTGTCGTGGGCGGGAGCAGAGGAACCGTGTCCAGACTTTCGGCCTAAGGTTCTGAGTCTCTGAAATGAGCTGCAAGAGCGAGCCCACCGGGTCGGTGCCTTTCGTGCGTTCCACGCTGGCCTGTGTGCGGAGTCCACAGAAGAGCGCCTCTTCCCCATCACACGGCAGGGGCCCAAGCTTCCTTATCGTCTCCTCGGTCGCTCTGCAGCGCTTTTCTTTTCTTTTTCTTTTTTTATTGCTTAAAATATTACAAAGGGTATTACATATGTGTCCTTTTTTCCCTCCACCCTTGACAGTCCCCTAGCCTCCCCTATCCCCCAGTGTCTTATGTCCATTGGTTATGCTTATATGTATGCATACAAGTCCTTCGGTTGATCTCTTACCCCCCCTACCTCCTGCCCTGAAGCTTAATCAGGCCAGGGTCCACCCATTCATCCAATAAATGTTTATTAGGAGCCTTTTATGTGCTAAGTCCAGATGCTCGCACTCTAAACAAAGCAGGTGAGAACCCCTGTCCGTGTGGAGCTTGCAAGAAGCAAAATAAACCAATAATGGCTGTGTCCCCTCTTCCCGGCAATGGGGCTGGCAACACTTCTGTAAATAGAGTCCTTCCCTGTGACCGAATGAGAACCTGACACACAAAGGGCCCTCCACACATGTGCGGCCATTATTGTGATGACGCAGTAATTTCAAGGAAAAAGGCAGAGCTGGCGGAGGAACCCATGCTTGGAAGTGTAGGAGAAAGTTCTAGTTCCTTCTTATGAACTTAAGTTCATCTGGTGGAGGGGTCTTTGGCTACATGCAAACTTCTCACAGGAATGTGGGTCTGTGCGTAGAGTCGGAGTATGACGCCGAGTCATTAAGGAACATGAGTTTCCTGTCTCCATCCTTGGGAACTCTTAAGTCAGACAGAAACGCAGGGCCTCTGGTAGACACGTTCACTGGGACCACAATCTATTAACTCTTCTTAGCTCCCCTTCACACCCCCCTCGTGTTCTCACTTCCCTCCTTCCCCACCTTCAGTTCCGTGGCCAACCAAGATTATTCCCTTATCTCTGCCACAGGATCCTTCTCAATGGTTCCCAGAGCCTAAAAGCAGTTGTGTATCTGCCCTAGATAAGCCAGAACAGACTAACTTACCTGTCAATTATTTATTTATTTGCTTTTGACAGCAATAGTAATTCATTGCCGTCACAGTGGCTGAGCAGTTTACCAGTCATTTTTTAAGGAGTATTTGGAAGTTAATATCAGAATGCCACATAAAGCCACAATGAATATTCCATATGATTGCGTGCATCACACACACACACATTCACACTCAGGCTTAAGTCAGCTGTATCATAAAACTTGCATGTGCCCATTTTACAAACATGGGTTTTTGTATTCTCCTTTAATCCCTCTGTTTTCTATATAAAAGCTGGATTTTTTAAAAAAAATCCTTTGTTTTATCGTTATAGGTGATAGTTACGGCTACACTTACTCAAGATGATTTAAGGTAATATATGGATGAACTTTAAAACTTGATGATAGTTAAGCATATGTTTTAAAGTGTGGCTTATATTTTTAACATAAGAACCATAATTTCACAGAAATCACTTAGGATGCAAACAAGTTTTTTTTAAAAAATCAAGTTACTTGCCCTAACCAGTTTGGCTCAGTGGATAGAGCGTCGGCCTGCAGACTGAAAGGTCCCAAGTTCGATTCCGGTCAAGGGCATGTACCTTGGTTGCGGGCACATCCCCAGTAGGTGTGCAGGAGGCAGCTGATTGGTGTTTCTCTCTCATCGATGTTTCTAACTCTCTATCCCTCTCCCTTCCTCTCTGTAAAAAATCAATAAAATATATATTTTAAAAAAATCAAGTTACTTATAAGGCACTTAGCTCTCAGATACGACAAAAATAACACAGGCAGCGAGGAATGCCTAAAATTTACCATAGGTTCCTGCATGACCCAGGAGGACCAAAAAAGGCAACAGCAGTTGGCCGAGCAGAAAGGGCCCTTCATATCGTATGCTCCTGTCCGACTTTGCCAAACATCCCATTAGCCCTTGCTAGCAGACACATAAAACCAGGTACCTGTGGCTTAAGTAAAATATTTATTTATTTTTCTGCAACTCAAGAAATTTCTGCCATACAATTTTATCAACAGAGCACTTTCCGGCTCACGGGACATCTGTGTTTAATGTGATCCTGGCTTTAGATCTTTAGAGCCCGCAGGCATGAGAAACACGCCAGAAATCTCCCCGTCATAGCAAAGCTGCTTCCGTTAGCAAAGCACCCAGTATTTAAAAGCCTGTCCGGAAAGCTCCCTATAAATCATGAGCTATTTTTTTTCTTGCTCCCCTTTAATATTTTCACATTCAACTCCGAGAAGCCTACTTAATGGAGCTTCAAAACTTAAAAGTGGATTTATTTATATTTTTATAAGAAGAAATAACCGTGTAGACTCTGAATCATCCAGTGGTTCTCAGCGGGGGTGCGGAAGGCCTGGGCCATTAGCTTCGCATTGCTGGCTCCTGGGTGCTGACTGCCTGCAGCACCCCCCCGCCCCCCGAGTCTTTGTGACAGTCACACACCCCCTCCCCACCACACTCTCTCTCTCTCACACACACACACACACACACACACACACATTCCAAGTGCCCTTAGTGGGGCAGTGTCTCCCTTGCTTGAGAACACAGCTGCCTTACTAAAAAGACACCTAGGATCCAGACAGAAGCTTGTGCAGAAAAACAGATATTTCATAACCTGCACCAAACTGGCATTGTGTTAGGTTGCCCGGCCGAAAAGAAGAGTGTCAGTCCACTTTGGATGCTGGGTTTACAGGGTGGCTGGTGAGGATACCCAGGAAACATCTCAGGGGTTCCCCACCCCCCAGCCCCCCGCCTATGGAGAGGCAGAGCACTGCTCCCCACTGTTGCAGATGCAACAGCAGACGTGACTCTCAAGGGCAGCTCTGGGACTTGACATCTATCCCAGGTGCTCAATGGCATGGGGGACCCGGCTTTCTTCTGACGGCACCACCTTCTGCCTCTCTTCTCCTGCTTTGCTTCCCCTCAAACTGTTTCCTTATTGCCTCTGCCCCTGTTACCCTCTTTCTGATTGTCTTACATTCACACTTTTCTCAAGAAAATACAAACGGGAGCATTGGACGGGGCCGCCATAAAGCATGCCGCGGGGCAGAGCTTTCTTGCCGGGCTCCTTCGCTCCCCCTACAGGCCAAACCTGGTTGTTCTGTTTGAGGATCAACAGTGCATTTACCCAGCAGGGGGCAGCGTAGCTGGATTTTGAAGCCAGACTGCTCAAGGTTTGAAAGCCAGATCCACATAGCCAGCTCCTGTGTAACTTCAGCTGTCTTGTTCCTCAGTTTCTCATCCGTAAATTGACACATTATTAATGGTATAGACCTCAAAAGATGTATGCGTAGGGGGTGGAGTTAAGGCATTAAAAGTACTTAGCACTTAGTAAGCATTTGATAAACACTAGCTGTTATTTTTGTTGCTGCTATTATTATTAAGTAGAAAATGGATGATTATTATTATTAAGGAGAGGTTAGAACTTGTATCTTATGACACCATCACCACCCCCCCCACCCCCACCACCACCCCCCCCACCACCCCCACCACCACCACCCCCGCCACCACCCCCCCCCCACCACCACCACCACCACCACCACACAGTGCTTTTCCACGTTCCTACGGGAGGATCTTCATTGGCCAACGGCAGTGAGATGTAGGCCCCGGCGGGTGGAGGGGAGGGGAGTTCTAAGTGTCCTTGTGAAAGCCTGGTATTTCTCTGAAGTCAATTGTTTTATCTTTCTTTTATATGCAGTTTCATATATTGCTTATACAGTATGCAAGACTCTGTGGGCTTTTTAAACATCTATTCCTTGATATAGACATGCCTGTTCTAATACCAAATATTTTAAATTACTTACTAGTCTGTTTAGTTTTGGGCCCAAAAAAAACTTTAGAGAAATTGATGTCCCAGACAGGGGAGTTTCAGCACTTTTCTCTGCAAGCACATGCCTAATATACACACTCCATCCTATGTCACCGTAATTCTCATGCCTTCGTGGTTGGGAGTTTTCCTTCCAGAAAGATCAAATAGCAAGGCATGAAGCCAGTCATTCCATTGTCAGATGTTTGTAAAATTTTGTCTTGTGGAGGACATGTCGTAAGTACCACAGTGGACCCATCCTCACAGCTCCGTGCTCCAGGAGTTTATCACGCTCAGCCACGCTCGTGAGGTCTTCTGTATGCGACCCACAGCTCGCAGCCTCCCCCACTCATGCCCAAATGTCAGCGGCCCCACAGCTCGCAGCCTCCCCCACTCATGCCCAAATGTCAGCGGCCCCACAGCTCGCAGCCTCCCCCACTCATGCCCAAATGTCAGCAGCCCCACAGCTCGCAGCCTCCCCCACTCATGCCCAAATGTCAGCGGCCCCAAGTCCCTTTCTTCCTGCTCGGTCATTGAAAACATGTTCTTTTGCTTTTTAAATATATTTTTATTGATTTTAGAGAAGGAGAGAGAGAGAGAAACATCACTGATGAGAGTCATTGATTGGTTCCCTCCTGGGAATGGAGCCTGCAACCCGGGATTGTGCCTTGACCAGGAACCGAACCGTGGCCTCCTGGCTCATAGGTCAACGCTCAACCACTGAGCCACAGGTCCCTCTTCCTGAAGTGTTTCTAGGAACCCCTTGGGGTCTTCACAGGAATCCGCAGATTAATCCCAGTCATCCCTTGCTGCTGCTGCTGCTGCTGGCCAAATCATAACTCCCCAATCCCAGGATCCAACAAACTCACCGAGGTTTCCCTGTTACCCAGCTCAAGGGGTTTGCCACTTGGGGTGCTCTATTCAAGAACGAGATGCAGTTGTCCTCGGGTAGTTTTATTTACTTGCAGCAAGGAAAGGAGACGGGGGCTTCACATCCAAAACTCTGTCTCCCTGAAGAGAGGCTTAGCCATTGCTCATGCGCACTATTTGGTCAATTATAGTTGATTTCTTCTTTGCAGTGGGCTACTTTCAAGGTGAGTTCCTGTCAGCTCATCCTATTTATAGCTGGCCTGCAAAATACTGTGCTACGTTTTAACTTTACCAAGAATAGCATTTCTTAAGACCTGCCCAGACCTGGAGAGCCTGGTGCTATCTCACACCTCTACCAGCAGGGCTGAGAAGGCGCCGTGTGCCCCAGGGCCAGTGGGCACCGTGGTTCTCATGAAGAGAGGAGAATCTGTTTTCACTTTTGCCTATTTCGGTCCCAGAGCAAGATTGCGTGAGCTCCCAGATACTACATATGAGTGATGCCCTCTTTCTTGCCACCTGAGCCAGGACCCTGCTGCCTCCAGCCCCCCGAGCTCCACAGGGGTGCTGTGCTGCGTGTCCCCTTATTCTCATGCCTGTCGTGACTGTCACCACGGCCTGGATGTGGACGGAGCGGAAGACCCTCCTTAGCTCCGTGCCAGCGGGACAGGACGGGGGTTGCCCTGAGACTGACAGAACTTGAATGTGGGCTGCACTGTAAGGCCAGAGATCCAAGTTCCCATCAGGCAAAGTGAGAAGAATATGCCTTCTGAGCTGTACTCAGCTGAGGGCAGAGGGGAAGGTGTTCCATGGAAGGACGTCTGAGCCCTCATGGGCCACGGTCTTTCCTGTGCCCCCACATGGTAGCCAGAGCTGACTCCCACATTTCCTGCAAGCATTTCCTGCACTTTGCGTTTGATTATAGCTGTATTTCTCCAAGCCCCAGTTGGACAAGGACAAGATCTTCTTTACAGGAGGTCCTCGGCCCTTATGTAAATCAGTGGATACCAACAGCCTGGGGACCCCTCCCAGTTCCATGAACGTGCCGTCTCTCTCACCCGGAGCCTTTGCCATGCTCTTCCCTCTACCTGTCTTCCCTTTCCCTCTGTCCTTCCTCAGGCCATTCACTCTCAGCAATTCCCATCCTTCCTTCAGGTCTCAGGTCTTCCTCTGGGAAGACTTCATCGACCCTTGGCCTCCAGTCGGAATGGGGTACCCTCCTCTGTTCTCACACAAACCCCTGGACTTTCCCTTCTGGTTATTACACTGTATCACACGTGCTTGTTTGATTGTCTCTCCATCCCTCTCCTTCCCCCCCCCGCCCCCCCCCCCCCCGAAGATTTAATCCTATGAGGCTGGGGATTATAACTATGAAAAGGCCTTGTTTGCCTGATGTTCATTGTTTGGCTGGATGCAGGGATGAGGGTGGGTGTGGCCTAGCTCCGCTCTCCAGAAACCTGTGTCATAAGAGGAGAGAAATAGCTATGTGTCAGGTATTTTCTTTTGGTCTAAGTCATGTTCAAGTGGACAAAATGACCAAACTGCGGAACAGCTAATCTGAGCTGCTTTGGCCCATCATAGCAAACACTTCAACTCATCTGGTATCCAATAATGTGACAGGGAATCTGGTCTACGATGCAATCTTGTTCTCCATAATGGAAGGTCTCTCAGCCACTTAGTCACGGGCGTGATGATCTTACCTGTGATAACAAATGCCTGACTCGGGCACTTGAACTTAGAAAGCCCTTAGTTTGCAATTACATAGTAAAGCTCCCCTCCCAAAAGCGTTGCCAATAGTAAAAGGTGTTAGAATAGCTGCCAATAAAATGGGCAAGTTTGTAAAAAGCAGAGAGACGTGCGGTACAGAGCAAAGACCAGAGGGGGAAGCTGGAGGTGGAGTCCCGGCTCCATCGCTTCACCTCTGTGTCTCACGTTTCTAGCAGGAGGAGCAGGATGGAATGAGATCTACTTGATCTGCCAGCGCTGACGCCCAGCTCCCACTCTGGGCAAAGGTCCACTCCAGGCCAGCATCTGGCATTAACAGAGCTCACTGCGCCTGAGCTTCCTGCACACCAGGTATGAGTCTGGGTCTCAGAGAAGCAAACCTGGGTTGGATCCTCGGAGGGAGCCCCTTCGTTACCTTGTGACCCTGTGCAGTTCTCCTGCATAAGCCTCATTTTCCTCATCTGTACAATGGAGGCGATCACTAGTCATCAGGTTCTTATAATTGAGTGAGAGAAGTTCTTACACAGAAAGTATTCAGGACAGTGCCAAGTGCACGCTCAATAAACGTCCTTATTATTAAGTGACTATACATGGTGCATGAGACTTCTGTATTCTCGTTAGGTATGTGTGCTTAAGGTGAGAGCAACCGTGAGGAAAGAGCCTTCCTCACAACACGGTCCCCATTGTGTCTGTTGTCCCATTAGGCCCCCTCTTCTCAGACGCCCCTGCGGTTGGCTGCGTGTGGCACTGGGAATCCTGCCTCCGTAGGAAATAGGACCAACTCCCATTCTTCCCATTTCGAGGGAGCATTTGCGGAAGCCAGGTAATTGCACAGCATTTGGAACTTTCTCATAAGCAGTGGCAGTTGATGGTGAAAACTGAAAAACCCATGTTCTTTTAAAGAAAGGAAACCAGGGGTTTTGTTTATTTACTTGTTGTAAATATCACAGTGAAATGTAAAAGTGAGAACTCCTTTGAAACTCACTTTTAAGAAGGGACATTTTTCTTTGTCAATGAAGCCATATACCTCTGACTGTAGACTTTCTGACCTGCTTTCTAGCACCTACTGTTGGGTTACAATGATTCCTTTGTACATTCTCTGGGTAACGCCCAGGCAATGGAAGCGAACAGGATCTGTACTTAGCAAAATTCAGTCGTTCGGATTTTCAGAACAAATCTGTAGTTATGTAAAATAAGCAGATTTTTCTTAGTAACCTACAGAAGTAGAATGCAAGAAAAACATTGGCTTTCTTATGGAGAGATTTACCCTCTCATGGTTAATTTTTAAGTGGGTTATATCACAATGAAGAATCCATTGTCTAAGCTTACTGACTTGTAAATTCAGTGAGTAAGACCCATTACCTGGAGATGGTTGGGAGGAGGAGTCAGGTATTCAGAGAAGAGGAGGAAAGGCTTTTCTTCGTATGAAAGAGACAAACCCTCTGCCTTCACGCCTACATTCACCCGCATGAAGAATCTGCTGCCCATCCTGTCTACACTCCAGGGGGCTCCAGGCCACTTGACAGAAAATCACAAAAGGGAACACATTTCTCGACATTTCTTCCTCGTTATGTTTTCTTTATTTTCGGCAGGGTCACAAAGGCACTCAAAGGCCCAGAGTCAAGTGTATGTGATGGAAGAAGGTTCTTTTTCTACTTCTTTGACTAATAAGTAAAGAGGATCTTTCAGGATTTTGTAGTCCAGTATGGACACAAAAGTGGACTGGGTAAGTGTTAGCATTTTCAAATATATTGCAAAGACTAGGAAGCATTTAGTTTACCCTCTAAGTCAGTTTGCCTATGTTCTTGTCTAGATGATAACTATAATTTGTTACATGATAACTATTTGCCATGATAATTTTAAAACCAAGAAAGCATTTTAGAGTCAAAGCAGCACCTCAAATCCTTATAAACATTCCCCAGCACCCTGCCTACCTCCCAGAATAGAGACCAGAGGCAGGGAAATGCTGACCAGGTTCGTCACCAATAGCACGTGACTCTCACAGCTTCCTTGGTGATAAAACTCTTTATTATATTTACACTAGAGGCCCAATGCACAAAATTCATGCACAGAGGCGGGGGAGTTCCCTCAGCCTGGCCTGCACCCTCTCCAATCTGGGACCCCTCAGGGGATATCTGACTGCCTCTCACAATCCAGGCTGCTGGCTCCTAACCGCTCGCCTGCCTGCCTGCCTGATCGCCCCTAACTACCTCTGCCTGCCTGATCACCCCTAACCACCTCTGCCTGCCTGCTTGATTGCCCCTAACTGCTCCCCTACCAGCCTGATTGCCCCAACTGCTCCCCTGCTGGCCTGATCGCCCCTAATCGCCTCTGCCTCGCCCCACACCCAGGACCCAGGATTCCCTCCTCCGGCTGGTCACAGGCACCCAGGACCCAGCCCAGCTTCGCCCAGGCCAGCCGCAGGCGCAGGGGACCATGGGCAGGTGGCTTTGCCCGGGCCGCGGCTACAGGCACCTGGGACCTTCGGGCAGGCGGCTTGTCCCTCTCCCAGGCCGCAGCCCCAGCCACTGGTGCCCAGGACCATGGGGAGGGCAGCTTGTCCCTCTCCTGGGCCGCAGCCTGGCTGGTCCCTATTTCTCTTGCACGAGCTCATTTGTGCCTGGCTGATCCCCATTCCTCTCTCACAAGCTCATTTGTGCCTGGCTGCTCCCCATTCCTCTCTCCCCAGTGTTGAGTGTCTGAGCCATTACTGCGTGACGGCGTGAGGGCATGATGATCATTTGCATATTAGTTCTTTATTATATAGGACTAGAGGCCCAGTGGATGAAAATTCATGCACTGGAGGGGGGGTCCCTCAGCCCGGCCTGCCCCCTCTCACAGTCCGGGAGCCCTCAGGGGCAGGAGGCAACCTGGCGATCAAGGGAAGGCGATGCCCCATCACACCTCTGCTGCTGCCACTGCCGACAGCACAAGCCTCGGCCGGCCCTGGTTACCTGAGCCTCAGGCGGCCCTGGGCAGCTGGGCAGCTGCCATCTGAGGCTTGCCTGCACCTTGGGCCGGCCCTGGGCAGCTGGGGGGCAGAGGGGACTGGGGGACTCTGGAGGCAGGTGCCCTGGTGGGGCTGAGGGGATTGGGCACTGCCATCTTGTGACTGTGGGCATCGCCATCTTTGAGGGTGGGGCAGTCAATTAGCATATTCCCTCCTTATTGGCTGTGGGCACTGCCATCTTTGCAACAGTGTGAGGGTCAATTAGCATATTCCCTCTTTATTAGATAGGATTATATAAGATTGTAGTTTTAGCAATAAAAATGATTATCAACATTATTAAAAATTGTGACTACTAATTGAATTGTAATGAAACTATGACTATAAGTCTATGTCACTTTTTATTTACTATTTTTATGTTTCCATGGAATCAAAATAAAAACTTACTATTATTATATCTTTCAACTATTAATGGCATTATTATTGTTGAACTACAGCCAAAGCAGTAAACGTCTGCAGTGGTTTTTATCAGTTTCCTTGCTTCTACTCTCTCTCCGTAGGGCTGTCTCTCAGACAAGCATGGTCCCATGGGTCACCTTGCCCAGGACAGCTGAGCACACATGTAGCAGATGCAGCCTCTTTTTCTACAACAGATCCGAGCCACTCCTCTTACCTGGACTTCTCTTGCCACAACTCTGTGCGCCAGCAAACTGGACGCTTCTCGTGGATCACAACTTTCCCTGCTTACATCCTCTCCACCAGCTGAAATCCTAGCTGTCGTCATGGCTAATGACCACCGTTTTCCCTGACTGTGTGGGGGACACATAGCCCAAGAAGGGGTAAAACAACTCACCCTTTTACAGGTGGGAATCTAAAGCATAGAAAAGTAAAATAACTTCCTCAGGTCACACCTCTGGGCTGTGGCATGGAGCCAGGACTAGAAGTCAGGTGTGTGAATTCCATGTACAAACCCACTCCACCACCTGGCTGTCTCAAGAGCAGCCTCAGCCGGAAAACTGGGCCTAATGTCCCATTCAGTTGTGACCGATCACTCTTCAGAACTGGAGCGTGGGGACTATTTTATCATCTCTGTGCCCCTTGCAGCCCCTCCACAGGCTCACTCACATAATGGGAGCTCGCTGTGCATCTGTGAAATCTACCTGGAGAACAATCCATCACAGAGCGTCATGTCTGGATAGTAAATTCAGTGGAAGTTCAGAGGAGGGACACTGAGCTTCCTGTGGGGGAGGAGCGGCAGGGGGCCTTGAAGGCCTGGGCTGGTGAATCAGAAGAGAAGGAGGCTACTCCAGGCATGGTGCTAATCTCAGTGAAGTCGGGCAGGATCATGGTACGCATGACGAACTATGAAAAAAGCAGTGCCTAGTAATTCGATGACTTAATGTGCTTTGGGGAAGGTTATGAGATTGGATAGATTAAATGAGTTTACGGATTATGGAATGATTTGAATGCCAGGCAGATGAATGTGTATAGAGCTTTCTGCTGCTTTTATATTCTTCTGTGACATGGAGTTCCTGATATTCACCCACTGTATGTTGTTGGTGTAGTTTTAGTTCACTCATTTTCAGTGCTGTATAATATTCTATTGCATGGCTAATATCACTATCTATTCTAACATGGATGAACATTTCTGGGTTATTTCTATTATGAATTTTGCTGTTATGAATATTCTTGTACATGTTTCTTGGTGCATATGTACCATTTTCCTTGTGCTTGTACCTAAAGGCTGGGCCACATGGCATGCACGTCTTTGTTTTTTTTAGGTAAAGCCAGACTGTTTTCCCCAGTGGTTGTAACAATCTACACTTCTACCAGCCGCGTATAAGAGTTTCTGCTCCTTCATATTCTTGCCAACACTTGATTTGGTCATACTTTAACATTTTTGCCAACTTAGGGAGTGTTAAATGTTATCTCAGATTTTCTCTTTATGGTATTCTGACTTTTTAAAATTGTCAGTCTTTCCCCCCACATTTTGTGCTCATTTTAAGAAACAGTTCAGGCCATAAAGATAATCACCTACTAAAAGCTTTGTAGTTTTCTCCTTTCACGTTTAAGCCTCCAATCCATCGGGAATTCCCATGTAGATGTGCGTTTGGGAGTCTCCTCCTTTCTTTACACACCTTTCATGTTAGTAAACTGTTAAAAGTGAAGGAGTCTGGTGTTTAACCTCTGTGGAATTTTAAAACTACTAAGTTAAATTTCTTTAATATTTACAGAACCATTCAGGTTTTGTATTTTTTCTTGAATCAGTTTTATGATTTTATTTATAATTTTATAGAATTCGTCCATTTCCCCTAAGTTTTCAAATGCATTTGGAACAGTTCATAATATTCTCATAACTTTTAAAAATATTTCTGCAGCATCTGTACTTGTGTTTCCTTTTCATTCCTGATTTTGCTTGTGTGTGTCCTCTATTTTTTACTTGATCAATCTTTATGGAAATTTTTGATTTATATCTTTTCAAAGAGCCAATTTGAGACTTGGTTGATTCTCTTCATTCTCTGTTTCACTCATTTATGCTCTTATCTTTATTATTTTCTTCCTCTTCTTTCTCAATTTAGCGTGTTGTTCTCTTTCTAACTTCTAATGTTTAGCCTTTCCTCCTTTCTAACATAAGTATTAAAAACTGTGACATTCTCTATAACTATCAATTTAGCTTTACCCAACAAATTATAATATATAGTATTTTGCTGTCATACAATACTCACTTTTTTTTCATTTTCATTATAGTTTTTTGTCTGATCTATGAATTAAGTATATTTCTTTCTTGTCCTATTCTCTTATTAGTATTGATGGGGAAAATGAGCCATTTTCGGGGGCTAGCAATCTGAATCTGTGCCAGGAACCTAATGCACATTCTTGTTAGCCTACAGTCTCTAGCCCAGCCGTGGGCAAACTACGACCCGCGGGCCGGATCCGGCCTGTTTGAAATGAATAAAACTAAAAAAAAAAAAAAAGACCGAACCCTTTTATGTAATGATGTTTACTTTGAATTTATATTAGTTCACACAAACACTCCATCCATGCTTTTGTTCCGGCCCTCCGGTCCAGTTTAAGAACCCATTGTGGCCCTCGAGTCAAAAAGTTTGCCCACCCCTGCCACTGCCCCTTCTTTAATTATCTGGTCCTGCAAGACCTGTTTACCTAAAGTACTACTCCCATTTTAGAGAGGCCATAAACCATGACCAATACACAACCTCCAGATGGATTTATCAGTGCTGGCACCAGGCCAGGCCTTGAGATGTGGTCTCACTGCTCCCATCCCAGCACATGGGACTTTTTGCAAAGCCCACGAAAGGTCCTGAAGTATGATCCATATTTGGGGGACGAAGAAACCAAAGGGTATAAAGGGAAAGCTTCCTCCATATTGGTTTGAGAGAAACAGCCTCCCCCGAGTCCTGTACTAGCCCTTTGCGGTCGTTTGTCTGCTCTCAGCCACCAAAGCTTTTTTACCGTTCCGGTCGTATGTCTGCTCTCAGCCACCACAGCAAGGAACCGTACGAATCTTAACTCTGTTCATTCATGTATCAGTTCATAATTTCTCTGAAAGCTCTTAAGTGTCTAAGCGACCTTGTCACGAACCAAAACATTGCCCCGACAAATCGGAGATATCGAAACTCAATATAAACAAACGCGGTCGTTCCACACTCGCCATGCAAAACACCGTGGCAAGTCCGTCGCCTTTTGAGAGTGAAGAAATCGACAAGCTTCGGAGATACTTCGCAGAATTTCAAATAAAGCCTTACAAATTACGTTTAACTGTAATTAGGCATTCTCGCTTGTTAAGATATTTCAAAATAATACTCCAAAATGGCAAAAAGAAAGTTACCGAAAGAAGTGTACTGCGAATCTGAAAGTAACGATGAAGAGTTTTATTTTGGCACCTTGAATACTGACTCTGACGTAGAAAGTGATAACGTTTGTAGTGATTCTGCTAGTGGTGACGTAGTTCCAAAAAAGAATGAGTAAATCTTGTTTATCTTTCATAACCTTGCATGTTATGTATCACTGCTCTTTCAATGGAAATTAATTCCGACCAGTATGACACCCATGTCCAAATTTAATACGACCGCAAAGGGCTAGTATTTGAGAAACACCTGAAAATAAATGCGTTTTTCTTGTGCCTCGGGTACTCCTGCGTATTTTTCAGTCACCTGGTAAATTCTGTAACAGTATTCCATTAATTTAAATGTAAAAGACTACATTCCCCTAACCGGTTTGGCTCAGTGGACAGAGCATCAGCCTGTGGATGGAAGGGTCCAGGGTTTGATTTCTGTCAGGGGCACATACCTTGGTTGCAGGCTGTATCCCAGCCCCGGTCGGGGTGCATCCTGGAGACAACCAATTGATGTGTCTTTCTCACATTGATGTTTTTCTCTCTCTGTCTTTCCCCCTCCCTTCCACTCTTTCTAAAAATCCATGGGAAAATATCCTTGGGTGAGGATTAACAACAACAACAACAAAGATTACATTCCCCTAAATTTCTATACCATTTACATAGTTATTTAAATTCCCTTACACATTTTAAACTACAATTATAAATTCAACATACCTGGATCAAACATCTAAAATGCAGACTTATATATCAAAATCAATAAGAACGTCCTAAGCATGTAAATTACTTATCAACTTTGTGATTCAAATTCTCTTAACTAGTTCAAATATCTGCAAAGCATAAGCTAAACCACACAATGATAGCAGAACTCACTGGCAAACAAAAAGGTAACTATTCTTTTTTAAAATACCCTCCCTAAGTCTAAATTTATTCCTTAAAAATTGAACAGAATTGCCTTCTTACACCAGCTGAATTTTCTTCTCACTTGCTACTCAAAGTAGGGTCAACAGACCAGCAGCCTCACCATCACCTGAAACATCCTCACCAAAATCTTTAACAAGGTCCCCAGGTGGCTTGCATGCACCTCTGAAGTTTGAGAAGCACTGCCATCCAATACTCAGTACTAGGACACGAGTGGGGGCAGGTTACTGAGAGACCACTCTGTGCAGGCTTGCCTGGCAGATATTGCGGGCTCAGTTCCAGACCACCGCCATAAAGCAAGTACAGCGGGGCCTTGACTTACGAGTTTAATTCGTTCCGAGACCAAGCTCGTTAAGGAGCTCGTTAACTCAAATTACTCTATCAACTCAATGCAAAAAATCGGCCGAGAGACAGCTGGTATCTCAAAAAACTCGTTAGCCGGGACACTCATAAGTCAAGGCCCCACTGTATTGCAGTAATTCGAGGGGTAATCCCTTCGCTTGTGGAAGGTCTTGCCTTCATTAAGTAAAAAAATGCAACATCTGGGAGGCACAATAAAGCAAAGCGCAATGAAACAAGAGGTGCCTGTATTGTGAGAAGAGCTGTTGGTCTAAAAAAAACCTCTAAATAACAGGACTAGCCCAGGAGCTGTTAGAATGAGCTCTTCCTGTGCTCAAATTTGACCTGCTGCACCGCTTTCCACACACCCGTCCTTCACCTGAGATACAATAAATCGCATGTTTCGTTTGCTTGCAACGTAGGCTTTCTCTGAAACTTCCCATGTAATCTGGGCTATAATCTCCTACATTAGGCCCTGGTGTGCCCCAGGGGATCTCGGACACATTACTGCCGTGTGCACCCTTCCCTTTCATGGTTTAGTACAGCTCACTGACTTCCACACTATGATGAGGTAAAAACGGTTGGGAACAGGCTGTGAGGAGGGAAGTGGAGGGAGAGCCAGGCCCAATGGCAGGCTGTGTCTGGGATCCATCAGGAGGCAGAGGGAAGTCCCAGGCCATTCCCAGGGGGAATCCCCCCCTTGCCTATGTTCACACCTCCACACCCTGAGAAGGCGGAGGTGAAAATGGGCAGGCAGAGAGGAAATGGGAAGCAAGGACTAAGGCTCCCTTGTCTGAGGCTAGATGTTTACTTGCCAGTCAGCCAGTGTTGACACCTGATTTCCTATGTTAAGCGAGCGTGTGTTAGCTGCTGCCTGATGAGAACCATTCAGTCGGTAGCAAACTGTTCTTTCCATTTCAGTGCCTTTGCACCGATACACGAGGAGTAAGTCACGGGGCAGGGTCATTACACCATTGGCCTAACCGATGGGTCGAATATCCTCACCTAAGGAAGAAAACTCGGTTACTGGGAATAAAAAGGCACTGGCTGCGAAGCATATTTCTGGATTCACAATCACGTACCCGACTCTGGTCCCACTGTGAAAGCGTGAACAAATCTCCTTTAGTTTCTCTGGACCACAGATGACTGATTCCTTCAGCAGGGGGATGAGTTCCAAAATCATTGGGTTTCAATTCCTGTCTTCAGGTCTGACACAGCCTGGAATGTTCCTAAGTGTGGCTCAAGGCTGCTCTGACGATTCAGGGCCAGGTAATGGAACTCCTGGAGCTTTGAGCTCAGCGCCGGTGTTAATCCCTGTGTTGCCTCTACCACCCTCAGGAATCAAGAAGAAAGTTTCTGGGGAGCACGTTTGGGTAGGGAGACCTCAGAGCCACTGACTTCTAGCAAACAAATGTTGTGAATGGGAGTCATCGCCTCTGGATCTTGCTGCCTGAGTTGGAATCCCTACTCGACCACTTACTATTGGGTAAGTTAATTACTCTCCCTGCGCCTCAGCTTCTGCACCTGCAAAGTGGGGCGATTAACAAGAAATATCTCACAGGCTTGGTGTGAAGATTAAATGAGACAATACCTATAAGAGCGTGCCTGGCACGTGGTAAGCACCCAGTTTATGAAAACATTCCAGCTGAATGCAAAATACCACATTAAATACTCATGTTGGTCCACAGCTTATTTGAACATCTTTTAAGAGCAGATTTTTCCCGTGTGCTCTAGTGAAAAAGAAATTGCTTGTTGGTACTTAGTTGTGGTAGATGTGTCATACAACTTGGAGAATTCCAGAGTCATTGATGCAGGTTTTCTTGGCCTGAACTCATTGCTGTAAGAAGAGAACCACTAGAAATATGGCTGACTCTTGACTCTGCCTTTTTCTTTTACTAACAACAGTAGAGCTTTTAATCCTTGCATTCAGAGTCATACCTGCCAATCACCTTTTTCCTAATTAAATTTACCTGGACTTTATTTTAAGGAAAATAATTTGTTCAACTCTAAGTGGCTGCATATTTATGCTCCAATTAGTTAAGAACTCCACAAACGGACTCCTCCCCTGAGCCCCTGGAAAGAAAGGAGAATGCAGTTGAGAGCCTACGAGATTTCAGAGCAATTAAGCCTAGAAATGCAGGTGTTCGACACCTGTTTCCCCCTCCTTCCCCCGCACTGCCCAGGCCGCCCCTCATCAGCAGGTTAAAATAATTAACTTACCCAATCGGGAGAAAAGCCCAAGAACTGCTAAGGGCAACAAGTCTCCTTTTCTCCCCTTTCTCAGATTAAAAGAGAGAAATGAAAAGGTTCATGGGTGGTCTGGAAACAGGAGGGGGAAAACTTTCCTCTGCTGAAAAAAAAAAAGACAAAATCAGTGACAAGGAAGACATTGTCTCCCTCAAGCAGACTAAGTGGCCTGCTTAGGTTCAGAATTCTATGTTTGTTTTGTGAGCGTGATTGCAGTGCTGTGCAGGAGCATGAAAAAGCCTATTTTAAGGGATATTTACGTGAAGAAATAAAGCAATTTGGGAGGATGTGGTTTTGTCTGACCTGCCTTTTGTGAATACCTGCAAATTTATATTAAATCCCAACAGCAGAGTCTCTCACAAGGATAAATTGTGGAAATTTTATTGGGACTTTTAAAAACAGAATAGTCCATAGCTAGGAAATCAAGAAATTGTTAGGGAAAGAAAAAAAAGTTCAATGTGGTAATTTGAATCAATTCAATTTTGGCCTTTATGCTTTGTGCATCTCGGTTTTGTTTCCCTGAGTTCCATTAAGGCCACCTCTGAATACTATTTGGCATAACTAGAAAAAAATCATGAGGGTAATTTTGTTTTTATGATTGCTGGTACTTTCTCTGTTTAAAGCACAAATTTTGGAAACTGTCAGCATTTTAATTGGAATAGGTGTTTTCGGAAGATGGAATGCTAATAGTGGTCGGGGATCTGCTGATGTTGGAAACTGGTTCCATAGACATGCGTTTATACTTTTCCATTTTTCTCAAGATGACTTAACGCGACTCCAGTTAGAATTTGGGGTTTAAAAGCTTCGTGACAATACGCACATAAAACACAGATTGCAGGAAGCCAACCCCTAATTCTCACCAATATGTTTGCTTGCATAATGCCTATGGTTTTAAAAGCATTTTCCCATTTGGTCTATGTAAGGCAGGTCTCATAGCACCTACCCTAGGGAGGAGGACATTAACGTGGAGCCATCCAGGGAGAGAGCCTTGGGCAGCCGCCAGAGATCTGGTAACACTGGGGCGCCTGCACCACCGCCGCCACCATCCCCCCCCCCCCCCCCACACACACAGCCCCCGGCTTTGTGATGCTCGATCCAGTGCTCTTTCCGCCACCGCGCAGGCCAGATGAAGCCCCTCTCTACAGCGTGGCATTTGCACATCCCGGCTGAGGCGCGCTGCACTGCAGTGAGCTCCTGAGAGCCGCAGTATCTCAAATGGCCAGCAGGTGGCGAAGTCAACCCTGTTCCCTATCTATTCCAGGGACGGTCAAGTTACTGGGAAAGTAACGGCTGAAAAAATTCAGTATCAGCTCAAGTAAATTTGGCATGCACGGTTTCATTAAAACGTCAGCAATCACAGTGCTCAATATAAAGACTTAAGCCCACTGTCAAGTCAAACGCTCACGCTAGCCCTTTCTTAGATCGCTTCGTTGATTTTTTAATATTTTATCTCTCTTCCTCTCGCCTTGCTACTGAGGCAGAGAGAAGTGCTGGCTTATTACCCGCTTGAGTTCCTTTTCTCCGTGAGGACATCTTTGTAAGGATTAGCGAGGTGTGACGTACAGCCACCACACCGCCCAGCTCCGTCTGGGTGCAGGGATGTCTTCATTAAGTGAGTACTAGTTCCCAGCTCCGCCGAGCCCCGCTCTGGGAGGCCAGCCTGCAGGAGGTGCAGGACCCTTCCTCTCCTTCACAGAGTCTCACCTCAAAGGGCTGTGATTTTAAGGGTTGGAGGTCCCCCAACTCTTTTGTCAAGTACGTTCTCCAGCTCTTTTCTCACATTCTTGGCAAGCACCAACAGTGATGCATTTGCCTTGCATACATGCACTTGCATAAGTATCAAATCGTATTAAGGTGAATTTCATTGGGTTGTCCAGCGCCACATATTGCTTCGGAATTGTGATGCCTCAAATACATTTCAACTAAACAAAAGAAACTAGGTGATAAGTGAGCAGAACTAAGTGGCACCACCTACTCCCTATCATTTATAGCTGAGGAACGTAAAGATATTTTATCTGGAGTTTAATTTTTCATATATGGTATTTGCCATATGTATAGAGGCATCCATAAGTGAACTGATTTTAAAAACTGCACATTGAGAATATACATATTAATATCTACATGTTCTCTGTCTTTTCAGAAAAAGATTTAAAAAGGACTTGCAGAGTTGCAAGAGAGTTTATATACGATCAACAAGACATTTTGTTTTAAGGATGAAAAGATTGAGGCCCAGAATGGTTACCGGCTTTGCTCAAAGGCACGGAGCTAAAGAACTAGAGATTGAAGAGGGACTTTGTAAATGTTTGTGAATTAAGGTGGAGAATAGTTCAGTGAGACTTTTTTAAAAAAATATATTTTATTGAGAGGAAGGGAGAGGGATAGAGAGCCAGAAACATCCATCAGCTGCCTCCTGCACACTCCCCACTGGGAATGTGCCAGCAACCAAGGTACATGCCCTTGATTGGAATCAAACCCAGGACCCTTGAGTCCTCAGGCCGACGCTCTATCCACTGAGCCAAACCAGTTAGGGCTTCGGTGAGACTTTAAAAGGTGTGCTGGTGAATAGGTGAGCAGCTGTCATAGGAATCAGGAATGTAGAAAGGCTGATGGAGAAAGGTGGTGACGCCTATGTCTGTGTGGAGAGGTGCGCTACAGCTGGCGGAGGGCATGCATAGTCACAGGTGGTGGTGGTTTAAAACAAAGCGTTCTCTTTGGAAACTTGAGAGCAATGCCTTCCTCCCAAATCCAGAGCATCTTGAAGAGTGGACCAGAGATCAATGAGAGCTGGGAAAGGAACTCAGAAACCCTTGCATCTCATCTCCTTTATGTAACAGGGAGGTAATTCTAGTTCAAGAGTAAAAT
The DNA here is from genome assembly GCF_964212035.1 of Myotis nattereri. Classification (NCBI taxonomy): domain Eukaryota; kingdom Metazoa; phylum Chordata; class Mammalia; order Chiroptera; family Vespertilionidae; genus Myotis; species Myotis nattereri. The sequence goes on along the minus strand of NC_138075.1, from coordinate 34,661,884 downwards.
CCAGTAATTATGTCACTTATATATTATAAATATTTTAACACATTTAGCACATTTAGCTGCTAGTATTTAATAAAAATGCATTAATAACTGACCCTTCTTGAATTATATAATACCGTTTGTGAGTTGGTGTGTATTTCAGTTGGCCAAATAAAGGTAAATGTTAAGAGTGAGCATTACAGTCTACTTGCTCTTTCTCTAAGTCACTCTAGCCACCAGCTGAGGAGTGGGGATTATTCAGCACATCTCAAATCCTGTCACAACACTGTTCCTTTTTCAAATGAATTCGAGGAAATTAAACATTACAAAAGCTCCCACCTGGAGTGGAACAAAGTGTTGCTGGTGATTTTAGAAATCATTTTGCCTTTCTCTGAAGCTTGACAATTCCATTTCATAACCACGTTAAAGTCCTTCTGTGCCCAATTCCTCCATTGACGAGTACATACATAACACACACACACACACACACACACACACACACACACACACACATTTTACAAGTAGCCTGCACTGTCCTCTCTAGAGTTGTAATGTCTTATTTTGGACCAAAGCTAAGCCTACATAAAACTTGCTTTTAAAATGTACACTTCTTGTTTGCTTTCCCAACATTGTGTGTTTATTTTATAGATCAGGTGGAGAGCTGGAAGATTCCACCCCGCCTCCCCCCCTTCATCTGAAAAGCCCAAGGATCAATGCCAAGTGCGTGCTTAGATATCAAGGCAACTTTTCCAGCTGTGCTCCAGCTGTTTCCTATTGTGCTCGCTTCCAGGTCCTTGGTGTCATTTTTCTGATTTGAATGAAACTTATGCAAGACATTAATTGTGTCTCATTTCTGGTCCTTGCTCTTCTTTTCAATCCTGATGTGTATGAATGTCCGAGGGAAATATAACCAATAAACAAAACAGCAGTGTATTCCTCCCCACATTGCTCAGGAGGCAAAGAGTAGGTGAACATTCACACGTGCCCGTGTATTTCAGGCATGTTGTGGGGCCCTTTAAAAAGGCTATCGCTCACTTCTGCCACTAGGCCACCTCTGACCCGGATGTGGAGGTGTTTTAACCAGAAGGATAATAATGATAAATTATTTCCATTAAAATCTTGCAGGATTTGTGTAGCACTGTGCATGACTAACAGAGCACAAAGGGCAGCTATTGCAAACCCGGGGGAAATGTAAAATAGAAAAATACAGATGTTGCTAGGATAGTTTCTGAATGATGTATTAATGAAACAACGTTTCAGCCTGTGTTATCTACAATCTGAATTCAAAACAGTTAAAGAAGTGATTAGTAGAACACAGGTCAGGTCGCATTTAAAGTCTTTTCTCAACCTATGGCACAAAAACGCTGGTTTTGATTTTTAAATGTGATAAATGCTGCTTTAATATGGAGGTCATAAGAGAGTAATTACTAAATGATGTGAAAATCATCTATTTGGGGAATTCTTATCATCTCCAGAGGCAAATCATGAGTATCAGGGACGAACCCTGAAAGGCACTAACTTAAGAGTCACTTTCTCTTTTGTTCATCCAGGAGGTGCCGGAGATGATGAGAAATCTGAAGTCCATCAGGCATTAACTTCAGTCCTGATTAAATGAGAGCTAATATAATTGAAGCACTTTTATCCTAGAGCAGTTTCTGGAATGAAATATGCATTGTACAGCAAAGCAGAGTTTTAAGAGTCACAGAAAACATTAATTCAAAGCAATGGAGTTTTGGGATTCCAACATAATTGTTAAAAACTTACACAAGTTTCCATTTGTCCAAATGATTGTAATCTCACATTGTTGAGTATGCAGTATACTTATTTGACATTTTTGTGCATTGACATGAACTTATTTGAACACTACTATTTTTTGTAGTTTTAAGTGTATTTCCTGAAGGTTTGTTCACTGAGAAAACAGACTATTTTAAATGGAAATAAAAATTAATCCTTAAAGATAACATCATTAAGGGGGAAAAAATCTTTTGACAATTACTCATTGAATTTGGTAACACAGTCATCGTATACGAGAAAGTGAGTATTTTAGGGGGCCAATGGCCTGAAATTATACTTTCTTGTATTGAAAAAGGTTAATTAGGAATTGAGCTCAAAGTTAATTTTCTGAAGGTCAGCTCCTTTGCTATTGGGCCCTGTGACCCTGTCTCAAGTAATCATAGCATTAACATACAAGTTATAGCTTTCCTTTCACTTGATGACATAATCTCTTTAATTGGTGTCGGACAGCCTGCGTGTGAAAGGACCGTGGAAAACACCTAGAGATTATAATTTTACTCTCTCCATTCACAGGGCAAAAGAAACAAGCCTTAAGAATGTACTAGAGACTCATTACAACTCCTAGGCTGTCAACACAAAGCCCTCACATTTCAACCGAGTTTTAGGAATGATCAATTCTGTTTAGTTCTTATTTTGGCTGGTGAACTATTAACCTCTTCAGAAGAACTGGTGAATACTAAATGTCAGATAATCTTCTATGAGAAAGCTAAGAGGGTGGATAATGTGGTTTAACTGATTAGACATAAATGTGAGAAGGTAACATTTGCAACATTCTTAAGCATACTCTCTGAAAGAAACTATTGGAGTGAGACTCCCTAACTCTTCCATTTCCACAACCTTTCACATAATGCTTTCATAAATCTCCCAGAGTTCCTCACGCAGACTTGATGTGGCACATTTTCACTGGAGAGTTTGAATTCACCTTATACGAAGGGAGCTGATCAGCATGGCTGTGACCCTGTTTTCCAAGGATTCTGCCTAGCAGAGAAGAAAGCTCCTGTGGAGTAGCTCTTGAAATGCCCACGATGAAACTTCTGCAAATATGCCTCCAAAAAGGGAGAAGGGGAATGCTGAAGCTGGCTAGGCCCATCAGCATCTGTTCTGCAACTGCTCGCTGCAAAGTGGAAGGGCCCTGGGTCTGCTATTAATGTAGCTCCTGTCCTTACAGCACGGAGTATTTCCATTTTGTCACCTCTCATGATCTTTTCACCTCTTGAGTTCTGACATGCCTTTTTAAAAATTAGGTAACCCAGGAGTGCTATGCCTAAACTGCTTTGGGCTGGGCCTTGTATTTGGGTGCCATCAGCAACGTAGCAAATACTAGTATGGGGATGGGCCACCTAGCAGGGATATTAAAATCATCCATTAGAACTGGTTCATCTTTGTCCCAATAGAGATACTGGACTCTCCCTCTGGGCCTTGTCTAGACACAACTGTATTCCGAGAGTGTGGGAAGAGAGGATGGGGGTAGATAGGGCAAGCAGGTGCTCATTATTGCAGACAGTACAGTACTGCCTTCCCGTGACAACTACTAGACAATAGCTATACTGTGTATTGACATGTCTTTAATCATGCCTCTGTGTAGATAACAAGCTAGTCTTTGGGGATCTGTTTTGTGTTTTATATAATCTTCCATTTTTCTGCCCAGATGCAGGGTGCACACAATCCATTCATTCTGTTCCTTAATGGAGACGATCACAATTACCAGCTTTTCATCATAAGAATATGGCAACTTTCACTTGTGAGGCTAGAAAACCAGAAAATAACTTTTTTTGACCTGTGATTCTGATTTCGTTACTGCCACGTTTTTATTAACCAGCAAAATAATGATGCACAGCCCTAGCTGGTTTGGCTCAGTGGATAGAGCATCGGCCTGCGGACTGAAGGGTCCCAGGTTCAATTCCGGTCAAGGGCATGTACCTTGGTTGCGGGCACATCCCTAGTGGGAGGTGTGCAGGAGGCAGCTGATCGGTGTTTCTCTCTCTTCGATGTTTCTGACTCTCTATCCCTCTCCCTTCCTCTCTGTAAAAAATCAATAAAATATTTTTTTTAAAAAACGATGCACAAATGCCTTCACTATACCGGGCTTTGTTTCGCTCTATGCCAATCAGGTGCAGCCTCGGTAATACCAAGGGCTGCCTTGCTCTGCCCTGAAAACTAAAGTATTATTTTTCACCTTCAATCATTCAATAAAACCAACCATCCTCTTCCCCCATCCGGGCTTCCAGCAGAATCTGATCTTGTCATCTAATTTAAGTGGTAACTCATAATGGGGAACTTGCATTTTGTTATAACCTGGGGGCTTTCCTCAGGAAAAGGAAATAAATATCACCTGTTAATGTCCCTGCAAACCTAATCATCCCTAAGATCTATCAATATTTCCTCACTCCCTTCAAGAAAAGTCCTTTACCCAGCACATGAGGGTACACATGACCTGGCACATGAGGGTACACATGACCTGGCACATGAGGGTACACATGACCTGGCACATGAGGGTACACATGACCTGGCACATGAGGGTACACATGACCTGGCACATGAGGGTACACATGACCTGGCCCTGGAATTCCTCTAGACCTCCCGCCACATGGAACTCGCCTCAGTCACTCAAAGCTCTTTCTCTTAGTTAGACTCTTTATACAGTGTTTTCTCTGCCAAGAACTTGGAGAATCTCTAACCACACATCCTTCAGGAATTAGCTCTGGTGTCATCTCCCCCCCAAATTCTTATGTGTGGACAACCACTTCCCCTACATTTGGGGCCCTATATCATTCTAGATGTTCTCTCATGACCCTGTGCCAAACTCTATCCCAACACCCTTCACACAATGCTTTAATTGTATGATACTCCTCCGTTCCTCTTGAGGGCTAGGACTCTTTTTAAAAAAAAAAATCTCTGAAACCACAGCCTTTGCAACAGTGCCTGGCACAGGTAGGTGCCTTGTAAATATTTATTGAATCATACTCTTTCAGTAACATATCTTGTTAATGTGTGGGAAATCACTTATCTATAATAATAAAAGGTTAATATTCTAATTAGTCCAAACATCTTCTGGACGTCATTCCGGATGTCCTTGCTGAGGAAGCTGGGGCCGGAGGGAAGCCAGCCTGGGTCCTGGGTGCCTGTCGGTTGCTAAAGGAGGGAAGTCCAGGTGCTGGAGGGAAGCCGGTGCTGGCATCCGGGGGAAGGAAGGCCTACTCTTGCATGAATTTTCATGCATCAGGCCTCTAGTTTTTTATAAAATCCTAGAAACATAGAAACCCAGACACGTATATTAATGTTTGCTAATCTATCTGAAAATAATTTCAGTACCATTTCCAAAGGAATAATCTGGTTTTAAAACAATTGTGACTCTGCTGCTTCAGTCTTTACGAAGATCCCACTGTAACCTTTTTATAGGAGATCAAATGAAGGCCAAACACAGGCCACCTCAATAGTGTCCCCTAGGTTAAGAAGATGAGCTATTCTGCCAACTCCTCGTCTCTGCCCCTTCCTCCAAGGCAGGTTAAAGTTTCAATGGGTGTTTCTACCCACATATTTGCCATGGTGGCCGTGTTTTGACCAGCCACTTCTGGCCTCTTCACAGAGGGTACAATCAAGAAATCAAAATTCTCTAGTTGTTGTGCAGATGAATAAGCATGCCCCGCCCGTATGCCTTCAGCAAAGCAAGCGTTTGTGACAGCAACTCTGAATAGAAGTTTTCCTGTTTACCTTCTCACCACTTGTTTAAGTTCTAAGGAGAGAGACCTGGCCATTTCGTTATAGAATGGGTGTTTTCAATGCAAAGGGAAAAAAAAAAATCACAGTTTTGAGTTTTTACAATGTTTGCCCCTTTTCCCAGCGGGGATGTGTTTTGAGTGCCCGGAGACAAAAAGTGTGGCCTCAACAAGCAGAATTTTAAAAAGAACATCATTTTCATTATGTAGTCAATCTCAATTACAAGCAAATGTTTTCTCTGTGGAGGCTCTTCTCCTTTCAGGGCATTATGTGAGCCTCCTTTGTGGACTGAGAGAAAGGATCAGTGGTCAATAGGGAGCAGAGTGCTGCACACAGTGGATTTTTGTAGCCCTCGGTCTCCTACATAATGCGTTTTGTCAGGAGAACAGCCTGCCATCCTGAGCAGATTTGCTGAATTAGAGGGCACAGCAGGGAGAGGAAACTTGTTGCTAGGTGACTGACCGCTCCTGCTTGGCGGGCCTGGGCCGAAGGTGACTCTCTGCTTTCTTCCACGACTTAATCTTGCCTTTTAATCTGCATCTATAATTAACTCTGTTAATGCCACACATCCATTTGTTTCTTTTTTACTGCACTTCAGGCAACCAATTTATCATTATTTAGTCTTTACACGCAAACAACAAACTCTTTTTTTCTCCATTAGCGTCCTCTGAGGTGAAACATTCTACAGTGCAAAGAAAGATGTAGGCTCCGTAGATACTGCTGTGATTGACGCCTCACTTCCTCTGCGGATTTTCGGAGATACCTTTTGCTAATCTGAATGGAAAATATATCCACGAGGAAGCACTCCCGTTTTCCATGATCTCTACAGCTTGATGGTGCCTAATTAATGGAAATGTTCTTGGTGACTTTAAATTCTTCTCAGTGGCAACACATCTCAACAGTTAAAAATTGCTTTCTTTCTCCAAGGTTTACATCATTGTTTCACCTGAAACAAATGTGTGGCCCCCAAAGTCTTTGCAGGACAGTTTCTCTGTGGTCATTATCAGCCACGGAGGCTGGACTGGGAGGCAAGACCAAGGGATGCAAAGAAGTAGAGACTTGGCAGAATCAGTTCTGGTGAGGGGGGAACGTCCAGTGTCGGCTGCTGAGGTAGATTCTAGCAGCAGCATCCAGAATGGAGCTTTGCTGATAGCGGTTCAAGTGTGATGTCGTACCCAGAGGGAGAACTAAGGTGGCTTTAAGAACCAGATCTGTGGCACGAGTTTCAATACCGTTTCTGTCGGATGGCCCCACGCCTGGCTCTCTGACCCTCCTGGACATTCTGTGAGCTATGATACATTCTAAGAATCCTTAATGATACAATAGGGTTCTTAATGTAGAAGTGCCTTGACTTGCACTTCTAACCCACACAGGTAGCCTGGTGTGGTAATGAAGAGATCTGACCTGAGACAGACTGACTGCCGGGGTTCAAATTCCAGGTCTACCCTTTACCTGCTGCGTGGTCTGAGGTAACCTCTCTGATGCTTTGGATTCCTCATCTCTAAAATAGTGATAATAGTACCTTCTGATTAGAGTTATTTTAGAATTAAATAAGTCAACCTAATGTAAAGCAATTAATGCTTATTACCTATTATTAATCCTATGTAATAAAAGCCTAATATGCCAAGTGTCCAGTCATCCGTTCAACCAATCAAAGCATAATATGCTAATGATATGCTAAGGCCGCTCAACCGCTCACTATGACGTGCACTGACCATAGTGACATCCTAATGGTCCTATTCTGGCTTCCTAATTCTCTGTGCACAATTGGGGGCAGATGTTCCGACCGGTAGGTTAGCTTGCTGCTGGGGTCGGGTTGATTGGGACTGAGCGAGAAGGGCCAGACATGCCCTGGAGCCCTCCTGCGGTCCCTCACCAGCTGGCCAACCTCCTGCATCCCTCCCCAGCCCCGATCGTGCACGGATGGGGTCCCTCGGCCTGGCCTGCACTCTCTCACAATCCGAGACCCCTCAGGGGATGTCAGAGAGCTGGTTTCGGCCCAATCCCACAAGCCAGGCTGAGGGACCCCACTGGTGCATGAATTCATGCACTGGGCCTCTAGTATACTGATAATATAAGGAAACAATTATCTAATTTTTCCATGTCTTACTAAGACAAAACTGCATGGCCAAAGTGAATAGAAAGTTAGGATATGGAGATTAAATGATACCTTTTACTTAGAGCAGGGGTAGGAGATGTCCGACCTGTGGACTGTATAAGGCCCATGAAATCATTTGGTCTGGCCCTGCCAAGGCATTAAGGGTGAGTTAATTAAATGTGTGACCAACTATAGCGGAGTAATTTTTAAGTTGATAATTTTGTATGGCCTGCGAATGATGTTATAAATATCCAAATGGCCCTTGGCAGAAAAAAAGAGTTTAAAAGTTTAGAGTTTTTACAGCAGTTTAATTGTATGGCCTCATTAATCCTCATACTCCTCCTAGTTTCATAAATTCTCAATCTATGTACAGAGACAGGTTACCATACCAAAGATAGCTTAAATGCACACTATCCTTAAGAACGTCTATTTTGTGTGTACTATAAGTTTATACACTATGGTTCAGATTTTTAAAAATTGCTCAATCTGACCCATCTAAATTAAGGAAAGGAAGTTATGCAGGCTTTCATGTCAGCCATATTTGGGGAGCATTAGGCTGTAATTAGACTAACGGGAGCTAGTTGGAGGTTGTGATGGCTCTACTTCAGTGGTGCATAAAAGCATCTTGTGCACACAGAATTAGGAAGCCAGAATAGGACCATTAGGATGTCACTTACTACATTTTCATTTTATCAATTTGTACTCTTTAATGTGATGGCCTGGCTTGCATCCTTTATGCAGGTGTTAATTCTTTGCCTTTGACTTTCTTTAACGCGTGTCTATGCAAGGTGGCTGCCTGCAGGTCTGTGCACGGGTAATAATAGAGATGAGACACTGTTGGGGAAAGCGGGCCCAGGCCAGCACTCCTTATTACCACCAAACACAATAGGGCAGGTAGGAAACTTTTATTTCTAATAGTCTGAGAGTAAGCAAACCCCAGTCTCTTATGAGCACCAGATTTTACACAATACATTGAACTTGATTTTATGTCAGCATATTGCTTCCTTATTTTTCCTATTGGCATCAGTGATAAATTAATGTACAATAATATTTTGAAGTGGCTGGCTCATGTGAGCACTCCTATGTAGTCCCACTAGCTTAAAAGTCCTTATAAATAATTCCATTTTATAAATGATAAAATGTAAGCCCAGCTGTTGACTTAGCTGCTCAAATAGATTTAGCAAGTCTGTAGCAGGAACGCAATAAAGCTCCGTGCTGCCTCTCTGATAGTTCTTGCTGATTCAAGTACGGTGTAGGTAGACAATAGGTTGTTTCTCTTCTTATTTTTCAGAAAGGCTGGTTATTTTTTTTAAAATATATATTTTTATTGATTTTTTTTTACAGAGAGGAAGGGAGAGGGATAGAGAGTTAGAAACATCAACGAGAAAGAAACATCAATCAGCTGGAAAGGCTGATTATTTTATTTAACTTATTTTTTTAGACAGCGTGGAAAGGAGGGGGAGAGAGAGAGACATGGATGTGAGAGAGACACATCCATTGGTTTCCTCTTGTTCGTGCCCTGACCAGGGCTGGGCATCAAGCCTGCAATCAAAGTATGTGCCCTTGACCAGAATTGAATTCAGGATTCCTCAGTCTGTAGGCCAACGCTCTATTTACAGAGTCAAACCAGCTAGGGAAGTGATCATTTTAATTGAACTTATAGAATTATTTTACATTTTGAAACTTTTATAAGATTTTCCCTCCAAAACCAAATAAAACGTTTTTAAAAACTATAATTGATTTGTGAGGCTCCGTAGCATGTTCCTTTGTTTTCCAGAGAAAACATCCTGAGGCTGAAGCTCCTTTAGGGCAGGGATCACGTCTCTGGGCTCTCCACTATATCCCAAGAATTTAGCAATGTTTGGTACACTGTGGGTGTTCGATCATATGTGTTGAACAATAAGTTGGCAAGTAAATGAATAAATTAATATACTTAAAAGAAGCTGGTGTCTATCATTATTTTTCTAGAATTCATTCCTTTCCAGTAGTATTCTTGAAGTGATTAAAATTTAACTCTTTAAAATGAATTTAACCCTGCCCCATGTTTCCTAGTGGTTAGAGCATCAGCCCATACACCAAAGGGTCGCAGGTGCAATTCCAGGTCAAGGCATGTACCTGGGTTGCAGGGTTGCAGGGTTGCAGGTTCGATCCCAGCCTGGTCAGGGGGCATGTGGGAGGCAACCAATGTGCCTCTCTCACATCGATGTTTCCTTTTCTCTCCCTCCCTCCCCCATTCCTTCCACTCTCTCTAAAAATCAATGGAAAACTATCCTCAGGTGAAGATTAACAAAAGAAAAGAAGATTTAAAAGGTTACTTAACATTTTACTTTTAAGTTTCTCATTTTCATTCCTTTTCTCCTTTTTTTAATAAATCCTCAGTTTTTCAGTGGACTGTAGAGAATTGATTGGTCAATGGTTTAACATCATGGAATAAAGTGAGTTCAGCCTATCAGTTTAATTTCTCTATATCCTTAATAGGATGGAACAAAATTAAAAAGGTAATTTTAGAGCCTTTCTATCCTTTGGAGAAGTAACTAAAATTTTGAAATGTTTAAAATAAAAAAGATTAGTCTTACTTTCTAATATTTAGGTGGTTGTGATAATTAAAAAATGGATAAAATGCTCACATTTTAAAGTTAAACTTGAAAGTATGAAATTATATATATTTTTCTTGTCAGCCTACTGATTTTTTAAAGAAATGTAACAAATAGTTATATTAATGTACCAGGAGTCATCCTACTAATATAATTAGAGAAAATTATAATCAAATAAAGTTCATTAATAAACTTTGATATTTGTTGGCTGATTATTTTTTATTTTGCATCAGAATCTGTTTTTCAGTTAGTGCTAAAAATACACCTTTTAGTTAATAAGTTCTGCTAATTGGTATAAGTATGCATAATGAAAGCTATGCTCTAATAGGATTATGTTAATACTAGAGGCCTGCTGCATGAAAATTCATGCACTGGAGGGGGTCCCTCAGCCTGGCCTGCCCCTTCTCATGGTTCAGGAGCCCTCAGGGGCAGGAGGCGACCTGGCGATCAGGGGAAGGAGATGCCCCATCACACCTCTGCTGCTGCCACTGCCGGCAGCGCAAGCCTCAGTCGGCCCTGGTCACCTGAGCCTCAGGCGGCCCTCAGAGGCTGGGGGGGTGAGGGGGGTCTCCGGAGGCAGGCACGCATAGGCTTGCCATGTGCCTGCCACCCCGGCGGGGCTGAGGGGACTGGGAGCTGCTATCTTATGGCTGTGGGCGTCACCATCTTTGAGGGATGGGCAGTCAATTAGCATATTCCCTCTTTATTAGATAGGATTCCCTTTGCATCTGTAAAAAACCTACCACCACTAATTATTAATCATTTTTATGCAATAATCCTTTGCCATTTTTTCAGAAATTTATGGATATTTTGCTTGGATGAAGTCTTCTGTTTTGCTCTTTTCCCCATATTTTGTGTTTTGTTTTTTTACATTCAGTATGATAACATGTCTAATAGGTAATGATTCTATAGTTACAAAAACTGCAACAACAGGGAGAATGTCTAATAATGGTTTTCATTTTAAAAAGAAATATATCTTGAGAAACCAAGATGGAGGCATAGGTAAACTCCGGAAATTGCTGCCTCACACAACCACTTCAAAACTACAACTAAAAGACAAAACAGACATCATCCAGGACCACAGGAAAGGTGGCTGAATGGAAATTCTACAACTAGGAGGAAAGAGAAAAGCACACTGAGTCTCAGAGGAGGTGCAGAAGTAAAGTGCAGAGGTACGGAGGCACACGAGGAAAGGGCTGGCAACAGAGGACACGGTTGTCTTTTTCAATTGGGAGGGAGTCTCAAACTCCCGACGGCTCTGAACTCCAGTTCCGCGAATTCCTGGGGATCCAGACTCATACAGGGAGAAACTGGACTGTCTGGCATCAGGTGGAACTCAAGGGCGGATTTCTCTCAGAGGTGCTTGCAGTGATTACTGTGGGACACTGAGACCCAGGGGCCTCTTAGGGTAGGACTGAGGAGCAGCCATAGCTGTTTGCTCCACCCTGTTGATTCCCTGAGACCCCGCCCCACCCAAGCTGTGAGCAGAAGCTTTTGCATATGAATGGGCTGGCCCTTTGAGATCTAAAATTACCTAACAAACTGCAGCTGGGTCAGAGAGATCCAGAACATCCAAAAGAAGGCCCAAGGCCCCACAGCAGCTTGCATTGCTTCACAGCTGGGTCTCATCTGGGCACCTCCAAACCCCAAACAAGGAAGGGGAATCTGCAGATCTCCTCATAGCTCCTGCTGGGTAGCCTCAGGCAGAGGCAAAATTAGCACCTTCTTAGAGATCCAAGAGCCAGTGTACCCAGTGGTCAGATTGGGACCATCCAGATTACAACTCCTCAGATCCATAAGGGACACACTCAGGGGGCAGACTCAGTGAGCACCAAAGCCCCACTGAAGCAAGTCTTGCCCCAGAAGGGTGTCTCCAGCACAGAAGTTCTCCCACTGTAGACACAGCTGATTCTCACAGACAATTGGCCTGGAGGTCAATTCCTCCTAGTGATACCTACAACAATCAAGGCTTAACTACAACAAGACTGTGCACACAGCCCACAAAGGGGTGCACCAAGAGTGTCCACCTTAGGTAATTGGGGAGGCTGAGCCACTGAGCCCTATAGGTCACCTAGCACAGAAAGCCACTCTATCAACACAGGGAAGCAGCCAAAATGCAGAGACAAAGAAACAGGTTACAAATGACAGAAATGGAGGAAAGCAAACTACTGGATATAGAGTTCAAAACCATGGTTATAAGGCTTTTCAAGAATTTCCTAGAAACCGCCGATAAATTTATTGAGACCCTCGAGGATATGAAAAAGGACGAACTAGAAATTAAGCATACACTGACTGAAATAAAGAATATTATACAGAGATCCAACAGCAGACAAGAGGATCCCAAGAATCAAGTCAAAGATTTGAAATACGAAGAAGAAAAAAATACCCAACCAAAAAAGAAAAAAGAATCCCAAAATATGAAGATAGTATAAGGAGCCTCAGGGACAACTTCAAGCGTACCAACATCCAAACTATGGGGGTGCCAGAAGAAGAGAGAGAGAGCAAGATATTGAAAACCTATTTGAAGAAATAATGACAGAAAACTTCCCGTACCTCCCATACCTGGTGAAAGAAATAGACTTACAAGTCCAGGAAGTGCAGAGAACCCCAGACAAAAGGAATCCAAAGAGGACCACACCAAGACACATCATAATTAAAATGCCAATAGCAAAAGACAAAGAGAGAATCTTAAAGGCAGCAAGAGAAAAACAGTCAGTTACCTACAAGGGAATACCCATACAACTGTCAGCTGATTTCTCAACAGAAACTATGCAGGCCAGAAGGGAGTGGCAAGAAATATTCAGAGTGATGAGTAGCAAGAACCTACAACCAAGATTACTTTACCCAGCAAAGCTATCATTCAGAATTGAAGGTCAGATAAAGAGCTTCACAGACAAGAAAAAGCTAAAGGAGTTCATCACCACCAAACCAGTATTATATGAAATGCTGAAAGGTATCCTTTAAGAAGAGGAAGAAGAAGAAAAAGGTAAAGATACAAATTATGAACAACAAATACGCATCTATCAACAAGTGAATCTAAGAATCAAGTGAATAATCTGATGAACAGAATAAACTGGTGAATATAATAGAATCAGGGGCATAGAAAGAGAGCAGAGTGACTATTCTCAGGGAGGGGGGAAAAGGGTGTGGGGCGTGCGGGAAGAGACTGGACAAAAATCGTACACCTATGGATGAGGACAGTGGGGGGGGGGGGGCCGGTAAGGACAGAGGGTGGGGTGGGAACCGGGTGGAGGGGCGCTATGGGGGGAAAAAACAGGAACAACTGTAATAATCTGAACAATAAAGGTTTATTTAAAAAAAATAAAAATAAAAAGAAAGCTATCTTATAATTTGATTCATCTAATTTTATAGTACTATCAACTTCGGTCACTAGGATCTTGTAATCAAAATCAATGTAATGCTAAAAGTAACTTGGAGCTTATGCTTATCACTTAGCAAATTGGATTAAGCAAGTGGTAGGCCAATTCAAAAGAATATCTGCAGCAGTAAGGGACCTCACGCGGCTTCATCATAAGTAGAATGATATGCCTAAGTATACATAACGCTGGCATCTAATCAAATCAAGAGTTTCATTGCCCTTGCTAAATATGTCTCTTTTGAGAAGTTATTTTTAGGAGATATAATTCTGCTTGTTTCCCTTGTGTTTGTGTGATGCTATTTTATAGCTAAGAGACTTTACTAATGTTTCAAAAAGTACTTCTCTTAGAAAACCTTGCATGCTGACCATTAGATTCAAACAAATAAATTAATCCTTTTAATTTTATTTTTTGTTCTTTCCTCAAAGTGCTGTGTTATTTTCAACAAAGTGTAGTGATAATGAGACGTCTACTTTGATGCAAAACAGATTGTGGTCCTGTGTACGCTATGTACAACTCATTCATTCTTCCCCTCCTTTCCTCCCTCCCTCACAAATCTTTATAAGAATCTACCATATGCCAGACATATTAAATGCTGATATCTGAGCATCTTTAAAAAATAAATTTATTGTTTTCATAACATTTCTTCTAAAACATTAATAAAGCTTAAATGATCATTTCATTTTTAACATAATATATTAATGAAATTCCTTTGAAGAGTTTCAATTTTTTAACTTTTTTAAAGTAATAAATGAATATTTATTTAGAATGAGAAAGTAAATAATAAAGTACAGACATAGACTACAAAAATCACAAAATCTAGAAAATTTAATCTTTTAATTGCCTGAAATGCCTCTGTAATATATTTCCTCAATATTTTCATAGGAAAATTATTGCATATTCCCATCAAGTTTCTTTCTAATCCTATATAATAAAAGCCTAATATGCTAAGTGTCCAGTTGGCTGGTCATCTGTTCAACCAATCAAAGTGTAGTATGCTAATGATATGCTAAGGCCGCTCAACCACTCACTATGACGTGCACTGACCACCAGGGGGAAGACACTCCAACTGGCAGGTTAGCTTGCTGCTGGGGTCTGGCTGGTCGGGACTGAGCGAGATGGGCCAGACACACCCTGGAGCCCTCCTGCGGTTCCTCCCCAGCCAGCCAACATCCCATGTCCCTCCCTGGCCCAGATTGTGCACCAGTGGAGTCCCTCAGCCTGGCCTGCACCCTCTCGCAGTCTGGGACCCCTCAGAGGATGTTGGAGAGCTGGTTTCAGCCTGATCCTGCAGGCCAGGCCAAGGGACCCCACTAGTGCACGAATTTGTGCACCGGGCCTCTAGTCTTAATATAATGCTATGTACTCTGGCTGAGGTGGCACAGTGGGCCATGGAAATATGTTGAAAGCTATTCTAACACCACTTTTTAAAAAAATGTTTTTGTTGATTTCAGAGAGAAGGGAGAGGGAGAGATAGAAACATCAATGATGAGAGAGAATCATCAATTGGCTGTCTCCTGCACGCCCCCTACTGGGGACTGAGCATGAAACCCGGGCATGTGCCCTGAGTGGGAATTGAACCATGACCTCCCGGTTCATGGATCAACACTCAACCACCGAGCCACCCTGGCCGGACTCCATCACCATTCTGACATGTAATAACAGTAACACTATAGTAACATCAATCTTCCTAATCTTAGGCAGTCTAATGGGTATGAAGTAATATCTCCTTGTGGTTTTGTTTTCATCCTCCTGACAACCAATGAAGATGAGCATCTTTAGGTGTATTGGTCATCTACATATCTTCTTTTGAAAAAGTTTTGTTCATATCTTTTGCCCATGTTTTACTGAATTGTCTTTTTTGTTATTGATTTGTAGGAATTCTTTATATATTCTGGATACCAGTCATTTGTCAGATATATGTCAGATATAATTATTTTTTCTTGTTTGTATCCATCAGGATAGGGAAGCCATACAGTAATTTGAACAGGAAAAGTTTAACATAGTTAAAAATACTTACATATAACAGGGGATTGAAGTAACAAAAGATTAGTTAGTAAGAAATAAACAGAGCTCTAAAAATAAATATAGTAGATAGAATGAGTAGCTACTATCCCTAGGACTTGGATGCACAATACCCAAGGATTGAGCCTACAACCTGGGCATGTGCCCTGACCAAGAACTGAACCCATGACCTTCTGGTTCATAAGTCGATGCTCAACCACTGAGCCATGCTGGCAGTGTTTTTATTTTCTGAACTGTGTCTTTTACTGAGCATTTTTAAATTTTGATCAAGTCCAACTTATCAAAAATTTTTTCTTTTAAAATTAATGATTTTTGTGTCCTCTAATAAATCTTTATCTATCCTAAGTTGTCAGAGCTATTCTCTTATGTTTCTTCTAGAAGTTATAGCTTTAGATTTTATATTTAGGTCAATGATACATCTCTAATTTTTGCGAAGTATAGCAGATAGGATTTGAAGTTCATTTTTCCACATATTTATTCCCTTGTCATAGTACCATCTGTTGAAAAGACTTTCTTTTCCCTGTTAGATAGCTTTGGCATCTTTGGGAAAAAAGCAAGTTACTACATATGAGAGGGTCTATTTTTGGACTTTCTGTTCTGGTTCACTGATCTGTTTATCTGTCTTTATGACATGACCACATTGTTTCGATTATTGTAATTTTGTAGTAAATTCTGAAATCAGATACTGTAAATCCATCAGCTGTGTTTTATATTTTTCCAAGATTGGGTTTTGTTTTTCCATATAAATTTTAGGATCAACTTGTGAACTTTAAAAGAAAAATCCTGTTAGGATTTTGTTTGGGATTGAATTGAATCTAAACATAAACTTTGAAAGAATTCAGTCTTTAAATCTTTAAATATGTTACCTCTCTAATTATTTTGGTCAAAAATTTCCTGTGAAATGTTTCTTGGTTTTCTGTATGAATAAATTCAGGTTCTTACAGAGATGCTACTATTGCTGTAAAGGATTAATACACTGTATTTTCCTTCTTATTCACTATGTTCCAGCCTGGTGAATGAGAAGGAAAATAGAGTGTATTAATCCTTTACTTCTTAAAAAAGCCAAGTTCCTGCCTCAAAATCTATGCCAATTTCATGTTCATTTTAGATATTTATGCAATTTTTGTGCACTGCTTATCATCCCATTTAGAGCTTACCAAATATTTCTTGAATTATTAGATTTGCCACATTAGATTTGCCTTTTGAGGCCCTTTATTTTCAACACATCAAGTACAGAAAGAAAAAGACATACTAATCAAATATATGTGGAATATTATTAATTTAAAACCTCAACACACAATTCAAATATTTTTATAGTACCAGAAGGTATCAATTGGTAAAATAATAAAAATAAAATTAGGACCTGGGCCGGGGAGGATCCTGCAACCCGGGTACATGCCCTTGACGGGAATCAAACCGAGGACCATTTGATCCACAGTTTGACGCTCTATCCACTAGCCAAACCAGCTAGGATGGGAGTAAATAATTTAATGTTACTGTTTTATGATATGTAAAGAAATTCTTTTTTGGAAGAAAGAATTATTTCCTTGCCTGGAACAAAACACACATAACTTTTGCAAGCAGTTATTTTTCAGACCCATTCGGACTATAGAATAACTGAATATAAAATACCTTCCTATTGAATACCTGCTGTGCCATTGGACAGGTTCTAAAAGTTACTTTAAAATATCTTGTGTCTCTATCATTTGATGTGCTTTGTATTTCTTAATGTTTTAAAAATTTGAACATCAAATTATCTTGTTTTGCATGAAAATCTCTATCTGTAAAACAAATGAGACTACAATTCATCAAGCATTTACCATGAGCTAAGCACCAGGTCAAACACTATCATGTTCCTAACAACCCTATTGATAGGTAGGATCATCAACCCCATTTTGAAAATGAAGAAACTGAAGCAAAGAGGGTAAGCAGTTGGCCCACAGTCAGACCTGAGCAAGAATCTCTCTGTGTTTAAACCCAGACAGTACTCCAGGGCCCACACTATGGAATATTCTTCCTATCATTCCTCTGCTGTACTTAACGCTTCATCAGTCTGGAGCTACAAATACTTCATTAAAACACACTTCCTAAAACACATAAAAAATAAAATAAAAATAAAAATGTGAGCTGATTCTTTAGAAAAACTACCTTCAAAAAAATAAGTTAACTTAAGTTCTAAAAAGTATCATATTCATATCAGAAAAAAGGTACACTATAAAAGAAATGGTGTTTTAAGAGACAAATTCTCAGCTAGATGTTAACATCAGAATACAAAGTAATGTATTTAGAAGAAGAACTGCTGAGCTGCAAATAACCTGGGTGTGAGTCAGAAAATATTAGGACAGGCCTATCCACCAGGGATATAGATTTGATTACATGTGACTTGTGTCAACTTTAGAGAAATCAACAGCAAAATATAAAAGCAAAGCAATGGGAATGCTTCTAAATGAGCCATTCAGCCTCCAAGGCAAGTTACATGGCAGCAATTGAAATTCAAAGGGAAAGCATCAACATGCCAGCCAGGTTTATATATTGCTTGCTCATTCATTCTTTCAAAAGATCAGAAAAACTTTGCTTTTTAAATTAAAAGTGGTAATAATACCACTTCAAAATTACTAACACTCTCTGGTGAGCTGTCTGTTTAGGCCCCTGAAATTCTAATACCTACTCAGTCACAATAAATAAAAATTAATATTTATATTTCCTATTACAACCCTGCAATCGGCAAGATAGTAAAAAGCTTAAGTAAGGTTGTGTGTGTGCATGTGCATGTGCATGTACATGTGCGTGCGTGCGTGCATGTGTGTGTGTGTGTGTGTGTGTGTGTGAGAGAGAGAGAGAGAGAGAGAGAGAAGGGGGTGCTGGTGTCCAAATTGCCTTTCATTTGTTTTTTAAAATAGATTTTATTTTGTAGAGAGGTTTTAAATTCACAGCAAAACTGAACAGATGGTTCAGAGATTTCCCAAATATTCCCTACCTACTTTCACACATGCATAGTCCTCCCCATTAACATTCACCACCACAGTGGTACATTTGTTATAATCAATGAAGCTACATCAGCACATTATCACCCAAGGTCCATAGCTTACATTAGGGTTCACTCTTTGTGTTGTACATACTATGGGTTTGGACTAATTAATAATGACATGTATCCATCATTGTATTATCACAGAGTATTTTCACTACCTAAAAATCCTCTGTGCCCTGCCTATTCATTCTTCCCTCCCTCCCAACCCCTCATAACAACTTATCTTTTTTCTGTCTCAATAGTTTTTGCCTTTTCTGGAATGTTGTATAGTTGGAATCATACAGTATGTATGCTTTTCAGACTGGCTTCTTCCACTTACTAATATGCACTTAAGTTTTCTATCTTTTCATAGCTTGAAGTTCATTTCTTTTTAACATGGAATAATATTCCAGTATCTTGTTATACCACAGTTTGTTTATCCATTCATCTACTAAAAAACATCTTAGTTGCTTCCAAGTTTTGGCAATTATGAGTAAAGATGCTTTAAAAATCCATGTTCAGGTTTTTGTGTAGACATTTTTTGCCTTTGTTAGGTATACACCAGGAAGCGCTATTGCTGGATTATATACTAGTAGTAAGAGTATGCTTAGCTTTGTAAAAAACTGCCAAACTGACTTTCAAATTAGCTATACCATCATTTCACATGCTCATTTGCATACCTACACCATTGCAATTACCTCCTAATTTCATTTTTCCTCTGACTATTGTCAGTTTAATCTGTCTTAGCCAAGCTTTTTCTCTTGCAACGGTGGCATTTAGGATATAAGTTCCTTATTCGCCTCAGAAATCAAATCAAAACACTTGAAGATCCTCTATAAATCAGTCCTATCATATGTAATACTCATTTTCCTACTCTCTACTCCAATTAGGCCTATTCTAAATTTCCTTCACACATACTATATTTGTGATTGTATATTTCTTTTGTTCATATTGTTCCCCTTACCTCGAAAGTCCTCCCTGCTTCCTTTACCAATACAGTCAATTCTATTAATTCAATAAGCATTTAATGAAATCCTACTAAACACTATCCCATAGAGTTAGGCAGAAAAAATGCAAAGCTAAAAAAAGCCATCAACTTTACACTGAATAATTTTACAATCTACGTACCTTTAAAGTCCTAATTTAAATGCTATCTCCTCAATGAATCCTTCCCAGGCTTTCCATTCCATGATGGCCTTTTTTCCTGACTCTTAAAATACTCAGTCTATTCTCTACCACAGACCAAGTTATAAACTATCGAATTTTATTATAAACTACTTTATTGTAACATTTTTGTTGTTTAATAAGTTTTTGTCCTTTCAACTAATATAAGTTCCTTCAGTATAAGACTGCCTTTTACAGAAAGAGACTTTGCTTGGGGCAATGAGTGCATGTGCAGCATGCAGATGAAGTTTTATTGAGTTGTAGACTTGAAACCTGTATGATTTTGTGAACCAATATCACCACAATAAATTCAATTTAAAAAACAACACTATGTCTTTTAGCTCTTCTATATGCCCTCAAAATATCCTGCACACTTTAGATATTTTTAAAATACATATTTTACTTTACCTCATTTATTAATACATGATAAATCTAACTCTACTGGTGTGGTAGGCATTTATTTAAAGTAAAAATAAACCATAGAATCACTGGGTCTCTCAAGGCTAAAACCCATTTTGACCCTCTTAATAAATGACAAGTCAATAACATTTTTCTTCTTTTTCAAATATAGTTCAATGTTTTTACCAAAACTATCATTTAATTCAATTGTAGAGTCAATAAAATATTTGAAATAAAAAGTAAAACTCCAGCCCTGGCCCATGTGGCTCAGTTGGTTGGAGCATCATCCCGTACCAAAGGTTGCAGGTTTGATTCCCGGTCAGGGTACATACCTAGGTTCCATGTTCGATCCCTGGTAGAGTGCATATGGTAGGCAACAGATCGATGTCTGTCTCTCTCTCTCTCTCTCTCTCTCTCTCTCTCTCTCTCTCTCTCCTAAAATCAATAAAAACCTACCCTCCAGTGAGGATTTTAAAAAAACAACCCTCCAGCCCAGCCGGTGTGGCTCAGTGGTTGATTGTTGACCTATAAATCAGGAGATCACAGTTCTATCCCTGGTCAGGTCATATGCTTGGGTTTTGGGGCTCAGTCCCCAGTAGGGAATGAGCAGAAGGCAGCTGGTCAATGATTCTCTCTCATCATTGATGTTTCTATGTCTCTCTCTCCATTCCTTTATGAGGAAACAAACTCCACAAAAAACAACCCCCTCCAGCTTCACTTTCAACCGTTCATCTTTCAATTGTTGTTGAAAGTTTTGTGTTTTGTTTTGTTTTTAAAAACACAGTCCAAAGTTCTCTTAAATTTTTTCTATCATTAGTTATATGTCATCCTTATACTTCTAAAAATACACTTTGAGAAGTCTTAATTTAATACAATTGTGATATGTTGTGAACATCCTAAAGAAGCAAGATAGACTCTCACTCCAAATTTGCTTAGGATATTGAGATATAACACCAAACACACTCCAATAGGATATGAGAAGTCTTGTTACTTGCATAATAACATTTTTCTGAAGAGAGAAGACCAGACATTCTAAGCTGGTATGAAAATGGCTTAAGAGAGCAGGGGAAGAAGACTGGCTTTGGGTTTTTATATCAGTAGGGGTGGAGCTGGAGCAAGAGTTTCTATAGATTGTTTTAATGTGGTGCCAAAGGAGGGAACATCTGGGCTTTCTTATCAGCTTGACTAAATATAGGGCAAAAGGGGAAGAAAACAGGGTGAGGCTTTAAATCCAAAATATGGAGTCAAATTCTTTATTACTTAATAACTCGATACAACTAATTAAAAAAACACAAAATACAATGATATTGAGCAATGTGTTTATATAATTTCATAAAATTTTAAATATCTTCACTTAAGCTATAGAACTGATTAACAAGCAAATGCTGTACATAAAACAGATTTTTGTTGAAGACGGGAAACAAAATTTTAAATGTTCTTTAAAAATATTTAAGCAAAAAAAATACATTAACAGTGTTACCATTACGACAACAATCCGATTTTCAGAAAATTATGTTTCACATTTCCTTTTCTTCCACTAAAGAAACTGAAAAAAAACTGATAAAATTATAATTTTATCCTTTGTTGTATTATAAGAACATACATATTATTAAGGTATTACTCTTTATATTGCGAGAGTAAAGTGTAAGTGAAACACAGTAATTTTAAAAGCACTTTTTAGTAGCTAAAAACTAAGTATATCTCAACATTAATTCTGCATAGTTACTGCTAAAAGGTCTTCTGATGGCATGAAGGAGTTCTTGTCCTTATCAAAGCACCTAAAATACTACCAAAATGAAACTTAGATTCTGTGGAGAAGCAGGCTTAATATTTATAATAAAGATTAAAGGAAAAAATATCAAATTCTATTAAGATTAGTAGAAATTCTGCTTGAATATGGCTTGCAAAATCAAAACCAAAATAATGATAGTGATAGCTAATACCACAATAAAAACAAAATTAAATGACATGGGCTTAATTTCCTTCAATATTTAAATAATATAATAAAATAATATCATTATGATAACCCATTATTGCTTTAATCAACAAAAAAGTCTTCATATTTTAATAATGTAAATTTATGCCCTAGAGCAGTGATGACGAACTTTTTGAGCTCGGCGTGTCAGCATTTTGAAAAACCCTAACTTAACTCTGGTGCCGTGTCATATATAGAAATTTTTTTATATTTGCAACCATAGTAAAACAAAGACTTATATTTTTGATATTTATTTTATATATTTAAATGCCATTTAACAAAATCAACCAAAAAAAGAGTTCGCGTGTCACCTCTGACACGCGTGTCATAGGTTTGCCATCACTGCCCTAGAGGTTTACAGAGCAGTAAAATAATTCAAGAACTTAGTAATTAGTTCAAAAAAAAGTAAACTGAGTTGTATTTTGTGAGGAAGATGAAAAACCTTTTCCAGAAGAAGGGGGTGTTGAGTTTTGATCCTGTTCAAATGAAAATGGAAAACTAAAATCAAATTTTCCAGCTCCAAATGCATGAGTTGAAGAGTCTGATGGAAAAGAAAATGTAAAGGCATCTTCTGGTTTCCCAAATAAGTTTCCTGAAGAAAATATATACATAATATCATGCTATTCATGTTACATAATTTGCATAACCTACTAAATTACAGTATACAGCTTACAATAGGATAACATTGAATCATTTATCTATCATGCAGATATTTAACTGTATTTCTCGTATGTGCAAAGTACTATCCTTTGTAGTATGGAAGGTTATTGAGATTCAAACTTAAATTCTACTTTAAAGTAATTTGTACTCAAGTACATAAAGAAGTAGTATATAAGGTGGAAGGAAGGGTAAAGAACTCAAATGGAGAATATAGCACAGAGGCACAGAAATAGGTATGCATAGAAAATATACAGGTGACAGAAAACAATTCAGCTTTCAGGAGCACTGAGAAATAAGTTATTAAAAGGGAATTAATGAAGATAAGCTTGGAAAAACTGCTGTATGTCCAGCTACAGAACTGGGCTTCATTTGGTAAGTAAATGAAAGCCACTAAACATCTTCAAGAAGAGATATGACAGGACTTCTACTTCTTTATATAAGAGTTATTCAGGAGAGGATATGTAGAAAGGCTGGGAG
This sequence comes from Myotis nattereri, assembly GCF_964212035.1. Lineage (NCBI taxonomy): Eukaryota > Metazoa > Chordata > Mammalia > Chiroptera > Vespertilionidae > Myotis > Myotis nattereri. The sequence continues at coordinate 34,638,621 of NC_138075.1, read as the reverse complement.
AGTGTCTAGAAGTGGAAATAACAGAAAAGAGATGATAAAAGCTTGGCCTTACCTAAAATCACAGCAAAAAGAATGGAGAAAGAAATATTGGATCTAAGAGACATCGCATAAGTCAAACGTATTCAAATATTATTTATGAGTAACTACAATTACTGCTAATGACATTGGTCTAGGTCAGTGATGGCGAACCTATGACACGAGTGTCAGAGGTGACGCGAACTCATTTTTTTGATTGATTTTTGTTAAATGGCATTTAAATATATAAAATAAATATCAAAAATATAAGTCTTTGTTTTACTATGGTTGCAAATATAAAAAAAATTTCTATATGTGACACGGCACCAGAGTTAAGTTAGGGTTTTTCAAAATGCTGACATGCCGAGCTCAAAATGTTCGCCATCACTGGTCTAGGAAATAACAGAACAATGAAAAGGGCTCTATAGTTTTAAAATAAAATTTTAAAAATCAACTTTACATAAAAAATAACAATTCCCAGAATTGTTATTAAGGAAAAATATTCTTTTTCATTCATTTTATTATTTAATACTATAGATATATTTTCAACATCTTAATTATAATTGTTGTTAAATAATTTAAAATGTACAGTAATCCAAAGACTTACCTGAAACAAGTCTTTTAAAGCACCTATATTTTTCCATAGAGAACCAATTCAACGAGTGCATTAAGCAAAACAATTTCGTTTGTGCCACGTAGAAATTTCATATATTTTTAAACATCTCAGTTATTTCACCCTAAATAAATCTGAACCAGCCAGCAGTAGGGTGAGTGGGTGGGTAGGTGGATGGATGGGTTGATTACAGATACCTGAGTACTTTCTGCCTTTTTCACTTTATTGTTCCACTGACATTCAGTAGATTTAAAGGAAGATTGATAAAATATAGCTACAGGTCCAGAAAGAACTAAAATATTGAAGAGAGAGAGAGAGAGAGAGAGAGAGAGAGAGAGAGAGAGAGAGAGAGAGAGAGAGAGAGAGATATATGATCGGTTGCCTCCCACACACACCCTGACTAGGCATGCCCTGACCAGGAAATCAAACCAGCAACCTTTTGGTGCATAGGACAATGTTCGACCACACCGGCCCGGCTATAATGTCAACAGGTATTTTAGATATGAAGAGATATCAATAATACTGTCAGAAATAAGGTCAGATGGCTTCACTGGTGAATTTTACCAAACATTTAAAGATGTATTAACACCAACCCTTCTCAAACTCTTCCCAAAAAAAATCAAAGAGGAGGGAACACTCCCAAACTCATTGTATAAAGCTAGCATTAACTTGATACCAAAACCAGAAAAGGACACTACCAGAAAAGTAAAGTACAGACTAGTATCCCTCATGAATATACCAGTAGATGCAAACTACATATCACTTACCAACTTCTTGTTGTGACGAGAGAGGATTTAAATTTCCTGCAGAATAGTGTTCATTAAACTGAAAAATAATTTCCATTAAGTATTATTCATAAAATCAGTAAAACAGTATACATAGCATTTATATTTGAATCTAAAGCCTGGTTCTTCTAGTAAGCATAATCAGAGTAGACAAAACAGCAACATTCTATATAGTACACTACTGTACTTAAAAAGAGATTTATCTTCATAACCTATCATTTGATTATATTAAAATAAGGCTTATTGATTTGATTCTGGACACTGATAAAATATTAGTAGGCAACATATATTTTACTAAGGAAGTTCCTACTTTGGAATATTAATAAAACCTAAAATTCTAATTAACTTTTGCTTTATTCTGAACCCTTTTTTACAAATCAGGTTCTTGGTATTGTTTTTTGTTTTTAAATATATTTTATTGATTTTCTACAGAGAGGAAGGGAGAGGAATAGAGAGTTAGAAACATCAATGAGAGAGAAACATCGATCAGCTGCCTCCTGCACACCCCCTACTGGGGATGTGCCCACAACCAAGGTACATGCCCTTGACCGGAATCGAACCCAGTACCCTTCAGTCTGCAGGCTGATGCTCTATCCACTGAGCCAAACTGGTTAGGGCTCTTGGTATTGTTTTCCTGCCTATATGCTAAGTGAAATAAGCCAGTCAGAGAAAGACAAGTATCACACGATCTCTCTTATGTGGAATATAATGAACAAAATAAACTGAGGAACAAAATAGATCCAGAGACATGGAAACATGGAACAGACTGACCAATCTCAGAGAGAAGTGGGGCAGGGAGGAGGGCAGGAAGAGATTAACTAAAGAATTTATATGCATAATGCACTATTGAACACAGACAATAGTGCAGTAGGCTTGGGAAGGAGGTAAAAAGGAGATGGAGGGGTTCAAAGAGAGAAAAAAAGGGGACATCTCTAAGACTTTCAATAATAAAGATATATATTTTTAAAGTAATAGGAAGTATGATAGCTTCACGTCACTTCAGATCAAGTTTTGCTGCCAAAGCCTGTTTTCTCTGTAAAACAAGCTTTTAAAAAATGGAATCATGGCCTTGGCCGGCTCAGTGGTTAGAGTATCAGCCAGTGCACCAAAGGGTCTAGGGTTCGATTCCAGTCAAGGGCATGGACCTGGGTTGCAGGTTCCATCCCTGGGCCCAGTTGGAGCATATGCGGAAGGCAATCAGTCAATGTGTCTCACGTCGATGTTTCTCTCTCTCACTCTCCCTCCATCCCCCCTCCTTTCCACTCTCTCTGAAAATCAATGGAAAAAATACCCTCAGTGAGGATTTAAAAGAAAAAAAAGGAATCCTTACAACAGGTTTCTGTTCTTTTAAAACTTAATATTGCATTATGAGCATTTTTTATGTTATTATTCTTCCAAAACCTGATTTTAATGGCATTTTAATATTTCTCCATAGTGACATACAATGCAGTTTCTTTTTCCTTTTTCTAAATATATATTTTATTAATTTCAGAGAGGAAGGGAGAGGGAGAGAGAGATAGAAACATCAATGATGAGAGAAAATCATTGACAGGCTGTCTCCCGCACAACCCATACCGGGGATGGAGCCCACAACCTTGGCACATGGCCTGACCAGGAATTGAGCTGTGTCCTCCTGGTTCATAGGTTGATGCTCAACCACTGGGCAGTTTATAAATTTTGTTAATATTCTTCAAAGGCCCAACTTGGCTTTGTTAATTTTCTCTGCTTGTTTTCTACTTCATTGATTTATCTTTCTTATTTTTACTTTGGTTTTTTTTTCTAGCTTTTCAAGATGGAACCTTAGGTCACTAATTTTAGACCTCTCTTCTTTTCTATTAATTTAATTATCTAAATTATCAATTACTTAAAGTGATCATTTTGCTCTGGTTTTGGAAGCATTCCACAGTTTTTGATATGCTAAATGTTTACAATCATTCACTTCAAAATTTTTCTATTTTTTTTCATGATTTCTTCTTTGACCCATACCCTACATATTTAGGATTTTCCCAACACCTTCCTATTGATTTCTAATTTAATTCTATTGTGGTCTGAGAAATTTATTAAGACATTTTATGGCCCAGATTATGATCTGTCTTGGTGAATGCACCATCAGTTGCTGGGTGTGGTGTTCTATAAATGTAAGTTAGGTCAAGGGGATCAATAGTGTTGTTCAGATTTTATAACATACATTTATTGACTGTTGTTTAATTATATAAATTGCTGACAGATTTTAATTGTTTAAAAATCTCCAACTTAGTTTGTGTTTTTGCCTATTTCTCCCTTAATTCTGTCAATTTTTGTTTTGTATTTTGATGCTGTTAGTTGGCATGTACACATTTGTCATTGTTATATCTTCCTTAATAATTGACCCTCTTATCCTTATGAAATGTTCCTTTTTATCTCTGTCAATATTCTTTGCCTTGAAGATTACCTAAAATGCTATTAGTAGAGCCATTGTGACCTTACGCTTACAGTTTTCATGATATACCTTTTCCATCCATTTACTTTCAATCTGTCTTTGTCTTTATATTTAAAGTGTTATCTTATAGATAACTTATAGTTGGGTCATGCTTTTTATCCATTCTTACAATCTCTACCTTTTAATGGAGTGTTCAGTCCATTTATGGTGAATGGAATTATTTTAAAATTTCATATTTTCATCAAACATTTTACTATTTTTTTTTCCACTTTCTTCCTATGTATCTTGTTTGCTGTTCCTTCTCTGCCTTCCTTTGGGTTAAATGTCATCTTAGAGTTCCACTTCAGTTTATTACAAATCTTATTTTTTTTAACATTTTTATTACTCTTAGTCAGAAAACTTAGTAATTATTATGCCAATCTTATTCCTCAACCCTACTACTACAAAATCAAAACAAAAGATTAAAGGTAAATCAGCTTGCCAGGACTCCAATTAGAATTGGATATTTATAAATTATTTGGGGAAGAAATATATACTTACAATATTTTCTACCTATACAGGTATGTCATATATCTTTTGATATATTCAATTATATTTTTTCTTTATCCAAATGGACATATTTCCTGCTAAAGTTACATACATGTGTTTTGCATTTATGTTACTATTGTAAATGAGAATTAATTAACTATAGTCTATTTTTTAATTCCTCTAGGGATTACTGTTTTTGAAATAATCATTTAGATAAATTGAGATCAAAGGTGAAGACATAAAATACTACAAATTGTACACTAATACTATGTCACCCATCAATAAATTTATAATATCAACATTTTAATATTATGTATTAGATGTAGGAATAAAATATTCTAATCCACATAAAATTGGCTAACTGTGACTAAATTAGTTGAGCAATAACAATATAATATTTATATTATATTACACTGCTACTTATGGCATTAAATGGTTTGAACTTTTCTAAGTGTTTTATATACATAAATCCACTTAATAGTAAAAAAAACCCCCTATGGTAAAAGTTATTATTTTCATTTTACAGATGAAAAATAGAGTCTTACATATTCAAAATCCTACATCCAGTATACACCCAAGTGGTCTGGTGTCAGAGTCTAGTGTTAATCACTATGCTATACTATCTCTACTAATCAAATAAAGTACATAGTCTTAATTTTCAGTTTCAATTGCTAAATACAGAAGTAAGTACTTTATCATGATTTCTATCACTTAACAGGAGAAATCACTATTAAATGGAAATTCTTTAGGTCTTTTAAAATTATCCTATCTAGCCCTAACCGGCTTGGCTCAGTGGATAGAGCGTCAGCCTGTGAACTCAAGGGTCCCAGGTTCAATTCCGGTCAAGGGCATGTACCTTGGTTGTGGGCACATCCCCAGTGGGGAGTGTGCAGGAGGCAGCTGATCGATGTTTCTCTCTCATCGATGTTTCTAACTCTCTATCCCTCTCCCTTCCTCTCTGTAAAAAATCAATAAAATATATTTTAAAAAAAAATTATCCTATCTAATAAAAGGGTAATATGCAAATTAACCATCACTCTGTCACAAAGATGGTAGCGCCCATAGTCACAAGATGGAGGTGCCCAGTCCTTTCAGCCCTGCTGGAATCCCCCAGTCCCAGGGGTGGGGGTGGCCACTGAGAGCAGGCAGCATGAGAGGCCTGGCAGAATGTTTGCTTCATCGCCGTGGCGACGAGGCAAGCGTTTTGCACCCGGCCACAGATGGGCCTCTGGGCCACGGAGAGCCTCTGGGCAGCAGGCGTGGAGTGGTCAGGCCCCGCAGAGAGCTACTGGCGCACGGATTTGTGCACAGGGCTACTAGTTTGATTATAATGTTGTTATATACACTCATGTAGATAGAAAGACCAACTAATAACCTGGAGTTTTTACACTGAGAATATAGGAAATTTGTTTAGAAGTTAAACACATAAATTATAAAACCAAATTAATTTTTAAACTGCCTTTAACTGCAATTCAAAGCATTCCTGCCCTGAGATTCTTTTTTTATAAATATACTAGGGGCCCGGTGCACGAAATTCGTGCACTGGGTGTGTGTGTGGGGGGAGTGTCCCTCAGCCCAGCCTGCCCCCTCTCACATACTGGGAGCCCTCAGGCGTTGACCCCCATCACCCTCCAATCACAGGATCGGCCCCTTGCCCAGGCCTGACGCCTCTGTCAGAGGCGTCAGGCCTGGGCAGGCGACCCTCATTTCCCCCCATCACTGGTTCTGCCCCCAGCCCAGGCCTGAGGCCTCTGGCCCAGGAATCATGCCTGGGCAAGGGACCCCCATCTCCCTCTGATTGCTTGCTCCACCCCCCGCCCAAGCCTGACGCCTCTGACCCAGGCTTCAGGCCTGGGCAAGGGGACCATCATATCCCCCCAACCCCCAGCTCCGCCCCCCACCCAGGCCTGATGCCTCGGCCAGAGGAGTTGACCCTCATCACCCTCCGATCACCAATCACCGGATCGGCCCCTTGACCAGGCCTGAGGCCTCCGGCAGAGGTGTCAGGCCTGGGCAGGGGACCCCCAGCTCCCCGCGGTTGCAGGCTCCGCCCCTGCCCAGGCCTAACACCTCTGGCTGAGGCGTCCGGCTCGGACAGCAGGGACCCGCAGCTGCAGCGGCCCCGCGATCGTGGGCTCCGCTTTAGGCCCAGGCAAGGGACCCCTAGCTCCCGGGACTGCCAGCTTCGACCATGTCCAGCTCCCATCGCTGGCTCCACCCCTACTTCCTGCTATCACTGGCCAGGGCGGCAAAGGCGCCTGATTATCCGATCATGGCTGGGGGGCAGGGCAAAGGCGGCCCCAGGGCCGCCTTTGCCCTGCCCCCCAGCTCTTAGCTCCCCCCTGGGTTTCCCATCACTGTCAGTGGCAGAGGGCTTCTTCCTGCTTTCCCTTTCGCCTCCCTGCATTGTGCCTACATATGCAAATTAACCGCCATCTTGTTGGCAGTTAACTGCCAATCTTAGTTGGCAGTTAACTGCCAATCATAGTTGGCAGTTAATTTGCATATAGCCCTGATTAGCCAATGAAAAGGGTATCGTCGTACGCCAATTACCATTTTTCTCTTTTATTAGTGTAGATGTCAATTTGGGGCACCTGAGGTTGAAAATAAAAAATAATGGGTGAACTTTGCTATTTATCAATATTCAGAATCTTTTTAAAAATTGCCTTTGTCCCAAGATAGTTTGGTACTAAAGAAATAAAATTCCTTAAGGTTCTAGTGTACATTTTTTTTTCTTCAGAAATAAAACTTTAGCTTCTCATGTTACCTTATCTGATGAGGTTTCTGAATCAAATATAGAAGAATCAAATAAATTCAATCCAGGTGATCTAGAAGTATAACTCATAAGAAAAGAAAACCCAGGGGATTCTTTTTGTGTTTGATCTTCAGGCATTGTATTTCTGTTTCTGTTATAAAGAAATAAGAAATCACCAAAATGTTAAAAACATATTATTTAATATTGCAGAGTGGTAAGTACCATAACAAATGTCATAGAGCAGTGATTTTCAACCTTTTTCATCTCATGGCACATATAAGCTAATTACTAAAATTCTGCGGCACACCAAAAAATATATTTTTTGCTGCTATTACAAATAAAAGTAGGTATAATTTTGATTCATTCACATCTGACAGCTATTGTTGTGTTGTCATTTTTTTTTATTTGACCATCTAAGGCAGCGGTTCTCAACCTGTGGGTTGCAACCCCTTTGGGCAACTTTGGGTTGCCTAAGACCATCGGGAAACACATATATAATTACATATTGTTTTTGTGATTAATCACTATGCTTTAATTATGTTCAATTTGTAACAATGAAATTGGGGGTCACCACAACATGAGGAACTGTATTAAAGGGTCACGGCATTAGGAAGGTTGAGAACCACTGATCTAAGGGAAAAGAGGTCAGTGCCCAACTAAACAGTCAGGTATTGCATGTTTTAAAAATTATTGCCACATACCAGTTGAAAAATCACTGGCATAGAGGTAAGAATTGACACGGTAGGGAAAGGGAGAAAGTAGCTACTGAAGTGACAACCTAAGGAGAAAAAGATGGTTTAAGGTGAAAAATAATGTTAAATAGAGTAAAACAATCAATTATGGAATGATAATAATTCCCACTGAGAATATACTGTCAGGCTCTATTCTAGGTATTTCCAACACCACTAAAGTGCTTTATTCCCCCAAATAACCCTATGAAATAGGTACTATTATTATCACTTCCATTTTATAGCAGGATTTTGATGCATAGAAAGGTTAAATAATTTGCTCCAAATAATGTAGTGCCAGAGCTGGGATTTGATGCAGCAATCCAGATTCAAAGTCAAGACTCTTAACCTTGATTCTGTAGGTCCTGAAAGCCAGTCACAAAATTATAATCTTTATGAGAAGTCAGATTGTTGCATAAGGGATTTGGAAACAATAGACAAGATAGCATATAAAACAGTTTTTATATACAAAAAGATTTGTATATAAATACAAAAAGATTTGGAGAAAATAATTAGGTAAGACAGTATATAAAACAGTGGTTAAAAGCAGGGATTCTGAAAGCAAAACTGCCTGGGTTTGAATCTCAACTCTAACACTAATGAGTTGTACCACCTGTAATTCTGTTTCCTCATTAATAATAATGTACTTACATTTCATAAAGCTGTGAATATTAAATGAGTAATATTTATAAATTCTTAGACATTGCTATTAAGTGTTTGTTAAATACAAAGAAATCTGAAGATAACTTCTATAACTACCTCTATGACTATTAATGAATCACTTAACTTTATAGATCGGTTTTCTCATCCATAAAAAGAGGTTTTAGCATATGATTGCCACATCCTTTTACAGTTCTTGGATTTGATGATGAGTCCGCTTTGAACATGCTGTGTTTGAGTCAACAGTATTACATTAATATATATAATACTCTTACTAGCAATTTAAAATATAGCTGTAGAACCCTGGCCAGTGTTGCTCAGTTGGTTGGAGCATCGTTCCATAGACTGAAAGGTTGTGGGTTTGATTCCTGGTCAGGGCAGGAGGCAGCCAATTGATGTCTCTCTTTCAACTCACTCTCTCTCTCTCTCTCTCTCTCTCTCTCTCTCTCTCTCTCTCTCTCTCCTTCCCCTCTTTCTAAAAAAAAAAAATCAGTAAACATATCCTCAGGTGAGAATTAACAAAAAATTTAAAGATAGCAGAACACAGGTGAGAGATTCCTGATGAAGTGAAATCTGTTTGACATAGGGTTTAGAGGAATCTCAGGGATCAGCATTAAGGAAGGGAGTGAACTATAAAAGGTAAAAATGCAGCACTATTTTCTTAGCTGCAAATTAAAAATCTATGGTTTTCAAAGTTAAATTATCATTTTAGAGATATTTATGCCTATTGATGTTAGTTACAGAAAAGCAATTCTTGCTTTAGACATTGCAACATAAGGAAAAATGACTGCTGTAACATTATTCAATGATGTCTACAATCTACCACATGGGGTAATAGCATTTTAAACTTTCCATAGATTTTTTTTTTATCCTTTGGAAAATGTTAAATATGTAGACTATTGCACTAGATAAGTACTCAGGATCTATGCCATCTCCAGCTAAATGTTGCAGAAAAAATGGGGTAGAAGATACATGAAACAAGAATGGCAGGATGTTAATAACTGATAATTGTTTAAATAGGGTTATAGGTACATAGGGTCATTATATTAGTGTGTATCTCCTTTGTACAGATGACATATTCCATAATAAAAACTTATTAAAGGTATAGGCATTTTACTATCCCTATCAATTATTTATGTAACTCAAAACATAAGTTCTTTAATTATAATTATTAATTAAAATCTTACATTTCAAGTGGGGGCGTTTTAGAGAACAGTAATTTCTCCAAAGATTCAGGTGTTTTCACAGCTTCAGGGGTTCTTAAAAATAAAGGAATTTCAGAAGTCTGTGCAAAATTCTCAGCCCTTTCTTCTACTTCATTATTATTATCTATTGGCTTCCCCAAATGTTCTTCATGTATAACCTGCAAATTTAAAGTAACAGAAAACTATAAAAATGAATGTTATTGCATTAATAAACTCACATATATAAAAATGTGTGAAGTGGAAAATACCATATTAATGTATGGTATTATCATTACACTAGAGGCCCGGTACACTAAATTCATGCACTTGGGGGAGGTGGTGGGAGTCCCTCAGCCCGGCCTGAACCCTCTCACAGTCTGGGAGCCCTGAGGGGATGTCCGACTGATGTCTTAGGCCTGCTCCCCCCAGAGAGTGGGCCTAAGCTAGCAGCCGGACATCCTTAGTGCTGCTGTGGAGGTGAGAGAGGCTCCCACCACCGCTGCTGCGCTCACCAGTCGTGAGCCCGGCTCAGGGTTTCTGGCTGAGTGGCGCTCCCCCTGTGGGAGTGTACTGACCACCAGGGGGCAGCTCCTGTGTTGAGCACCTGCTCCCTGGTGGTCAGTGCATGTCATAGCAACTGGTCTTTCTGCCATTCAGTTGATTTGCATATTAGCCTTTTATTATATAGGATAGGCAAAATAAGTAAAATAAGAATAGTTAATGAAAGTAATTGTCCAAACACACAAAATATATCTGTCCAAAAATGGGGGAGGGGGGGAATGATGAGCAATTTTTCTTTTAAAATTTCCACATCATGCTCTGGGTTGAGTTGAATATGGTATCTCCTTGAAAGGGAGAAGTAATTTACTTCTAAGCAATCTTGCTCTCATTGCATATGTTCTTTGCATTTTTTTTTTTTTGCTTTTATAAATTCATTATACTATTTTCTCAGCAAAAATTGAGAACTTGAATAACTAATTTTCCTTTACATTATTTTATATGCTAGCAATGTGGTTTCTAAAATATGTTTGTTATACCTAATTCCATTACAGAAACAGTTTGGGTCACTCCACAAAAAACTCTAAATGTGCTTTTTACCTGTATTTCTTTACAGCAAAAAATCTATGTTGCTTCTCTTGTTTTTCTTAAGTTCTTTATTTTATTTTTAAATTATGTATTGGTTAGGGTGTACAGCTTATGGTTAGAAAATAATATACTTTACATAGTGTTCCCCACAATATTTTGAGTACCCCAACTGGCACCATACATAATTACTATAATACTATTGACTATATTTCCTATACATTTCTTACTTCCCCCTGAATATTTTATAATTACCAATTTGTTTCTCTAGTATGTCTACATATATCAACATTAATGATTTCTATTATTAAAAAATATTCTGAATATATTTTTATGGTAACCACTGGTCTTAAATTGCTTTGGTAAATTATTCCATCTTACCAAACAAAATTGTTTTCTTCCATTATAATTTAGTTGTGGTGTCAATATATATAGTCAATTATTAATGACAACTCTTTTTGTGTATTTTCATACAAACTTTTTGTAGCTTCATTTTTTAATCTAAAACTCTAAGAAATAGATTCTATAACATCATAGCCACTTGATTACTAAGCTAATAACATCTATACCTCACATAAATAATCTTTACTATAATAAATCTGAAATAAAATTATGAACTAATATTTAAATTGGAATGTTTTGCTGAGAAATTAGAAACCAAACATTTGACTTACTTGTGAAGTACATTTTGATTCTTTCAATTGTCTTACTGTCCCTGTATCTCCACACTCAGCATCTGTTATATGAGAATAAACTATTTTTTCTTTTTGCAATTTAATTATAAATAAAACATGTTACACCATATGAAATTGCCAATATTTAACTGTTTTTGACCTACAAAACTACAACTTCATACAATTCAAAACAATACACAGACAGTAGAATAAAAACTATATGATCCCAGTCAGCGTGGCTCAGTGGTTGAGCGTTGACCTATGAACCAGGAGGTCACGGTTCAATTACTGATCAGGGCACATACCCAGATAGTGGGCTCGATCCCCATTGGGGATGGTGCAGGAGGCAGCCAATCAATGATTCTCTCTCATCATTGATGTTTCTATCTCTATTTCCCCCCTCTCCCTTCCTCTCTGAAATAAAAAAATATATATTTTAAAAAAACTATATGAACAGTTTAATGAACAAAATTACAAAGAGAACACCTATATAACTACCACCCATGTAAGAAACAGAATATTATGAGTACTCTAAAAGGCCTTATATTCCTCATATCCTCCTCCTCAGATGTAAGCACTATTCTGACTTCTGTAATAATCATTTCCTTGATTTGCTTTATATATCAACTAAGCAATATAGTTTACTTTTCCTGTTTTCAAATGATAACATGATGAAATAATAATATACATGCTCTTTATCTTGCTTTTTTTTGTTTAGCATATGCTTGTGAGATTCATCTGTATTGTTATACATAGACAAAGTTGCTTATTTTAATGATATAAAGTATCCCATTGTCAAAACACACAATATATCTATCTATTCTACTGAAAATGGGCATTTGAAGTGTTTCTGCTTTGAGGCTATTACAAACAATAATATCACATTCTTTTACATATATACTTGCATTTACACGCTTGTATTTCTGTAGGTATAGAGTGGAATTACAAGGTATAGAGTATGTGTATCTTCCATTTTACAAGATGTTAAACTATTTTCAAAGTTTAGCTTCCAAGCTATTTATCCATTTTTGTTGTGGCAACTGACCATCCTGAGCTACTCTAGGAAATCATTCAATTTCACCAGACAAAATTATTAGCTCCAATTATAACTTAGGTGTGGTTTCAATACATGGTCATTTATAAATGGCAGTTCCTACAATAATTATGAGAATTCCTATTGCCCTATATTCTCATCAATACTTACCTAGTATTGTCAGACTCCTTAATTTTACTAGTCTGGTGGATGTGTAGTAGTATTTCATTGTGTTTTTATTGTTAAGTTTCCTGATTTGCTGAGCAACTTTTCAGATGGTTAGCTGCCACAAAAGTTTTGCTATGTGAAGTACCTATTTGTGTACTTTGCACATATTTCCAATAGGATTGCCTTTTTCTTCTTGATTTGTAGAAGTTCTTTATACATATTTGGAAACTAGTCTTCTGACAGTTCTAAATCATCTTGCCTTCCAATCTTTTTATAGTGTCTTTTGATGACCTAGTGACCTAGCTTCTATTTTTTTAAGTGTCTTTTGATGAACAGAAATTCTGAATCTTAATATAGCCAAATTTATCAATCTTTCTTTTATGATTGGGCTTTTTAATTCTTATTTACTAGAACTTTCTTACCTTGAATAAATATTTTTCTACTTTATCACCCGAAAGCTTTATATTTTGCCTCTTGTATTTAAGCCACAAATATTATTTTTACCATATATTAACTTCTTCAAAAATACACTTGGAAATTATTGAACAGAGTCTTTTTTCTTCTAAGATAACTATATACTTTCTTGAGTATGAAACCTCGCCATATCTGTTCATTGCAACTAGAACTATACCACATATATGCATTTCCCCACATAAGTGTACTAGTGATGTGTTGTTTCTAGAGATTAGCCATTCTTTCCTTGTCTAACACTCAGTCAGCTTGGCATGTATGGAGGATTATAAACAGGTGGAACAGATCACTGTGCAGATAAGATATATTTCTTTTTTCCAGAAGAAAGCAGGAAGAATATCCATTTACATGGGTATTTAAATAAGCATATTGTATTGGTTGAATCCTATACTGTGTGAGAAGTAGTATATTACATGACCTTTTTGAATATGCATATATTTACAGAATTTTGATACTACCAGAATGAGCCATTTTTAAAACCTCAAAATAAAAGTCAGCAATCCATATGCTAGAGACAAGAAGAGGTGAAGACTTTTATATAGTTTATAAGTAGAATAATTATTATTCATTACTAGGTTACCACAATATGCATACACGTGAACATGATATATTAAAAATATATCTACATGGATGTATACAGATACAGAGAGAGACAAAGAATGAGTATTTTTAAGGATGTGTCGAAGTTTCAACAGCTACTTGTTTCTAGGATAATAAACTCATAGATATATATCCTATGACCTTTCTATAATTTTATTCAAAGTTAATAATCCAAAATAGTAAAAGATTTATGTAAAAGAACATAGTAGCATTATTTTAATAGCAAAATAACTGGAAACAAAATATTCAAAGTGAGAGGAGGCTACTAGTAAATAAATTGTAGCAAATCTATACAATCATTACAAATAAATTCAACTGAATGGCACAGAAAAACACCCTCAACAATGGTATACCAAGTGGGAAGAAAAACAATACAAAATTATATACATAGTATGTTTCAAATTTGTGGGGAAAATATCAAAGAACACAACATACATATGCATAGGAAAAAAATCAAGAATATATACCCGTGTGTAAAGAGCCTGTTATGTCTGGGTGGTGGTATTTTTGTATCTTTCATGTTTTTCTCTGTTTCCCAAATTTACTACAATGAAAAGTATTTGTTTTATATTTAGGGGAAATGTACTTAAAAAACCAGGCATGCATGGTCAATTAACCAGAGATGCAAACAATCTAAATTACTTATTTGAATAGCATAAAAACCTGATATAATTTGTTAGTCCCAATTCTTAGGAAAAATATAAACAGAAAATAAGTACCTGTATCTCCTTTTTCAAACCATTGATTGAAGTTTGACTGTTTCTGTGGGGTTAGCAATCTAAAATATAGTAAATATAGTTTTTATATTATTTCCTAAGTTGATAAATTATTTTAGAAATTAAAGCATTTTCTTATTTTTAAAAGTTACCTGAACTGCATAAAATTCTGTGAACTTTTAATAGCTGTAACATGTGAACATTTTGAGTGGTTATTCATAGCAGAGTCATTAAGTATCTGAAAAAAAGAAATTAAGCATTAGAATTTGATACACAAAACAATAAAAAATGTTTGGCTTGTCATGGCTGCTCAGAGCTTTCCAAGAACATTGTCACCCTGGTCATCACCATTATTATTTACTAGAGGCCGGGTGCACAAAATTCATGCATGGGTAGGGTCCCCTAGGCCTGGCCAGAGATCAGGGCGATCGGGGCCTTCCAGCTGCCGGCTGGGGCCTTCTCGCCAGCCTGGCTGGCGATCAGGGCCGATGGGGGCCATCTCGCCCAGTCCTGATCGAGGCCGGCAGGGCGGAAGGAGGGACTTGGGGAGGTTGGCTGGCTGTGGGAGTGCATTGACCACCAGGGGGCAGCTCCTGCATTGAATGTCTTCCCCCTGGTGGTCAGTGCATGTCATAATGACCGGTCGTTCCACTGTTTGGTCAATTTGCATATTAGCCTTTTATTATATAGGATGACAGTTAATATTTCATTTTTAACTTTAGATATTAATATCTAAACCACTGCTTTACTACTGTTTGTATTGTCTGTTTCAAGTCTTTAATTTTTCCTGCGTCACTAATTTTAAACAGTCCCTGATTTTTCTTATTTAACCCAAAATGAAGATATTTTTATTTTAATAGAAAAGTTTATCACATTTCTTTCTGTTTAACAGCCACTGGTCTTAATTTTATCAACTTGTTGTACTTTCAGATTATAGAAAACCTGGACCTTTAAGGAACACCTGTCTCTTAAAGAACAAGTGTTCTTTCAATGCCTGTTTTAAACAATATACATTTTTGCATATGTCTCCTAGTACAAGTATTTGTACAAGTATTTTAAGTATTTGTTTACAGTAGATGCCAAGAAGTAACACTGCTGAGTATGTGCTCTTTTATTTTTAATCAGTTCACTGAACCAGTCCTCCAATATAATTGTATCAAATTATATTCCCACTAACATTGACCTCACTAAATGTTAGCAATTGTTTTATGTCTGAAAACTGATAGGTGAAACCAGGCATCTCATTGGTTTAATTTGCATTTTCCTGTACTTCTGAGGTCAGCATCTTGTTATGTTTAGTGACCTTTGTCTTTCCTTTCCTGTAAACTACCTTACCTTTGACCATTTCGTATTCTTTTTTATTAATTTGTAAGAGTTATTATGTATTTATTTGCATATTATACATTCTGGATATCAATCTCCTGCCCATTCCATCACTGTCTTTTTGTTGTTGTTAATCCTCACTTAAGGACATTTTTTCCATTGATTTTTAGAGAGTGGAAGGGACGGGGAGAGACAGAGAGAGACATCGATGTGAGAGAGACATCACTCTTACACACGCCCCGACCAAGGTCGGGTATTGAGCCTGCAACCAAGGCATGTGCCCTTGATGGAATTGAACCCGTGACCCTTCAGTCCCAAGGCCAATGTTCTAACCACTGAGAAAAACCGGCTAGGCCCATCACTGTTTTTTATTTTGCTAATATTATTTGTCATACAGAAGTTTATTTTGATGTAGTCCACTAATAAATTTGTCTTTTTTTGTTCCACACTTATAATTACTACATTTTGATAATATTTTAAAGTGTTTTTGGATGTTCTGGAATTAGTAGTGGTGATAGTTACACCACCTGTGAATATACTAAAAACCACTGAATCACACTCTTTAAAATGGTGAGATATGTGAATTATCTCAATACCAAAAGTAAAAAAGAAACATTTTGATATCTGGTAGTATGAGTGTCCCTACATTCTTTTTTAAAAAAACTATTTTAAATATATATGTTTTTGGGTTGTTTTTTTTCACCTCTGTAGTCATTTATTAACCTGTTAATGTAGGGAATCACATCGATAGGTTTTTCTACATAACATTCCTTGGGAAAAGTGAAGATAGCTTCTTTTTAGAATTGGTTTAGATATCCTTTTTGTTGTATTAATTGGTCAATTTTGGTGAATACTGCAAATTAAAATTTAACTGAATTCTATGTATGTTAGAAACAAAGTTTGATAATTGTGTTATTCAGGTCCTCTACATCCTTATTTTTTATCTTACTTGATTTTTTTCCTGTGGCAAAAACTGTCAGTTTTCTATCCTATTCAAAATCTACTTTCCTTTTGTGTTCTGATTTCAAAAACCAAAACCAAAACCAAACCACATATATTTCTCAACCTTTCCCCAGATAGAGGTAGCCATATGACTAAGTTCTGGCCATTGAAACATTACTATAAGTTGTTTAAAAAGCTTCCAGGAAAGATCTTTAAAAAATGGGGTTGAGCTCTGGCCAGGTAGCTCAGTTGTTTGGAGAATCATCCTGATACTCCAAGGTTGTGGATTCGATCCCTGGTCAGGGTACATACAGGAATCACCAGTGAATGCATAAATAAGTGGAACAACAAATCGATGTTTCTCTTTCTCCTCTCTCCCTTCCTCCTTCTCTCTCTCTCTCTCTCTCTCTCTCTCTCTCTCTCTCTCTCTCTCTCTCTCAAATCACACTCTAAGATCAATTAAACACACACAATTTTTTTTTAATGGGGCTGAATCAGCTAGCCTTGATCTCCTTCTTTCCGGCCTAGAAGGCAGATATAATGGCAAAGTTGCAATGGTTAGCTTCTAATCATGATGTGACCTTGAGGCAAAAGCTTAGCATTTAAGGATAGCAGGAAAAGAAAGCAGAGATGTAGCCTGAAAAATAATGAAATTGTGGAGATGGTGCTATTAGCCCTAATAAAGTGAACCTGAGTCACTTTAGAATTTCAAGAGAAAAATAAATGTTTATCTTCTTTAATGTTATTATTTCATGGTTTGATTTTATATATTGTTTCACATGTAGCCAAATTCAGAGTCAGCACTATTTTTGATAGAGTGATCATGTTTTAACTGTGGATTCAATTGCTTCCTTGAAATTCTATCGATTTTTCCTTTATATGTTTTGAAATTATCATTTTGTGCATCATGGTTATGACTTCTTGGTGAATTATTCTTTTTAAAAACATGAAATATATTTATCCTTACTAATGTTTTTAAATCTTGAACTCTATTTTATATAGCATTGTTACATTTGGTTTGGCTTTGTTTGCATTTGCCTGATGTATATTTTTCATCCTTTTATTTTCAGCCTTTATTTGTCAAGTTGTTTCAGCTGTTCTGTTTTAGTAGTATTTAGTTGTATTTTGTTTATATATTCCTTAGAAGCACCAATGTCAGATTTTTATTATTACTGATTTGTTCAAAACTATTTTTGGCACCTTATTTGCTTTCTATTTAAAATGCTTTCTAGTGCCTGCCTGGCATAGCTCAGTGGTTGAGCTTCGACCCACAAACCAGGAGGTCATGGTTCGAATCCCAGTCAGGGCATATGCCGAGGTTGCAGGCTCGATCCCCAGTGTGGGGCATGCAGGAAGCAGCCAATCAATGATTCTCTCTCATCATTGATGTTTCTATCTCTCTCTCCCTCTCCCTTCCTCTCTGAAATCAGTTTTAAAAATATGTTTTAAAAATAAAATGCTTTCTAGCTGTTTTGTCCCCCCCCCACTCCTGACTTCTGTTGGACTAATTTTCTCCATTTCATCTTTTTTTCTACTGTTTTAAAACTTATACATTCCATTTATCTACTTTTGGCTAACCTTAAGTGTTAACATACGCATAAATTTATATTTTTCCAGCAAACACAGAATTAATCAGTATTTATATATTCTCCTTACCTCCATCCCTGAATAAAAAAAGAACTTGAGTAAACTCGTTCCCCTCATTTATTTTTCACCTTCATCCCATATTGGATATAATCTAGAATTTTAGTACCATATTTTAAAATTCTTTAAATTAATACATATTTAGAATTAATGTTTCACTAATTACTTTGGTCACCACTATCCTGATATCTGTGTTATTAATTATGAGTTAATGGAAAGCAATTATATTTTTCATTGAGAATTTCCTTCTGGACTATTTTCAGGAAGAATGAAGGAAAAGAGATTACCACACCAGAAGCTAGCTTTCTGGGTGGTGTGCTCCTTGTTCTTCATGCAAATCAAGAATCACCCAGAGTACCACCTCTCTCTAACCCAAGCTCCTATATTCACTGCTTCTACCTGGAGACAGTAAACCCATTGCTGACACCTGGCCAAAGGCAGAAGGATTATGAGATGAACAGATGTTAATGAAACTAATACCTACTGAAGTAACCCAATCAATTGCTCTCAGCTCTATAACTTCGATAAGAGTATTCTATGCAAATCCTGGGCTACAAGTTCCCTCTTCAATCCAATCCTGTTTTCATCCTTCAGAAATATCTCAGTTTTTGGTCTACTGGGTAAAGGGCTTCGTATTTTTAAATATTTTTTCTATTATTTTTAGGAGCACATGAGAAGGCTACAGTATATGCTCAGGCTGCCTTGTTGAAACTCCTTTTTTTTAGACCCTGAGGTTGTACTAATGGCTGATATAATCCTATATAATAAAAGCCTAATATGCTAAGTGTCCAGTCATCCGGTCAACCAATCAAAGTGTAATATGCTAATGATATGCTAAGGCTGCTCAACCGCTCGCTATGATATGCACTGACCACCAGGGGGCAGACAGTTGACTGGTTGACCAGTCGCTATGACGTGCACCGACCACCAGGGAACAGACGCTCCGATTGGTAGGTTAGCTTGCTGCTGGGGTCTGGCCAATTGGGACTGAGCGAGACAGGCCAGACATGCCCTGGAACCCTCCCACGGTCCTTCCCCAGCTGGCCAATCTCCCCCGTCCTTCCCCGGCCCCGATCATGCACTGGTGGGGTCCCTCAGCCTGGCCTGTGCCCTTTCACAATCCAGGCTGAGGGCCGCACCTCCCCGCTCCCCCCGGAGTGCACAAATTTCATGCCCCAGGCCTCTAGTATATTTATAACACACATACATACACACACACACACACACACACACACACACACAGCATGTCCTAAATAATGCAAGCAAATATTTAATTTATACTATTAAAAAAGAAATACCTACCTGCATATTGTTTTCTTTTTGTTTGGAGTCAACACTGGCAAGCTTTGACTGCTTCATAGAACTGTCTTCTTTTTTATCTAGGTTATTAAATTGAATAACTTCAAATAATTTCCAGAGATTAAACTCAAATATCATACCCAATATTTAACCTAACCTTGTAATTTAAAAAAAGTCACATGAATACTTAATTTAAATTAAAATATAGAATTATGAAATTATTATACAAATCTTAATACCTCACTGTATAATAGCTATTACAATAACTATGACTGTAAAATGAAATCCAACTGGCAAAACTACATCTTTATAATGGGGAACCAAAGACAGAGTGGTAATATTAATGACCAGGGGACAAAAATAGCCAATATACTTATCTAACACAATTGTAGTTAATCTAATATACAGATCTATTGAATGAATCACGATTCAAATATCTCAGTGACTAAGTCACAAATATCATTAACACAAGTCAGCTACCCACTTATTAATAAGACTTCTCAAATAAAGAATATATAATTATCCATCCTCCTCTGATAGCTGTGCAACCAGATCAGAACACTTTTTAAAAAAAAATGTAGTATGAATGATTCCTCTTTCAAAGATAAAAAAGCTAAGTACAAAAGGCATGTCTTGTTTGCTCTCAGAAAAAATCAAAGTGGTACTTTCCTGAGTTGATAGGTTTCTAGCAGTTTGTTTTTGGTTATATCAAATGATAACTAGAATTGCTTCTTCCTATTTCTTCTTCTAGGTGTTTGAAAAGGAAACTAAGTTTTTGGAAATAAACAGATACTGTACCTATAACTCTTGGTTCTGAAGATAGAATATCTATTGGTCTGACTAATTTCTGAGATTCATTTGGAAGAAATAATTGACTTTTCTGAGAGGTTTTATTCAATATAAGTACATGTTGTTCATCTTTTTCAAAAATTCTAAAGAGAAGAGTAAATCACATTAAATATTAGTGAAGTAAAAAATTAATATATATTGACAGAAGACTTGACTTTGGGTGGTAAAGACATAATATACAGATGATGTATTATAGAATTATACACCTGAAACCTATATAATTTATTAACCAATGTCACCCCAATAAATTCAATAAAAATTAGCATATATTAAAGCCAGAAGAGATATTTAGATATGAGATAGTTAAAACTCCTTATTTCACAAATAAAACTGAGTTCCAGAGAATTTAACAGATCTACCCAATATTAAGTTACTTACTAGTGTCACAGCTAAAAGACACCTTTCCTGATTAAGTCCAGTGCTCTTCTCAGTATACCACATTCTCATTTTTAAAACAGTAATTTTATGACTCTAAACATGTCAAAAATATTTTAAACTAAAATATCCTATATAATAAAAGCTTAATATGCTAAGTGTCCAGTCGTCCGTTCAACCAATCAAAGCGTAATATGCTAATGATGTGCTAAGGCCACTCAACTGCTCGCTATGACGTGCACTGACCACCAGGGGCAAACAGTCAACCAGTGACCAGTCGCTATGATGTGCACTGACCACCAGGGGGCAGACACTCCGGCCGGTAGGTTAGCTTGCTGTTGGGGTCTGGCTAATCAGGACTGAGCGAGATGGGCCAGACACACCCTGAGCCCTCCTGCAGTTCCTCCCAGCTGGCCAACCTCCCGCATCCCTTCCTGGCCTGATCATGCACTGGTGGGGTCCCTCCGCCTGGCCTGCGCCCTCTCCCAATATGGGACCCCTCAGGGGATGTCGGAGAGCTGGTTTTGGCCTGATCCCTCAGGCTAGGCCGAGAGACCACACTGGTGCATGAATTCATGCACCAGGCCTCTAGTAATATTTATAAGTAGCATGCTTTAGATTTTGAAATACTTCAAACTTTAAAAATATTTATTTAGAAATAATCAACTAGCATGAATACAGAAACCATTAAAGCAACATTATGATCATAAGTCTTTTAAGTTTTTTACTGGAAGAGCAATTTCACTGAATTTTTTCTAAGTCAAAAAAATTTTTTTAAAATACTGATGATTAAATAATTTAAATATATTACTTGATAATAACTATCAAAATCTATATTAAATAAAAGGACTAGTTACATAAGTTCCGTTCAATATAAAGAATTTTCATATTAAAAATTTGTCAATAGCCTGGCCAATGTGAGTGTCAACCTATGAACTAGGAGGTCACGGTTCGATTCCTGGTCAGGGCACATGCCTAAGTTTCAGGCTTGATCCCCAGTGTGGGGCATGTAGGAGGCAGCTGATCAATGATTCTCTCTCATCATTGATGTTTCTATCTCTCTCTCCCTCTCCCTTCTTCTATGAAATCAATAAAAATATATTTTTTAAAAATTTGTCAATAAAGTGAGATTCTGTACATTTACTATTTTTTTCTAATCAATTTGATTTACAAAATTAAAGACACATTACTGTGAATGTGAGACATGGGAGAGGGGGAATCAAGAAAATAACAGACCCAAGAAAGTGGAATCAGGAAAATTAATTTGGGAGAGGAATGTGTTGAAAAATCAGGATAAAAGCAATGGAGCCATAGGAGAGAAACTTAAGAAGAATGAAAAAGGGTATAGGCAGATGAGAAAAACAGAAAGTTTATCACACATAGCAATAGTAATACATCTGTTTTTTCATCACACAATAACAGACAAAATCAATCTTTTTTAAAATGCCTCCAGCACTGATGTCTATTTTATCACCATTAGGATGAATGACAAGGAAACACATGATGCCACAATTCAGTAGCATTTTGACTCATCTTCACTCTCTCTGGCAAAGGAAGAACTGGTCAAGCTGGTGACAGGATGATAAAAAGGTAAGTATGTTGCTGCTCCTACTATTTTCCCATTGCTGACTCATCATGGAAAACTGGATGAAATATACAACTGACAGGTTATAAAACAGTGAATATGCTGCTGCTATCCCATTTCTCTTTACAAATTATCCTTGGCTGTACTAAATAACAAGCAAATTTGAAAATCAGCCCATCGTATTCAAAGGTATAAATTAATATTTTTCATAAGAAATTAATAGAAAATAGCACGCACAAAATATGAATATAGATTCTGTATAAATATCAGTGGCTTGGGATAAAATATAGAATAAAATTGTTAGGTGGAGAATATTTGTTCACATAAAATCCCATTTTAAAGTTTACCTATACCTTTCTTTCAATTCCTTTCTTTTTTCTATATTTTTAGTATTCTCTTCCAGATTCTTAGTTTCATAAAATCTTGTAATCTGCTAAAAATAAAAATGATAAAGCAAAATAAAATAATTACCTGCAAAGTATTAAGGAACATGCTTTACCTTAACTAATAAATATGATTTTTCTATATTACCACAAGATTTATATTGTAGCAAGTATAAGCTATTGTTTAGTGAAAGTTGTTAAATTAATAATAAATCCTACTTCTTTAATTTTTCCTTACAATTAGGTTTCCATTTGCTAGGTTTCCATTAGCAAACCTAGATTTCGATGAACTTCCACCTTTTAACTTTTTTTATTTTTTATTTATTTATTGACATTTACACTTTTTTAAAAAGGACAGTTAGAAGCAACATAGAGATTCCCTACTTAGAGACATAATTACCACAAACTTTAAAGGAAGTCAAAGGATATTACTTATCTTGAACCTCATACCTATGAATGATCAATATACCATATAACACAATTTTCAGAAAATTTAGAAAATTAGCTATTACATTTTTTTCAAAATTTTGAAAAATTTAGACTTTGATTTGTTCACATACCTGTCAATGAAAGCCACATTTCAATAGATGGCACTAAAAATATATTCAAAAGCCTGGCTGGAGTGGCTCAGTTGGTAGGAGCGTTGTCCCATGCATTGAAAGGTGGCAGGTTTGATTCCCATCAGGGCCCATACCCAGGTTTCGAGTTAGGTCCCCCAGTCAGGGTGTGAACATGAGGCAACCAATCAACGTTTCTCTCTTTCTCCCTTCCTATTTCTAAAATCAATTTTAAAAATGTACTCAGGAAAATATCATGTACCATCAATCTTAAAGGCTAAACTAGTTCTAGCCTAGCTCTATAAAGATTATAGTCATACATTTTCAAAATTAAGTCCTTTAAACCATTTACTGTCTTGTTCTCTTTTAATGCCTTTAAATTTTTGTTATTAAGCTAGATGATAATTTTTCATCATTTTCTTCCTCAGTCCCCAAAGAAAGTTAAACTAGTCCCCAAAATCCAGAGTTGGATATACTCAATACCTACATTTTGGCTCCAAAGGCAATCTGAGGCAAACAAATTATCATATGCCCTTGTCCATACTGAGGCTCTTTAAAAATAACTCTTCTAAGACCTTAAAGTAATATACCATTACACTTATACATTTATACACATAACATATACCTGGTTTAAATATTTAATTTCTATTTCCACTTCATCTACTTCTTTCTTCAATTCACATGAAATTTTGGAAAAATTTTTGGCATGTCTAAGAATATCTTGTGTTTTACATCTCAAATTAACACTTATATGTTAAGGAACTATGTTATGCAAACAGATTTTACATTTATAATACATATATTATATCAGAAATAATATCATGTAACATTTATATATACTTATGTTCCACATAAACAATAATTAATATTACTAACAGTATATGAAAACAGAATATAAACATCTGTCAAACTGACAAAGAAAATTTATTGTTTATCTATGTTATATATTGAGCTTACAGTAAAAATAACATTTCAGCCCTAACCGGTTTGGCTCAGTGGATAGAGCATTGGCCTGCAGACTGAAGGGTTCAGGTTCAATTCCAGTCAAGGGCACCTAACTTGATTGCAGGCTTGATCCTCAGCCCTGGTCCAGGTACACATGGGAGGCAACCAAATCGATGTGTCTCTTTTTGTGTCCCCCCCACTCCCTTCCACTCTCTCTCTCAAAATTATCCTCTGGTGAGGATTAACAAAAACAAAACACATTTCATCCAAAATACTTAAGATTTTTTTCTTTCAGTTAAGTATTTTTACAGTGTGGTTTTTTGCTTTTGTTTTTTTTTACCCAAGTTCATCATGTCATTTGGCATGACTAATAATAAACAACCAATTCAGGTTCAAATCTAATTTCCCGTGTTTCCACATTATTTATTTTTTCCAAAGTCAACATTAAAAATTCACCCTTTTCCTGCTCTGTAAGGTTCATCAGTGTACCCTGCAGAACTCAGAAGACAGCTAGAACTTCTATCTGGACTTTCTGCTTGAACTGAATTTATACCCAATTTCAAGTAGAGAATTTTTCAGCTGTTAATAGATATTCTGCATGGTTATTAGCTACTACAATTCCCTAAGTTACTCTAAAATTCATTTAGGAGAATTTAAAAATAAATACTAATAGGACAGTAAACAAAAACTCCATAGAAAATCTGTCAGGCCTTTTCTATTCTGCCTTAAAATATGACTTGTATGAACATAAAATTTCAGATGAACATTATTTATAATGCTATGCCATTATCAAAAGTATCAATTTAAATTTTAAGGTATAGACATCTAAATCATCTCCCTACCTGTAATACCTCTTCTTGTTTGCCATGCATTCATACATCTCATCCCTCCTACATCCAACTCCCTACTGCTGTACCTTCTGCATCTACTAACCTCTGCCCTTTCCTATTGAGAAATTAAAACATAAATGGGCAGCAGATGAACAACCAAGAACAGAAAAAACTAAAACCCAAACACGGAGAGAGCAAGCAGCAAAGGAATAAAAGGGTAATTGAGGATGAAGCAGAATGAAGAAAGGTAGTACAGGGATAAAGAAGACTTAGTACTAACAGTGGAGTTATAATCTGATAGGAAAGCATATGAAGGATTGTGGAGGTTGGAAGAGGATTAAAGTTCCAAATTCATCACCAGGCAAGATCTTGACAAACAAATGAGACTTAGACCAATTAAGAATTACTTAAGCTCTAAGACAATGCCACTGTATCAAACTATTTGCCTACTCATCTCTCTCCCTACTAAAAGCTCCTTGCAAGAAAGCTCTGTATCTTCTTGAGCACTGTCTGGCACAAGGCAGATACCTAATGAATTTCTATAGGTGAATGAATGAATGTGACTCCACCTCCTGACCGCTTTCCATCCTAACAAGTTAGAATCAACTACTTAATTGGAATTCTTTCTTTGGTAAGACAGAGCAAGATGACTTTTTCATTGGTTTGGTTTCTAAGACATACCACTTAAAGCCAGATACATATAGCACTTCATTCTCATTAAAATTCCCTCTTCTAATCACATGCACATACATGAAAATTAATCCCAGATGAACTTAAGTAAACTCTAAAATTTTTGAATTAAACCAAAAACAAACCCATGTGATTCTCACCAAAGAAACACAATAACAATTAAAATGCAGAAATAATACTTATCTAATAAAAATTCTAAGTAGAAATACTATTGTGGATACATATGTAATGTCCATTTAGTAAGTGATGGAAAAGGAGCAGGCACTGAAAAACAAAGTTGTATTTTAGATTGAGTTATTATTTTCATTATAAAGATGTCACTATTAAAACAATATACAATAAAAATGTTAATACCTAGAAATTCCATAAAAATAGTTTCATTCATTTTTAGTTGTTCAGTACATGCCAACACTCTGTTTTGAACTTCTTCATGTTCTCTTTTCTTCTCATAATATTCACGTGAAAGAGGTGCTTCTGAGTATTTTAGTTGGTATTGCTTCAAAACATCTTTATACTGACATATATAACCATGGTACATTTTTCTGTTAAAATTTTTAAAAATGATGTTATCATCACAGAGTATATTTTAAAACTATCACTTGTTAAAGTCTACTAAATTAAGCATAAAAGGCAAGTCTAATACCTACTTATCCCTGCTTCCCTAAATACCGTTTGTCCTTCAGATTTTCCTTAACTCTATCACACTTTCCAACTCTTATACTTTTTCTTCACTACCTGAGTTATTCACTCCTTAATCCACTTCTACTTCCGTTCTCACCATTCTGATGAAACTACCCTTCCCAAGGTCACCGATGAGCTAATTTGTTGAACTCAGTGATCTCTTTTTAGCTCTCCAACTGACATTACAGAACCTGGCTCTTTTTAAAAATATATTTTTGATTAACTTTTTTAGAGAGAGAGGAAAAGAGAGGGGGGAGAGAGAAATGATGTGAGAGCGAAACATATATGGGCTGCTTCCTGCATTCCCCTCCCCTACCCCCCGCACCAGGGATTGAGCCTGAAACCAGGCATGTGCCCTGACTGGGAATCGAACTGGCAACCTTTTGGTGCATGGGATGACACCCAACTAACTGAGCTACACTGGCCAGGGTACAACCTGGTTCTTTTGATCACTTCTTGAATTTCTATTCTCCCTGAGTTCTGAGTCTCTATTCTCCCCAATTCAGCTACTTCTACAACTACGGCTTTTAAATCTTCTTCAATTATCTAAGCCAAAATGATTACAAAAAGTCATGTTCTATGTGTTAGAACTCTAGTTTCACAACCATTCTGGTATACTTCAAAACTATTTTAGAAAGAAAATTTCAGCACTGTTTGGAACTCCATTCCAACTCAGGTAGAAGTGGGTGGTCATCTATTTAGGTACAAGTCTTGAGTGAGACAGTTAATTCTTGCAAAATGATATTAACTCTTTCTTATCATTTGACCTTTGCTTGCTCTACAGTAGGGGGTCAGTGACTATGACCTATGGGGCAAATATAACCTGCCACCTATTTTTGTATGGCCTATTAGCTAAAATTGTTTTTTAACATTTTTAAATGATTGAAGAAAATAAAAAGTATAATAATATTTCATGACACATTAAAGTTGTATGAAATTCAACCCTAGCCTGTTTGGCTCAGTGGATATAGCATCAACCAGTAAACTGAAAGGTCCCAGGTTCGATTCCAGTCAAGGGCAGGTACCTCAGTTGCAGGCTCAATCCCCATCCTGGTTGGGGCTCATATAGGAGCCAACCAATCATTGTCTCTCTCACATCAATGTTTCTCTCTCTGTGTCTCTCCCCCTCCCTTCCACTCTCTCTAAAAATCAATGGAAAAATATCCATTAACCAAAAAAAAGATTTAAAAATGTTATGTGAAATTCAAACTGTAATGTTCATCAACCAAGTTTTATTGGAATAGTCATTCATTTCTATATTATCTAAAGTTGCTCTTGCACCACAACAGCCGAGTTCAGTAGTTACAATAAAACTGTATAGCCCACAAAGCCTAAAATATTCATTATCCTCTTTTTACCCAAATTCTTATAAAATACTTAGCTTCAAGAATTAATACTCATAGAAAATGTTCTAAAAATATATAATCTTCATGTTCCTCAAAATTTTATAAATTTTATAAATTAAGCCATACTATATGGGGAAATTATTTTAAAATACAATAATGGTTATCTCACTTCAGCACAGGAGTAAAGAAGAACAAGTATTCATAAACTGCCTGTATAGTGAGAAGAAAAGTAGGGCTAACAGCCTTGTACTAGCAGGTCTGAATCTTGAGAATGTTTTAATTTCTTAATATTACCAAACTCTGTTCCCTTTTAACCAGATAATGCAGTTGATCCTATTCCTCTAAATGCATATTTGCTAATTAGGTGCTAATTTAGGGAAAATACCGGTAAGAAAACTGAGTCTGAGATACCAGTTCCTGATGAGATTAGCATACCACATCTGTCCTATTCATATTACATATTCCTGCCCACTCTTCTAACATACTCTGTATAGGAACTCTGAAGAGAGCCCAGCATAGCCAAGTCATGATTCAAGAAGAGTCATTACTATCTTATCTGATGCCAACTATACTAGTCTTTGTGAATGCCTGGGACAGGGATGGGAGATTAGGAAAAACAAGGAGCTGGTGCCTTTACTTCTTTCATTACCCATGATACCAACAAATAGACTCTATTCTTTTTATAGATGCCTGGTATTGACTCATCAACTCAATCAACCCATGTGGCTGGTTTAAGAAAGAAAAATACAGCTTTAACAAATAGCTATGGAGAGCTAAAAGAAGTAATCCACAACAAACAAGATCAAAAAAGTCCATGTTTGTACTGGTTTTCATTAGCCCCTCATAGAATAACTTTAATAACTTTTATAACCAAGGCTTGCATTGAGAGATGTTATCAGAAGCAATAATATATATTTTATTTTGGGGAGAACATTGAAGATACTGATTATCACATTGCATAATTTCCCCTTTATGAGAACCAAGAGGAGAAACTTCTCTCAATTCTTATTACCAGGAAAAACCTCTACTTATCCTAAGCAATTGAACTGTTTTTTGTTTTTAAAATGATTACTCTGAATTCCAAACAGATCACATTTCCATAATGTCTTGGCTACTACTAGGAATTTCAAAGCCTAATTTATGTCTATATCTAACAAATATTCAAAACCATGTAGTATGAATTTCTATCCTGATCAAAGGCTTCATTTTTCTATATTATCCTTACTTCTCTGTAGCCTTGACTTTTATATTTAGTTTTAACACTGTGGTACTATTTATACAAAGTATCTCAAATGCTTTTTGGGTGAAAGCATGGTCTATAAATGACAAAGTAACAGTCTCCTTTACTAATTCCACCCTCTGCCTTTTCTTTGAATGATCATGTATTCTACCTTTCTCTTATTTTTGCTCTATACATTTTTCTGGGCTATCTCATCTATTTTCATGATTTCAAAAGCCAATGAAGATCAAATCTATACCTTCAATCTCTACCTTCTTTTAATATGAAGGGTATTGCAATATCAGCAGTGAGACTGGCACTACCAAGTTCCTTCCCTGGGAACTATACTCAGCATCTCATTATCAAGCCACCATAACCTTGAACTGTGCCTGTGAACAGCTGTGCTTTATCTCAATTTACTTTGTGCATTCCTGCTTTTACTATAATGTTAATGTTATTTGGTTTTATGTGTTATTTGGTATGATTTAATAGATTATTTTTAGGTCCAGAAATGTTCAAAAATGTTTCCATATAAATTGATGGTAACTGCTTCTTCACTTAACGCCATTTCAGCTTATGAAGGATTTCATAAGAATGCTCTATTTTTGGGTTGCGGGTAAAACCTGTATTCCAAAGTTTTCATAAACTAAATCTACAGCTAACTAGTCTCCCAGATGCTTGCTTATAACAATGTAGTCATAACTGAAGCACTATTAATTGAAGCACTCTGCTACAGCAATTGCTATTGATAGTTTCTATTTAAGGACATATGTAAACAAATTCAGGGTTTGATAGAGCTATATAACAAATAGGTAGGCCTTTAATGGTACCCCAAGAGTCCAAAACATTGCTTTACTTGACCAGAGGGAAGGAGAAGTGAGGACTAGGTGAAGGTGGACAAAGATGGGAAAAATGGAGACATCTATAATAATATAAACAATGAAAATAAAGTTAAATAAAAACAAAACAAAAAACTACCCCCCACTGTACAAAATTTCTGCATTCTTACAAAACATATCCTATTAATACTTACAGGATTGATAAACTTAAATATAGGTACTTGCTCTGGCTGGTGTAGGTCAGTGGTTAGAGCATCAGCCTGTTTACCAAAGGACCTCAGTTTCTACTCCCAGTCATGGGCACATACTTGGGTTGCAGTTTTGACCCCCGTCCCAGTCAGGGCATGTGTGGGAGGCTACCACTCAATGTGTCTCTCTCACATAGATGTTTTCCTTTTTTTTTCCCCTCTCTCTCTCTTTCTCTCTCCCCCTTGCTCCCTCCCTCCCTTCCACTCTAAAAATCAATGGAAAAAATACCCTCAGATGAGGTTTAACAAAATAAAAGGATTTATATACTGTACTTGTCTTTTTCAATTGTTTCCTGATAAATGGTAAATTGGTCCTTCATATAGTCTTCATATTTATGAAAAACATCACATGTTGGCTTCCAGCTAAGGAAAAAAATATTATAATTAGCATCTCAGAATGATAAATGAATTGTTAGAGATAATGAAAATGAATGCAACCATTTAAAAATAAACAAATTTTTCCCTTCCTGGAGAAAACAAGCTTACATCAAGAAAAATAGTCCCATCTCCCATCATCACTACCATCCTTCATGCAATCATACATATGCTCAAATATCATTATCTGTTAAGCTATAATAATAAAAGCATAATATGCAAATTGACTGACCGAACAGCAGAACCACCGTCTGGCTGACCTTCCAGACGACCATGCTATGACATGCACTGGCACCAGGCCAGCCAAGGCAGGTGCAATGCGATTAGTGGGGGGGGGGGGGGCCTGCCATCGCCCCATGATCATCCCACAGAGGGATGCCAAGGCTACCTGGCCAGGCGGTGCTGTGGCAGGTGGGCAGGGCCTCCCACTGCGGGGCCATCGATCGCGGGGCTCCCAGAATGCAAGAAGGCACAGGCCAGGCTGAGGGACCCTCCCACCCTCGAGTTCACAAATTTCATGCACAGGGCCTCTAGTTTTTACAAAACACCCATTTTGGAATCGTAACTAGGGAAGCAGCAATTGTAACATGACTTGACTGTGTACATATTGCTATGGCATTTCTAGAATATCCTCTGCAACACTGCAACATCCGGCTTTCTTTCTCATCATACTTCTAAGGTCTTGGCTAAGAAATTCTTTTGGAGTAAGCATTCAAAGAGCTAGGATAAGGCCTAAAGAGAGATTTTTTCTCCTTTGAAACTTAAAAAGCCAGGTTGTTACACCCTCCTGAATGAAAAAAGAAACTAGACCAAAATGAATTATAAAATCAGATGGTAATAGTAAAATAAATATTCATCTTATACATTTTTATTACATGACTCAAAAAGTGTTACCAATGTGAAAATCTAAAATTAGCATATATCATGGCAGCCTCCATTCTAAGTATTGTTCAAATATTTTCTCTAGCTCTTCTTTCTAATCTTTTTTATTTTTTCAGATTCAGAAAGTATAAATGCCCACTTTGGAAGCACAGAATATCACCCATATAGTTTCAACACTGAAAAAATAACTAATATTATTGTTTTAATAAATTGCTTCCTTTTGTCTTTTGTATCAATTTAGGGTGTCTTTCTTTTTAATCTGCATGTAGTCATACTTATCCATTTCCTAGGTGATTTCTACTTTTGGTGACATATTTGGAAAAGTTTTTTTCTCTCAAAGATTATGTTGTCATCCATATTTTTTTCTAGCATTATTATGAATTCATCTTTAACATTTAAATTTCTAAACCAGCATGCTGACATCATAAACTAGAAGTGGTCATGGCATTAAACTCAACAGATCCTACTAACGGTCCTCAGAACCCAGCAGAGATGAAATTGTATAAAGTACAATACATCTTGAATACAGCAGGTTCTCAGGCAAAACTATCAGTTCTTTCCCAATACCCATTGCAGTCAGTTGATGGAAACCAGTGGTAAAACCCATTACAATAAAACCTAAATCAAAAAAAATTTTTTAAAGTTCAACAAGATATAGTTTTTATAGATCAGATAGCCAAAAAATTTAAACAGTACTAATTCCTGTTCTGGCAAGGTTTTGAGGAAATAGAAACTCTCATACCTTGTTGGTGGGAGTATAAAATTATTATAATCTTTCTGAAGAGCATTTTGACATTATCTATCAAATGTTTAAATGTGCATGCATACTCTTTGATTTAACAATTTCACTTCTAGAAGTTTATCCTATAGCATTAGGCCTATAAATGTGAAAGGATACCTGGACATGTTGCTTATAATACAAAAAAACTGAAAACAACCTAAATGTCTATTAATAGAAGAATGGTTAAATAACTTAGGATACATCAATACTAAAAAATACTATGGAGCTGATAAAAAAAATGAAGCCTATAAATAATCATTACATATATAATATCATTTACATTACATATTGTTAAAATTTAAAAAACAAGTTGAAGAATAAATATGGTATACTTCCATCTTTGTAAAAAAAGATATGTAGATAAATGTGCATGCAGTATCCTATATAATAAAAGGCTAATATGCAAATAGACCAAATGGCGGAATGACCAGTCACTATGACACGCACTGATCACCAGGGGGCAGATGCTCAACACAGGAGCTG
Organism: Myotis nattereri; assembly: GCF_964212035.1. NCBI lineage: Eukaryota > Metazoa > Chordata > Mammalia > Chiroptera > Vespertilionidae > Myotis > Myotis nattereri. The sequence continues at coordinate 34,605,913 of NC_138075.1, read as the reverse complement.
CCCCCTGGTGGTCAGTGTGCTCCCACAGGGAGAGCACTGCTCAGCCAGAAGCCTGGCTCACCTCTGCGGCAGCACTAAGGATGTCCGACTGACAGCTTAGGCGGGGAGCGGACCTAAGCCATCAGTCAGACATCCCCCAAGGGCTCCCTGACTGCGAGAGGGCACAGGCCGGGCTGAGGGGACCGCGCCCCCCAAGTGCATGAATTTCATGCACCAGGCCTCTAGTATGTAATAATATTGAAAACTTATTAAAAAGGTCTGAAACGGCCCAGCCAGTGTGGCTCAGTAGTTTGATCACTGACCCATGAACCAAGAGATCACTGTTCGATTCCCAGTCAGGGCCATGACCAGGTTTCAGGCTCAATGTCAAGAATAACTATGAATTTTTTTAAAAAAGTAATGAGGTAAAAACCAAAAAGGCTTATTAAAATTTTGAATAACAAAATATTTTAAAACAAATATGAATCTAAGATATAGTACTTAATATAGACAATGATCCACATAAAATTAAATACAAAAAACTTAACACATTTTTTTCATATATTTTAAAAATCTTTATTGTTGAGAATATTACAGATGTCCCCTGCATTTCCCCCCCTCCACCCAGTTCCCACCCTGCCCCAGGACTTCACCACCCTATTGCCTGTCCATAGGCAATATATCTATAATAGTAAAAGTGTAATATGTTAATTAGACCAGACAGCCAAAAAACCTTCCAGACGAAGCTGGGGCTGCGAGGGCCAAACTCCTTGCACGAATTTCATGCATCAGGCCTCTAGTATGCATATAAAATCTTTGGTTAATCTCTTCCCATCCCCCAATCATCCTTCCCTCTGAGTTTCATCAGTCTGATCCATGTTTCCATGCCTCTGATTCTATTTTGTTCATCAGTTTATTCTGTTCATTAGATTTCTTGTTCATTTAATTTTTAGATTCAGTTGTTGATAGATATGTATTTATTGCCATTTTATTGTTCACATTTTCTTCTCCTTCTTTCTCTTAAAGAATACCCTTCAACATTTCATGTAATACTGGTTTGGTGATGAACTCCTTTAGCTTTTTCTTGTCTGTGAAGCTCTTTATCTGATCCTCAATTCTAAATGAGAGCTTTGCTGGGTAATCTTGGTTGTAGATCCTTACTATTCATCACTTTGAATATTTCTTGCCACTCCCTTCTGGCCTGCAAAGTTTCTGTTGAGAAATCAGCTGATAGTCATATGGGTGCTCCTTGGTAGGTAACTAACTACTTTTCTTTTGCTGCTTTTAAGATTCTTTGTCTTTAGCCCTTAGCATTTTAATTCTGATGTGGCTTGGTGTGGGTCTCTTTGGGGTCTTCTTCTTTGGGACTCTCTATGCTTCCTAGACTTGTTAAGTCTATTTCTTTCCACTGGGTAGGGGAAGTTTTCTGTCATTAATTCTTCAAATAGGTTTTCAATATCTTGCTCCCTCTCTTCTCCTCTGGCACCCCCATCATGTGAATGTTGGTACTCTTGAAGTTGTCCCAGAGGGTCCTTATACTACCTTCATATTTTTGGATTTTATTTATTTATTTATTTATTTATTTATTTTCACTCTTCTGATGGGGTGTTTTTTGCTTCCTCATATTCCAAATCATTGATTCTTGAAATCCTCTACTCTCCTGTTGAATCCCTGTAAATTATTTCTTATTTCAGTTAGTGTATGCTTAATTTCTGACCGGTCCTTTTTCATATCTTTGAAATTCTCACTACGATCCTTGAAGTCTCACCAAGACCCTTAAAAATCTCATTAAGATCTCTGACTGGTCCTTTTTCATATCTTTGAAATTCTCACTACAATCCTTGAAGTCTCACCAAGTCCCTTGAAAATCTCATTAAGGTCCCTGAATAACCAGAGTTCAACCATAATTTTGAACTCTGTATCATTATTTTGAACTCTGTATCCAGCAGTCTCTGCATTTTGGCTGCTTCCTTGTGTTTGTTTCTATGTGTTTTGTAGAGCTGTTACATCTCCTGGAATTGGCAGAGTGACCTTGTGTATTAGGTGTCCTATGGGGCCCAGTGGCTAAGCCTCCCCAGTCACCTGAGCTGGGCACTCTAGGTGTGCCCCTGTGTGGGCTGTATGCAGTCTTGTTGTAGTTGAGCTTTGATTGATGTTGACGTCCCTGGGAGGAATTGACCTCTAGGCCAATTGGCTATGAGGACCAGCAGCGTCTACAATGGAAGAGCTTCTGTGCAAGAGATACCCCTATGGAGAAGGATTTGTTTCTGTGGAGCTTTGGTGCTCACTGAATCTGTCCCTTGAATGTATTACTTGTGAATGTGTACAGTGGTAATCTGGTATGGTGTGAAGCTGTCCATCAGTGCACTGGCTCTGGAGCCTCCCAGGAGGTACAAAGTCAGCCATTGCCTGGGGCCATCCATCAGGAGCTACCATGACCTGCAAATGGCTCTATTTGTGTTGGGCAAGAGCCTAGGTGATGCCCAGCTTTGAAGCAAGGCAGGCTAGTGCTAGTGCCAGCTCTTGGGCCTTTTATTGGTAGGTTTGGAGCATGCTGATGCCAGCTGCTGCTTGTTTAAGAGATTTTAGCAAAGTCTGAACACTGACCCAGGACAGGCCATTCATATGGAAAAGCAGCTGCAAACAGCTTGGATGGGGCTGAAAATTGGATGGGGTGGGGTCTCAGGGAATTACCAGAGCAGAGTGAACAGTGTGAGCCATGCTCATGGAAACTCAGTTATGGCTGCCAGTTAGCTCTGCAACAGGGGAGGGCCCAGCACAGGAACAATGACCCCTGTGAGCAGCCCTGTCTGAGAGAAAGCAGCCCCTAGTTCCTGCCCCAATGCCAGACAGTCCAGTTCTTCCCCATATGTCTCGGATTCCCCCAAAGCTTCCATCTGGTTCTGAAGCTCAGAGGAAGCGGGATCATGTAAGTTTGTGCACAGGCCCTTTAAGAGAACACCCGGGACTCCAACAGCCTCTGTGTAACTCAGCCACATCCCCACTGGTTTTTACAGCACAAAGTTACAGGGACTTCTCTTCCCAGCTCTGGAACCCTGGGCTAGGGGTCAGGTGTGGGTCTGAGCCACCCTTCTTCTCACGAGAAGCCTTGGAGATAACCCTCCTGATTAAAAAATGCCACACCTAGGCGTTGGACCAGCACATTCCATGCCTCCACCCTTCCTACTGGTCTTAATGTGCTTTTTTCTTTTTTGCTCTAGTTGTAGGACTTCCATTCAGCCAGCCGTTAAAGATGGTTCTGAATGACTGTTGTTCTGTATTTTAGTTGTAATTTATATGTGGCTGTAGGAGGCGATGAGTACTAGTGTTTACCCTTGCCATGTTGGTTCTCTTCTCTAACATTTTATTTTTAAGTATTTGTATATACAATAAAGTCCCATTAACAATTCTTTATTTCAAAATGGTTATATCTTACAATGGATTTAAGTACTAGAATCTAAAACCTGATGCCATATTGAAATAATTCTTAACATATTGAATACTTTTATTTTGGAAAGCTACTAATTTTAGGCTAGATTCTACTAGACAAAAATACAATCTTGAAAATTCAAAGATGTAAATTATTTCAAATTTATTTATGTAATAGTAATTTTATATACTGAATCTAGATTATTCAAAATTCAGTATTTAGACTAGTTGGATCTGAATTAGAGATCTTGTAGCACTTTTTTTCTTTTGAACTTCCTGTGATCCCTTCTTACAAGGCAATTTAAGACTTAATTCATCATTGTGCTAATATAAAATACTATTATAAAACAGCAGTTTCTAAACTCAGAAACCTTGAATAAAAGAATCCAGTGACAATTACTCAAAGTTCTTTTCTTTCAAATACTTACTTACTACAGTTGTCTTTGATTTCCTTACTATGTTTACAGTAATAACCAATTTCCTCATCTGTTGTATTTATAGTTTCCTGTATCTTACAAATTATTGCTTTATTTTGTTTAATATCTTCAACGCTTTCTGAAAAAAAAAAGAAAATATTTATTTTCTTAAGGTAAAAAGCATAAAATTAAAGTAAACAAATACAATAGAAAAAAAGAGTTTGGCAATTTACCTAAAAGCAAGATAGCCAGAGAATGGAGCAAAAATGAGATGGGAAGAGCCCTATACTAAAAAGCACAGAACCAAAGCCAGGCTTGCTCCTACCTAGACCCATAAGCTAAGGATTTGTGTTTGGGATTGAAGAGAAAGATAAACATCCTTTTTTATTGTAAGAAGGTTAGAGTGATATCTAAGATCAATGGTATCTAATGCAGCCATGAGTTCATGTAAATGTTTACTCATATATGATACTAACATAAGTTTTGACAAATGTGAAATTTCGATTCAATTCCATGTCAATTAATTACTAAATGCACCTTCAACTCATTTCTTTTTAATAGTGACTAAAACAGATAAAAGTAAAATATAGTTTCTTAAAAAGATTAAAATAAAATTTTAATAGCCTGTATTCTGTTGCAGAAAAGACAACTAAATTCTACCTTTTCAGAACTATTAAGAAATTAATGGTTCTATTTTATTTTCATAGTTTTTCTGTAGAATCTTAAAGTACTGTATTTATGTAATTTGCTTTGCCATCTCACTCTTAATATTATTTTCAGTATTATCATCCCTGAAAAATATGGCATCCATCAATCCTGGCCCCTGACTCACTGAAATGTTTGAAATAACCTGTGTTATTTGAGAAAAATATTACTTTCAATTGCACTTAGAGAGTCATTTCAGCTTAAAGCAAAATTCTTCTACACAAATTAAATACTGAATACAGAATAGGACATTATTAGGCACTCAACAGAACTGGCACAAAAGTTATAATGCCAACTGTAAGTTACCCTAAGCAAGGCAACCGCATATTACCTTGCATGCCATAAGAAATTAAAAACTAAGACATTTTTATCATGCAAAACTACTTACTATTAATTCGTCGAATCATATCTTCTTTAGTACTTATATCTTGCTCATACTGAAAAACTAAAATAAATAATTCTGTTGTGACTTCACTTCATTGTTAAAATAGCAAGTGATCATACAAATAATTCCATAATTCTTTATTTTTATTTCATACCTACCAAATTCTAGCAAAAGTCGGTCCAAACTGACAAATAGGCTGTCATTCATCTTGGATACTGTGTTTAAGAAGAAAAAAAAAAAATTATCAGGAAGGATTTTCTGAAGTCCTATGCAAAACAGCACATATTGAGTAAGACATTTGTTAACATAGCATTATTACAGGAAAATGTGGATGGAGCAAGAACCGGGGAGGGCAGAGACCCATTCAGCTCAGCGCTGGGCAGAGGCCTCGTGGGCACCTCACCCAATACTTGCTGAACGCTGTTGCCTGGCAGACTTCCAGGGGAGCCTCACACTTGTTTATAGGTGCTTGTCTGAATGTTCTGGAGCCCACAGACACCCAGAGCTCTCAAAAGAACATGCCCTATGAAATAAGTATCTCTGAATATGTCCTTTCCGAATGTGTCCTTCTAGGAGTAGCAAGACGGCTAAGGAAAGCCCCTGACCAACCTACAGCCACTGTGCGCTTAGAATCGACCACCAAGAACGCAGAAGGCGGGGGTCTCCCGGGACCGCCACGTCCGCTTACGCCCGAGGCGCGCTTGGCCCCCCTCCTAACCCACCCAGGTTCCGGAGCCTCCTAACCCGGTTCCGGAGAGGCCCTTCTGCGCTCTGTGGCAGGAACAGCGTGTTTCCCTTCACCTGAGTCCGCCCCACACTCCGCCCACGCGGCGGCACCCACGGAGTTGGCCGCCCTGTGGCGGAGGCCGGCACGCGCCTGGAAGTTTCTAGAAGCCCCTAGAACGCGACCTCCCGCTGTTTTCTGGAGACAGGGCCCGCCAGCTTCCCAACCTCACAGCCACCGGCGGGGGAATAACTGCCACACACAGCGCCCTTTCCCATCCACCTCACCGGCCCCTGGGGACCGAACGTCCCCTTCCTTCCTTTCCCGGGTCCCAGAATCCACTCAGAATCGAACGCCCGGCACGCGAAGGCAGACGCCAACCCGGAACTGCCCGCTGGGCCCCGGCGGAGGCGCTGAAGAGCCAGATCCAAGTCCCGCGAGACTACGCCAGTCACAGCTTCCTCCGAGCCAAGCGGGAACCACCCGGAAGCCGGTGCTTCGGCAGCGGGAGGATCCCTAAGTGGAGGGCTGGGGAACCTCTCAGAGACGCTCCCGGTTTCTTTAAGGAAGTGTTTTTTGAAGACTGCTCATGGTAATCGTTTTAAAAGCTTTTTGAGAATAACAATGATATTAACTTTAACAGTAAAAACACCGGCACCAGTCATACAAATTCAATTTGCAATCAGCATTTTTCGAAAGTTCTTGAAAAGCAAGCATAAGATTTCAAACACGTTCTACCTCAGCAAACATTTTGGGAGTGCGTCATTTGTTTCTAATAAAATGCACATTAACATTTTATGTATGAAATGCTGTCTTTATTCTTAAATATATTTTTATTGATTTCAGAGAGGAAGAGAGAGGGAGAGAGATAGAAACATCAATGAGTGAATCATTGATTGGCTGCCTCTTGCACACCCCACACTGGCGATCCATCGAGTGCGTAACCTGGGCGTAGGCCCTTGATCAGAATTGCCAGTGCTCCACCCACTGAGCCAAACCGGCCAAAATGCTGTCTTTAGATAATTTATGCTCTTAGATTTGCATCTCCAAAGTGAAAAAAGGATGGAGAAAAAATAATTTCAACAAACCAGTCCCCCAAATTGCCTTAATTATTGGTATATCTCTGGTCAAAATGTTTTTTAACAGTAAATGATCTAAATAATTGCCTCAATTCAGCACAACCTAAGTTATTTCAGATTATTAAAATGAAAAAAGAAACTTTCAGAAACTTTTCTTGCTTAATATCCTTAGATCATATATGCATAACCAACTTTATTGTAATGTGATATGTTAATCATTAGCATTAATAATAGTGAGTCATCAAAGCAAAAATAAGTTTGATGATGTAATAAACTTAGCAGCCTTATTTGTATACTTGTTTATAATATCTTTATTAACTACTCTTTTTAAGAAAACTTGAGAGAATAACATAAAGGTTAAATTTATAATTTAATTTTACTGCCATTACACTGCTTTGATTGTCAAAAAAAATTGATGGGTCAAAAGAGTTGATCCATTTCAGCATATGAATAGGTTTTCTTATGAAAATTGTGGAAACCTAGAGACGCCAGCTTACAAAGACCTGAAAATCAATTTATTTGTATTTAAATTCACACCTATTTATATCCTAATTACTCTCAAAAAATTACACCTGCATTCTACCAACACCACTACCACCTATCCCATTCCAAAATCCCTTCTGGAAAAGCAATAAAGATGATGTTCCATGTACTGGAGTTTTAAACAATAAATTGTATTCATCTCTCTAAATTACCCAATAAAATATAGTGCTCCATTTGAAATATTATAGAACATCAACTCAGGTAAACATTTATCCTAGCAAATCATTTTCTGGGAAAGTACTCCCATAAAAATATCTCCCTACCTATTATTAGCACCTTCCTCTTTTGCTCCATACATGCAAATCAAAATCTGAAGAAATCCTTTATTTAAACCTCTTGCCCATTTTAATTACACTATTTTCCTTTTCTTTTACTGCTAAACTTATTCAACAGAAAGCATGTCTCCTCCCTACAATTCCTTTTCACTCCTTTACTCATTGACTTTTTCAACTCAATTGTTATCACCATTATATTTAACCACTTTCTCAGGTAATCAATAAAATATTTTTGCTCCAAATCTAATGGCCTTTTCTCAGTCTTATTCCCCCCTTGCCCCCCCCCCCCCGCCCCAAATTCTCTTCTATATTCGGTTTTATTAAAATTCCCTGCAACCTGCCCAGCCGGCATGGCTCAGTGGTTAAGTGTTGACCTATGAACCAGGAGGTACTGGTTCGATTCCTGGTCTGGGTACATGCCTGGTTTGCTGGCTTGATTCCCAGTGTAAGTTGTGCAGGAGGCTGCCAGTCAATGAGTCTCTCTCATCATTGTTGCTTCTATCTCTCTCCCTTTTCCTTCCTCTCTGAAATCAATATAAAAATATTTAAGAAATTCTCTGCAACCCTGACTTCCAAGATACTACTTTCTTCTAGTTCTCCCATCTCTTCTACCTGCCCCTCTGATTTTGGCTTCTTACTTCTTACCCTCTCACTGTCACTACCCAAATATGGACTCCTATCAAAGTTTTTTCTTTAATTCTACCTTTCATCCTCTTTTCTTTGGATTATTTATCCGTAACAACTTCAGTTCTCACTTCTGTGCTTAAAACTCTCAAATCTATACTCCCAGTTCTCTCCTATTACCTGAAAATTATCCAAATATTTACATTTATGTACTTTGCCATCAATCTGCATCTAATGCTCTATCCTTCATTTAATAACCTCCTACTTATTCTTTAACTCTCACAGTTCATGTACTTATCCTTTATAGCCTTTAACATGGTTATAATTCTACATTATTTGTATAATTATTACAGAAATATCTATCTCATCCACTACATTCCATGAGAACAGGCCCAACCTCCTCTGTTCCTCCTCCCCACAACACTCACAAACACCTTGGCAGCCACAATGAATAGGTTACATCAGTAGTTTGTCAAAATGGCTATAATCCCAAATCAATTCACAAACAATTCCAAGGTAATAAATGCCACTTCATTCTATCTAAGGACTGCCTCTATAGGAGAAACAATCATAGAAGAAGAAGGAAAGCAATGTGAATCTGCTAATACAAATTTATTTACATCAATGGCCATTATGTCAGTGGGGAAAACAACAGGCTTAAATTGTGCCAGGATTTTCAAATATGCATGATTAAATCTATATTTCAGTATTAAAACAAACACCAACCTTCTTTGTTTCCTCATTTGATCCCCTGTGTTGGAATTAGTGTCGCTGACTTTCCTGGCCAAATTGGATTTATACCTTCATTACCTCTGAATTACCAAGGCTGTAAAATATGGGTAGTTGTTTGATAACTCTGTTATCCTTTCTTGACAATAATCCTAATGCTGGTAGGTTTCCCTCTAAGTGTTTGCAAACCATAGTAGGCAAATGCAAAATTCCCAGCTGTTTTTTGTGTGTTTTGTTTTCTTTTTGTTGTTGTTGTTTTTTGGGGTTTTTTTGGGGTTTTTTGTTTGTTTTTGTCTTGTAGGCACCATTTAATGTTAATCTGATCCATCCATTGTCTTACTGCTCATATATCTTTGATTCTGTTTTTGGTGCAAACCTGCTTCCCTCAAATATGTCTACTACTATAAAATCCTATTAAGTGGAATTTTAAATTTTAATTTACTCCACATTGTTCTATCCTTTATGCCACATAATTCTTTTTTTTTCGCCTTTTTTGCTTATCTATATTCCCAGCATCTAGCACAGTGCCTGACACTGATAGAAACTAAATAGGTAAGTTAATGAATAACTAAATGAATGAGAAGTGTTCAAAAAATGGTTACATCATTTCACATCTAAATTGTAACAGAGTGGGAACAACCCCTCCCCTTTAACCAATCTTATATTCTTTCTATTCCATTCTATAGCGATACTGATTTTTCTTACGTCTATTTCATCATAGTACTCACCTAATTCCATATAAATTAATGATTATATTTTCATCTGCTTTAAATTAAAATACTTTTGTTCTATTTAAGACCTCCTATAATTTGACCTTAACTTTATTTCCCAACAAATTCTCTCATTTTAAGCAGGCCAGTTCCCTCACTGATCCATGAAAACACTATGCATGTTTAAGCCTTAATGTCTTTGTGTTCAATGTTCCTCTGAACTGGAACGTTTCTTCTTCTTGACCCAGTCAAGATCGATCCATTCTTCAGAGTTCAAGTCCCAACTTCCCCAAACAGTCTAGCTAGCCTGACTATTTATAGATATCCCTTTTCTCTGAGATCTGTGGCACTTTCTCTGGAGTCTATGGCACTTATGTAGTATTTAAGTATATAAACACTAGGGTTATAAAGATTAAGAAATTCCTTGCTCTCAAAAACTTCTGCATTTGACTGTTGACACAGATATTGATGATTATGAATACTATAATAAAGATATACATGTGATAGTTTGGGGATATTAAATCAATGACCTCAATGACCTTTAGGTCTAAGTCAGTCAGCAACGCTGTATTAGTCAGGGTCCCATAGGACAGGAAACAAAATCAGATGATTCAAGTGATAAAACCTTAGTGAAGAGACTACTTAGAGGTATGGGCAGAGTACAAAGTATTCACTCCAGAAGTAAATGTCTAGAAACCTAGATTTTAGTAATGAGTTTCTGTGCAACACTCCACAAGGCCTCGTGGGGGCCAATCCATACTATAAAACCATTCATTCCACAGCAGAGACCAGAAAGGATCCGAAGGACACCAAATGTATCCAAAACCCCATCTACCCCAAGAAGTCACATTTGCCTCATCGCCATAAAAAAAAAAAAAAAAAGAGTTTAGAGAGGCAGAGGGAAGCAGATTTAGCATTTATCTGAGAAAGACTAAATTATCTAAAAGAAACTTTTAAGCTGACAGTTACTAAGACACCTCTCAGAAGCTTAAAGTTGTCCCCCTCATACTACACTGCTTCCGGTATCCAGCAAGGTAGAAACTCACAAGAAAAAAGTTAGAGAGAAATAAAAAGGCTCAGGATGTTCAAGAGTTCCCCCTCAGACAATAGAATTTCTCTCTCTTAATAAGAACCAATAATACTATGCATTTAGCTACCACAGGACTCTGATCTCAGGATGGACTTTGCCACCAATCTGCATCTAATACTCTATCCTTCATTTAATAACCTCCTACCATTGACCAATGGCCTGGCCAATCAAAGCACTCCATCTCTGGAACCAGTCTTTTCTTAAACAGTATGCGTTGAATGGAAAAAAAAAGAAGAAGAAGAAGAAAAAAAAATTCTCTGTGAACTCCAAAAACTTGTAAAGCTTGAGCAGTTGATAATTATCTTTCTCACCATATGGAAAAACTAGCCTTACAATGAAGGCAACACGAATAAAAGCAGAAGCAAGATATAGAGGAGTCAACTATCTTTGCACTTTCAGTTCTTTAAGCCAATATATTCCATTGTTGTTCAAGATAGGGTGAGTTGGGTTTATGTCACCTGCACTTATAAAGTTCTTTTAAATGCACAAAAGTAGAGGTGATGAAATTTTGTGTCATTATATATGCTATTTGAAAATTTATTTGTATCAAATTTCCAAGCATCAAAGTCAACTAAATTTTATCAATTGATCATAATCATGCCATGCTTTAGTTTGCTTCATATTTGAGCCATGATTTCTTGCACACATTTTGTTCTTCCTAGAGTTTCTAATTACACTTTTTCTCCCTATCTACAGAAAAAATCATATGTATTCTTCACCACATCATTAAATCCCTCAGGCTCATTACGAATTGTTGAATGCTCTCGCATAGCTTCTAAGCCCAGAGTAAGCACTAACACTCCACTTTAAGTGACCTTTACCTTCCCAGGCTAATCACTCAATTTCATTAAAGATTATTTCTTAGGCTGCAGTCTGGGTGCATTCATGGGAGTGGGGGTGGGGGGCGGGTAGAAGAGCCAATTATCATGCCCTACTTTACACAGTTCTTCAAGCTCTCACCTCATTTTCTGCTCCTCTTCCCCTTACAATTATCCATATCTACCAACTCGGGGAGTAAATGGAAAAACTTCCTCATTCGTTTTAAATGATAGTAAATGTTAACTATTGTGCCACACTGTAATACAATGATGCCTTCCAAATCTATGGAATTGTATAGCACTTAAGACCTTTACAATAAACATTAATGCTTTTTCAGTTATCCTATCTACTTTTCCAACATGAGGAAACTAGGAAATTTTATTGAAAGACACAAAAGGACATTTGAATACATGAGAACCATCCCATGTACCTGAATGAGAACATTCAAGATGTAATTTATCCCAAATTAACTATTTATGTAATACAAGTTGTTGGAGGAGGTCGTCAAAAGGACATGACCTCCAGTTGACCTACAAGCTAGACCCTGGCAACCAGAGGCTCCTCAGCCCCTCCCCGATCCTTAGAATGTGTGCTCTGCCTGTCATTCCCACAGTGGGAGCCATTTTCAAGGACATAGCCTTGAAAGAGTAAGTTGTGAGGCCATCTGACTAGATACTAGACTGAATCCAGTTAGGGCCTCTCTATGCATAGCTTTTAAGATGTGGCAGGCAGTTGTGAAGACCTACTCACTTTACAGCTCCCCAAGACAAGCCTTGTAATTATGTTCCCTCAGCTTATTAAACCAACTGCCTATCAACCTGGAGTCATCTGCCTCTTTCTTAGGTCTCTCCTTGCCTTCTGGGCACAGGGGCCAGTTTGCAAACTGACAGTGGGTGCGCCAGCCAGGAGACTGAAGAAATGGGCCTTGGAAAAGAGGCCTCAGTGGGAAAATCCCTAGTTGGCCATGAATCTCATTTTTTGTTTTTTTTCAAATTAATCCTCACCTGAGGATATTCTTTCCATTGCTCTTCAGAGAAAATGGAAGGGAGGGAGGAGGAGGAGAGAGCGCGAGAAACACCGATATGAGAGAGACACCTTGACTAGTTGCCTCCCACATGTGCCGTGACTGGGGGTGGGGAGTGAACCCACAACCCAGGCATGTGCCCCTGACCGGGAATCAAATCCACGACCCTAGTGCTGATGCTCTAACCACCGAGCACACCGGCCAGGGTGGCCATCGACCTCTTCGTGGGAAGGGGTGGCCGGTATGTCAGATGTTTTTGGACCACCACGTGAATCTGATGAAAAACTAGAATCAATTTAAATAAACATCAATAGGGACTTGCTAAATAAGTTATGGTATGTACACTATGGAACGCGATGCAGCCATTCAAAATAATGTGTAATTATTAGCAGGAAAATGTTCACAAAATGTTATCACAATAAAAGGTTATAAAACAGTATGAATAATACGACGGTATTTCTGTCAGAAGGGAAAAAAAATATGTACCTGTGTGTGTAGAAAAAATGGTCTATAACGACATGCACCAAGGAATAGTGATTATCTCGGTCTTGTGGCCTCCAAAACTGTCAGAGAACTGTAATTTTAAAACACTCAGTGTGTGATAATTTGTTACAGCAACTACAGGAAACTAATACAGTGAACATTTGGGGAATTTCTAGTAAACTATCCTTGCTGTTTTTACTATTTTATCTGCTTCCATGAAGTTCAGTTTGAGAAGCATCAGTGCCCTAAAACATCATTCTAGAGACACTATACCCTTCTTCGTTGATAAACACTCCCATCCCCCATCAGCTTTCAGGAGTAAGCACTCACATTGTCTTTGTCTACCTCTGGTTCATCCCAGAGGACATTTTAACAAGGCTTAGTTTAGTGAGGAGATATTTGGCAATGGAGAGTGGGAAGCAGAAGGAAAGAGTCATGGAATTAGAGCAAACAGAAAAGGAAAGGGAAAAAATAAATACAAATTATTATAATACAGAGAACTACCAATCTTTGGGAAATATGAACTTTCAGAGCCCGTGAAAAGGACTGATAAAGAATAAAAAGGTAGACAAGGAGACAGGAGATGAGAAAGGTAGAAAGAAAATTTAACTAAATAAAGGGTAAAAAGAAAAAAAAATCAGTTCAGCCCAAATTTTAGTAGCTATAATGACAAATTCTCTTATATTAGTTTCACCAATATCTAGAAGTAGTAGAGAAAGTAATTAACAGTTAAAATACAAAACAGAATGCCATAGTTTGAAGAAGCTGAGAAAAAAAAATCTGCTGTTAAAGGAAACATGCACATATTTCTCTGTCCCTTATTTATTTCTAAATCTACTCCCACTGTCTGTCTACATAATTCCCTGCCAGAGCTTTGCAGCTGGTCCCCACTGGGGCTTAAGCAGACTCCTCTCTGTGTTTCCATTTAAAAATCTTTATTTCAATAGGTGGGCCTAGAGCATCTGCACTTCCAAAATTACCACACAACTGATCCAAAATGATTGAAACAAAATTGGTTTCAAAAATTGCCCTTAAGCTGAAAAGAAGATGAAGGCTAACATTTCAGACCTAAAGAAACATTTATCACAATTCTGCGGTCTGTAATAGACTTCTGTAGTTGTAATAGAAATGTTGACAGCTTGTTAATTATAGAAATGCTAGTGAGCATCACTGTTATTCTTTTGAAAGACCTGACAAAAGAGTTTGGAGGTGGGTGGGTTGTTTTTTGTGTTTTTTTTTTTGGGGGGGGGGGCTGTTTTCTTAAACCAAGCCTTACAGCACCTCAAGTCCAATCTCTCCTCCCTAAGAGGCTGGATTCAGTTCCATTTTCCTGTGATGACTCAGAAAAAGGTCTTCAGCAAACCTAGATGTCAACATTTCTAACCCCCCAAAGAAGACAACTGAAGTCTCTGAGCCACATTTGATATTCAAGGATTTTTTAGGGCTTGCAAGGGTACACTACTTGGCAAGACTCAGAATAGTTTAAATCTCTCTGAGATCTGTGAACTAGAGTGCTCCAAACTCTGAAAGTCACAAGAACAGGAAACAGCATCAGACCTAACACATATTTATATGTGATTCAAATCCTCTGCCCTCAAACTCAGCTGGAATTATACAATCTTCCTTGGGTAGGAAAAGCAAGGTATATAGTGGACAGAGGTTTGAATCTGTGTTTTAAAACTCTCTACCACTAACTAGTTATATAATATGAGTAATCATTTAACCTCTTTGGTCTTCATATTTTATTCATTTGTAAAATGAAGAGGGCCTGACCAATAGCCTTCAACCATTGTTGTCTGTCTCAGCAAATACTCAAAAATCATAGATTGTAACATGATAGAAACACTTTCTCCAGAGATATTTTAAAATTTTTAAGTATTCAGTCATTATAAGTATTTACAGCAAAGTTTAAGAAACAAAATTATAGTAAGTTCTTAGGAACAAATTTTATTGTGGTGAGATTCTCTGCTTTGAAAAGTAAGATGCCATGTAAATGTACTTTTTGTAATGCAATTTTTAAAGTAGTTCATGCTAACCATATGGATCAACTCAGAGAACGTAGGGTATTTATTGGAGACTAATGCCTTTATTTGATTTTACAGTACTTGGAAGGGAATTATTACTTACTACACATATAACACATAATTAATACTTATATATGATATGCATACAACTTAATGTGATAATGTCTGGCTCACCCAGAGGACATAAATAAACTTACATTTTTCACTTCATTGAATTTTAAAGTTTCTATGTGTATTTTAGAAAGATACTTTGATCTTGGATTTGAAAATGGTCAAAAATAACTTGCTGGTGGAAAAAATAAAGTTCAAGCAGAATACTATGAATTAATCATTCTTTCAGTCATCCAACTAATGTTTCATTACTAATAATAAAGTGTTTATAAGTGACACACTGGTTACATTTTTAAATATTAATCCCTCACACAAGAACCCACTGATTGATACATATCCCTAAACAAGCTCTGTGAAAATTCAGGCTTACCCCACAGAAGCGGGGGAGAGAAAAGTGAATTCAAGACCATAGTTTAAACAAGGAGTATGACTCGAAATACACTCTTTGGCTTAAATACAAATTCTCATCAAATGTCTAGGAGCAAGAGGTCAAAAAAGAGCTGCATAGTCAGCCTAACATTTTAAAAAACACATTAGTGCTAATTAATTGTTACTTTCAAATGGTACACCTTCCCACATTTAAACTTATGAAAATTTCCCTCGGCTTAACATAAGCAATTTTGCATCATTTTAAAAATAGCTGGTGAATGGTTTTGCAAGTAACAACAAAAATATCCTAATCTTTTAAAATGAGATCAATATTTTAATTTTAGTACCTTTTTGTCAGTTAATTTTACAGTGCCAATCTACAAAACATTTCCCAGTGGTGTTTGTTCTCAGAAGTACACAATAAAGAGGCATCTCTCTTCTTCATGACAAAGTGCATACTGGCAGGGGACGAATGCATGAAACAGAGCAGTCTACCTTGGAAGCTTATTAGGATAGTTAGTACTTTAAAACTAGGATATTGAATTAATTCCATAATCTGAAGCTCGAGACCATCAAATACATACACAAACATACCTATATTTATGCATATATCTTCTGAAATCAGAATCCTAAATTCATTAGTAAATACTTGAGAGTGTGAAATTTTAATACTATAATTCTAAAGACAGTAATTTTCTAGACTTTTTATTTACATTATTCTCACCCACTGGCAACATACGGCTTTGAAGAGGGGATGCAAGATTTCTCCCCCCAAAATAAAAATGGACATACACAAAAGGCTGGGCTCTCACTGTCCTTCCAGTCTGACTCTCACATACAGCACAGATAGATGTCTTTATTGAGGAATTCAGATATCTTCAAATGGCTACATTCTTAAAATCCCTGACTACAATATTGTGTAGGAAATAAAACAGAGACATCATTTCTATCACAGGCGTTTGATTTAGGAAGAGTCCAATAAAAGATAAGACAAGAAACAAGAGCAAACAAGACAAGAGATTGGAGTGTATTGACCTCTAAGCAGTGCTCTCCCTTGGCGAATTGTTCGGCAGAGTATAATCAGGACTGCACGGGTCCCTCTGCTCCTGAGAGGAAAATCAGAAGGGGCAAAATGAGGTGTGCGAGAAGTAAGTCCCAGGCTGAACTCTGAAGATCTCTAGTAGGAACCTGGAGGCCTTTTGCCCTGCTGCCTCCATACTTAACAGTTAGACAGACATAGAATCTGCCCCGGGGCAATGTCTTCTACATGGTTTTTTTTTTTTTTTTTTGGTGTGTTTTTTTTCTCTCTCCCTATTTTCCCCATAAAGTAAAGCTGAATCTGCAGAAAGCAGAATAGACTTCTATGGATTCCCAGTGAGAATCGAATATTCAACGAAGACTCCCAAACCAAGGAGTTGCAAACAACAGCAGGAAGTTGCAGAGCTGCACAAACAGGCCCGAGCCCAGGGGCTGCCGCTGCGCTTTCTAGATTTCCTGGTCACAAGCGCAAAAGAAAACTGGAGTGGGGGCGGGGGGTGGCGAGTCGGGCGCAAAGTTCCAAAATTGGTAACAATCTAGCCTGCTGTGAAACTAAGAGAAGCCAACCCGAAGGTCCAGCTTTTGCCCGGAAACACGAGAGAAGTGCATTTTAGAGGTGGGTGTGGGTCACTGCCTTCTCCACAATAAGATTATTTCTAAGGAACCCACCGGAGCTTTGTCTCATTTCCGGGGATGGGGAGCCCAACATATTTCTGTTTGTCCTTTTCCCCCTAATGTACGGGGGGGGGGGGGGGGGAGGGGGGTGCAGTTTATTTTCTTTGAGTTAACAAAATTAAACCAAATCCTCCCCCACCCCCCCCCCCGCGATGGTGAAGGTAGAATTTCCTGAAGCCTGCAGACACTTCTCAGACCCCATCCGCTCCGCGCCCAGACACCGCGTCGGTGGGACGTGCTGGGACGCGGACTCCGCCGCCCGCCGAAGCCTGCGCCCTTCTCCGGTGGCTCCAGCGCAGCCAGTCCTCGCTTTGGCTCCCAGTCGTCCGCGAGCCCCGGAGCGTCCTCTAATTGACTATTTGCATAACTATTGACCAAGAGGTGGGATATGTGTTCCCAGGCCATTTCCTGGTTATGGCACCTGGACTCGGAACCTTTTTTTTTTTTAAATATATTTTATTGATTTTTTTACAGAGAGGAAGGGAGAGAGATAGAGAGTTAGAAACATCGATCAGCCGCCTCCTGGACACCTCCTACTGGGGATGTGCCCGCAACCAAGGTACATGCCCTTGACCGGAATCGAACCTGGGACCCTCAGTCCGCAGGCCGACGCTCTATCCACTGAGCCAAACCGGTTTCGGCAAGGACTTGGAACCTTAACACGACTTGTTCACAAAGACTGGGGGTCGGAAGCAATTCGCCGCTTTCAAACTGCGCAGAAAAGGCTCGGTCCCCCGGAGCACCGCAACTCATCACCTCCAGCGGCAGCTGCTCTGGGCTCTGGGCCTGTAAGGTCCCGAGACCCCCGGCGGCTTCTGCGCACGGGTGGGAAGCGATTCTGCTGGGAACGTGGGCAGGGGAGACACCCCGAGGAGGGAATGGAGAAACTTAGTAAACAGGAGCAGGGGATGCTTTCCATCCTTGGCCAGAAGTGCCACGCACGCAGCCCTCCCGTGGTCTCCCTTCACCCTAAGGCCCGCTTGGTGTTCTGCACTGCGTGCTGTGGGCCCTTGTGTGTGATGTTTCTCACTAAAGTTGTCCTTCCTGCGGATTTGGAAGTCACCCTAAGCTAGAGAAGGTCTGCTTTGTCATTACCCTCATCTCTCTCTTTACGCTGCCCCTGCCCTGTCGCATTTCAAGAAAATGGAGCCTATAGAAAAGAAAGCCTCTCTGTTGAGGCGGCGGGCAATCTCACAGAAATGATGTAAATGGTTGCAGGGCCTTTTTCTTCCCCTCTGCTATTTTTTGCGAGTGAACTGTGAAGATCTGTGAAAATAATATCAGGGTTTCCCGTCAGAACGAGCTTTGCCCTGCACTCAGGCGTAGCATGATCTGACCCGACACCTCCAACCATCTGTGCTATCTATCTGCCTTCTGAGTGACCGGAGCTGTACCAGCCGCATACAGATTGTACTTGATCCTAAAGAAAAGGCAGCCCGAGCCCAGTCCAGTTCCAGGAGAACCTCCCTCGTGGATTCCGTTCTTGGGATGAGCCTTCCAAAGGTGGTTTTCCTTAGACGCCCCCTCCCAATCACCTTCCCCAAACTCAACAACCCCCGTGAAAGGCCCAGGTGAGACTGGGGTTGCTTTTTACCTAGGCCTCAGAACACGGTGTGATGCAAACGTCAGGTGGAAATCAATAAAAGTTACAAATTCAACCCGCGGGCCTGAAGGCAGAGAGGCCAAGAAGGCCTTCTCTGCGAGCGGGGTCAGTGCCCAACAGCTTAGTGGGCGCTTTCTGTCCTCCCCCCTCCCCCCCACCCCTGCAAACCATTGTTGTGCCACTCCCCGCCCCCCCTCTATTTTACTTCTACTGAGTTACTTTTGCACTAAAAAGGCCAAGGTTAGAGTTTCTATCCCCATCTTACGAGTTAAATGTTCCAACACAGACTAGGGGAAAAACTAGCCTTCAAGAAAAAGCAAATCAATATTTTTAAGAACATCTTTGAAATAAGCTTTTACGTTGCTGTCCTGACCTTCCAATGACTTCTCACTCTAGATGCGGCTACGCCGCACATTTATTCAAGTTCATTAAACTGGGGAGGGGAGGAGGCTGAAAAGTATAAACTTTTGGAGGGTGCGATGCCCCTTTTCTTCCGACTGTTTGACTTCATGGTCAGCACCTGGCTCTGAATATTCCAGGAGGCTTTTGAAGGTGGTGGTTAGGTTTGGAGTCCACACTGACCTCCTACAGATCCCCGGTCCGTTCCTTCTGCTTCAGAGTGGCTTCCCACTGGACTGCTTTGGCAGAGAGAAGAGGAGGAAAGGCCTGCGGGGATGGGTGCTGGGAAGAAACGAGGTGATCCACTTCCCCTCCCTGCCTGTTCCTGCGCTCCCCGCACTGTGTGCTGTGTGGTTACAGCTAAATGACGGGTCCTTGGAGGATTTCAATTTGGCCAGTCCGCTTTGTCCCCTGGAGACCTCCTGACCCAGGCAAAGCATCGCCCCAAAGTGGATTCCTGTAGCTTCGCTGCCGCTTGGGGGAGGGGGCGGGAGGAGGGGGGGGGGGTGGAGGGCGGGGGACAGAAGAACAAGGCTAGGGACACGGGATTGAAACGCTGCTGCTCTCGACTCTTTTTCCCGCCCAGCTCGCAAGTCTTTTCCTCCTCGGGGTTCTGCAAAATACTGCGGGGAAGTCCACGGGCGGGCAGTGGGCGCTGTCGAGAGCGGGGAGGTGCTGAAATGGCCTGGACGCCCGGGTTGCGGTCTTGATTGGCAGAGCCGGCTAGTGACTGACAGGGGGTCTCCATGGCGCCCGCGCTGCCAATCCGCCCACCCCAGTAGAGAAGCCCGCCCGCCCGCCCGCCGGCCCGAACGGAGCGAAGCTGGACCTGAGCCGCGGAGCCCGCGCCTCCTCGCATCCCTCCCGCTCGCTTGCTCCCCGCAGCTGCGCCGCCGCCACCGCCGCCCCAGCGGTCAGGGTCAGTCGGGCTGCCCCGAGCTGGTTCCCCGAGAAGAGCCTGGCGCACCCGGTGGGCCGGTGGGCATCTGCCGCGCGTCCCGCTCCCGGCTCGGCGCTCCCGCCGCCGCCGGCGCCGCCTCGATGTTCCAGCTGCCCATCCTGAATTTCAGCCCCCAGCAAGTGGCGGGGGTATGCGAGACGCTGGAGGAGAGCGGCGACGTGGAGCGCCTGGGTCGCTTCCTCTGGTCGCTGCCCGTGGCCCCGGCGGCCTGCGAGGCCCTCAACAAGAATGAATCGGTGCTGCGAGCGCGAGCCATCGTGGCTTTTCACGGCGGCAACTACCGCGAGCTCTACCACATCCTGGAAAACCACAAGTTCACCAAGGAGTCGCACGCCAAGCTGCAGGCGCTGTGGCTCGAAGCGCATTACCAGGAGGCCGAGAAGCTGCGTGGACGGCCCCTGGGGCCGGTGGACAAGTACCGCGTGCGCAAGAAGTTCCCCCTGCCGCGCACCATCTGGGACGGCGAGCAGAAGACGCACTGCTTCAAGGAGCGCACGCGGCACCTGCTGCGGGAATGGTACCTGCAGGACCCGTACCCCAACCCCAGCAAAAAGCGTGAGCTCGCCCAGGCCACCGGACTGACCCCCACGCAGGTGGGCAACTGGTTCAAAAACCGCCGACAAAGGGACCGGGCGGCGGCTGCAAAGAACAGGTCAGTACCCGGAGCCTCCGCGCCTTGCACTCACCGGGAAGGGGGCGGGCGGCGGCACCCTGGGCGCCGGGGCTGGGTCCCCGCGACTTGGATTCCGCGGAGTTGGGAGCGCGATCTGCCTTCGGCTTTGAGACCCTGCGTTCTGGGATCCTGGGCAGGGGTTCCTTCCGGGCGCTTGGTTCTACACCCTCTCCATTCTGGGAGCCTGGGGAGTCGATCCAGCAGTCGGTTCCAGTCACCAAATACAGGCTGCATTGGGAAGGGGGGAAAATTAAAATCCCAGGAACAATGAGGGACCTCAAGACCCAAAGCTAATTCTTGTCAGCCTTGGCCCAGGCTCTTATTATCGAGCGAAGGCTGGCTTATTAGCAGCGCGGCAGTTCGGGCCTCTTAAAGCCCAGATGCGTCCTGCTCTGATGCTATGAAAACAGTTGTCCATGAACTTCTATTTCTAGGAAGTAGGAAGTGGAGCTCTTCTCTTCCCATGCGTGGGCAGCCCAGTCTCAAAACAGCAAATGAGTGGGCTATGGCTTTTTTACTTTCCAGCGTAAGGCTCTCAACCAGCCGAGCATTTTGGCCAAAAACACTGCCTCTTCCCCCAGGCCCAGATGCTCCCTGCAACTCCCAGGCAGCCCTTTTGGCCCTTAGCTTTGGGCCGGCCAGGCCTTGGAGACACAGACACACTCTGGGAAGGGGGTTCTCTGGGAAGAGGGTCCCCTGCCCCAGAGCCTACTCTGCTCTCGTCACCCACACTTCATTTATCCTGATAGTATTGCAAATCTCTCAAAGGTGGCCAACAACCGGGAATGACCCTGTGAGCCCAGCATTCACAGTCTAGGGATACTGGGAGTCGAAAGGACTCTGAAGGGTGGAGCAACTGCGGGGCTCCGCAGAGGCGGCTGAGGACCCCTGCCCAACCCCTGTTGCCTCATCTTACTCGCTTTAATGCCCCGGGTTCTGAGGGAGAGCCGTTGGCCACTGGGCTTCAGGGACACGGACCAGGGGGCCATGGGAAGTATATTAAGTGTGTTCCATTCCTTCCCTGTAGACTCCAGCAGCAAGTCCTGTCTCAGGGCTCTGGGCGGGTGCTAAGAGCTGAGGAAGAGGGCACTACCGAGGTGCTGGGGACCACAGCCAGCCCAGCCGCCAGCCTATCCAGCAAGGCAGCCACTTCAGCCATCTCCATCACGTCAAGCGACAGCGAGTGCGACATCTAAGCTGCCCACGCAGCAGGCTCAGAAACAGAATCCAGTGTACAAAAAGACACAGACAACATGAAGGAGGGAGGGAAGAGGAGAGACCCACCAAACAAGTCCAGTGCGTTGGAAACCAGGTGGCCAGGGACTCTGGATGAGGTGCCTGTGAGAAGGTTGTCATGTCCGCCCAGTGGCCAGCCGGCTCCACTGGCACCCTCCGGCCACCATGGCAGGGGCCCACGGTGAGGCCCGACCAGCACTCTGTTCTCTTTGCTTTGCTTTTTCCCAAGGACAGTGCTGCAAAGATGCCTCCGGAACCTGAACTGCAGACTGAGCGCCTGCCCTGAATCTCTGAATCTCCCATGGGTATTTCATGTCGAAAGGGCGCTATATGTATAACTTTTGCTTTAAAGTTTTTTAAACAAAACATATATATGCTGTTTATTTACTTATTTAAGAGACTGGTATGGTAGGTGTCCCTGTAGCTTGGAAACTTGCTGTTTCTAAAGGTGCAGGGTTCTGTATGAGGAAGTCAAACAATAAAAATCTGGTGAGCAACCTTTCCTAACTAAGGGAGCTACTCTCAGATTCCTTAAAAAATCCTTTTTTTGGGGGGGGGGTTAGTGGCGGGGAGGGGAGACATGTAATACTTTAAACAATAAAAAGAATCCTTCTCTTCATCAGGCAGGCAAGGACTCTAGTGCAAATGGTACCTTTTGCCTTTTCTGATGTCTCCTGGTATATGTTATGCTAAGGCCATAAGCACCTTCCAAGTCAAATTGCATGTATGTATGTATGTATGCACATACATGTGTATGATATATTTAAACCTAGAAATTGGCAATGTGATCATCCCCTATAAGGCAACTCCCCACATCCTCAGCCCAGGTAACTATGGCTTATCCACCTGACACTCCCTTTTATTAAGTGTCAGCGGCTTTCAACAACAATTTAGGAAGCCAAGTTCTAGGGCTTAATAGTGAATCCTATTTGACAAAAATGTAAGATTGATCTGACACAGTCTCTGCGGTGAGAAAGACTTTCCATCTCCTTTGAGATACAAGACTTTCCATCTCCTCCCATACAAAAGCAGAAGGTACTCACGATCATGTTAGAGTGAGCATATACCACATTTAGGATTGAACTCATTAAATGTAGACAAAAGAAGATAGGAGAGGTTGTAATAACTAGACTAGCATCTTCTTGCCACAGAAGCAGGTATTAATCAAATGCATTATTTTCAACAAAAGGAATATACTGCGATGGAGGGGAGAATGTAGTCATGTCACATATTGAGGTGAAATAGAAAGCCGCAGATAAATCTGACTTCTGTATTAAAGATGAAAGAAATCACCGAGAGCTTCATTGTCCTGTAGTGGCTTCAATTAAAAATATAAATATTCTTAGTATTTAATTTGCCCTCCCTAAGTGTGCAGGCACATTCAGGCTCACACACACACACACACACACACACACACACACGCAGTTCTTGCACTAAAAATGTAAATGCTATCCAGAGAGTCTCTAAGCTTTTCTTTTTTCCTCATGAAAAGGATAGCATATTATACAGTTTGACATTGATCTTTAAATAAGTTGAGCTGAACTTCCCTCCTCAAGCTCCTCTCCCCATTGGACTCCTTTCAATTTGCCTTTCTGTCCTTAACAGAAGCCTGCTAACTTATTTGGATGGATATGCCAATGTGCAAACCGAACAAAAATAAGTGACATCATGGAAGACAAAAAGCAGTCAAATGGCAAGATATATGGGGAAGCCCGCAGCACAAATAAAGGCTGATTTTTGGTTTCTCAATTGCTGAAACAGATGTGGCCTCATTGGGGCTTTATAAATGGTTGTCATTGTAGACAGCAGCCCTTATCCAGAGATCTGTTGACAATCAACACTCTCTTGTACAAGAGCGCTAGGTGGACGAGTAGGGAAGTCTTTGTGATCAAGCTGTGCTCTTCCAAAAAGCAAGCAAAAGTCCTACTGTGAGTCCTGAAAGGCTTGGGTGGTAGAGCTTCCTCAAGACTTTGTTGTTTCCCAGAGTCCCCGGTAGTTCCTAGAATGCCAAGAAGCTGGGCCAGTTCTCCAGAGGAGGCAAAGGAGGCACCTGAAATTTAAGGAGGCATTCACTGTAAAGGTCAGGCAAGTGCAGCAAGTGCAAGGCATCTGGGATTGAGTGCCTCCTTAAATTTTGCACTCTAGGTGCCTCCTTTGCCTCACTCTGGTCCTAAAACTGCCAAAGAGTACTGCACTTCAATGCAAAATCAAGGGATTTCCAGCCTTGTTCCCCAGTCTCACCCCATCCTAGTTATGGAGCTGTCCAGAACCAGCATTTGAAGAAGACAGTTGGCAAATTTTATCTCTTAAGCTGATGCTTCCAGATCCAACAGGGAAGGGAACGGACTAATTAGTGGACTTACGTAAAGGAATTTGAGATTCTAAAATCCCATCCCACTCACCAGTTCAAATGAGGCCTAAAAGCAAAAGGGAATGTCCACTCCGCATTCTCAAGAAAAGGGGGTGGTGCTAAGAACTAAGCTTTCTCTTTACAAATAATTTCTAAATAACAATTGCTCAGAAAAAAAAGGAGGGGGGGGAGGCAAACAATGATGGGAGAATTTTCTTCCTGCTTTGGTGAAAGCCTTTAAAGTATATCTTTTAAAAAAATGCATCTAATTTGCTTTGAGTAACATGCTGCCTACGGACTACATTAAAAGTAGCTATTCTGTTTCACCAATCTGGAGATTTATCTAATATGTGGCCTATTATTTAAGAAACTTTAAAGAAATGTTTATGTGAAACCCGGTGGCACCTAACTGCTTTTGTGAATAATCAAGTCTTTCATGATCACATGTTGGAAGTTGGTCCAAATCTTCCCTGGATAGGTATTGTAAACGTTTCATTTCCTTTAAAAAAAAATTTTGTTTTCCGTTTCAGTTTTATCCTAGTCTTGCAAGGCGTTGGGGTTTTTTGTTTGTTTGTTCTCATTTCAGGAAGAAGCAATGTGGATGTTTTCTGAATTTGGAGAAATCTCCATATGATGGGTTTCCTTTCTTTCTTGATATTCCTTTCCTGTAACAATTTCCAAAACAAAAACAACAACAACAAAAACAGTTACTCCAGCAAAGTGGAAAGAAGCTGCATGCTTACATTTCAACAGACTTGACCAATGTGAGGATGAAACCCCAGCCCCAGCTCAGGCTCCTCTGCGGGTTACACGTATTTCAACCTCCCGCCAGTTCCACCCAAAGCGCGCTGGCTCCTGCTCTCCAAAGGCCGCGGCTCCTGTCGCCTCCACCAGCCGCGCTCGCTCCCCCACCGTCGCCTCTCCCGTCCCCTGTTTGTTTATAAAAATCTGGGAGGGAGGGGAAGAGAGGCCGGGGTGCGGGAGGACTTGCTCTTTGTTTACATTAAACAAATGCCAGGCAAAGAGCTCAAGCAAAATCTTCCTTGACCTCGGTCTCTCTCCCTAATTTTAACAAAAAAGAAAAAAATATTGTATCAAAAGGCAACGTGAATGGGGCGGGCGGAGAGGAGCAGCAGCTTTTCGCTCTATTCAGCCGGGACGCGGGGTGCGCGGCGATTTCCGCTGCCTTTGTGAGGCTGCCGGGCGGGGTGAGCGGGGTCTGCCCGGCGGCCCGCGGCGCTGTCAGGCGGCTCAGCGTAATCAGGGCTAATGACGGCGGCCGGGCGCTCCGCGGGACAATGCGCGGGCCGCGGCGTTTTGTCCGACTGAATGGCTAATAGGCTTGCCCGGGGGCTCGCGGGGGGCGGTGTCGGGGGAGGCGGCGGCCAGGGGAGAAGGGGTCATTGTCCGCGCTCTGGCCCGGGCACCCCCCTGGAGTCCTGCGGGGAGGCGGCGGCGGGGGCGCGTGGGTTTCCTAGAGGAGGCGATGCTGCGCGGGGAGGCCGACCTTTTCCCCCAAGATGGGACCACAGTGGCCCCAGCACGCGGGAAGGCGGCTCCCTCCTCCGGGGCCGGATCGTGACTGTGGATGACAGCTCCACACACCACGTTTTCCGTCCAGCGCCTGGGGGTTCCCGACGTGCAGGGCGCGAGCCGCCCCTGTGAGACCGCCTGCCTCGAGTAGCACGAGGGCAGGAACTTCTCACCATCAAGGGGGTGGGGGTGGGGGGATTAAATAAGAATCAAGGTGCGGGAATAAACACAAATGAACGCTCGGGGGGGGGGGCAGTGGGGGCACGCGCTGGCCCTCGAGCCTCTGACGGCGCGGGGTCTGAGCCCCTGGGGCGCGGGGTCTGAGCCCCTGGGGCGCGGGGTCTGGGCCCCTGGGGCGCGGGGTCTGAGCCCCTGGGGCGCGGGGTCTGGGCCCCTGGCGCGCGGGGTCTGGGCCTCCGTGCGCGTCGCATCCGTGCGCGTCGGGCCTGCGCTGGGCGGGCGGCCGCGAGCCCCCAGGCTGGGCCGGGCCCCAGGACCGTGGTGACGCCAGGCTGTCGGCGGCGCCGAGCGGGTCCCCGAGCAGTGCCCGAAGAGCAGGTAGGCTCCAGACGCCGGGAGCGGGCTTTGCGCGCCCGGCAGACCCGCGGGCCAGCCGTCGGGGCGCGAGCCAGGGGCAGGGCGCCCGGAGGGCCGAGTGTCCGCGACCGCACCGTTAAACTCGGCTGCCCCGCCGCCACCCGAGGCCCCTCCAGTGGGACACTTGGCGGCTCCCGTTTCAGCTGTTAGGGATCTACCCAGGATAGAGCCTGCCGGGCTTCTCTACTTGCTAGGGTTTACGTTCCCAAACTTCTTTAGACCTACCCTGGCGCGAGGGCTCCAGCCGGCTTTCGCCGCCTTTTCGCTCCCTGGTCTGGAGACAAAGGAGCGTGAGGGCGATCCCAGCCAGAACCCGCCGTTCCGGCTCCGCGCTCTGCCCGCGCCGTTTCGCTCGTCCCTTGGTTTCCCCTGCACAGAACTGCTGACCTGCTAATCCACGGCGCCTGCCCCTCCTGGAAGGAGTCTTGCTTGGTTGACTGTGCCCCTCAGAAACTTTCCCTCTCCCGTCTTAATGCCTCCACCGTACCTTACCGAATCGTCTGTGTTAAAGGTTGCAATACACTAATTTATCTATACGTTTGACTCCCCCCGCTAAAATGTAAGCTCTTGAAGGGCAAGGGCCAAATCATATTCTCCTTTATATTCCCAGCGCCTATCCTAATGATTAGGTGCTCAAGAAATATTCTAAAACCGAATGAATTATGGATCTTCCTTGAGGCCTGTCTGTTCGGAATTAGTAGAGGACTGCTGCTCGCTCTGAGCCCATGTGAGCCACGGGAATGACTAACATAGGCTGGACCCACAGTTCACTTAAATCCTCCCAGCTCTGGTCACCTGCGCTTACCTACTTGTCAGGTTGCCTGCGATGATTCTTCCTCTAGGCATGTGGTTTTTTAGATATCCTGGGGCTTTGAGTTCATTACATGAAAATTATCTTCTCACACACACATTTCCCCAAACAGTAAGGTAAGGGTCACCCCTTGGATTTTGAAAATTCTAGCTATTATATCCTAATATTTTTGTCTTCTATAGGATGACAGAGGATTTCTGTTCCAAGAATCTCTTTTCTCTCTCTCTCTCTCTCTCTCTCTCTCTCTCTCTCTCTCCCCCCCCCCATCCTTGCACCCCCACTTTAGTCTTAGCCTACAAATTAAAAAATAAACACGCAAAGAAATCACAAACTCAGATAAGGTGTTAAGTTTTAAGACAGTGGATTGGCATTCCACACCCATGCTCAGACTAACCCAGTGAGGGAACCAGAGTTTTGATTAAAATCTTAAATCACAGAAGTCCCATGGAAATCTACTGAATTTTAAAATTTAATGGAAAAAAGCAAATGAACTCTGATATTTATATTTCCAAGAAGCAGTGAGTATATATATATATATATATATATATATATATATATATATAATCACCCCGCACCCCGGCCTCTCTTCCCCTCACACACATATATATATCACTGCTTCTTGGAAAGTCATTTAGCCTGGCACTGTCAATTTGCAACGTGAGAATGTTGATTTTACTATTTGTCTTTCTGGCTGAAGAGATTAGTCTTGAATTTTCTACCATGAAATAAAATATCTAAGTTCAGGTGGTGCATTTTAATTTGATATGTGAGCAGTCTGGTTGGTGGTAAACTAGTTTATTATGTATTCCAAACATTTTCAAATATTTAAAATTCCTATTGAAGAGTTATCCATTTAAAGCATATTTTATTGCATTGGGTATGCTCATTTTCCATACATTCATGATAAAGTATGCATTTTGACTAAAGTCCTATGCATACGTATATGTTAGACATCTGATCACTACAAAATTATTTTTACAGGAATTATGACTATGAGCTGGATTCATCAACTTACCAATAGGAAGAAGAAACCTATACAGAAGCAGCTTGTAGCAATGAACTGGTATCTGAGAGGGTGGGATCAAACAGATCTTGCTTGAAAATAGCTAGTCTGTGAATATGGGCTAGTCACTCAACTATTTGAGCTTTGTGTTTTGTTTTTTTAAAACCAGGTGTATCTCACAATCAATGGCATCTTGGATTTGATAAAATATTTAATCAAATATTTAATTAAATGAAATACCTTTAAAATGTAAAAATGGACAACCTAGAAATTGTCCAAACATCCAGGTTCCAACCCCAAGATCAGGATGTGACTATCATATTAAAACAGATATATATCAATGATGATAGCTGAAGATGAATTGAAACACAGGGGTTCTCTATCTAGCAGACCATCAACATATGCATCTCTTGAGGACTTGTTAGAAATGAAAAATTCTCAGGTTTGACTCCAAAAGTACTGAATATTTGGGGTATTACTGAATTTAAATTCTAAATGCTGTCCTTGGTATCAGAAGCAGCTCTGTTCATCACCCCCAGCTGAGAGGAGCCAGTGTGTTGGTTTTCCAGCAGTGGGAATGGATGGGCTTGTGCTGGCACCGTCATTCTTTCCTGGGCTTTTTACTCTGCTTGGGGCTGCTTGTCATCTATGTGAAGCTCTCCAAAGGGATCATGGCCTGTCCCGCAAGTCAGGATAATCCCAAATGTAAAGTATGAATGCTGAAAAGATAACATAACCTCTTGGGGGAAATGAAAGTCCCATTTCTTTGAGGAGGAAGCAGTGATCTCACTTTACTTACATTTTATGGCTCTTTATAGCTAATAAAAAAGTCCTTTCACCTGCATCATCTCACTTTCTCACAAGAACTCTGCGAAGATAAGTTAGCAGAGATGGTGATTCCAGCCTTCCAGATAAGAAAACTAGTATCTCACATTACTTGCTCAGAGTCACAAGAGCAGAGAAGAATCCAGATTTTGTAGAGCTTGAAGTTAACACAATTTGGAGGGGAGAATACTCTTTAAAGTAAAGGATACAAAATTATGATTACAAAATTGGGTATGAGAAAAAAAAACAACTATAAGAGTAAGAGAAGAAGGCATGAGTCGTGTGCTGGGAAAAGACTGAAGATTAGATTGTAGGAAATGGAAAATAGAAGCCATGTTTTGAAGACTTGCATTACAGGTACTTGAGTTTTGTCAGACGCGAGTATAAAATAGCTAGCAGTTTGACTCTTGAAAGACCTCTGAATCGTGTGCAGTTACTTAGGTGAGTGGGTCAGGACCCTGTTAAGAGACAGGTGGGAGAAAAAAAATGGTCACATTATTTTCTCCAGCAACAAATGAGAAAAATCAGGGGAAAGTGAAGCATACCAAATGGGTGATGTCAGTCAAAAAACAGCATGCCACGGAATTTCAGCATTCCAACCAGGCCTTACATATGTGACATATCAGTATGTGAAAAAGAGGTCTCTAATTTGTGTGGAAGGGCAAGTAGACTATGGGGGATACATGGATAAAAATAATGTGAGGCAGCAAGCAACAATAATTACAGTTGATAACATTATATTTCTGAGTGACCACATAAAAGAGAAGGCATAGAGTGGATGATTCTTCTTTGGCCTTTTTTGGTATAGTCTTATTTCCAAATGATAGTTTTTATATTTTATAAGGACAAGAATTTAAATATTTATATACAAAATGAAAAGAAAAGAAGTCACAACAATTACAAAATTTTAAAACCTGGCAAATACAACAAACATCAATACAACAAATAATAACAAAATACCACAAACAATAACACAATCATTTTATTCATTACCTGTCATGTACACCTCTAGAAGTTTCTACTTTTTTTGTATGTCTTTGATTACATCTTTATATGACAACACTTTCATAGTATAATCTCAAATAGAAAGATAATTCAGATTTTCTCTAATACAGATTGATTTCAATTTTTTTATATATTTTTTATTGATTTTTTTACAGAGAGGAAGGGAGAGGAATAGAAAGTTAGAAACATCAATGAGAGAGACACATCGATCAGCTGCCTCCTGCACACCCCCTACTAGGGATGTGCCTGCAACCAAGATACATGCCCTTGACCGGAATTGAACCTGGGACCCTTCAGTCTGCAAGCCGACACTCTATCCACTGAGCCAAACTGGCCAGGGCTGATTTCAATTTTTTAATTCATAATTTAGAAGAGCTTTTTTCAGCGTTAGAGCTCAGTATTGGTAATGCCATGTGTAATTTTTAGGCTTATTATCAAATTTGGGCAAGCCTCTGACGTTTCTTTCATATATGAGCAGTAAGATCTCATGACATTTCAAGTTTCCTTGAACAGTAACCCATCTTAAATAATCTTTGCATTGATAGCACTCACTAACCAGTTTGTGATCAAGGGCTTTGCACATTCATGTTGTGACACATGAATCGGCACAGTGGGCAGTGGGAATAGTCCTGCAATAAATCCCTGCACTGAAGCAGCTAGCAATAGCCAAAAAATACACAAAAGTGACAGCAAACCATAAAAATATATACCAGTAAACCTACACTAATTGTATCTCCAACTCAACTTCCCTTTAGTGATTGGATCACAAAAATGACTGTGGTTACTCCAGGGCTACCCAGCACCAGGGGAAATGTGACAAAGTGGAAATAAGAGTGGAAAGAGTCAGTGGTCTGTTGTAATTATCTTATTTCTCAAATTTGCCCAAAATGCATGATCATGTGAATATATTGCTAGGATCCCTCCCAGGGTCTGGGAAGGGGCCCAGGCAAGTGGAAACCTAAGCATCATTTGCTTCAAGGTAATTCTGCCTATGCTTAGGTCCAGTGAGAACAGGTTCAGTACACTGTTCTATTATCTGGGACATTCTATCTAATAAAAGAGTAATATGCAAATTAACCCTCACACCCTCACTCCATCAGTCTGTCACAAAGATGGCGGCGGCCACGGAGCTGGAGCAAACAGGAGGCTTAGGTTGCCCCCGGTGATGGAGGAAGCCAAGCTTCCAGCCTGCCCTGGCTGGCCCTAAACTCCGCTCAAGGCTTCAAAGTTTCAATTATAAAAGATAAATAAATCCCAGATACCTGCTTCCAGCCCGCATGGCCTCTGCTCAAGGAGGGGCTGGGAACATGGGTTGCCAGGGGCAACGCAGGCTTCTAGCGGGACCAAGGCTACAAAGTTTCAATTATAGAAGTTAAATAAATCCCAGATACCTGCTTCCAGCCCACAACGTGGCCAGCCTGAAAAGGGCCATCAGCCCCTCACCCAGGCTGGCCAGGCACCCCAGTAGGGCCCCCCACCCTGAAGGGGGTGTGGCCAGCCTGAAAACAGCCCTCAGCCCCTCACCTAGGCTGGCCAGGCACCCTAGCGGGAACCCTACCCTGATCCGGGACACCCTTCAGGGCAAACCAGCCAGCCCCCATCTGTGCACCAGGCCTCTATTCTATATAATAAAAAGGTAATTTGTGAATTGACCCTAACAGCAGAACGACTGGGAATGACAGGTCTCTACGACACACACTGACCACCAGGGGGCAGACGCTCAATGCAGGAGCTGTCCCCTGGTTATCAGTGCACTCCCACAGGGGGAGCTCTGCTCAGCCACAAGCCAGGCTGATGGCTGCCAGCACAGCGGTCGTGGCGGGAGCCTCTCCCACCTCCTCAGCAGCGCTAAGGATGTCTGACTGCAGCTTAGGTTTGCTCCCCGCTGGCAAGTGGACATCCCCTGAGGGCTCCCGGGCTGCCAGAGGGATGTCTGACTGACAGCTTAGGCCTGATCCCCCAGGGAGCGGGCCTAAGTCAGCAGGTGGACATCCCCCAAGGTGTCCCAGACTGCGAGACGGCACAGGCCGGGCTAAGGGACTCCCCCCGCCTCCCCGAGTGCATAAATTTTGTGCACGAGGCCTCTAGTAAAATATATTCCCAGAAAAATTTGACAAGGTTATACTCAAAAGCTATCTTTAAAAATGATTCATTGATATGGGGCGGGGGAGAGTTTAAGATTGAAAATGGCCTGGGGAACACTGCGAGGCAGATTACCCCTTAGAACCTGGTTACCTTTCCTTTTAGAAGTGCTTCACCTTGCCTCCTTATGGGTACCACATCCAAACTGTCAAAAACCCTTCAGTGTTCTTATCCTTCCTTTGTCAAAATCTATTCTCACTTGTCACACACACACACAAAATCAGATAAACCAATTCACATCACAGAAATAGCTGCTAAAAGCTTAATGAATTACCTACAGATGGGAGCCTGGGAGGGTACTTACTAACTGTTAGGAGATAATCCTTTAATTCAATAACCCAATATCACTAATGGTAGCAATTCAGACATCACTAATAGGCTAGTAGCAAATTATTTTTGGTTGGGAGAGAGCCAGAAACCTTTCAAGTCATTCCATGGAGATAAACAACTGCATTTTGGGCCAGACATTGCCAATATTAAAAATAAAATAAAAAATGTTTTGGGCCCCCAGCTATTTCTTCTCTATCATGGTAAGGAATTGCAACCAAATTTCAGAGAGAGTAGCCTACATTCTTTGCCTCATTTCTTCACTATATACCTTAACCTCCTGCAATTTGGCTTTTACTTGCATCATTCCATCAAAACTGTCCCCTCAGCAGCCATTCTACTTGGTCATCAAACTACTTCAACCTACTGATTTTCGACACTGTTGAGCATCCCTTTCTTCTGAACAGGGCCAGAATTAGGTTGAGGCAAGCAAGGTGTCTAACGTACAAAATTTAAGGAGGTACTCTTTCCCTCTCAGAGTCCTGTCAGCTCCAGGTTGACATCTGAGAGTGAGTATATCCTTAAATTGTGCACTATACAGTAAATGTCTCACTTCCCTCACACCAGTCCCAGCCTTATCTGAAACATAACTGAGCTTCCCACCATAGTCAGAGTGTGACCTACAATTTGCTGTTTTCATGCCTTTGCACATGATACTTTTGCCTGCCCTGCATCCTTTCCTACCATCTTCTAATAGCAGCACCCATAGGGAACTGCTCCTCTCCAATTCATTGTGTCTTCTGGTGAGGCCACCAAACACAGTACCTTCCTCCCCAATTCACAGAGGGTTATAATCACCAACCTAGGCCAGTCCTTTACCGATACTTCTGCATTAGAAGCAGAGGGGCAACTCTTTTTTCACTCTTAGAATGGCACTGACGCTAGCTCCACCCTTGTCTTTTCTGGTTTTGTTTACAGGAGCTAATATGTCAGTCTCCTACTTTTTCTTTCTTTGTTTAAGCTACTTTGAATTTCTTTCACTTGCAAACAAAAGTGCTAAGATATAGCCTAGACTGTCCTTCCTTTGCCCTCACCTCCTTTCTACAGGTAATAGACCCAACTTTCATGCCTGAACTAAAAGGCCATTTTCCTCCCAGAGCCTTCCGTGATCCATAGGATTTAACTAAGCTCTCCTTCTCTGAAGTGCTGCGGCATTTTATACATCTCTCTCATGGTTATTTAGTTTCATATCTTATATCTCCTAATGTATTATATGCTCTTCAAGGGCAAGATATTTAATCTTCGTAATCCCGTAAGAACTGAATATAGGGTCTTTTTGACACAACAGAAAATCGATAGATTTTTGCTGAATTAATGAATTAATGGATGAATTAACTAAGGGATATATAGAATCTATGTTTCAGTTCAGGAAATTTTAGTTAGAATAATCTGAAGTTTTTTTAAAAAAAAAAGTGTTGTTTTTTTCCAAAAGAAAAACAAAAGAAGGAATGACCCACTGATTGCTAGGGAAAGATGGTGAATTTTAAAGGGTGCCAGGGATTTTTAAAAGGTAGGAAAATGAGACCTTATATACTCACTAGAGGCCAGGTGCACAAAAATTTGTGCACTGGGGGGGGGGGGTCCCTCAGCCCGGCCTGTGTCCTCTCGCAGTCTGGGACCCCTCGGGAGATAACGGCCTGCTGGCTTAGGCCTGCTCCCGGGTGGCAGAGGGCAGGCCCAATCCCTAGGTGCAGCCCCTGGTCGGGCTCAGAGCAGGGCTGATTGGGGAGTTGGGGCACCGCCCCCTGTCACACTCAAGGCAGGGTCGATGGGGAGGTTGCAGCGCCACCCCCTGTCATTCACAGAGCAGGGCCAATCAGGGGGTTGGGGTGCTGCCCCCTGTCACGCACAGAGCAGGGCCCATCAGGGGGGTTGGGTCTCCGTACCCTGTCACGCACAGAGCAGGGCCAATCAGGGGATTGGGGCGCCACCCTCTATCACCCACATAGCAGGGCTCATCAGGGGGTTGGGGAGCTCCCCCATGTCATGCACAGAGCAGGGCAGATCAGGGGGTTGGGGCGCCACCCTCTATCACCCACAGAGCAGGGTCGATCAGGGGGTTGGGGTGCCGCCACTGTCACACTCAGGGCAGGGCCGATGGGGAGGTTATGGCTCTACCCCGTCACACACAGAACAGGGCCCATAGGGGGTGGGGGCGTTGGGGCGCCGCATCCTGTCACACACAGAGCAGGGCCGATCAGGGGGTTGGGGCGCCACACCCTGTCACACACAGAGCCGCAGGGCGATCGGGGTTGGGGAGCTCCCCCCTATCAGGCACAGAGCAGGGCTGACCAGGGGGTTGGGGCGCCTTCCCCTGTCACGAACAGAACAGGGCTGATAGGGAGGTTGTGGCCCCGCCCCCTGTCACACACAGAGCCGCAGGGCGATCAGGGGGTTTGGGCGCTGCTCCCGTCACACTGATCCCAGTGCCAGGAGGCCTCGCAGCTCGCTGATCCCGGTGCTGGGAGGCATATTAACCTTTTACTATATAGGATAGAGGCCTGGTGCATGGGTGGGGGCCGGCTGGTTTGCCCTGAAAGGTGTCCTGGATCAGGGTGGGGGTCCCCACTGGGGTGCCTGGCCAGCCTGGGTGAGGGGATGATGGCTGTTTGCAGCTGGTCACACACCCTTCATGGTGGGGGTCCCCACTGGGGTGCCTGGCCAGTCTGGGTGAGGGGCTGAGGGCTCTTTTCAGGCTGGCGGGTGACTGAAGCTCCCAACTGCTCCTGTTTTTCTTTTTTTTTCTTTTTTTATTCTGGGCCAGCTTTAGCTCTGGCTCCAGCTCTGAGGCCTCTGCTGCTTAAAGCAGGTATCTGGTTTGTTTGGGTTCTATAGTCGAAACACTGTATCAACTCCAGCTCTGAGATTCCGGCGGGCTGAAAGCAGGTTTCTGGGGTTTTGTTTAGCTTCTATATTTGTAACTATGTTTCAAACTGCAAGCTCAGAGTCTGGCAAGGCAGGCGGGGAACGTTGGTTTCCTCTGTCACTGAAGCAAGCAAGCCTCATGTTAGCTTCAAGCTGCCGGGCTGCCAGCCGCCATCTTGGCTGGCAGTTAATTTGCATATCTCGCTGCTTAGCCAATGGGAAGGGTAGCGGACGTATGCGAATTACCATGTTTCTCTTTTATTAGATAGGATACCTGAATAAATAAACTCTGAAGTGATACACAGAAACTTGTATAAACAGTGGCTTGATTGAAGAAAAATATCTAAAACTTCTCCAGATTGTGCAATATTAGTAAGTGTGCTTAAGTTTTTCTGCTATGATATGAAACTCCTGCTCCTGCGTGAGGCTGACACACCAAGCATAGCTATCTCTACTTATGCTCCTCCCTCTGTAACTGCCTCTCTGACTCATCCATGTGGGGGAAACTCCACTAAAATCCCTGAAGTACGGCTAA
Organism: Myotis nattereri; assembly: GCF_964212035.1. NCBI lineage: Eukaryota > Metazoa > Chordata > Mammalia > Chiroptera > Vespertilionidae > Myotis > Myotis nattereri. The sequence goes on along the minus strand of NC_138075.1, from coordinate 34,569,817 downwards.
TGCGAAGCCACAACTTCTGAATAAAATGTTACTTAATGGTTAGAGGATAACAGAATGGAAGTACAAAGCAGAAAATACAATTGCTACTAGAAGTGACTATTACAGACTGAGCCCTTACCCAGTCCTTTGTAGGGCTCTTGGCCTGGCTCCACTTCCCAGGGCCAACCATTCACTGAATGCTTTGATATCTTTACCCCTAAGAATTCAACCTACACTTTTCTCCAAGGCCAGCGAGAGAAACAAATTCATCCTGCCCCAACCTCTCAGTCTAATCAGCACAGTTAAAGTAGCTGGAAAGTTTAGTCCTCCATACATTCAACTATGCCACCTAGTGAGCTGGACCCAGCAAGAAGGTATCAGGGTCGGTCAGAACAGTGAATAAAAGAGTAAGCTCCAATATTGGGATCCAGCCAGATAAGATAATGGCAAAAAGTCACTAGGAGACACCAAGAGCCAAAGGAAAAATATCCATAGCTCAGAGGGAAACTTGGGGCACAATAAAACACCAGGAGAGGTTCATTTGCTATTTGTTAGGTCAATTTGTGTCTGGGAATTGACCTTTCGAGGACAAAGTCAGGGAAAGAAACTAAGTACGTATAGGAGGGCATCACATGCAAAAGGCTGTCCACCAAGACATAGAGCAATGCAGGACCCCTGGGCAAAGCCCACACAAGGAATCAGGGGTCCTTAGAGAAGCAGTTGATTCCAGGGCTAGGGTAGGATAACTCTAGATAACATACAGAAAACAAAGAAGTTCTTTAGAAAGAATGAGGCAGGTCAAAAGTATACAGGAGTCAACCCCCACCTGGCCAATTTAAAATAATTGAGTAATTAAATAAATAGTAATAGTATTGGGGGGGATGTGGACACATTTGTAATACCTTAACTAATAAAAAAATAGTATTGGATTATAATCCATAAAATTCATGAATCTATACTAGTATAAACAACTGCATAAATGAATGAGGAAGAAAAGGAAGTTCTTCCTCATAGAAGAATTTAATAAATGTAGAGAGAATAAGAAAGACAAAGTCACTATTAGGGAAATACTGCAGTAATGATTGTTGCAGACAAAGTTCATCTATGGATGCAAAAATCAGTGGGCTAAAGTTTGAGGTGAAAAAAGGATATTAGCCTATTCTCAAACTATCCAAAGATAGTTTTCAGTTATAAAAGGGAAAATTCTATCTTTACAGTGAAGAAACTTGACATGACAAAATTAAGTGAGCCACGTTAATGCTACCAATAATAAGACATATCAATATCATGTACTTTGTTATAATGTCCTGAGAAGGACACAATATGACGTGTATAGTATTTCTATCAAAATGCATAATTCCATCACCAAAATACATTAGACAAACCCAATTGAGGGACATTTCACAAACTAGTATTCTTCAAAAGTGTCACGGTCTGCAGAGACTAAAGAGACACACAACTAAATGCAATGTACCATCCTAGACTGGATCCTGAAACAGGAAAAAAAAAAGACATTAGAGAAAAACTGGTGAACTTACAATAGGTTAATAATGTAGATAATAGTAATATATGAATGTTAATTTCCTGGGTTTTCTGTTGTACAGTGGTTATGTAAGTAATGACATTAGGGAAAGCTGCATGACATATATAAAATCAAAACTTTGTATTACTTTTGCAAATTTTCTATGTCTAAAATTATTACAGAATAAAAAGTAAAAAAATATATTGTCACCTATTCTGGGGTCAATACATTCTTTTTTATAGGGAGGCTCAGCATGTTTGTGCTCCCAGGTGGGAGTATCCAGAAGACATGTGCTTATTAATTTGTTAAATCAAAGTGCCAAAACCAAGAAAAGTAATTTTGCTTAATTTTAATTCACCTAAATGAAAAACATTAAATTGATTTCCTCTTCCCCTCACACACACAAAAGAGGGACATCAAAGAACATTAGGATTACCAAATTACTTCAGCTGAGTCACCATGAATCACCATGAATCACCATGGGCATATTGTTTTTTAATTTGTACCTACTTGTTAATGTGGCATTACACAATCAATGTTTTTTAGAACCCTTTAAAATGTACTGTTTCTTACTCTCGAGTCTCTGCCACAAAATAATGTGTTGTTGCCTCTGAATTACTTCTTAAACTTGAATGATTGCAATTGTCTTCTGCCTATATTCTTTGCTCTCCCTCTTCTACAAAAGGGGATTAGCAGTTATCCCAAGGAAGTCAAAGACCCATGACTGTTTTATATATCAAGTAAGATATGGCAATAAAGACTATTCCTGATTCTTTTCTCCCCTTGCTATGTAGAATCAGAATTTGAGGCAGGTCCCAGGGGCCCTCCCCATCTCAGAGCAAGTTCTGAAGGCTTCCAAAGGGAGCTGGTTCATTCCTGCACTCAATGCTGACTGGAGAGAAGGGGTGAACGGGTACAGAGTGAAAGCAATGGCAGATATTTTGCAAGTGGGGTTAGAGAAGAAAGCAAGTACCCCATGGAGTCTGAAGTCCTCACACTTTCCTATATATTATTAGAGAATGCCCTCTCGATAGACATTTTTGGTGTAGAAATTTTTGAATTTTGAAGACAAATATATTACATTCCTGGTTATTTGCATTATCTACTCTGGGGAGATAACTAATCAGATTTCTCCTTTTGATCCCAAACCTTATTATTTTAAGAAATAAATCCAAAGAAGTAAAAACTAGTAAGGCTTTCAAATTGTATTTTAGGTTGGTTCCTTTGCAGCTAACCCAAGGGCCAAGAGGAAATAACTATAGTTTAAAGTAAGTATCTCAGATTCAATGATTGATTGAACTGACTCCTCTTTGCAGGACAGATGAGCAGCAATACAGACTCTGGATTACAAATCTGTTTGTCTACCAACTATCACTACACTCTGGTGGAGAGAACACATTTCTTTCTCAACTTGAAATATTAACAATGACTAGACTCAGTAATTATAAAATCTCAATAAATAGCCACCCATAAAAATCATGGAACTTTCTCCAAATGTGAAAACGTGCATGATTTCCTCTCCATACATCCTTGTTTTATATCTAGGACCTTTGGATCAGGGCTGGTGCAGGCTTACTCCCTCTACTCCCTTAAGCTCTGAGACTTCTATTCTCTCCAGCCTGAGATCTGAAAACAACGCTCTAGTTCAGCACTAAGGGAATGGACATCAAGCCAGCCTGTTTTCCATCTTATACCTCAGATTTGGTACGAGGATGGAGTTCAACTGTGCTTCTGTGACTAAACGCTTGCCCTTTTCCTGTTCTAGTACCTTAAGGACTTACCTTGATCATCTGCCCACTCTCCCAGTTTCTATACTTTACTGTGATCTTTACCTCACTCATGCCAGTGTCCACTGTCATGCCCCACCCCCACCCGCATCACTTGAATGCTGTCCCTAAACCCAGCCCTGGAGCTGGAGCCCTCTTACTGGTTACCAAGCCTCTCTCATGCTGATCACCTAGAAACCATGCTCAGCTCACTGGAACTTCTTCCCACTGCCCACATCAAGGCTTCTTTCAGCCTTGCCTTGTGAGTGTATCATCCTACCACGGACACAGTCCCAGCCCTCGCCCCACATCCTTCTCTTTCTCACACTATATAATGTCTTAAGGAGAACAATATATTCCTAATGTATCTTCCTTTAGCATTTCTCAAATTTATGTTCAAGGTAAGGGTGCTAACCATTGCTCTCCTTCTAGACAAGAGCATTTAACAAATCACAAAACAGTATTGCCCAAAAGAGCATCACACTTTCTTTTTTTTTATTGATTTTTTAAAAAATATTTTATTGATTTTTTACAGAGAGGAAGGGAGAGGGATAGAGAGTTAGAAACATCGATGAGAGAGAAACATCTATCAGCTGCCTCCTGCACATCCCCCCCTGGGGATGTGCCCGAAACCAAGGTACATGCCTTTGACTGGAATCAAACCCGGGACCCTTCAGTCCGCAGGCTGACGCTCTATCCACTGAGCCAAACAGGTCAGGTCAAGCATCACACTTTCTATGACATTGCTCCAGATGAAGAATAATGCAAATAATTAAATTGAAAACCTTGGAAGTTCAACCTCAAATGGGTAACCTTCTTCAGTTTTCTGCTGAACAAATAACTGTAAAATTCTACACAATTGACAAACGCCTTCTAGACTACTGTGATTCAAGGGTGGTCTCTAAAACTTACTAAGAATGTGAAATCTCGGGCCCCACCCCAAACCTACTGAAGTGGAAACTGCTTTATAAAATCTTCAAATTTGAAAAGCATTCTTCTACAACTATTAGAATCCTTAGCTACTTGTGCTTTCTTAAACATCTTTGGAAAACATGTAACTATTTTCATCTTTGCACGATTCCAATTTGAAGTATCACCTCTCCCCCATTCTGTGTGCAGCTGCTGGAGCTACTAATCACAGTGTCCCCCGTCCCCATCACCACCACCGAGGGGCAGGCCTGTGAGCCAGGCTGAGCTCCCTGGAAACAGTGGTCCGAATGCCCAGTTTAGCAAAGAAGCAAACCCAGAATATTCATGAAATTTTCCAAATTGGGGGCCAAGGGATAGTTTTCTCTCTCCCTTTGAGTTGAAGCTGTGGGGCAATGAATGGCTCCTGCACTGTCAGAGACCGTATTTCTGCCATAATGAGAAATGCCACATATAGTAGAAAAGAATGAAACAAAGAAGAAAGGAGCAGAGATAATAACCAGATAAAGAAAGCGAGTCATGAACGCTTTGCTTAAGACCCTGGATGGCATGCCCAAGGTCAGATCTTCCTCAGACTTGCTAGTTATGTGAACGGGTAAAAAAAAATCTTGTTTATTTTTCTTAATATTTTTACTGACAACCATTTGGGAGTTTTGGAGGGCTACTATCAGCTCTCCAAATTCCTGGCTGTTTTTCCTGATTGTCTATTTATTCTACACCCCTCTGGAGACCCCCTGAGGCTCCTAAGGACTTCTAGAGAGCCCCTTTTTCTTATCAAAGCTGATGTGTATGGGTTTTTCCTCCCTGGTTGGCGATGTTTCTGAATATTTCTCAAGTCTTACATGTGAATACTTAGTGAAAAGGACAATAGACTGGCCTATTTATGAGTGGGTTTAGAGAACGCTTAATGGGAGCTCATGCATTAATCTACAAGAAGAGCCACTGGACACATTGTAATAATGATGAAGAAACTAAATGGTTGCAGTGCTTTGCTTTTGAAAATACTGAGTGCATCACAGCCATTTTAAAAAAGACTGCTTCAGTTCAGATCATTTGGTAAAGCTGAAGCAAAGGAGAAGAAACATTTGCTTTGGAGAACCAATTCTAACTACAGTTGCAAGGCAAATGGGAGCCATTACATTTATACACTTAGCCTTAGAACCTAGAGAGAATAATTGGGTATGTAGTGAAACAGAAGATCATCTAAAATCATTTTTTTAAAAGTCTTGAAGGGATGTGGTCATTATAACATGGTGAAACTCTTTTTTACTTGGTTTTAAAAAACAACAACAACAACAAAACTTCTCTATAACATTGGAGTTAAGCTAATGTTAGAAAAAAGACCCCTTCAGAAACACTTCCAAACCATCATGAGAGGGCAGTTTTGCTGTATTCAACATAATGGATTTATGTAAACTGGTCAGCATTACTCTATTCCACTGTCATAGAATCTCTCTTAACTACATTTCACAATTGTGTCTTTTTATAATTTTTTTTCAAAAACAACCATTGCTAAAAAATGAAAAATAAAAACAAAAAACAACCAATGCTAGGCTAGGTCAGGCCAATGATCCATCTACTCAAGTGGTTTTCTTTTCCTTTTTTTCTAACTATTTAGGTGGGGAAAAGGTCAGAAAGTCATCCTACTCTACATGCTCCCACTTACTAGGGAATAAAGAACTAGATATTAACCAAATGTCAACCACACATATATTCTCAAGAAAAATAACAGCAGTTCTATAAATGTTTTAATAAATACACTAATAGGAGCAATTTAAAACCACAGCCAATTGAAGGCAACACTAGTAATGTGCTGTGATAATTAAAACATCTTTCAAGAAAACTACAAGAATTACAACTATGTGTATATAAAGTAGGAACTTTGAAGTATCTTGTCCAGGCTTCTTACTAAGCTATAGTGCCTTCTGTACATGTGCTGTCCAATACAGTAACCGCAGCCACAGATAGCTATTTTTGTACTTGAAATATAATACACATTTTGCTTGAGATTTGTGCTGTAAGTTTAACATATACACTGGATTTTGAAGACTTCACATTAAAGAAAGAATGCAAATATCTCAATAATTGCTTATGTTAAATACACACTTAAATTATGATATGTTTTATATATTGTGTTAAATAAAAGATATAAATTTTACCTGTTTCTCATTACTTTTTTTAATGTGGCTCCTAGAAAAAAGTAAATTACATACTTGGTTTACATCAGCGATTTTCTACCTTTTTTGTCTCATGGTATACGTAAGCTAATTATTAAAATTCTGCAGCACACCAAAAAATATATATTTTTGCCAATCTGACAAAAAAAATAGGTAAAATTTTGGTTCATTCATACTGGGTGGCTATTGTGTTGGCTGTTGTCATTTTCTTATTTGACAATCTAAGGGAAAAGAGGTCAGTGCCCCTAATTATATACCAGCTATTGCATGTTTTAATAATTCCTTCAGCACATCAGTTGAAAATCACTGGTTTACATCATATTGCTCTTGAACAGCCTTTTATATTGTTTAGTGATTAGGAGCACAGTCTGGAGTCACTTTGAAACCAGTTCTATGACGTTAGGCAAATTACTCATTTTGGGGGGTTTCAGTTTCATCATCTGTAAAGTGGAGTTAATAATAACACAAATCTTATGTCATTGCAAAGTGCCTAGAATAGGGCCTAGTACATACTAAGCAGTCATACATGTTTTATCTTTATCTGCATCTCTCTATATATCTCCCTATTATATATAAGTAGAGGCCTAGTGCACAGATTCATGCACCAGTGGGGCCCCTTGGCCTGGCCTGCAGGATTGGATTGTGAGAGGGCACAGGCCAAGCTGAGGGACCCCACTGATGCATGATCGGGGCCAGGGAGAGACGAGGGAGATTGGCCAGCTGGGGAGGAGCCACGGGAGGACTCCAGGGCATGTCTGGCCCATTTCGCTAATTCCCGATCTGCCAGACCCCAGCAGCAAGCTAACCTACCAGTCGGAGCATCTGCTCCCTGGTCGTCAGTGCACGTCATAGCGACTGATCAACTGATTGACTGTCTGCCTCCTGGTGATCAGTGCATGTCATAGCAAGCAGTTGAGTGACCTTAGCATATCATTAGCATATTAGACTTTGATTGGTGAATGGATGACTGGACGACCAGACACTTAGCATATTAAGCTTTTATTATATAGGATTCTTGTTTATGGACTCCAGATTTTAGTATCACTTAATCTTAGTGACTCAGTGGGTTTATTAGTCTGCTCAGACTACCATTACAAGATACCACAAACTGCATGGCTTAAACAACAGAAATTTATTTTCTCACAGTTCTGGAGAACAGAAGTCCAAAATCAAGATGCTGGCAGGGTTGGTTTGGTTTCTGATGAGGATTCTCTCCTCAGATTGCAGACAGTGCCTTCTTGATGTGTCCTCACATAGTAGTCTGTTGTTTTCTCCTCTTCTTAGTAAGGACACCAGTCCTATGGGATTGGGGCCCAATCCTTATGACTTCACTTAACCTTCATTCCTCCTTAAAGACCCTATCTCCAATTTTAGACACAATGGGAGTTAGGATTTTAACATGGGGGAGGGGGAACACAAGTCAGTCCGTAACAGTAGTTAGGTGTAAATCATCCCTAAATGTCAAGTTTTATCTTAACTCACTTGCCCACATCCTCATTATATCTTCCTGCAGTTTATCAACATCAGTGCAGAGTTGCACTATCTAATGAGACTATATGCCATGTATAAACTTCAAATTTTTTCTATGTACCTCCTTTTCTAAATTACTTCAAACTGTTAAATGAATTTGAACACAGATTCCATTTCCATTTCTCTATTTAAAGAAATGACAGTAAATTTAACTGGATAAATGCTCACTAACAACTATATGCACAGCATTACATAGGGATAAGAGTTAATAGAACATAGTCTCTGCTTTCCCTTCGAATCTAGAGGGAGCAGCCATGTAAGCAATTAGCCGTGACAAACACAATAAAATACTGCCTATTAGATTCAAGTATTAGATTAATATGTGTGTCCCACAAAATCTATATGTTGAAGTCCTAAATCCAGTGTGATACTATTTGGAGGTATGGTTATATTTAGGCCTTTGGGAAGTATTTAGGTCTTCAGAATGGAACCCTCAGAAATGAGGTTAGTGCCCTTATAAGAAGAGACATGGGAAAGTTTCTCTCTCTAGGCAAAATGGGGATACAGTAAGAACATAGCTATCTATAAACCAGGAAGCAGGTTCTCACCAGATACTGGATTTCCCAGTGCCTTGATCATGGACTTCCAAGCCTTTGCAACTGTAAGAAATAAATGTTGGTTGCTTAAACCATCAAGTCTACAGTATTATTGTTCCAGCAGCCTGAATTAAGACATTCAAGTTTTTCAAAGGAGGAGAAATGGCTTCTCACCAGGTTGACGGAGTAAACTTCCACAGAGTAAGAGTGAGATATGTGAGCTGAGGCTGGAAGGAGAGCAGCCTGAGGACAAAGTCCACACACAGAGTTGAGAAGAACCAAAGTGTCTCAAAGAAATGGAGCCAGAGCCCTCACCACACTGTGCCTAAAAACCACCCTCGCTATGGACTCCTGTCGAGTGAGATTATGAAGTTTCTTATCGTTTGAGCCAGTTTGTGCTGGGTTTTCTATTAATTGCACTCTAACTGACAAAACCTCTCTAAATCTCTCAACCTATATTTGTAATTGTGAGGTATGCACCTCCAAGTAGATGCCCCAGTAACACCCTGTGTGAGTATGGCGTTGTCTGAGAAATAGATGCCAAAACAGGATTAGATGGGCTAGAGGCGAACTGGGGGTCATACTGGTAAGGGAAGCTGGGGAGGCTGGGAAAGCGGTCAGACTAGCTTTCCCCTTTACGAATAAGGTAGGAAGGAAGGTGGAGTGGAAGAGCCTGAGGCTGCTATGCAGCTCTAAGAAATTATGGCAAAGCTGATGAAGAGTCCTCAAGCCAATGCTGCTGATTAAAGGAGCAAAATTCTCTAAGTCTACCTGGGGAGGGGCCCTGTTCAGTATTCCTGCAAAGCCCAGCCACTGGCCAGGAGCAGCGCGTGGGTGGTTTGACCTGGTTCTTATTGACCTAGGTGTCAGAGTGCAGAAGCATTCAGCGGGAGCTCTTGGTCACACTACCTCTGGTCAGCTCAGCAGCTTCTTTGACGTGCATTTTCCTAACCCCCACACACCGCAGCCTCTATACAGCCAAACTGAATTAATTCACCTTACCCTGCTCCCAAACGCCCTCTCTCCTGTATTTCCTATCTTCTTAGCCATTCAAAACAGAAATTATGTACTCATCCTTGATTTTTCCCACTCTTCCTCACCCCTCAAACTCAATAATACCTCCAATTTTAATGATTCAGCCTCCAAGGCGTCTCCTACTCTAACCCTGCTATCACTGACCTGATTCAGGCTTTCATCTCTTGCCTGGGCTGTTGCAGTAGCCTAAGCAGAACTCACTTCTGACTCCCAATCCAACATTCTTCACACTACAGCAAACTACTTTGGACAAGTTTATAGCTGGAAAGACTGTCTAATTCATTCCTCTTTAGCTTTTGACCCACCCCAACATATCTGAAAGATTCTGATATACCACTTTCCACCCCAAATGGGAATGAACGGATAATTTTTAAAAGCCACTGTGGATGTTAAGGGAGTCATCCTCTGCTCAGGGCACACCACTATTCATCAGTCTGTGCAAGGCCATCTCTGGTTTTATTTATTCAGACCATTTATTCCCATTCCTCACTCTCATTCCCCTAAATTCTGATGTGTTTGATGTATATCTTATAGTCACAGGTGGCGGGGTTTTCTTTAGAAAGTTGAAGATTTAATCAGCAATTATTAATAAAGCATAAAACAGTTCATTTTCTCTTCGTGTGGCAGGAAGGATAATATGCATGTGCACACTTTCAAAATCATTTATTAACGCAAAATGTATTTTGAAAGTATTTCCAAATGAGAACAGATTCTAAGAGAACAAGAGTGGATTTTAGTTGCCACAAACCTCATGTTCCTTTGCAGAATCCTCTGGCTCTGAAGTGGCAGAATGGCCTCCAGGAACTTGACAATCTCTCATCATCTCCTTATCACAGACTAGTTGAAATTTTGGGGATTTTCTTACTCCTTTGTTATATATCTTCATAAATGGATTCAGGTCTACTGGTTTGATTCTTAACCATCTAACTTCATCCACCCACTTATCCCTCCCATCTTTTGATTTGAAGCACTTCTCCCAGAGAGTCTAGATACAACATTGTTTTCTGTCTTCACAAAGTGGGCAAGGGGGTATATTTTGGCACCAGTATCTTGCAGGTCATCATGATCAACCTTAGGACTGCCAGATGGAAAGAGCTTAAAGTAAAAACTCTTAAGTATATTAACTTCTCCATATCCCTGTGCTGGATCTTGCATATGCCTTTAAAAAAAATTTATTAGAGGAGAAGCTAAGATGGCGGCATAGATAAACACCGGGAAATAGTCGCCTCCCACAACAATTGAAAATTAGCCCAAAGGACGGAGCAAACATCGTCCAAAACAACAGGAAGGCTGGCTGAGTGTAATTTCTACAACTAGAAGAAAAGAGGGGCGCGCTGAGAGCCAGAGGAGCTGCGGAGGCTGAGTGCAGAGGTACGGCGGCGGCTCCGGCTCGCGGAAAGGGGGTGGCACCTGAGGACGCGGCTGTCTTTTTGAATCACAAGCTCCCGACTGCTCTGAACTCCAGTTCCGGGAAGTCTCTGGGGACTTAGGACTCATACGGGGAGAGGCGGCTCTCTCAGGCGGCAGCGGGCGAACTTGAGGGCCGCTTTCCCTCAGAGGTGCTTGCAGCCATTACCGGGACACTGAGACGCGCGACTCCGGGCGCGGAGAATCAGCCATTGCCTCTTTCTACGCCCTTTGACTCCCTGAGACCACGCCCCACCCAGGCTGCGGCAGAGGCTTTTGCATGTGAATGCCCCAGAACTTTGCAACCTGATAATTACCTAACTGCAGCCGGGCCAGCCAGACCCGGAACTTCCAAGAGAAGGCCCAAGGCCCTGCAGTGGCTTGCATTGCTTCACAGCTGAGCCTCTTCGTGGCCCGGCTGTGTGGCCTCAGGCAGGGGCTGAATTAGCACCTCCTTAGATCCAGGAGCCACTGTACCCAGTGGTCAGAGGGGGTCCATTCTCCCACTTCAGACACAGCTGCTTCCTACAGCCAATTGGCCTGGAGGTCAATTCCTCTCAGTGATCCTACAACAAGCGAGGCACCAAGAGTGCACCAAGAGTGTCCACCCCAGGTAACTGGGGAGGCTGAGCCACTGGGCCCTACAGGACACCTGGAGCGCAGGCCACTCTATCAACACAGGGAAGCAGCCAAAATGCGGAAACAAAGAAACAGGTCACAATTGGCAGAAACGGAGGAGGCCAGACGACTGGATATAGAGTTCAAGGCCACGTTTATAAGGTTTGTCAAGAATTTTATGGAAACCGCCGATAAATTTAATGAATCCCTCAAGGAGTATGGTGAGACCATGGAGGTCATGAAAAAGGACCAATTAGAAATTATGCATACACTGACTGAAATAAAGAATACATTACAGAGCTCCAACAGCAGACAAGAGGATCCCAAGAATCAAGTCAAAGATTTGAAATGCAAAGAAACAAAAAATACCCAACCGAAAAAGAAGAAAGAAAAGAGATTCAAAAAATATGAAGATAGTGTAAGGAACCTCTGGGACAACTTCAAGCGTACCAACATCAGAATTATAGGGGTACCAGAAGGAGAGAGAGGGCAAGATATTGAAAACCTTTTTGAAGAAATAATGACAGAAAACTTCCCCCACCTGGTGAAAGAAATGGACTTACAAGTCCAGGAAGCGCAGAGAACCCCAAACAAAAGGAATCCAAAGAGGACCACACCAAGACACATCATAATTAAAATGCCAAGAGCAAAAGATAAAGAGAGAATCTTAAAAGCAGCAAGAGAAAGACAGTCAGTTACCTACAAGGGAGTACCCATCCGACTGTCAGCTGATTTCTCAACAGAAACCATGCAGGCCAGAAGAGAGTGGCAAGAAATATTCAAAGAGATGAATAGCAAGAACCTGCAACCAAGATTACTTTATCCAGCAAAGCTATCATTCAGAATGGAAGGTCAGATAAAGAGCTTCACGGATAAGAAAAAGCTAAAGGAGTTCATCACCACCAAACCAGCATTATATGAAATGCTGAAAGGTATTCTTTAAGAAGAGGAAGAAGAAAAAGGAACTCTTACCATTTGCCACAGCATGGATGGAACTGGAGAGCGGATAAATACCACAAGATCTCATTTATTTGTGGAATATAATGAACAACATAAACTGATGAACAAGGACTGACCCAGAGACGGAGAGGCATTGATTGGACTGTCGGGCCTTGGAGGGAAGGTAGGGGAGGGTGGGGGCAAGGGGGAAAGATCAACCAAAAGACTTATATGCAAGCATATAGGCCTAACCAATGGACACGGACAACGGGGGGGTGAGGGGGTGAGCGGGGAGAGGGGGGGTAGAGGGTACACATATGTAATATCTTAATCAATAAAAAATATTAAAAAAAAATTTATTAAATTTTATTGGGGTGACATATGAACACAAACAGCATATGCTTTTTTAAAAATCATTTTTTAATTTATTGATTTGATAGAGAGTGGAAGAGAAACACTGATTTATTGTTCCACTTATTTATATATTCATTGGTTGATTCCTGTATGTGCCCTGACTGGAGATCAAACCCAAAACTTTGGCCTATCGGGACAACACTCTAACCAACTCAGCTACCCAGCCAGGGCTAAATACCATTTTTTTAAATTAATAAATTTTATTTCTTAAAGCCATTTTAGGTTTATATTAAATGGAAAATATCAGGAATAAACAATTCATAAGTTTTAAATTTCATGCCATACTGTGTATTGTGATGAAATCTCAAGCCATCTTGCTCTGTCCCGCCCAGGATGTGGATCACCTGTTTGTTTAGCAGGTCCACATTGGAGGGCTACTAAGTGTACCTACCTATACGTTACTTGGTTATCAGTCAGTTATCAGATAGAGAGAAAGACCTTATTCACATAACTTTTATTACAGCATATTTTATAGACCTGTTCTATTTTAATATTTGTTATTGTTGTTAATCTCTTACTTGCCTAATTTATAAATTAAACTTTATCACAGGTATGTATAGGGAAAAAAACATAGTACATACAGGGTTCGGCACTATGCATGATTTCAAGTGCCCACTGGGGGTTTGGGATGTATTTCTTTCCCATTCTCCCCATAAGGGTGTACTTTTGTACATGCTACAACATGGATGAATCTTAAAAACATTATGCTAAGTGAAATAAGCCAGACACAAAAGCATAAATATTATAGGATTTTATATATATATGAAGCACCTAAATTAGTCATGTTCATGGAGATGGAAAGTCTAATAGTGCTTCCCAGGGGCTGAGGGGAGGAGGAACTGGGGAGCTATTGTTTAAGTAGAGGCCCGGTGCATGAAATTCATGCACAGAGGGTGGGAGGGCCCTCAGCCCAGCCTGCACCCTCTCGCAGTCCAGGACCGCTGGCTCCTAACTGCTTGCCTGTCTGCCTGCCTGGTCGCCCCTAACCATTCTGCCTGCCTGCCTGATCGCCCCTAACCACCTCTGCCTCGGCCCCTGCTGCTGCGGCTTCATCTGGAAGGATGTCAGGAATGACGTCCAGAAGATTGTTTGGCTGTCTGGTCTAATTAGCATATTACGCTTTTATTATTATAGATGGGTACAGACTTTCAGTTTGGGAGAAAGAAAAAATTCTTGAGATGGAGAGTGGTGATGGTTGCACAACAATGTGCATACACTTAATGCCACGGAATTGTACATTTAATGATTTAATTGGCAAATTTTAGGTTACATATATTTTACCGTAAGTTTTAAAAAAAATTCTATACCTGCGAGAATAGTAGAAAGAAGCAGAGTTTAGAGATTAGAGGTAGTTGAGAGTTCTAGTCTGACATTCAGAGGCTGTGTGACCAGGGGAAAGTCATTTATCCTCTCCAAGGCTCAGTTCTCATCTCTAACATGGGACAACAATCCCTACCTTGCAGGGTTGTTCTCAGGTTTTGGATAATGTATGTAAAGCATCTGGCATCATATCTGGGTAGGTGCTCATTAAATGATATTTTCATGAACTGAAAAAACACACATTTCAATTCAGAGGATGATATATGCAAAAACAAATTTACTTTTCAAAAGCTGAAGGTATATACATAAATTATTTAGATTACTTTTACCAATGCCTATTTGCAAAAGAGAAACTATTTAATATCTAAATACCTTATCCCAAATGTTAGCTTCCCCATCATCTCTTATTTCTAATTGGGCCATAAATCATACCAGTAAAATGCTGCCTCCCTGTGGGTCTGAATCTCTGAGCTCCAAGAGCCAAAGGATTATTCTATTTTTCATCTCCCTTTGGGTTTCAGCTCACTAATATTTTCATTAAACAGTTCCTTACTTTGCCATTAAGTGACTCTCTGTTTAATGCTCAATTAAAAGCTAAACAAGTGGAAAGGTTTCATACAACTCATAATAAAATATCCAGGGTTGGAATTAATCCCTAAATTACCTGTATGTAGGCATAAATTTAAGAAAATACACTAAGGAGAAAGCAGTTCCCTGTGTGCTGACTTGTAAGGGAACAAGAAGGTTGGAGGCGGCAAAACAATTCTATTTGCAGGAGGCCCCCAGTGAATTAAGGTTAAAAGGATCTGCCCTTGCAGGACCCCAGGTCTCTAATTGGGACCTTCAATTCCTGTAATCCAGAAGGATTGGGACCAGACGCTCCTAGATTATTGTCAAAGCCCACAGGTGACTCATGAAGAAAAAACAATTAGTGTCCCCAGAAACCCTTCAGTTAGAAAAGAGACATTTAATGAAACCTGATGCGGGCCCAGCCAGGGCAAGGCGCTTAGTGAACATTCAGCCATTAGCAGAGGAGAGGAAAATCTATGCAGTCCCCTTTTCAGGTTTAATCTAAATATCTGAGGGTGGGTTGCTGTTTGTTTTTCCAGAATAAAGAACACATTTTAAAGAATACAAGGACGATTAGACCGATATTTAAGAACGATGGCTTCCTTTGTAATTCCACAATCTTTGAAGTAAGAGTAATAAAAATAAAACACATCATCTAAATAACTCAGACTTCATACAATTTGCTCTTCTAACACACAAAGCCTGTGTGAAGAATCTAGACTTTTGCAAGTCCATTAAACCACAAGGGCAGTCCAAGCAGGGAAGGCTGGTATGGAAGGAAGGTTCTGGAAATTGGCCTCCAAACTCACAGTTTTCAACCTGCGCTGCACTCTGGAATCGCCTGAGGAATTTTTTAAAATACCAATGCCTGGAACCCACCGGTGAAGACGGTGATGTGATCTGTACAGGCGCAGCCTGAAGTTTCCAAAACTCCCCAGGTGATTCTAAAGTGCAACCAAGGACAAGAACTACTTTTCTAAATAAAAGCCAAACAAGAGGGTGGAAGACAATCATCTCTTCCATTCAGGACCAACACATAATTTTCAGGGTCCAGTGCAAAATGAACGTGTGGGTCCCTTTGTCCAAAAATTATGAAGATTTCAAAAAGACAACAGAAGAAGAGAGAAACTAAGATGGCGGCATAGATAAACACCGGGAAATTGCTGCTTCCCGCAACAATTGATAAATACATCAAAAACACAAGGTGGACACCATCCAGAACTACAGGGGGGCTGGCTGAGTGTAAATTCTACAACTAGAAGGAAAGAAAAGCACACTGAGAGCCAGAGGAGCTGCGGAGGTGGAGTGCAGAGGTACGGGGCTCGCGCGCGGAAAGGGTCTGGCACCTGAGGGCGCGGCTGTCTTTTTGAATCCGGAGGGAGACACAAGCTCCCGATGGCTCTGAAATCCGGTTCCGGGAAGTCTCTGTGAACCCAGGACTCATACGGGGAGAAACTGGACTGTCTGGCAGCGGGCGAGCTTGAGAGCGGCTTTCCCTCAGAGGTGCTTGCAACCATTGCCTGGACACTGGGACTCGCGACTCCTTAGGGCAGGGCTGAGGCTCCGCCATAGCTGCTTTTTCCGCCCTTTGATTCCTTGAGACCCCGCCCCGCCCAGGCTGCGGCAGAGGCTTTTGCATATGAATGCCCTGACCATTTGCAACCTGTAATTACCTAACTGCAGCTGGGCAAGACAGACCTAGAACTTCCAAGAGAAGGCCCAAGGCCCCACAGCGGCTTGCATTGCTTCACAGCTGAGCCTCATCAGGGCACCTCCAAACTCCAAAAAAGGAAGGGGAATCTGCAGTTCTCTTCATAGCTCCTGCTGTGTAACCTCAGGCAGAGGCTAAATTAGCACCTCCTTAGATCCAAGAGCCACTGTGCCCAGTGGTCAGAGGGGGGCCATCCAGATCACAACTCCTCAGATCCATAAGGGACACACTCAGGGTGCAGTCTCAGTGAGCACCAAAGCCCCACTGAAGCAAGTCTTGCCCCAGAAGGGTGTCTCCAGCACAGAAGTTCTCCCACTGCAGACACAGCTGATTCTCACTGCCAATTGGCCTGGAGGTCAATTCCTCCCAGTGATCCTACAACAACCAAGGCATAGCTACAACAAGACTGTGCACAAAGCCCACAAGGGGTTGCACCAAGAGTGTCCACCTCAGGTAACTGGGGAAGCTGTGCCACTGGGCCCTACAGGACACCTGGCGCGCAGGGCCACTCTATCAACACAGGGAAGCAGCCAAAATGCGGAGACAAAGAAACAGGTCGCAAATGGCAGAAATGGAGGAAAGCAAACGACTGGATATAGAGTTCAAGGCCACGTTTATAAGGTTTTTCAAGAATTTTATGGAAACCGCCGATAAATTTAATGAGTCCCTCAATAAGTATAGTGAGACCATGGAGGACATGAAAAAGGACCAACTAGAAATTAAGCATACACTGACTGAAATAAAGAATAATCTACAGAGATCCAACAGCAGACAAGAGGATCCCAAGAATCAAGTCAAAGATTTGAAATACAAAGAAACAAAAAATACCCAACTGAAAAAGAAAAAAGAAAAGAGATTCCAAAAATATGAAGATAGTGTAAGGAGCCTCTGGGACAACTTCAAGCGTACCAACATCAGAATTATAGGGGTACCAGAAGAAGAGAGAGGGCAAGATATTGAAAACCTATTTGAAGAAATAATGACAGAAAACTTCCCCTACCTGGTGAAAGAAATAGACTTACAAGTCCAGGAAGCACAGAGAACCCCAAACAAAAGGAATCCAAAGAGGACCACACCAAGACACATCATAATTAAAATGCCAAGAGCAAAAGACAAAGAGAGTATCTTAAAAGCAGCAAGAGAAAGACAGTCAGTTACCTACAAGGGAGTACCCATCCGACTGTCAGCTGATTTCTCAACAGAAACCATGCAGGCCAGAAGAGAGTGGCAAGAAATATTCAAAGTGATGAATAGCAAGAACCTACAACCAAGATTACTTTATCCAGCAAAGCTATCATTCAGAATAGAAGGTCAGATAAAGAGCTTCACGGATAAGAAAAAGCTAAAGGAGTTCATCACCACCAAACCAGCATTATATGAAATGCTGAAAGGTATTCTTTAAGAAGAGGAAGAAGAAAAAGGAACTCTTACCATTTGCCACAGCATGGATGGAACTGGAGAGCGGATAAATACATGATCTCACTCATTTGTGGAATATAATGAACAACATAAACTGATGAACAAGGACTGATCCAGAGACGGAGAGGCATTGATTGGACTGTCGGGCTTTGGAGGGAGGGTAGGGGAGGGTGGGGGTAAGGGGGAAAGATCAACCAAAGGACTTACATGCAGGCATATAGGCCTAACCAATGGACACGGACAACGGGGGGGTGGGTGAGTGCATGAGTGGGGGGGGGGATAGAGGGTAATGTGGGGACAAGGACACATATGTAATATCTTAATCAATAAAAATATATTAAAAAAAAAAGACCATCAGAAAACACACACACACACACACAAAAAAAAAAGACAACAGAAGAGCATTAAACCAGCATGGGATCCTTCTAAGTACAGGGCCCTGTGTGACTGCACAAGTCACTTACCCATGAAAGCAGCCTTGATTCCATTCTTTCCCAAACCAAACTTTCTTACTTGATTTTTTAGGAACAAGTCTCTTTGGAATGGAACAAAATATGCCATCTGTTCTCAATGTGATGTTTATTGTGTCTCTAATGTTCCAAAAATAACTAATCCCTGCACCGTATTATTGTCTACACGATTGATTTGCCTTGAAAGGTCCCTCACTTTGCCAAGTCTAATAAAAAAGTCAAACCACAGAACCAATATGTAGAGACATTTGGAGCTTGCCCTTCATATCCTCATCCACAATAGGAAAAACATCTCACTATGAAATATTAACTCTGAGTGAAGGCATGTTTGTCTTTGTTTTGTTGTTGTTTTGTCTAGAAAGAAAAACAAACCAAATCTCTGAGTCCGGAATAGTTACTCTCTTTTAAAAACTCAGTAATTCTCACATCCCTGCCCCACACATCTAGCAATCATCAACACTACAAATTCTATTCTCCAGCATCTACAGAAAACACTCACGCTTTCAAGCTTCCATTTACTTATTGTTCTTTTCTATTTACCAGTTGGTGATTTTTAAATTTTATTATAATTTCGGGGGAAAACCTATTAATTAAAATAGTGTAGAAACTCCCTAATGGCAAATTTTGTCAAAACACTCTATCCAGTCCTTTTGGTCAAGGACGGCTTCCCTTTCTCTCTTCCACTGGGACAGTCTACGTTTATACAATGTTAGGAGGGCCCTCTGGTGGTCAAAGGAAAATTCTAACACTGGCAAATTAAATAAATTTAAGCATTGGCACAATAGAAGATTCACAGAAAGGAACAATTCCATGCCCTTGCTCTCTCCACCCAGCTTGTCCTCTTATTGTCACCACGATTGGAACTACTCGGGGAGGGGATAGGATTACATTACAGAGAATAAGGCCTGATTTGGGGAGGGGGGAAGGGAATCCAGTTAGATCTCAAGATGTCACCTCTGCCCAACTGTCCTAACCCTCTGTCTTTCCCCTTTTCATTTTGCAGTGCTCCACTGCCTGGGAGCCATTTGGGCTAGTAAGCATCCTCTTTTAAAAATGCAAATATCTCAATTCCACAGAGCCTAGTAATAGATTAATGGTTCTCCAAGTGTGTTTCTCAAACCAGCAGCATGAAGGTCACCAGGGGACTTGTTAGAAATAAAAATTCTGGGGTCCATCCCAGACCTACTAAATCAGAGACCCTGGGGGTGAGGGCCCAGTAATCTGGGTTTTTAAAAGCCCACCAGGAGATTCTGGTGCGTGCCAAAGCTTGGAAAACACTGACTTACACTAGTGGCTCTCTTTTTCACTTGTGGTTTTTATTTACTTTTATTTTTAAAAATAAAAAATTATATATTTGCATACAACATGATGTTTTGATAAGCATATACATAGTAAAATGTTCGCTATAGTCAAGTTAATTAACATTTTCATCTTCTCACATAGTTACCATCTGAAATCTACTTTCTTAGTAAATTTGCAGTTATAATACAGTATTATTACTATAGTCATCTTGCTGTACATTAGACTTCTAGACTTATTCTTCCTGCACAGCTGCAACTCTGAACCCTCTAACCTACATCTTATAATTTCCCTACCTCCTCACTACGGGTTCATCCATGTTGTCACACATGGCAGAATACCCTTATTTTTTTTTAAGGCTGAATAATATTCTGTATTATTGGCTCTTCTGGTGAAATAAGAAATTTCATTTCAGAGATGCCCAATCTAAATATGATTCAAGGACTTTGTTATAAATCTAAATATATTCCCAGTCTCCATCCTTGGATATTCTGATTCACAGGAGGTCTAGAATGGGATTCAAAAATCTGTTTTTAACAAGCACCCCAGGTGATTCTGATGCAGGTGGTACAAAGACCATCTCTCCCAAATCACTAATAGTGTTGGTGGGATAGTTAATTCTAGGACATGGAACATATTAGGAATGTTAGACTTGAGTGGGGAGCCACAAGTTAAGAAACATTTAGGATAGCATAAAGGTGCTGGATCCTTGGAAGAAGGGTGCAGAAAGGGAAATTGGCACTGGCCAAATATAAAATTTTCTTGTTTTAAAATGTATTGCCTAGGGTAGACTCTGACTCAGCAGCAGCAGAACTCTACTTCCTTCTCATTTCATCTGATGGCTCCTTCCCTCCAACCCCCAGAAATCAGATTATAGCTGTTACAAAAGTCACGATGGCTTAATTGAGCTTTTATTGGGTATCCAGAGAAACTAACCATCATATATTATCTTTTTAATAGAAATGTGCTGTAATTTACAATCAAAGATTTTTTAAAAACTTTTGGAATAGCTGTTGCTCAGTGGTTAGAGTGTTGGTCCTCGAACCCAAGGGTCTCAGGTTTGATTCCTGGTCAGGGGCACATACCTGGGTTGCAGGTTTGATCCTTGGCCTGGTCAGGGCACGTGTGGGAGACAACCAGTCAATGTGTCTCTCTCACATCGATGTTTATCACTTTCCCTCCCTCCCTCTACTCTCTCTGAAGAAGCAATGAAAATAATATCCTCATCTGAGGATTAAAAAAAAGTTGGATATAGACTGATTCATTTACTTTTTATCTTGTCCTGAACTTATTGTGGGTATCTCAAATAGTGACTAGGGAAGTTTTATAGAGAGTGAATGTCAAATTAATATTTAATTTGATTTAAAGTTTAGAATATATAATTACTGACTTATATAACCTTAAGACTTACTAAATAGTAATCTTTTTATTGCTTGCTCTATCCCATAAATACAATAAGAGGCAGCTATATCCATTAATGTATAACTAAAGTATGTATTATATGCCTATTTCATTGCTACATTCATGCACAGTGTATTATATAATCATCCCATACATTATGCATATATTACATGTACTTCACATAATATGGTATAATGCATATGTATTAAAATCAATTTAGGCACAAACAGTATCATGAAGGTTATGCAACAGTATACTCTGTTTTTACCACCTTTTTACACTGAAGAGATTAGAAGGATATGAACATTGGGCCCTTACTCATACCACTTGTTCAAACAATATTTTGAAAAGAATATATCATATAATTTTTTAAAAATATATTTTATTGATTTTTTACAGAGAGGAAGGGAGAGGGACAGAGAGTCAGAAACATCGATGAGAGAGAAACATCGATCAGCCGCCTCCCGCACGCCCCCCACTGGGGATGTGCCTGCAACTAAGGCACATGCCCTCAACCAGAATTGAACCCGGGACCCTTCAGTCCACAGCCATCGCTCCATCCACTGAGCCAAACCGGTCAGGGCATCATATAATTTGTATAACCTTTTAAACATCTTATACATTTTTCCCCAGAATATTCCAAAGCTTGAATGCTAAAGAAACTCATGGCCAAATGCTAAATTCTGAATAGCAATTGTGGCCTGTGGATCAGAGCAGAAAGTGGACCAGGTTAAGGCCATTCCCCCACCTGCTTTGTATAAACCAATTCAAAGCAACCTTATCTCTAATGTGGGGGGGAATTATTTTACTCTAAAACACCAAAATTACTAGCCTAATGTACTTCTGGCGGATGCCCCTTGTGGAACTCTGCTTTTTTACCTTCCCCATAAGCCTGCTTCTCACCACGCCTCCTGGAGGAGGCAGACAAGGAGAGAGCCCTCCATGATCTGAGCAGGGCTTTCCCTGTTTGGGACCAAGTTGGGTGTGACTCGATAAGAAAACCTGTATTCCTGATCCACCTGGCCATGCCAGTGCATCCTCTCCTGGGAATGCTCTGGCAACCCTTTCCTCTTGAACTACATCCAGCTGACACGTCCTGTTAGAAACAACTGCTGCTTTACGCTGATCACACCCCTTAGCATTCCCAACTTAGGTTCTGTTCTGAGTGTTAAGGGTCCCCAAGTGGATATTTTAACATGGAATCTGCTTTTTTCCCCCCTTGGTCTTTTGAAACATTCATAAACACCTAATAACTTTTCTTACCAGAAATACTGCAGCAATTGTGAAACACACACACACACACACACACACACACACAGTTTAGTGCTTTGGGGCCTCCTTCCCCTGCCTCCATTCCACCCTTCCAAAAAAGTTTTTCAACAGCTAAGCCTATTCCAAAAGTTTGTGAGGCCAACCAAAACCACAAAACAAAACAAAAACCCCAGGGAATTCAGGTAGTCAGTCCCATATTTCTCAAGAGCACTCTCAGGAAAGCCTTGATAACTCTGAGCGAAAGCAAAAGCATTCCCTTGTAAGACGGGAGATGAATAGCCCTTCAGCGATGAAGTAGATCTTTTCATTCAGAAAGTCAGTGTACCTAGGAATTAAAAGCTCTAGCAGGCCAATGGGGGTAAAGTCTAAGAATTCAGTTTTTTCAGCACAAGCCAAGAGACAATAGGAGGCTCCCACCCGCCTCTAGGAGTGATGGCCAGTTCTTGCTACAGAGCAGCAGCACCACCTCGTGTGCAAAGTCTTACTGCTTTGTTTTGTTTCCTCCAGGACCAGCTGGAAAGCCTAATCCCTCTGTGCTCTGAGTCATGGCGTCTTCATAGTTTTCAGGAGAGGCGGCAGGTGGAGAAAGCCCAGAAAGCACATCCCTGACTTCCTCTGGCAAGAACAAGGTAATAGCAGGAATTTGCTGTCAACACAGCCGCCAGCACAGCCCTTAGCATGTTGTATTGGATTGTTTGTTTACTTACCTGAGTTCCTTCGTTCTTGACTGTGAGCTCTTGAGAGAAGAGACTGTCGTTCATTCTCTGCATGTCCAGGGTATTCCAACCTTGAACCCAGGGATTGACATATGGCAGAGATTCAAAAATGTCTGACAAGCGGAAGGGCTTGTTGGAACTTTTAGGTGGGAAAACAAAGCAGCTGTGATATAAATATTTTCCACCAACTAGCTCTGTAGGTTGAATTGCCAGATTTACCATTCGATTTTGATCAAATACAAGAAACTAAATCAACTTTGCAACACTAAGGTCCACTGATGTGACTGGATGTTTCAATGGTGGAAAATAAAGTGATTTCTAACTGACTTATCTGAAGGATAAATTAGGACATAAATGAGAATTTCTTAAATAGATAACCCAAGCCCTAACACTCAAACAAATATGCTGGAGATCATCCTACAAATGCCCATAAACCTAAATCAAATCTATTATATCAGTACACAGAGGATTTGGGGGGATCTTACCATGATAAAACAATCCAAGAGCACTCATAATATTTATCTTCTTTCTAGGAGTCCTCTGTAGTGCTCTAACATTCAGAAAGTCCATGATACTGATTTATTAAAAGTCACTCAGTGGAGAGTTTTGCCTGCTACAACAAAGAAATTACACCCAATTCACACACACCCTTCATCTGTTGAGAACCACAGCAGTGAATTCAGCAAGCCAAAAAAACTTGAATAAAATTATACAGGCCTCAACCTCCAAGAACAGTCTCTCCATCCAAAACTTTTACAAATTCCAAGGCCAGAGAACAGTGTGACTAATACTGACTAAAATAAAAACCAGCTGTCTGAAGCACTGTAATAACTGCTCTGTGATTTCAGTAAAGATAGAGAAAGGTACAGGACGTAGTTGTGTGTGTGGGGGGGGGGGGGTGAGTTTGAGAGCAACTCTAGTCTGCTGCTGACTCTCAAAGTTCTGCTTTGACATTAGCTCAAAGGAAATACTCTGATGTACTGATTTCTGACCAAAAGCCTTCAAAGGTGACATCATTCCTAAAGGGATTCAGTGACAAAAATGATGTACATGGCATCATTACAAAGCCCCAATTACTGAAACAACTACACCAATGTCCTGGTAAGATATACATATTACATCATGGATGAAAATCAGAGTCTTCATCTGTTTAACATAGTCTGTAAAGTACATGAAATTTATATAGTGGCCCTTTGTGTTTTTATCATTAGTTATTATTTTCCTTTTGAAAGGAGCCAATTAAATCTTAGAGAATAGATGCCTTTTGGAATTGAAGGAGGAGGAAAATAGAAGGGCCAGAGTAAGGCTTAAAAAGCAGCTATGTCTGAAAATGTAATTCTTTTTATAATTGGGCATTTATACAACTCATTAAAATGACTATTCACAATGAGATATCATAGTGAAAGGTTATGCTAGGACATCTCGTGATACCAGCCATGTCAACCTAACTTAAATACTCAGAGCTCCAACACCAGCTGTGGGGAAACTTGTGTCTGTTTCTTTGAATTTTTGCAAATTGAAGGCATACTAGAAATGCTGAGGTGCTATGTGGACTTTTTTTTTTTCATAGCAGTTCTGGAAAAGAAATTGAAATAACTAACTCCCTCCCTTTCCCAGATGAGGAAATCCAGACATAAGGAATTGAGAAAACCTAATCAGGATCACACCTGGCAGGGCTGAGATTGGCATGTGTGGAGCCTGCATTTTAGTCAAACTGAGGGTCTCTTGTATATCCAGCTCTCTGCTAGGCACCCTGATATGAAAACCAAATATAAGATATAATCCTTTCTCACAGGAATTGGAACCTAGTTAGGAAGGAGCTATGTACCTATAAAACTTTTCTGAGCCACAGAAATATATTTCCAAAGTTGTGTATCTCTGCAGATACACCTGCACTTTGTCACCAGCAGGACTAAACAGAACTGATTACCTGGATGAAGTAGGACACCTGAAAGTTGAGGGATTTACATGGTTCCTGATCAAACCATCTGAAAAGCAAAATAATTCCACTAGCACCCAAACAGTTTCAGTGAATAGAATATTCTGTAGCTCCATGATTCCTAAATGCTAATGTGCATCAAGAACCACAGGGGGTTGTATTCAATGATAAAAAATAGTTAACATCTATTCAGAGCTTGCTATGGGCTATACCTCATGTAAAGCACTTTATACATATTATCTTATTTAATCCTCATGACAGAGTTAACTTGCCCAAAGTCACACTGCTAGGACTAGATGGCAACTCATCAGATGCAAGAGCCCATTTTTATAGAGCATAGAGTAGGGAAATTTGTTCGTTTGTTTTTAAACAACAACAACTTATGTTGGGTCCCACGCCAAATCCAAAGAATCAGAATCTCTGGGAATAAAGTCATAGCACTGTTTTTTGTTTGTTTGTTTGTTTGTTTGTTTGTTTGTTTTTTATGCCTTGCTCAGGTACTTCTAATATGCAGCCACAGTTGAAACCACAATTATTTCATGCATCCAGAGACTCTAGAATGGGGTCTAGCATCTATTTTTTTTTAAATTATTGATATGAGAGAGAGAGAGAGAGAGAGAGAGAGAGAGAGAGGAGAGAGAGAGAAAACACTGATTTGTTGTTCCACTTATTTATGCATTCATTGGTTGATTTTTGTATGTGCCCTGATCAGGGATCAAATTCACAAACTTGCATATCAGGACAATGCTCTCCAGTGGTCGGCAAACTCATTAGTCAACAGAGCCAAATATCAACAGTACTTTTTCAAAATAGACTCGCCCAGGCCGAAAACCGACTTCTGTGCATGGGCCATGAAGTTTCAATCGCACTGTACGTGCGCCTGCATGTGGTATTTTGTGGAAGAGCCACACTCAAGGGGCCAAAGAGCCGCATGTGGCTCGCGAGCCGCAGTTTGCCGACCACGGCAGTCTAACCAACTGAACTACCCATCTAGGGCTGGGCCTGGCATCTTTGACTTCACCGGTCAGCCTAGCTTGTTCTAATACAGGTGGTCCACAGTCACAATTTAAAAAAAAGTAGTTGAGATCAGTGGTTTTCAAACTTTAGCATGCATGCAAATTACCTGGACAGCTGACTGAAATAGTTTCCTGAGCCCCACCTCCAGAGTTTCTGATTCAGAGAATGTGGGTGGAGCCTCAAAAATCTGCATTTCTTACTAATTCCTCTCCTGAGTTATAGGCTGCTGGGACCTTCACGCAAATGGTATAGGTGGAGCTATAGCCATGCAAGCTCCTGATGGAATGACTTGGTGTTGGGCTTCCTTTCCTGTGAACCAGACTCAGAGGTGAGACCCATTGGCAGTGGATACTGGGAAGAGTTGGCATTCAGGAAGCTATGGCACCTAGGATAGCCAAGCTTGATGCCAGATGTGACTATGCTGGTCTTCCTGACCACTCAAAAGCCAGGAGAGAGCCAATGATAAGGCTAATCTTCCCTAACCTCCAGGCTAGGAAGGCACTCTTTCAGGTGCCTCAGGAGGGGCTAGTTACTGGTCCAAAGATCCATTTGCCTTGTACTTCCTGAAGAATTCCTGTCATTTAAGAATACACCAGCAACCAGACTTGAGCCCCAAATGAGCCCAAGAGAAAAATAATACCTTACCTAAAGTAGTCCAGCAGCCAGAAAGAGGTGGAACAGGTAGGATAATTCGAAGCCCAATGACATAGAACTTGCTCCTGGAGGAAGCAGGTGAACATCTGAATAAGTAATAAGAGCACTTAAGACTTCATAATGCAGCACCTCCTTCTTTAAGACAAAAGGAAGTGAGAGGGAATGCAGATATTAATAAGGTTATATACATGAGGTAAGAAGTTGAACGAGCATGTCCCTAAATGGCCTCAATTACATGTGCATGTTGATACATTAGCAGAGAGATGAGGGTGATGAAACAGGATCCATAAAGAACTGCGGGATGAAATCACACAATTATAAGGATCAGGCTTCTAAAAATACACTATCTCCAACCTCTACTGAATCTTCCTAAGTATGTAATTTTTCACTGGCTGTACTTAGGAGCAAGGGTATTAAAGATAGAAGGTGGATGTATGGGTTGGAATTTGCAGTGAAAAAGGATTGAGGATGCTGACCCATGGCTTTTAGAACAGTATTTTTCTTTGTTTTTCTTTTTAATCCTCAGCCAAGGATATTTTTCCATTGATTTTGTAGAGAGAGTGAAAGAGAAAAGGAAAGACAGAGAGAAATATTATGTGAGAGAAAGACATTGATTGGTTGCCTCATGCATGTGCCCTGACCAGGGCCTGGGCCAGGGAGGAGCCTACAACCACAGTACATGCCCTTGACCAGAATCGAATCCAGGACCCTTTGGTCCACAGGCCAAGGCTCTCTCCACTGAACAAAACTGGCTAGGGCTAGGCTAGTATTTTTCAAATCCTGGGTTACAATTCATCAGAGAATCATAAATCAATGGGTGACATCAGCACTTTTAAAAAATAAAGTTTAGCCCTGATCGGTTTGGCTCAGTGGATAGAGCGTCAGCCTGCGGACTGAAAGATCCCAGTTCGATTCCTGTCAAGGGCATGTACTTTGGTTGTGGGCACATCCCCAGTAGGGGGTGTGCAGGAGTCAGCTAATCGGTGTTTCTTTCTCATCGATGTTTCTGGCTCTCTATCCCTTCCTCTCTGTAAAAAAATCAATAAAATATATATATATTTTAAATGAAGTTTAGTGGAATAGAAAAAAATAACACTAAATCACTTTTAGTAACTTTTATCTCAGTTAAATATAGGCATATACTTTGCATATTGAGTTGTGATGTAAAAGTAGCTTTTATAATGGACTATGGTTAAAGTTTGAGAACTGCTGGTCTAGGCTAAACAGAAAAGGAAGTTGTGGGGCGCGGCCACAGTGTTTTGGACAGGTTCAAGCCTTGGATAGCTGTAAGCTTGAGCCTGTGATCCGAACACCTGGCTCCACATGCCTGCGTGGTAGAGTTCAGGTGCATGTAGTTGAGTAGGACCGAAACCCACGAGAATGTTGTAAACATCTTGATCACGTCCTTACTTTGCCTCGTGGCATCTGCTATAAAATAAAGACACGGCTTGTGGGCGCTGGCGCTGTCCATCAGAAGAGCAGTGTCCCACCAAGACCCAGCTTTCATTCTCTTGTCTGTCTTTTCTAAGCCTTTCATTGCCCCCACTCAGAGCCACTGAACCAGGCTGAACTGGAATGAGTATGCCATGACCGTACCGGCTCCCCACAGGAAATTGTATTAGCCATCAGAGTTTCTGGCAATATTCTAGTTTCCTTTCCCTCAGGTACATGATAGAACTGTACTTCCCTGTATTCCTTGAAGGTAGGCATTGGCATGTAACTTGTTTTGACCAATGAAAAGTGAGGAGGGACATGGGTCTGGCTTATAGCCACGTCTTTTTTGCCCTGTCGCTGCATTAGGCAATATTCCATATGTTGCTTCTCCAGCAGTCTGAGTCCAGAACAAGGAGTCATGGAGTAGAGCCTTCAGTCAATTCACAATAGATGTGTAATATAAATAACAACTAAAACTTTGTCGTGATAAACCATTAAAATTTGAGGCTTACTTACTACTGCAGCATAACTTAGCCTATCCTACCTGATATGGAAGTCAAGTCTAGAAGGAGATGATGATCCAAGAGAAAATGGAGGGATCAAGGAACATCTAGCACATTGGTACTCAATGTGTCCTGATAGTCTGTCTGAAAATAGATTGGCAGGTAATTAAGTGATAATTATATACTAGAACAACAGTGAGTAGTATAGAAAGAAAATAGAATTGTTGATAGGAGCCCTTAAGTGGGACTCAAGCTGCTCCTTGAAAGGTGTATTGAGCCCTGGCTGATGTGGCTCAATTGGTTAAGCATTGTCCCATGCACCAAAAGGTCACGGGTTTAATTCCTGGTCACATACCCTGGTTGTGAGTTCGATTCATGGTCGGGGTGCATGCAGGAGGCAATCAATCAATGTTTCTCTCTCTCCCTCTTTTTTTAACGTCCTCTCTTTCAAATCAATAAAAACATATCCTCGGGTAAGGGTTAAAAAAGAAGAAGAAGAAGAAGGGTGAATTGACTGGGTAGAGGAAAGTGGGCCCACTCAATGAGTGGGAAACAAAATGAGCCAAGGGAAATGATAATGCTATTCAGGGCAAGGGCACAGAAATGAGACACCATCTCACCAGAACAAAGAGTTCATGTTAGTATAGGAGAAAATACAATTAGAGAAGGAGGGTAGGATTCAGTTTTGGAGGGATCTTCAAAATTATACAGAAATATTTGAATTAAATAAAAACAAGGTATGAAAACCCTTAGCACAATGTCTACTCAATAATTTAGGACTCAGCTTCCATTAGTTGCAGTTACTGCTGATGTTGTGCAATGAAGAGCCATGGGAGATTTCTAAGAAGAGATGTACTGTGAAAGCAGTGCTTTAAACAAAGCTGGCGGTGGTGCACAGGAGAGAATGAAGAAGGAACAACATGACAAGACTAATGAGGAGGCAGTGGTCCAGGAGTGAGGCAATGGGAAAAGAGGAAGGGAAAAATAAATTCCGCCATAACAACTACTTTCTGTCTGTCAGCCATTCTCCACACAGCCACCAAGTGAACACTCAAGAGCAAAATCTTCCCACATTAAGAACCTGTAAAAAGAAAAGTTCGATAGTCTTATAAGGCATTCAGAAATTATTCAAGCTGTCTCTGGAGTGACTAAGATTTTTTTTGTACTTTTGTGAAAAAGAGATTAGGCAGTAAAGGGGCCATTTATCCAGCCATTATCCCTTTCCATTTATACCCTGAAACCCCCAATAGTATCCACTGTAATACCTTGGGGAGTATCCTGATTCCTCAGAAACCCTGCTTTCACAAACTTCACCTAATCCCGTAGAATCTACCAAACATACCAGGTGGGAATGAAGCCTGCAACTTCCGAAGAGAAGACAGAACCAGTCTCTTGGTAACTTTCCCTCCCTCACTTAGATAGGGTTGCCTCCATTTCTGCATAGAATACAGGCATTCTGATGCGTCTGAGAACTTTAGCCAGGGCACCAAGGCTGATTGGCCTTCTTAATTGTCTTAATTACTTGACCTCCACCAAGTAACTCTATAGTGTTGCAGGTTAGAGCAAGTAACATAAACAGTCCCTCTGGTTCCTGATGGCATTATTCCACATGGTACTCTTGAGCAGCTTCTAAAGTGTTCTGCGTCTCAGTTTGCTGTCCTGTCTGCCAGGAAAACAATCATATTCACTTCATAGGGAAGATGCAAGTCTTAATTAATGTTTGCAAAACACTTTGACATCCTCTAATGAAAAATGCCATATCTGAGCAACATATAATTAGAGGCAAGTTTGTCCCTATGATCCTTTGAGAGAAGAAAGTCCATAGAAGCAATAATTTGCATGTCTATCATTGTTGCTCATTCGTTGATCACATTCTTGACAAATACGTATCATCATCCTACCTTTCTGGTTAAGAGAGCAAGTCTTTAATAGCTAAAAATAAAACACATAAAATTACCACATCACCTCCTACTTCTCTATCCAAGGACACATTTTCCTCTTCTACCAGAGCAGCAAATATGAAATCATGTCCACTTTACTTAAATGCAGCAGAGGTGGGGGGAATCCAGACCCAAAATGTTAAATGACTTGCCCAAGGTCAGTCCAATTTGACCAAAGACACTTTGATTTCAATTCTACAGCTCTAATTTTTCTTAAAATAGTCTGAATTGATTAATCAAGTCACCAAAAAGCATATAAAAGGCAGAAAGAATATTCTCTATGCCAACCAGAGTAAGGATTCCTAAAATGTCCCCATTAAGTGGATAGGAGCCAATGACTCTCTTCCAAAATATTTTATGTTTGCAAGTAATGTCCCTTCCATATCTGAGTAAGAGCATTTCTAATAAATAGCAGATTTCTCATATTTCCTCTGGATGCCTTCCCCAAGCTGTTTTACAATAGGCAGCTTGCTTCTAAAGTCCATTCTGTTCCCTCAAAACTAAAGTGTCGTAGTAAGTTCAGCTACTTGGCCCCCAAAACCACAGCATATGGACAGGTACCAAGGAATCCTCTTGAAAATTTCTGCATTCTTACATTTAAATGCCCAACTTATGTTTTTCCATCAAAAAGCATTTTGTGAATTATAAAGTTGTTTTAGTTAATTTCCATTTGCTTATAAAAATTGTGAAAGAACTCTAATTTTGCTCTGAAAACACAATGATTTATAAAGACTGGACATTTACATGCTGATTCATTTTTCTCCAAGGTAAATGTCCCTCTCTACAACAGTACATCTCATAAGATTCCTAAAAGAAAATTCCTGACAAGAGAATAAAATTGTAAGAATATAGTATTTAGAGAGAAACAAAGATGGCAGCATAGGTAAATACCGGAAATTGGTGCCTCACACAACCACTTCAAAAATACAACTAAAAGACAAAACGGACATCATCCAGAACCACAGGAAGGCTGGCTGAATGGAAATTCTACAACTAGAAGGAAAGAGAAAAGCACACTGAGATTAAGAAGAAGTGCGGTGTGGAAGTAAAGTGCAGAGGTACGGAGGTGCATGTGGAAAGGGCTGGCAACTGAGGACACGGTTGTCTTTTTCAATCAGGAGGGAGCCTCAAGCTCCCAACTGCTCTGAACTCCAGTTCCGGGAGAGTCTCTGGGGACCCAGACTCATACGGGGAGAAACTGGACTGTCTGGCAGCGGGCAGAACTCGAGGGCGGCTTTCTCTCAGAGGTGCTTGCAGCAATTACCAGGACACTGAGATGCGGAGCCTCTTAGGTAGGACTGAGGAGCAGCCATAGTTGCTTGCTCTGCCCTGTTGATCCCCTGAGACCCCGCCCCACCCAAGCTGTGTGCAGAGGCTTTTGCATATGAAAGGCCTGGCCCTTTGCAATCTGAAAAGTACCTAACAAACTGCAGCTGCGTCAAAGAGACCCAGAACTTCCAAAAGAAGGCCCAAGGCCCGACAGCAGCTTGCATTGCTTCACAGCTGGGCCTCATCTGGGCACCTCTAAACATCAAACAAAGAAGAGGAATCTGCAGATCTCTCCATAGCTCCTGCTGGGTAGCCTCAGGCAGAGGCTAAATTAGCACCTCCTTAGAGGTCCAAGAGCCAGTATACCCAGTGGTCAGACTGGGACCATCCAGATTACAACTCCTCAGATCCATAAGGGACACACTCATGGGGCAGACTCAGTGAGCACCAAAGCCCCACTGAAGCAAGTCTTGCCCCAGAAGGGTGTCTCCAGCACAGAAGTTCTCCCACTGCAGACACAGCTGATTCTCACAGCCAATTGGCCTGGAGGTCAATTCCTCCCAGTGATACCTACAACAATCAAGGCTTAACTACAACAAGACTGTGCACAAAGCCCACAAAGGGGTGCACCAAGAGTGTCTACCTCAGGTAATTGGGGAGGCTGAGCTATTGGGCCCTATAGGACACATAGCAAAGAAAGCCACTCTATCAACACAGGGAAGCATAAAAAATGCGGAGACAAAGAAAAAGGTCACAAATGACAGAAATGGAGGAAAGCAAACTACTGGATATAGAGTTCAAAACCACACTTATAAGGTTTTTCAAGAATTTTCTAGAAATCGCCAATAAATTTAGTGAGACCCTCAAGAAATCTAGTGAGACCCTCGAGGATATGAACAAGGACCAAATAGAAATTAAGCATACACTGACTGAAATAAAGAATATTATACAGAGTTCCAACAGCAGACTAGAGGATCACAAGAATCAAATCAAAGATTTGAAATACAAAAAAGCAAAAAACACCCAACTGGAAAAACAAAAAGAAAAAAAGAATCCAAAAATATGAAGATAGTGTAAGGAGCCTCTGGGACAATGTCAAGCGTACCAACATCCGAATTATGGGAGTGTCAGAAGAGAGAGAGCAAGATATTGAAACCTATTTGAAGAAATAATGACAGAAAACTTCCCCATACCTGGTGAAAGAAATGGACTTACAGGTCCAGGAAGCTCAGAGAACCCCAAACAAGAGAAATCCAAAGAGGACCACACCAAGACACATCATAATTAAAATGCCAAGAGCAAAAGACAAAGAGAGAATCTTCAAAGCAGCAAGAGAAAGACAGTTACCTACAAGGGAGTACGCATACGACTGTCAGTTGATTTCTCAACAGAAACTTTGCAGGCCAGAAGGGAGTGGCAAGAAATATTCAAAGTGATGAATGCCAAGAACCAACCACCAAGATTACTTTACCCAGCAAAGCTATCATTTAGAATTGAAGGTCAGGTAAAGAGCTTCACAGATAAGGAAAAGCTAAAGGAGTTCATCACCACCAAACCAGGATTATATGAAATGCTGAAAGGTATCCTTTAAGAAGAGGAAGAAGAAGAAAAAGGTAAAGATACTAATTATGAACAACAAATACACATCTACCAACAAGTGAATCTAAAAATCAAGTGAATAAATAATCTGATGAACAGAATAAACTGGTGAATATAATAGAATCAGGGGCATAGAAAGGGAGTAGACTGACTATTCTCAGGGCGGGGGGGAAGGAGTGTGGGGGTGCGGGAAGAGACTGGACAAAAATCGTACACCTATGGATGAGGTCAGTGGCAGGAGCGTAAGGGCAGAGGGTGGGGTGGGAACTGGGTGGAGGGGAGCTATGGGGGGAAAAAAGAGGAACAACTGTAATAATCTGAACAATAAAGATTTAATTTAAAAAAAGAATATAGTATTTATCTCATTTAAATACATTTTTCTCATATTGCAATGTATAAAAATTAAATAAAGGCACTACATTTATTTATATATGATAATGTGGGAAATATCCCAATATTTAGTTATTTTTTTAAATTTTACTATAAATATATTAACTGATCCCAGTTTTTCCAAAAAGAAGTTGTAATGGAGAGGGGGATAGCATTGAAGAGGAAGACTCTAGATGGAAAATTGCTCATTTCTAGGAAAGAAAAAGTAGGATAGTCCTCCCTTGATAATCCACATAATGTGTTTTTACTTCAATGAAATGAAAATAGCATTAATTATAAATGCATTTACCGATTCCATAACTGTACATAATTTTTTTAAATCCTGATTAAATATACTGTATATATTGTATATATACAATTGGCTCTTTATTATTTAATCCAGAGGTTGGCAGCACCAACCACAAAGCAGAGCCAACTACATCCTGTCACAAGAACAACACCACAACTTCACGCTCATGGTGAGAATCGTGTGGAAAACAAATCTGGTAACAAAAACCAGACTTGGAATGCATGTGGTGCCTGGTGTTGCTTTTCCAGAAATGTTTTTATTATAATAATGAATAGAATTTTTCAAGGAGAGAAAACAGGAGATAGGGAGCAAGAAAGCCCTGTGTTGTTGGGTAGTAATATAAGAAATGCTTTCGTAGGTGGGGGTGGGAAGACATAAATGTGTGGAAGTGACATTTGGGTTAAGTCTTAAAGGATGAAGAGAAGTTTAAAGGGGAGAAAGGTGGGGAGGAAAGCGTCTACTCCAGAATATGGAACTAACAGCCTGGTATGAAAGGAGCAAGGGCAGAGGGAGGGAAGTGAGCAGAAAGGAATGTAGGAAGTTGGCCCATATTATGGAGAGCTGTGTGAGAGATACAGTGTGATGGGCTGTTATGGTTAATTTAATGTGTCAACTTGACTGAGCCATAGAGATTAGCGTTTGAATCAATACACTGAATAAAGCAGATTGCGCTCCCTAATGTGGGTGGACGGCATCCAATCAGTTGAAGGTCTGAATAGAACAAAAAGGCTGACTCTCTCCCAAGTAAAGAGTTCGGAACGTCTCCTGCCTGACTAGCTGGAACTTTTTTTCTTTCTGTTTTAGGACTCAAACTGAAACTTTGGCTCTTTTTGGGCCTTGAGCCACCAGCATTCATTAGATCCACACCATTAGCTTTCCTTGGGCTCCAGCTTGCCAATTGCAGGTCTTAGGACCTTGACTAATAATTCATGGGAGAAAATATTCAAGTGTCATTTTCACAGCTCTCTTTGCCTTCTGAGTACAAGTCTGTAACTGCACATAGATTCTTTGATGTGTTCCCAGGGCTAATAGGTAAAGTTGAAAAATTAGGGAAGAGTGAAGAGAACAAATTGATTTACCAAAGTGGTGGCATGAAGCTTCTCTTGAAGAAAAGTTTCAACTCAAAGATAGAAGTCAGAGGATGAAAGAAAGGTGGGCAGAGTTTTGAGGAGGAATTAGCAAAGAGAGATGGGGAGGAATATAAATTAATGTGTGACTTTGGGGAGAAAGTTTTACAAAAAGGATTTGGAGGAAGTTTTGCTGTGAACTATATGGGGCCATTCTCCCTGTGCTCAAGAGACTCCAATAAATAGCATCACTGCTTTTTTTAAAAAAAAAAAAAAAATTTATTCCAGAGAATACGGGAGAGAGAGAGAAAGATAGAAACATCAATGATGAGAGAGAATCATCAATTGGCTGCCTCCTGCACCCTCTCCCGCCCTCCGCACACTGAGGATCAAGCCCACAACCTGGGCATGTGCCCTTGACCAGCAATCGAACCATGACCTCCTGTTTCATAGGTTGACGCTCAACCACTTAACCACGCTGGCCAGGCACCATCATTGCTTTTTGAAGTCAGATTCATGTTTCTTTGAGATAAATCACCATGCTGAGGGAGGCTTTAAGGAGGGAGCAAAAAGAAACAATTTTTTTGAGTTGTTCAAAATAAGCCTTTCAGAAAAGATAAAGATACAAGTAGAAAGGAAAATAAACTACTCACCAGAACTCCTTTTAGGAAGAGCACTGCATTAGCCAAGATGACATAACAGAAACCCAACAAACAATGACTTAATTAAATATGAGATTTTGTTCTTTCCCATGACAATAGTTCCAGAGGCTGATAATGAGGGCAAGTGAAGCAGCTCAACAAAGTCTCAAGGTTATCCTGCTATTTTCCTTCTCTGCCATTGACCTCCAAAGTTACAAGAGGGCAGCAACCCTGGGAACCACTATGTCTGTCCAGGCAGGAAGGAAGGGAAAGGGCAAAAGGGTACCGGCAGCTGAGTCTGTCCCTTTATATCAGGAAATCATAATTTTCCCCAAAGCCCCATACAGCCTACATACATCTTATTGGCTCTAATAAAAACTTGGGAAAATTAATACTTTATCTGAGTTCTGTTGGTAAAGAAAAGGAGTGAATAGATATTGGGTAGGCAAGTGGCAGAATCTGGCCACATACAAAACATTTACTTGGAAGAAATTTATTGATTAGTCAGTTCAGATAAAAGCTTAGACCTTGAGGGAAACTGAAGGAGGGTAAAACTGCCCTGAGTGAGATGAAAAGAGGAAATACAAATTGAGAGGACAGAGGGAAAGAGCCAGAAAGATGATGTTAGGGCATTGTACATTCATGATTCCCCTCTTCAATTCTCTGTAAACC
This sequence comes from Myotis nattereri, assembly GCF_964212035.1. Taxonomy (NCBI): domain Eukaryota; kingdom Metazoa; phylum Chordata; class Mammalia; order Chiroptera; family Vespertilionidae; genus Myotis; species Myotis nattereri. The sequence goes on along the minus strand of NC_138075.1, from coordinate 34,533,375 downwards.
TTCAGTAAAAGGATATTTCCTCCTCTCTCCTCCAAAAAAAATCACAGAACACTTGAAGTTAGTGGATTTCTTGTGGAAATAAGGAAGGTATGGAATTCGGCATCTAATATAAAAATCCTTGTTGTTTTTGGGAGCATGGATACAGGGAAAATTAGAAAAAAGTAACCCACCAGAAATCCTAAGAAAGGCCCATGGAAGTGCTTTATTCAACCACAAGCAGAGCAAACACTCCCAAAACACAATAAACAATAAACCCACAAACAAACAAAAAAAACCCTTTATGTTAACGTTATAACAACTGTCATCGGAATTCAGTTAGTGAAAAGTTTCAACCTACTGCAATGAATCATTTATTTTCACTATTTTATTCAATTCCAAATCAAAATCAGGCAGCATATTGATGATCACTAGCTATATCCTATGAATAAAGTAATGTATGGAATTTAGTATAAACCTCTTTTATTTGCCTAGCAGTACTCTTCGCTGGGCATATAGATGATGCTCTTTGATACTCACCCCAACACAAATTTTTCTGTGTTTCTGTACTGCTATATGTGGCAAGTTACTACAAATGCAGTGCCTTAAAACACCACACATTTATTATCTCACAGTTCCCATGGGTCAGGAGTCTAGATACAGCTTGACTGGATCCTCTGCTCAGAGTCTCACAAAGTTGCAGTCAAGGCATCAGCAAGACTACATTCTCATTTGGAAGCTTGATGGGACAAGAATCCATTTCCCAGCTTTTCAGGTTGTTGGTAGACTTCATTTCCTTGTGACTATGTGACTGAGGGCCCTGGCTTTTTGATAGAAGTTGACTAGAGGTCACCCTTGGGTCTTAGAGGCTACCCATAGTTGTTGGACATGTGGGCTTTCTCAATATGATTGTTGATTCATCCAGCAAGGAGAATCATGAGCTCCAGTCTGCTGTCATATATTGTAACATAATCACAGGAGTGACAGCTGATCACCTATGCAGTATAACATAACCTAATCAGGGAAGTGACATCCCATCATCTTTATATATATTTGAAGTTAGTGGATGCTCTTTGATAGTCACTATATATATATACTAGAGGCCCTGTGCACAAAATTTGTGCACTGGGGGTTGTCCCTCAGCCCGGCCTGTGCCCTCTTGCAATCCAGGACCTTTCTGGGGATGTCCGCCTGCTGAGGAGGCAGGAGAGGCTCCCACCACTGCCATCGTGCTTGCCAGCCATGAGCTCGGCTTCTGGCTGAGCGGCACTCCCCCTGTGGGAGGGCACTGACCACCAAGGGACAGCTCTTACATTGAGTGTCTTCCCCCTGGTTGTCAGTGAGCATCATAGAGACAGGTCATTCTGCCATTCGGATATCCTATATAATAAAAGCCCAATATGCAAATTGACCGAACGGCAGAACGACCGATGGAACAACCAGTTGCTATGATGCACACTGATCACCAGGGGGCAGACACTCAATACAGGAGCTGCCCCCAGCCCACAGGCCCCAGGCCAGCCAAGGAAGGTGACAGGAGGGGCCCCCCAATCTCTCCACTGGTTGCCCTGCAAAGGGAGGTGACCAGCGGCGGTGGGGGGCAGGGCCGGCAAGCAGGCAGTGCCAGGCTGGCCAAGGTGGGTGCCAGCGGGGGCCCCCCTTATTGCCTTGTCAGTCACCCCACAGATTGGCCCTGATCGCCAGCCAGGCCTAGGGACCCTACCATGCACAAATGTTGAGCACTGGGCCTCTAGTTTTATTATAACCCTCTCCATCACTAAAAATGTTTTTGTCTTAAAGTCCATTTTATCTGATAGTAATATAACCACACTAGTTTTCTTATAGCTTTTGCCCAATGTGTCTATTTTCCATTCTTTTGCTAAGTGTGTCTTTATGTTTTAGATGTATTCCTTATAAACAGTATATCTGGATTTTTTGTTTAACATAGCAAGTGGTTCAAATGGCAGTATCTTCTTATTTTTTCCTCTCTTTTTTCAGCTTTATTGAGGTGTAATTGACAAATAAAATTTTCATATGTTTAAAGTATACATGATAACCTAATATTCATATATTATGAAAGAATGCCCACCATCAAGTGAATTAACATATCCATCAAATATTTGCAAAACATATATCTGAGTAGGGATTACTTCCCAAAATATATAAAGAACTCATACAATTCAATAGCCAAAACACCAAACAAACCTAAAACAAAACAATTAGTCCAATTTAAAAATTGGCAAATGACCTGAATAAATGTTTTTCCAAAGATATACGAATGGACAACAGGTACATGAACATCACTAGTCATTAGGGAAATGCAAATTAAAATCACAATGAGGTATCACCTCATGCCTGGTAGAATGGCCTTAAATTTAGCTTAAACCTTAAACTCACACAGTAATGTATGTCATTATCTAAAACTAGGGAAAAATTAACATCCATCACACATCACATCGTGTGTGTATGTGTGTGTGTGTGTGAGAGAGAGAGAGAGAGAGAGAGAGAGAGAGAGAGAGAGAGAGAGAGAACACAAGTTGTACTCTCTCAGAAAATTTTGATTATTGGCTTAAAGTCATTCATATCTTTCTTTCATTATCTTTTTAATTTCTACTGAATGTTCACTATACATCTTTTTCCTTACTAATAGTGTTTTTTCATGTTCTCTTTTTCTTCATCATCAGTCTTGCCAAAGATTTGTCTATTTTCTTAGTCTTTTCAAAGAACCAACTTCTGGCTTTGTTGATCTTCTTTATTTTATCTCTATTTTTTCTATTTCATTAATGTGTATCTTATCTTTGGTTCTTTCTATTTTCTTTGGGTTTATTCTGCTGCTCTTTTTCTATTTTAAGTTGAATGCTTAGCTCATTAATTCTTCAGCCTTTCCTTCTTTATGATGTAAACATTCAAACATAGACATTTCCACGCTGGCTCAGTTGGTTGAGTGTTTTCCCTGTTCATCAAAAGGTCACTGGTTTGATTCCTGGTCCGGGCACATACCCAGGGTGTGGGTTTGATCTCCAGTCAGAGTGCTTGTGGGAGGCAACCAATGAATGTTTCTCAATCTCTCAATCTCTCTCTCTCTCTCTCTCTCTCTCTCTCTCTCTCTCTCTCTCCCCCCTTTAAAAAAATCAATAAAACATATTTTTAAAATATAGACATTTCTCTCTGCTTTTGCTATATTTCATGAATTTGATTTAGTATTTTCTTTACAATGATTCTAGGCATTTACAAATTTCCATTTTGACTATGCTCTTATTCATGAGGTACTTAGTAAATGCTTTTAAATTTCCAAATATATAAGGGTCATATGGGTTTAATTTTAACTTTTCATTGAAGACTAATATGCACACACAAAGGACGTATTTTAAATGCATAACTCAATGAATTTTTTACAAACTAAATACAGCCATGTCACCAACACCAAAATGAAGAAACAGAACTTTCCCAGTACCACAGAAGCCTCCCCATGCTCCCTTCCAGTCACTGCCTCCTCCACAAGAGTAAATACTATCCTGACTTCTAGCAGCATAAATCTGCCACCTTTGTATTTAATATAGAAAAAATCATTCAATATGTGAGCTGTTTTATCTTCCTTCACTCAACCTTGCATTTGTGAGATCCACTACTGTTGCATATAACAGTAGTTTGTTAATTGTCCCTACTGCAGAACACTTGCACCACAATTTCTCTCTGTTCTACTGTTGATGGACATTTGGGTGGTTTCCAGTTTAGGGCTATTATGAATAGTGCTGCTGTGAACATTCTAGTACATTTTTTTATTGAAAGAAATACACATGTATTTTTCTATTCGAAAAAAATGGGTCATAGTTTATGTGTATATTCAGCTTTCATTGATATGACCAGTTTTCCAAAATGGTTGGACCAATTTATACTCACAACAAGAGTGTTGGTTATTTTTTGTAGTTGACTTCTAACTTAAGTGCATTATAAGCAGAGAATGTGATTGGCATATTACCAATTCTTGGAAATCCATTGAGATGTTCAATGTTCAGTTTTCCACAGCCTTCTATTTGTGCTTGAGAAAAATGGGCATTCTATAATCATTGACTATCTGGTTCTATATTTGTTCATTGGAGCTAATATTATCAATTGCTAAAAACTCTTATGCAAGTAATTATTTTTTCTCTGCTTTAAATTACTGTGCTTTGTGCGTACGCTAACCCGCATGAGTTCATACTGCTGCCTATGATTTCAATCCAATACCACAAGGCTCATTTTCTTATTCGTACCTTTTTTTTCTAACAGCAAGAAGCCCTCCTCTAATTATCTACACTACATTTATTTGCTCTATCCTAGTATACACATAATGTAGTCTCAGAATTGCTTACCCATACTCCTTTGAAAAATAAATTAAAACTAAAATACAGTATCCTGTATAGTTTTTTACAGTATCCAGTCAAAATATTATATTCCAAAGCTATTTACATTAGCTCTTTTCTTCCCCATTCTTTTCAATGTGGTAATATTATTCATTTGTGAAACAGGTTTATCTGTAACTATTTGTATTTTGTTTTGGATTCCCTCTGACATCCTGATTGGTTTTAATTGTTTATTTTTGAGCGTATGTGAAACATTACTATAGTTCTAATAGAATTATGAAAAAAGGTATACTCAGAGAAGTGTCCCTCCCTCCACATGCCTATTACTCTATTCTCATCCCCCCACCAACCTTTTTGCGTCTCTTTTACAGCAGTCTCTTTAAATTCTGGTTTATCCTTCCTGTATTTCTTTTACATAAATTAGAAGATTCGTATATATATATTCTTAGATTTTTTTTCTCAAATAATGTCTAACACTTTCTAAATGTTCTCTTTTTAGAAGCTTCATTCTTCATTGCTTTTACAGTCTACTTTTGGATTAACTGAAGTTTCCCACCACCTCACTCTGATGAGAAAAATATAACCTCTATTTCTGCACTTTTATTAGTTACCCTAAATTTTTAACTCATATACTTGATTAATGTGTAAAGATAATCAGTATGACGGAGAAACTAAGATGGCGGCATAGATAAACACCGGGAAATAGTCGCCCCACACAACAATTGAAAATTATCCCAAAGGACGGAGCAAACATCGTCCAAAACAACAGGAAGGCTGGCTGAGTGTAATTTCTACAACTAGAAGAAAAGAAAAGCACGCTGAGAGCCAGAGGAGCTGCGGAGGCTGAGTGCAGAGGTACGGCGGCGGCGGCTCGCGCGCGCGGAAAGGGGGTGGCACCTGAGGACGCGGCTGTCTTTTTGAATCACAAGCTCCCGACTGCTCTGAACTCCGGTTCCGGGAAGTCTCTGGGGACCCAGGTCTCATTCGGGCAGAGGCTGCTCTGTCAGGCGGCAGCGGGCGAACTTGAGGGCGGATTTCCCTCAGAGGTGCTTGCAGCCGTTACCGGGACACTGAGACGCACGACTCCAGGAGCGGAGAATCAGCCATAGCGTCTTTCTCCGCCCCTTTGACTCCCTGAGACTCCGCCCCACCCAGGCTGCGGCAGAGACTTTTGCATGTGAATGTACCTAACTATAGCCCAGCCAAGCAGACCCGGAACTTCCAAGAGAAGGCCCAAGGCCCCGCAGCGGCTTGCATTGCTTCACAGCTGAGCCTCTTCGTGGCTCCTCCGGCTGTGTGGCCTCAGGCAGGGGCTGAATTAGCACCTCCTTAGAACCAGGAGCCACTGTACCCAGTGGTCAGAGGGGGTCCATTCTCCCACTTCAGACACAGCTGCTTCCCACAGCCAATTGGACTGGAGGTCAATTCCTCCCAGTGATCCTACAACAAGCGAGGCACCAAGAGTGCACCAAGAGTGTCCACCCCAGGTAACTGGGGAGGCTGAGCCACTGGGCCCTACAGGACACCTGGCGCGCAGGCCACTCTATCAACACAGGGAAGCAGCCAAAATGCGGAGACAAAGAAACAGGTCACAATTGGCAGAAACGGAGGAGGCCAGACGACTGGATATAGAGTTCAAGGTCACGTTTATAAGGTTTGTCAAGAATTTTATGGAAACCGCCGATAAATTTAATGAATCCCTCAAGGAGTATAGTGAGACCATGGAGGACATGAAAAAGGACCAACTAGAAATTAAGCATACACTGACTGAAATAAAGAATACTTTACAGAGATCCAACAGCAGACAAGAGGATCCCAAGAATCAAGTCAAAGATTTGAAATGCAAAGAAACAAAAAATACCCAACCGAAAAAGAAAAAAGAAAAGAGATTCAAAAAATATGAAGATAGTGTAAGGAACCTCTGGGACAACTTCAAGCGTACCAACATCAGAATTATAGGGGTACCAGAAGGAGAGAGAGGGCAAGATATTGAAAACCTTTTTGAAGAAATAATGACAGAAAACTTCCCCCACTTGGTGAAAGAAATGGACTTACAAGTCCAGGAAGCGCAGAGAACCCCAAACAAAAGGAATCCAAAGAGGACCACACCAAGACACATCATAATTAAAATGCCAAGAGCAAAAGATAAAGAGAGAATCTTAAAAGCAGCAAGAGAAAGACAGTCAGTTACCTACAAGGGAGTACCCATCCGACTGTCAGCTGATTTCTCAACAGAAACCATGCAGGCCAGAAGAGAGTGGCAAGAAATATTCAAAGAGATGAATAGCAAGAACCTGCAACCAAGATTACTTTATCCAGCAAAGCTATCATTCAGAATGGAAGGTCAGATAAAGAGCTTCACGGATAAGAAAAAGCTAAAGGAGTTCATCACCACCAAACCAGCATTATATGAAATGCTGAAAGGTATTCTTTAAGAAGAGGAAGAAGAAAAAGGAACTCTTACCATTTGCCACAGCATGGATGGAACTGGAGAGCGGATAAATACCACAAGATCTCACTTATTTGTGGAATATAATGAACAACATAAACTGATGAACAAGGACCGATCCAGAGACGGAGAGGCTTTGATTGGACTGTCGGGCCTTGGAGGGAAGGTAGGGGAGGGTGGGGGCAAGGGGGAAAGATCAACCAAAGGACTTATATGCAAGCATATAGGCCTAACCAATGGACACGGACAACGGGGGGGTGAGGGGATGAGCGGGGGGAGGGGGGTAGAGGGTACACATATGTAATATCTTAATCAATAAAAAATATTAAAAAAAAACAAAAAAAAAAGAAAATTGAAAAAAAAAAAAGAAAAAAAGAAGAAAAAAAAAGATAATCAGTATGTCAACTCTCCAAACAATCTCAGAACCTTTATAATCATACACTTAATGTTGATTGGGTATCTGCTGTTTATTTGGCACTGTTCTAAGCACTTTGCTTATAAGTTATGTAAGGCCTAAGAAGTTAAGTAATTTGCCCAAGGTTACACGGATAATAAATCATGAGACTGGGATTCAAACCCAGGCAGTCTGCTTCCATATTCTATACTCTTGGAGACGATGCTTTATTTAACCTGGAACACTTGAATTAGGATCTCCCTCCTCCCATCTTACACGTTACTCTAATCGAGTATTTTTACTTAATTTCTTTTCTTTGTATTGCATCTCATACATTGCTTTTGGAGAACATTTTTTCTTATTCCTGAAGTATATATATCTATTAAAGGTTAGAAATCTCAGTTTTTATTTGTCAGAAGGTACGCTTATTTAATAATGGCTTAGCTGAGGTTGACAGTTACTTTCTCTCAGTACTCTGAATACTAGTATATCATTCCATTGTCTTCTGGTTTCCATGGGTCAGTGATGAGAAGTCTGCTCTATTTGTCATACTCTTTGTAAGTAAATTGTCTTTTCTCTCTCCTTGCTTTTGTAAATTTCTTTTTGTCTTTAGTGTTCTGAGTTGAACCAAGACATATTTAATTGTGAATTATGGTTTAGGGTTCATTGTGTCTCCGGAATCTGAAGATTTAGCTCTCATTAATTCTAGGAAATCACTAGAAAAGATCTCTTTGAGTTCAGCTGGCATGTCTCAGTGGTTGAGCGTCACCCTATGAACCAAGATGTCATGGTTCGATTCCCAGTCAGAGCACATGCCCGGATTGTGGGCTCAATCCCCAGAGTGAGACATGCAGGAGGCAGCTGATCAACGATTCTCTTACATCATTGATGTTTCTATCTCTCTCTCCCTCTCCCTTCCTCTCTGAAATCAATAAAAAAATATTTAAAATAAATAAATAAATATCTCTTTGAATAATGTGTTTCTTCCATTTTCTCTATTCTTCACTTCTGGGACTCCAGTTAGATGGATGTTAGATTTTTTCATTTTATCCTTAGTAACTGATATTTTTATCCCAAAATTAAGTATTGATGGGTGAAATAATTATTGTTTTATCTAGCCAGCATTTGTTCACCATGTTTCATTCATCTCTTCATATCTTTAAAACTCATTCATATTTCTTTTCCTCTGATCTGTACATTTTCTTATTGTTGAGTTTTAAGAGCTCTTTGTATATTTTGGATAACAGGCCTATCACATATGTCTTTTGCAAACATTTTCTCCCAATCTGTGGCTTGTCTTCTCATTCTCTTGACAATGTCTTTTGCACAGCATGTATGCAGCTTTATAAAACTAAAATCATATAACCAACATTACTCATAGTCTTATAAAGACTTTGAAATTTTTTTAAACTTTTTTATTACGGTCAGTATTACAGATTTCCCCATTTCCCCTCTTTTTGCCCTCCTCCACCCAACCCCTACACCACCCCAGACCTTACCTAGACTATGCAGTTTTTTATTGTGGTAAAGAATACATAACTTAAACTTAACACCTTAACCATTTTAGGTGAACAATTCAGTGACAATAAGCACAGTCATATTGCTGTGCAACTATCATCACTATCTGTCTCCAGAACATTTTAGTCTCCCCAAACTGAAACTCTATACTCTAAAGAATAACTTCCCATTACCCATCCCCACACCCTACACCAGCAATCACCATTCTACTCTCTGTCTCTATGAATTTGACTACTCTATGTACCTCATATAAGGAATCACACAATATTTGCCCTTTAATATACATAGTTTATTGACTCATTTCCTATTGTTGAACATATCCATTGTGGTTCTAATTTTTTGCTTTAGATTGGTGTATTTACGCATTATATGTTTTATGTAACATTATACCCTTAGAATAGATTACTAAAAGTAGAATTACTGAAAATGAAGGGTATGAGTATTTTTAAGAATCTTCATACAGTTTTCCAACTTACTTTGCAAGAATCATATCAATTTATCTACCCCAAAATGATGTTAGACAATAGCTTTTTCAGCATACTCTCACCATATTTTTTATATATATATATTTATTTTTTTATTGATTTTTTACAGAGAGGAAGGGAGAGGGATAGAGAGTTAGAAATATCGATGAGAGAGAAACATCGATCAGCTGCCTCCTGCACATCCCCAGTGCCCGCAACCCAGGTACATGCCCTTGACCGGAATCGAACCTGGGACCTCTCAGTCCGCAGGCCGACGCTCTATCCACTGAGCCAAACCGGTTTCGGCTACTCTCACCATATTATAATCTTCTCAAGTCTGTGTTAATGTGATTAACCATAACAACAACAACAAAATAACATCTACTATATACCTATGATATGTGAGACTGACCAATTTTCCATGTTTATTAATTGAACTCTCTTTTGGGAATGATTGTTCATATCCTTTCTCTACATACCTAAATAATCTTTTTTTAAAAAAAAAAAATATTTTAGAGTTTATTTATTTCAGACAGGAAGGGAGAGGGAGAGAGAGATAGAAACATCAGTGATGAGAGAGAATCATTGATTGGCTGCCTCCAACACGCCCCACACTGGGTATCAAGCCCACAACCCGGGCATATGCCCTGATGGGGAATAGAACCCGCGACCTCCAGGTTCATATGTCGATGCTCAACCACTGAGCCATGCCGGCTGGGCTTAAATAGTCTTAATGGTTTTCTTATAAATTTATATAAAGCTCTTTATGTAACAAAATTAGCACTCTTAAAAATTTTCATTTATTTTTTAACATAGAGTGATTTCCAGGATTTTTAAAAATAGGATACGCTTACACTTAGAAAGAAGGAGGACAGTCATGGAGAACTTTAGAATTCTCTTTCAGGCATATGATATCACAAGACATTAATTATTCATCCCTAAAAGAGTCAAACTCTTCAAGACTAAGTTTTCTACAACTAAGCCAAGGCTTTTGCATAATATTTAAAACAAATTGGCAATTAACCTTGCACAGCAGAGCAATGATGTAAGATGACCTTTGCAATAAACACTATTTAAAAGTCAGGTGGCTCCAGTCAACACCAGCTGGAACTACTCTATAGAATAAAATGTGTCTTATTCTTTGCTGCTTTCAATGCCAAATACAACTAAGATCATTACTAATTTGTACCAAAGATTCCAGAGCAACTAGCAGAACATAACCAAGATATACAATTCTTATTTTGTGAACAAAGGCCAAATAAGTTGAGTTGTCATTGATTTCTCTACATGGAGCCTTAGTTTTTTAAATCTATATTTTGAGACTAAACATCTTTCCTTGGTAGGCCAGATAATAGAATTTAGGGAAAGAGTCAAAAAAAGACCACAAACATAGAAAATATAGAAATTATTACGACCTGGGGAGCAAGCCACACGTAATCCCTAGGACATTTGTTTATGCACCTGGGCATTTATGAAAACTAGAGGAAAAGAAAAGGTGCATTTGTTGTGACAGTAACACTCCACTTTGCTTTGCAAGAGGAGTCCTACCATGGTTTCTGTGCCCACATCTGACATGCAAGGGCATTTTGCAAAAGAAATCAGTGAGGATGAAAATTCAAGTCATTCAATGTCTGCATGATTCAAAAGGCAAAACTAGTCTCAGCTTCCTCTTCTACTCAAATCAGAGTGAAGATTTTAACTCTGAAGGGTTAACAGTGGACAAGATGAATGATGTTGTCACAACCATAGTCCCCACAGCTTCTGAGACACATAAGAGTATGAACCAAGTCCAAGACTGATTTACTGCCATTCCATATGCCCAGAGTATATGGGCATATAAAGGTACAAAATTGGAAAGATTTAACCTTTGGGCCAAACAAGCAATAGGAAAAGATATATTGATTTGAGTTTCTTTTGTAAAAATATTTGCTTTTACTCAATAGCTTATATAAAGCAATTTTCACATAAACATATTATCGTATTAATTCACTTGAACCCTGCCACCACCCTGGGAGCCAGGTACATCTGTATCTCCCATGTATCCAAGTGTCTAAAAGTGCTTTGAATATAGTAGATATCCAATAAATGCTTTTTGAATAAATGCATATGTAAACAAACCTTCCTCTTGTAAAATGACCACAAGAATAGGTCAGCCATCACATCCCAAATGTAAAGAAGTAGTTGTTTATTTTTTGATGATTCACACACACGCATGCACACACACAGCAGCATGATGTACTAGGTGAAGAGGGTTAATTATATTTTATTAAGTGGATCACATCAGTCACCATACCTTTTCTATACTCAAACCAAAGCAATTCTACTTTTCAACACTATAACCAGATTTATAAAATGATATATTTTTAGAACAAGGTAAGCTTCCCCAGTAGTGGGTGTGTAGGAGGCAGCCGATCAATGATTCTCTCTCATCTAGCCCATTATTTCATCCGTGGATTGACCAGATTGTAATAGGTAAAATAGACAGTCTTTGGAAGTTCAGGAGTGTGTCATGGTGCTCCATCAAGGTTTTCCATAATTATACAAGGAGAGTCCAAAAGACAGGGTTGGAAGATCATCTGCAAGTCCTGCCTTTCTCCAAACCCATAATTCTGGGGCCTACAGTGGAAAACAGGAATTTACAACAACTTTAGTGGGTCAGTGTGGCTAAGAAAGGATACACATTTGAGTCTTATGCCAAAATGTGGGGGAATAGCATGAAGACATAAAAGTGCCTGAATGAAAAATAACATCAGATAATGCATAGTATCCACTTCAAGGCAAAGAAATAAAAAGGTATTAGATGTTTGGGTTTGAGAAACTGAGATCATTGATAAAAACTAGTTTTAAAATATTTTAATTTGATTTTTAGAAAAAGTAAAGGAGAGGGAGAGAGAAACATCCATGTGAGAGAACATCTATCAATGGGTTTCCTCCTGCAAGACCCCTACTGGGGATCGAGCCTATAACCTGGGCATGTGGCCTGACTGGGAATTCAGTGCACGAGACGAAGCCCAACCAACTGAACCACACCAGTCAAGGCACCAAAAAATTACTTTATGTTAGAATTTATTTTATGCAATGTATTTTCCATGGCCCTTCTTTAGTTTTCTCTTTGAACTGCAATATTTATGAGTTTCTCTCACCCACTGGACTTTTAGCTTCTGGCATGTAATCATGCATCTTACATCATTGTGTTCTCAGGAAGAGGAACATTAAAGATGTGAGGGGGGAAAAGTCCTAGCTGGTTTGGCTCAGTGGATAGAGCGTTGGCCTGCGAACTGAAGGGTCCCCTGGTTCCATTCCAGTCAGGGGCATATGCCCAGGTTCCGGTCTTGATACCCAGTAGGGGGTGTGCATGAGGCAGCCAATCAATGATTCTCTTTCATCATTGATGTTTCTATCTCTCTCTCCCTTACCCTTCCTCTCTGAAATCAATTTTTTTAAAAAAAGATGTAAAAAATGTTTTTTTGAAGGAATAAATAAGCAAACTCATTTTCCTTTTATTTTCTCCCTACTGTCTCCCTGTATCTTCCCTTTCCCCACCCCCCCCCACCCCGCTTTTTCCCTTGTTAAAATAGAAATAAAAACACCTGTGCTCCAGCTCTGGTTCTAATATTCACTAACTCTTTGGGCCACTGTTTACCTTACCTAAAAATGGGAATAATAGTACCTGCCCTTCTCTAACTCACTGGTAGAAATATCATGTAAATTCTAGTGAAATGAATCATAGGATATCAATCAAGAGACAGGAATTAGACAAATCAAATATATTGTTTTGATAATTTTTTATTTATTAACTGAATCATGGACTGGTATGCAAAATGAAGAAGCAATTAGGAAAACCTAGAAGTGAATAAATGGGTGTAGCAAGGGAAGAGTCATTAACTTTCAAGTGTTATCGAAGGACCAGTTAGCACACCATCAACTTGTCTTTCTTTCCCAGTTAAAAATAGAGCATCACTACAAAGCATTCACTGGTAAATCAAGTAAAACTAACTCCAAACTGGACAATTGACCACAGGATATATCTGAGTTTCCCAAAGGCTCTGAGGGAGTTATAGCCCTTTAAGAAACCCAAATTATTTACAAAAGCAACATTTTATAGACCTTCTTAAAAATAAGATTAGAGATAGTATCTCCTCCACCACCACCACTCCCTCCCCACCAGCTTACTTTCTATTCTACACCTAAAACATACTTAAGATCTGACTCTTTGGATCACTTTAACAGTTCTGTGGTGGCTTTCCCTAATGAGGTGGCGAGGGTGTTCCTGCTTAGCAATTGCTAGATTGCAATTCCAGAGCAATTGCCATTCCAGAGCAATCTCCTCCAACAGAAAGTTGATCTAACTAGTAACTGGCAATATGCATCATGAAAAAGAGAAACTGTAATAATAGGAGCAAACTAAGGCATACTTGGCTCACAGAAGTCTTAGCAACTGCCAGAATTCCTCGGCATTTGCAATAAAAAATAAAAACCAGAGGAAAGGTAACTGTTTTCCTGTAAAAAAATGAACTTGCTCATTTGTGAAATAAAACAAAACTTTATGTTGGTTTATATGTGTACTTGCTCCTCATAGGTATGTAGCTGTGGAATGTTTTAATGTATTATAGCTGTGAAATGTTTGCATATGCTATAGTAGCAACACAATTACATAGAAAAGTCCAAAGGTGAACTTTTTCTACCAAACTAGTAGACTCACACTGTTCTCTCATCGGAGCTCCAGACTGTAGCACTGAACTGCCTTCTTGGCATCACTTCTTGTATGTCTCAAAGGCACTTTCAACTCAAACTCAACGTGCCTCACACCAAAATCATTATTTCTTTCGCTCCTCAAAACTTGGTCCTCTTCCAAGGATCTGTGAATGAATTAATCCACCATCCCTCCTGTTCTACCAGTCAGACACCTATCGTGTTTGACATCACCTTCTCACTCTACAATATTCAATTGTCAAGTTCTGTGCATTTTATCTTCTTAATGTCTCTCCCCTCCATGTTCACCACCACCACCACCCTAAACCACGATCTCTCACATGGACAACAACACTGGCCTCCAAACAGAACTAAGTACATTCACTCCGGCCCCTTCCCATCTGTTCTCCTTACTTTAGTCAGAGGCATCACTTCAGAACACAAAACCAATCTTTCACCTGCATGTCTCATTTAAAATCCTTAGCCCTAGCTGGTTTGGCTTTGTGGATAGAGCATCAGCCTGTGGACTAAACAGTTCCGGGTTCGAATCTGGTCAAGGGCACATGCCAGGGTTGCAGGATCAATCCCCAGTAGAGGGCATGCAGGAGGCAGTCAATAAATGATTCTCTCTCATCACTGACGTTTCTATCTCTCTCTCTCCCTCTCCCTTCCTCTCTGAAATCAATAAAAATATATATTTTTAAAAGTCCTTAGATGACTCCCCTTACTCTCAGGATCAGCATAAAACTGCTTAGGATAGTCTACAATGCCCCACATGATCTGATCCCCATCGACCTCTCCAGCCTCCATTCACACCATACTCCCTCTTCCTAGGGAGAGAGGAGAGATAACAGACATGCCTCCAGGCCATGATCTCTCTCCAAAAGTAACAACGCTCCAAAAATTTCCTTTTAGATAATTTGTTGATAAGACAGTCATTACACTGATGAAATAATGTTGGAGAAAACAAGACAAACAGAGAAAGTATGTGCTTGCTCCAAATTTGGCACAGCCTGCCAACACACACACACACACACACACACACACACATTCACACACGCAATGCCATAAACCAGCCATGTTTCTGCTCTTGCTCTCTTTATTCCAGCGACTTTCCCTTCTTCCTCAGGACCTTGGGCTGTAGGTAGGATTCAAACCACATTTGTCTGACTTTGAAGGCAGTGCACTTTCCACAATTTCATCTTGTCTCCCAAGAAGTGTTTCTCCAGGTAAATTTAGACATTATAATAATAAGTGTCCTAAAAGCTAAAAAAAATATGCTCTGTTCTTTATTTCTTTTTTAATGAAAAATTGCAAACACACACAAAAACAGAGAATAGACAATGAGCTCCCATAAACACATTACTCACACTCAAGAATTATTAACATTTGCAATTATATCATCCATTGCCTTTTGTTTCTCTTTGCTGAACCATCTCAAATAAAATTTAAAAGAACCCATCGTTTTACCCCTACATGCTTCAATATGTATCCTTATGTAACCATAAGGCCATTATCATATTTAACAAAATTAACAATAATTTTTTAGTATCATCTAATATCCAGTCTATGATCAATTTCTACGATTGTCATGAAAATATCTTTTCATAGTTGTTGTGTTTGAATCATGACCCAAACAAGGTTCACACATTTAGTTTTTTGTCTCTTAAATCTATTTAATTTTCCTTCTATGACATTGACTTGCAGAAACCAGATCAATTGTCCTGTAGAATG
Source organism: Myotis nattereri (assembly GCF_964212035.1). Taxonomy (NCBI): domain Eukaryota; kingdom Metazoa; phylum Chordata; class Mammalia; order Chiroptera; family Vespertilionidae; genus Myotis; species Myotis nattereri. Next base: position 34,517,805 of record NC_138075.1, on the reverse strand, counting down.
TTTCGTAGTCTGGACTTATCTATTTTATTCCTTGAGGAATCATTTAATTTGTCCCTCTCTCCTTCTATTTCCTGTAAACTGGAAACCTTGATTAGACTCACATTCAACTTTTTGGCAAGAATATTTTATAGGTAGTACTTCAAATCTTATTTTATTAAGAAGCTCACAGCGCTCATTTTTCCACTTTAAAAAAAAATGTCTTTATTGATTTTAGAGAGAGATAGAAACATCAATTGGCTGCCTCCTGCAAGCTTGAAACCTGGGCATGTGCCTTGACCAGGAATGAAACCAGTGACCTCTTGGTGCATGGAACAACACCCAACCAACTTAGCCACACTGGCCAAGCTCATTGTTCCACTTTTAATGATACTTAGTATTTTTTTAAAAAAGGGAAGGTAATCCTGCCATTTGCATAAAATGAACAAACCTGGAGGACACTTTGCTAAGTAAAATTAGCCAGACATAGACAAATACTGTATGATCTCATGTGTGGAATCTGAAAAGGTCAATCTCATAGAACCAGAGAGTAGGAACGTGCCTTGCCAGGGGATGCAGGCGGGAGAAATGAGGAGATGCTGATCAAAGGGTACAAGCTTTCAGTTATAAGGTGAATAAGTTCTGGGGATTTAATGCATGAAATAGTAATTGTACGTGAAAGTACAATTATCTCAAAATAAAAAGTTAATTAAAAGAGAAAAATTTTTTCAACAAAAAGTGAGAGTGAGGCCATGCCAATCATTATTCCTTGTGAAGTTAGAGGGCCGAAAGAGGAAGGGGTGTTTTGCAAAGCAAGAGTATGAAATGGCTGTTTTATAATTGCACCTTTATACCATGTGAATGTGCTCAGGACTCCACCTACCGCCAGCGACGGTGTTTGTATTGCCAGCTGAGAGGCAGGTCACCCAGCTCTAAAATCCCATGTTAGATTCTGCTTTGCCAGGAGTTGTGACAACTGTTCTCGGTCAGGTTTCCTAGGAAATAGACGCCGACATGGACAATTGTGTCCAGGAGTTTTACTGGGGAACATACCTAAAAGGGAATGAGAGAAACAGGACTGGGCAAAGGAAGAAACTGGCCTGTGATAGAGTCACAGCTGAGGTCAGGCCGGTCTCACAAGGAGCTCTCCAGTTGAGATGGTCCTTCGGAGTTGTCCCAAATTGAAGCAAGACAGCCACGCCTTCGTGTCCTTCCTGTAAACCACCAGTCAGTAGACACAGCCTGTAGGCCATCAGCAGCTGCAGTCAGGAAGCAGAGATCTGGGCAGAGCACTACAACATCTACGCCTTCAAATTCTACAAAAATCAATGGTCTAGGGGGGGAAAGGGTGAGAACCATTGTGCAGAATACATGATTTAAAAGGAAGAATGACCCAAAGTAAGGTGTGGGCTTTGCTTTGATCTTAAACCAACTATAAAAAGGCATCTTTGAGGAAACTGGGGAAATTTGCATGTGGAATGAGTATTAAATGAAATTATATAACTGTCATTGACTAGAGGCCCGGTGCACGGATTCATCCAGGGTGTGTCCAGCCCTTCTCGCCCAGTCCTGATCAGCCAGGCCCCAGCAGCAAGCTAACCTACTGGTCAGAGCGTCTGCCCCCTGGTGGTCAGTGCACATCATAGCCACTGGTCGAATGGTTGAACGAATGGTCGAACACTTAGCATATTAGGCTTTTATTATATAGGATTTTGTTCCCTGTAATAATGGCATGGTGATTGTGTAAGGAAAAAATCTCTTCCTACTTGAGGTGCAGACTGAAATAAAGGTTGAACTGGCATGATGTCTGGAATTTGCATGAAAACATTTCAAGAAAATAGTGGAGAATAAAAAGAATGTTTTTAAACAACGAAGGAGGAAGGAGACATAACAAGATTGATAAAATGTTGATAGTTGCTGAAGCTGAGCAGTGGGTAATAAATATTCATCCCTCTATTCTCTTTACATTTGCTTACAATTTCCATAATAAAAATATTTAAGGACATGCGATGGGTAATTGTGGTGTGTACCAAACATCGCCCATAAGCACTGTGAGATCTGTTGCTGCCTCTGGGGCCCCAAGCCCCCTTCCATGGTGTCTCTCAAGATAGAAAAAGAGGTCCACGTTTAAAATATTAGACATGAGTTGCCAGGAAATTCTCGCTCTTTAGAACACACTGGAACCATCAAAGGCTACTAAAGACAGAACTTTTCTGTATATTGTTCATCAAAGGGTACCCAGAGCGCAGCATACTGCTTGGCTTAGCGTAGGTGATGAATAAATGTTTGTGGAAATTAAAATGCAACAAATTCTCCCTTGCTTCTCCTTCCTGTCACAGCTACCACTCCCTCGGTTTGTTTCTAGCCTCTGGACTCTCTGGATTCTATTAAGAATCTGTGCCCTATGGAACAGGGTCATAAGTTCCTGCTGTCTTGTTTTTGGCCTTGTGTGAGCATTGGCACTTCATATTCAACTATTATCCTTATTGCTATTATCAATAATGACCTCCCTCTCTCCAAAAACAACTCCCCTTCCAAGTGGGTGTTCCGCATAAGTGAAATGTTGGAGAAGAGCAGTAATAGGTAAAACATGTTGCAGAGAAAGCAAGAGGGCAGGAAGTTGGGGAGGGGGAAGCTGGGCTCCACTGCAATCGGACAGAAAAACAGGGCGGGAAGAGAAAGAGACTGCAATCAGGGCAGATCCAAAAACCCTGAGGACCTGTGGGAAAAAGTGTCAGACTTCTGGCCAGGAACTGAAAAATATGTCTGCAAAATATGTATAGCACAGCAACTAACCACTTCGACCCCCCAATATCCTTTCTCTAGGCCCCTGAGGGGCTGTCTTCCCACACCTTCCACCCGCCTTTCCCCAGCAAAGTCCAAAATCAGCAGTCAGTGTTGACATCAATGTACAAAGGGCTGGAGACCCAGGTAAAACAAAAGATGCCTGAAAAAGGCAAATGAGAAAGGAACTCAAGGAAAGTTCACGATGGAAAAATAAACACAGGCAAAACAAACATCCACAGAGAGGAGAGAGGGGGAAAACAAAGAGACAAGATCAGCCAGAAAAAATAAGAACAAAAACAATGAGAAAAGCCAAGAACAGGGAAGAAGAAAAAAAAGAATGGACTAAAATAAAATACAAGCATAATAGTCTGAAGAAAAGAGAGGGAAATGAAAAGACAGGGACAGAATTAGCATTGGGGCATAAAGCTGTTGTATACATTGTTTCAATCTTCACACCACTCTCAAAAGTGAATATTGCTAATCTCCTTTTTACAGAGGTGAAAATAAAGGCTTAGGGGCCATCAGGCAGGCAGGCAGAGTGGTTAGGGACGATCAGGCAGGCAGGCAGAGTGGTTAGGGCTGATCAGGCAGGCAGGCAGAGTGGTTAGGGACGATCAGGCAGGCAGGCAGAGTGGTTAGGGACGATCAGGCAGGCAGGCAGAGTGGTTAGAGGTGATCAGGCAGGCAGGCAGAGTGGTTAGGGACGATCAGGCAGGCAGGCAGAGTGGTTAGAGGTGATCAGGCAGGCAGGCAGAGTGGTTAGGGACGATCAGGCAGGCAGGCAGAGTGGTTAGAGATGATCAGGCAGGCAGGCAGAGTGGTTAGAGGTGATCAGGCAGGCAGGCAGAGTGGTTAGAGGTGATCAGGCAGGCAGGCAGAGTGGTTAGGGGCCATCAGGCAGGCAGGCAAGTGGTTAGAGGTGATCCGGCAGGCAGGCAAGTGGTTAGGGCTGATCAGGCAGGCAGGCAGGCAGGCCAGCGATTAGGAGCCAGCAGTCCCAGATTGCAAGAGGGATGTCCAACTACCAGTTTAGGCCCGATCCCACAGGGGCCTAAACTGGCAGTCGGACATCCCCTGAGGGGTTCCAGATTGTGAGAGGGTGCAGGCTGGGCTGAGGAACTCCGCCCACCCCCCACCCCCGTGCACAAATTTAGTGCATCAGGCCTCTAGTGCATATAGAAAATGATGAAGCAGAATTTGAACACAGTTCTGCTCATTTCAAAACTTACATACTCTTGTAGGCTATGCCAGATTTAAAAATATGACAAACATGACTTCTAACTTTAGTTGATTGCATTCATTAATATTAATAACCATACATTCAATTAATCCTTAAATTGGGATAACTTCTTGAAGCAGATCTTGAATGCTTTAATACCTTCAAAAACAGTATCCTTCTCAGCCACTCAAACTCCTACATTTGACCTAGGAATCTCTCCCACATGGATAAACCATCTGACCACATGCAAGCTGCTAAGGTAAAAGGAGACAGTAATACCCACCTGTTCAGGTGACTCTAAAGCTGTCAAAAAATGACAACAAAACATTCCTCTGGGACTAATCTGAAAAGGCAGAAAATTACAGGGAGAGAGAGTCAGGAACAGCAGGTGACTGCTACCAATGTGAAAGCTGCCACCAATGTGAAAATGCCCTTGAAACTGATGATGAAAGAGCGGGAGCAGTGGGGGGGGGGGGAGCGGGGGAGGGAGCGGGGGGGGGGGTCCAGTGTGTGTGTGTGTGTGTGTATTAGGGGCCTGAATGGTATACAACTCATATCCCCATTAGACCCTAAGTTTCTATCTAGAAGGTGGAGACCACAGACTCTACTTTTATTTTGTCCATACCAGCTCAGTACCTTAAGATTCACAGGCACTCGAAAATAAGTCAAATAACTAAATAAATATTGGGTGTTATAGCCTGGGGAATGTCCCTACCAGGATGTCCCTTTCCTTTTGAAAAATAAAATTACTCTTAAATTTCATTTTTATTTCTAGAAGGAAGGAAGTCAGGACAATGTCATGACAAACTTTTAGAACTAAAGTAGCTTCTTTTTCAGGAAAAAAAAAAAAGTCAGTGAAGGGCTGGGACATCCGGGAGACATCAGAAAGAAGCCAACCCGACAGGAGTCAGAACATATTGGTTTTCCTTTATTCCTTAGGTTTCTTCCCACCAATTTTTCACTGCGTCCCCCCCGTCAGTTCTTGTATTCCACATTTAATAATATAAGACACATAAATAAGAATCTGTGCAGACAAATGACTACCAAGTCTGGTCTTCCAGTGGGAATCCTTGAGCCTGTGGACGTTTGGATCATTCCACAAAGAACCCCTTCTCCAACATGACTTTACAGGCCCCTTAGATTTACTGGCTGGGCTCTGAACACAGTGTTGATTTTCCTGGTTCATAAAGCCAGGCAGAGTTCCTGCTGCCAAACAGGTGTATTTGTTTTTGAATGATAAGGACACTCACTTGCTCTCAGTTTAGGCTAATAATAAACACTTTCGACATCCTTCTAAGTCTGAAAAGAGGAAAGAATAAAAATCCCTCCAGCAACAAAAAGTCTGTAAGTGGAGTTTTATTCCTCAGAGAACATATGGCCTTGTACAAGAGCTGGGTGCTTGCTGGCTAACCTTTCTGGTAAGCACGCCCTCTGAGCATTGCTTTTGAAAGCCCTCTCCATCAATAGAGCCCTGAGGTTAGGTCTGCCTAATTAAAAGGAAAGGAGACTTCGAGAGTCAGGAAAAATAGAATAATGAAAAGGAGTATATTGGCCCCAAAGAAATGCTAGTGGAAGTCAACACCAGTGAGGAAACTCTTTTCACCCCTTTACCCTAGCAGCCTACAAACATGCTGCCCATCAGAGTGGAGATTTGATGAAGGAAGCGGTAGCAAAGGTAGACCCCCAAAAAAAGGTAACCAGGGAAAATGCAGGCAAAGGAAAATTCAAGAAGGAAGAAAACAACTGTGCTTGTCCTTTAAGCAGCCTGAAAACTTAACGTTGCAAACAAGGAGGTTTAGAAAGGAATATACGTCCAAATCCACAGCACTAGCTCTCTCTGCTTTGGTTATCAAGGTGGTGTAGATGACTTCTGGATCAAGTTGTTCAGCAACATGAGCAGGAACAGAGGCAGCACGGTGGGTCCTGGGCAAGGATGCTGTGATCCATTCAGACCTCAGGTTGACTGAGCGTGAGCCATTCAGCTCACTTTTCACCCTTGATTCTCAGTCAGTCCCACTGTGTGTTTGTTCTTTGTTCGTTTAACCACCACAATTCACTTGCTTTGGCTGGAATCTGACAGACCTGGGCACCACCAGCCACAGGTTGGCTCCCTCAGCTTTTGATGTATTCTCTGTTCTTGCAGAGGATGAAAGAAGGGGCAATGTGGGCACAGCACACCCACCATTTCTGGGGCCGCCTGGGACTGGCCAGCAGCAAAGACCAGGCCTTAGTTCAGTGATGGCGAGCCTTTTGAGCTCGGCGTGTCAGCATTTTGAAAAACCATAACTTAACTCTGGTGCCGTGTCACATATAGAAATTTTTTGATCTTTGCAACCATAGTAAAACAAAGATTTATATTTTTGATATTTATTTTATATATTTAAATGCCCTTTAACAAAGAAAAATCAACCAAAAAAATGAGTTCGCGTGTCACCTCTGACACGCGTGTCATAGGTTCGCCATCACTGCCTTAGTTGAACAGATACTTCAGGAACATTGACACCTACAGCCGAAAAAATATGGTGGCTCATTCCACCAATAGGCATAAAAGAGCGCCTGGAAACGATGTATCTTGCTTTGTTTTGCCCTTTTCATGTAACTTCATCCTGAGGCCTTTAAAGTCTCCACAAATCAAACTAACCCTTCTCTCTCTCCAATTGTTCCTACATGGTTTTAATTCCTAAAACAACCCTTTTCTGGGATATTTTACTTACACCTTTATTTTTTTTCTTCCAATACATTTGCACTCAAAGATGAAGATTTGCTGTTCTCTTTTGAAAATGCAAAGTTACTCCTAAATTTTCATTTTTAATTCTAGGCAGCACATACATCGGTATTTGCTTTAATAACTTTTCTCTAACTTTAAAATTTTTCATAACTATAAAGGAAAGAGAATTGTAATAGAACTTGAAAATGTTTTATATTCTGACTTTTTTCTCTTCCCTGGAGTTAAGATATAGTTAGAAAAATTACTACTTAGAAAACTAAATTTATGTTTTCTGTGCCATGTCTTTCTCTCATGTGAGTTTTCTATGCAGAGAGCATGTGTTTTGCAGGTGATGACTAGCACAGCATCATTTTTAAGGATGAGCTGTGCAGATATTCCCTGTTCTGTGCATAATTGCTTCATGGGTCCCTTTTGTCTCGCTTTCTTTATAAATCATATTTCTTTATTTCAGTTTTTTACCACACATCTGCCTTACAGTTACGCACTCAGGCAGAAATGTCTCCTTAAGAGATGTATGTGCAAGTATTTAGGTGTGAAGAGTCTACAGCCTTCTTAAATAATTCAAAGATAGGTAGTATATATATATATATATATATATATATATATATATATGCATATATGTTTATATATATGTCTGTTTATACAATTTTGTATATATTAAAGATAAAATAAGTGAATGATAATTTCTTGAAACTTAATGGAAGGTATGTGGGTATCCTTTTTCTATATGCTGAGATTTTTCATGATTAAAAACAAAAGGATGAATGGAGGGAAAGAAGAGAAATGGAAAGAAAGAAGAAAGAAAGAACAGGAGGGAAGAAGAAAAATTGAAAGAGGGAAGGAAGGGACAAAGATAAGAAGGAAGACAGGAAGGAAGAAAAGAAATGCTTCCTTAAGACCCTGAAAGGTGTGGGATTTAACTGGCTTGCTCATTCTGAGAATTCGAGTGGTCAACAATAGCTCATAATATTACATTTTAATCACCTCATGTCGAATTACTGCCATTTACACAATCACTCTGTGATCATTTGATACCAACTGGCCTGGATTTTGTTAACTTTTACAAAGTACCTTCTCGTTGAGAGTCCGCTGAAGTTCAGCTGTGATGCTGCCTGCTGGCTATTGTTCAATTCCATGGTTCTGGCCCTAGCCAGTTTGGCTCAGAGGATAGAGCGTTGGCCTGAAGACTGAAGGGTGCTGGGTTCAATTCCAGTCAAGGGCACATGCCCAGGTTGCAGGCTCAATCCCCAGTAGGGGGTATGCAGGAGGCAGCCAATCAATGATTCTCTCTCATCATTGATGTTCCTATCTCTCTCTCCCCCTCTCCCTTCCTCTCTGAAATCAATAAAAAAAATTTTTTAAAAATTCCATTGTTCTGATTTGTAGGTGAGACCTGCCATAGCATGAGTACTTCACACCTGCTCTTTTGTGTGGTTCCACTTATTGTTGACATTTGTCTTTAGCTGAGACAGGTATTATTGACTGCATGACCCAACCAGTACCTTCAACTTAGCCACGCAGCCCCCGTCAGTTTCTACTGAGATGGCATGCGTCACAGTTCTAGCCAGCACAGCACATGTGAAAATCCGCTGGGTTAGCCTTCTGGGTAAGCCCTTGCTTTTCCTCATCAAATGGGCCTTTTCACCATTGTGCCCTTAAGCCTTTGCCATTTGCCCTTCAGCTCCTTTTTTCCTTTCCCCTGTCGGGAATGCAGGCGTGAGATCTGGAACCACAGCAGCCATTTTGAAATCTAAAGTGACCAGAATAAAGATGACAGTGGAGTGAAAAGAAGAAAAAGAGTCTATGTTTCTGATGGCAGCAGTAAGCCCCCGTGCCGGTCTTGGAATTCTTGTCGAAAATAACACCCTGGAAGATTGAAACCTTGTGTAGGAGAGTTATCTATCATTTGTAGCTAAACGCATACCTCACTGACTGTAGTAGAGCTCAGGAAGTATGTCTCAGCGCTGTGGCTGTTGCAATGGTGTGAGCACACTCCACCATGACATGCTTCCTCGGCACACCAGGAAGTAGCAACGCCCGCCTGAACTAACTCCTAGAGCCACATGCATAGTACCCCAGCCTTTCAGCCATTGGTCGCCTATAGCAATGTGTCTCCCTCTGATTGGTCGCCTATAGCAACGTGTCTCCCTCTGATTGGTCGCCTATAGCAATGTGTCTCCCTCTGATTGGTCCCCTCATGCTATATATACCCCTGTAGTTCCTCAATTAAACGGATCTGTGTCAATGAACCTGGTCCCCGGGGTCGTGCATGCAGACGCCCTAGCGCGTTGGGACCCCGTCGTCCTCACCCCCGAGGGATCCCCTGCTTCAACTGACTTGATGGATTTTGCCGCCCCCTAGAAGACTTGGTCCTGGCATCATCAGAGTCATTCCCAACCGCATGCCACCCACTGAGGATTCTCTAGTCAGAACCTGGGCTGCCCACAAGTTGACAAGGGAATGAGTCTTTCATGGGCCCCGTTTCCCACACTCACTGAGGGACAGGCCTTAGGCTCTGAGCTTGACTGTTTCTTTTGTTTCCTTCAAATTCTTATTCTGGGAGAGCACAATGATTTTTTTTTTTTCAGATGGTTGGACTAGGTCCAATTCTTTCAGATTAGGCAACTTTGCTACCTTTATCCCTAGAGAATTACCCAAATATTGAGCTGAAGCAATTGAATCTAGTCTATGAGTGCTGGTAAGTGCAGCCAGGAAATTTTTCAAGAACTAGATCTGTCAGTGGCCTTTGGAAATGTCTGGAGACTCCAGGAGAAGAGTCCTGGTCTTCCTATAAGGCAGAGAAACAGGGAAAGAAAAGACATGCTTTTGGTTTTGTAAACTTTTACAAGAACAGTTTAAGTAAATAAGGTTTGTATAGTAACTGCAGATAAAATTCCTCACCTTGGTACTGCTAAAGTACAAACCAAGCCAGAACAACCTTCCTGTCCCCATAGTCTCGAGGCCTTCGCTTGGAATGGGGCCCCATAACGCTCTCTGCTTTGGAAACCCCAAACCATGCAAAACTCAGTAGGTCTGGGTTTTGAACAGGCCAAGTTTCCGCCTGACCTTGGCTAACCTTGCAATCAATCATTCTTCTAGGCCTGGTCTGGCCAACAGGAAAGCTTGTGGTTTCGTCTTGGTCTCACCACAGAACTTTGTGATGAAACACTAAGAGCCCACTGAGATTTGCACTTCCATTCTCATCTTGTTTCAAACCCTTTTTGCAAACCCTGGTGACTTCTATAGAATGACTGTGCAACTGTGATTTCTTTTGTGTTCCACATGATCTCAGAACCAAATTTCTGCCCAGCAATATTTTTGAGAACCCAATCGTGAAAAAGCAGAGAAAACCACTGGAATGTGTTCAGTGTAAAATCAAGAGGATCCTACAGATATGATGCAAATCTATATGATACCACTATTATACCAATTACAACAACAACGCAAATACTTTGAATGTCACAGTAAATAAAATTGCTGGGGCTTGGGTATCATAAGGTAGATGAGCTGGAGGAAGGAAACCCAAGAATTGCCAAATGACTAAAAGTGCAGGAAACATAGAACCTGTAGAGCAGTGATTCTCAACCTTCCTAATGCTGCGCCCCTTTAATACAGTTCCTCATGTTGTGGTGACCCCCAATTTCATTGTTACAAATTGAACATAATTAAAACATAGTGATTGCCGAAACCGGTTTGGCTCAGTGGATCGAGCGTCGGCCTGCGGACTGAGGGGTCCCAGGTTCGATTCCGGTCAAGGGCATGTACCTGGGTTGCAGGCACATCCCCAGTGGGAGATGTGCAGGAGGCGGCTGATCGATGTTTCTCTCCCATCGATGTTTCTAACTCTCTATCTCTCTCCCTTCCTCTCTGTAAAAAATCAATAAAATATATTTAAAAAATAAATAAATAAAACATAGTGATTAATCACAAAAACAATATGTAATTATATATGTGTTTTCTGATGGTCTTAGACGACCCCTGTGAAAGGGTCGTTCGACCCCCAAAGGGGTCGCGACCCACAGGTTGAGAACCGCTGCTGTATAGCATCATGAAATATCCAAGGGGATTTACTCCCTGTGAAGAGCATCTCCATGTTTTCCAGCCCACAACCCTGGGTTAAATCAGTAAAGAGAAACCGGAAATATGAACGTGTAATCACTGGCAAGGACTGAGTACCTCAATCTCACGAGCTGATTTTGCCATTATCCGCAAAAGAAATAGCATCTCCATTCTGTAAGTTAGCAGGGCATTGACGCTGGTTAAGACAAGAGCGCCAAATGTCATGTGATCTCATACAATATAGATTTTTATCAACTAGAAATCTGGGAAAATCTCACCAAGCACCAACTATTTCCCCATAAAATACTGAATTCCAACAACCTTAGGTTATCGGGGTCCTGCGCTGGACATAACCAGAATAAGAACAGAAAGCTTTTATCTGCCGCGAGCCCTTTCCGAATCTGAATCCTATTTTGTAGGTTTAGAAATTGAGCCACAAAAACCCATTAACCAACTTTGGAACCGAGAAATATAATTTTTGCTTTAGCCTAACAGACTCTTTTGTGAATTATTCATGATGTTTTGAATGATAGGAAAAAAGAACCCGAGAGGAGAAGTATATGCCACCAGCTTCTGTAATATCCCAAGAGGAGGAAACTGGTCACATCATGCCAAGAAGACAACCCTACAGTCAGTGATAACATAGGGGGCAACTCCCAGAACTTTACAATTTCTGCAAAAGTGATTAAAGTGCCCCCAAGGAGGAGACGGCTAAGTGATTTTCCCTTTCCTAGTGCCCCTTTCCCTCCACCTCTCCCACGTAGCTACCACACAAACTGCTATGCAATTTTCATGTCCTTGCACGGACTAATCTGGCAGAAACTTCATGAAGTTCTTAATAGAGCAAAGCATGAGTTTATTTCCCCTAAAAAGCCATTTCTACCTTCTTGCCCTCAATGGAAATTATGCTGTCCCAATGCTCCTGTGAGTCCCAGTCTACTGAGTTACCCCGTAAGTCACAGGTGAAGTTATCTTCACAGAGCCCGCGAGAGGACGACGACGCAAAGGGACACGTTCCCTGTAGACCCCAAATAGGGATGATGGTGGCAAAACCAAAACTCTCTAGGATGAAAACACATGCTTGGCATTGAAGTCAACACATGATCACAAGCAAGGGGATCGCTCATTTCCTACCCTTCTGCAAGATACAGGTGCAGGCTCCTTAAGGTAAGTCACCGCTCACAACTGCCTAGGTCACCAATGTATAAAACGCAGGGAGCTCATAAAACAGAGGACTGGCAAGCTTATAAACAATAGCTCCGTGCAATGTGTTTGCATTGCGTTTGTCTCCTGAGTATGTTTTCTATTTATTCGTATTTTTTTCCCCACTGTGCAACCTGCTTCAGTAGTATGTTTTTTACAAATCTTCATGCTTACCCAAAGATCACATTACTTGATAGGCATTACAGCTGTCCTTGTGACCTAAAATCAAAGGGGTGTTACTTGGGCACTTTCTCATAAAGGACGGCAAACGATTCACCATTCTTGGGTTGAGGTACAGGACAGTGTGTATAGCATCCACCAGGTGGCACTCACACCCAAGGCTACAGAAAGCTTTCCCTCAGGTCGGAAATCTTTGTTCACAAAAAATTGGTTTATTATACTCAGTAAATAGTAGACAGATTCCTTCTTATTAAAAAATCGTGAATTTCATTCCTTGGAGTCTTTTTAAATGAAATTTTGACATTAGATATAAGCAGACAGTCAATTTATGTCTTTTTTTTTCTGATATAAAGTAACCCAAGAATAGAGAAATTCCATTCTGAAAATATAGCTTTGTGGAATGTTATGAACTGAATGTTTGTTTTCCCCCCAAAATTCATACGTCAAAATCTAATCCCCAATATGGTGGTATTTGATAGCAGGGTGTTTGTGGGGTGATTAGGCCATGAGAGTAGAGCTCTCATGAATGAAATTAGTGCCCTTATAAGAAGAGGCCAGTGAACTAGCTCTCTTCTCTTTCTGACGTGTGAGGACCCAAACTAGGAAGAGGGCACTCACCAAGAACCCAGCCATGATGGCAGCCTAATCTTGGACTTCCAACCTCCAGAACTTTGAAAAATAATTGCTTGTTGTTTAAGCCGTCCAGTCTATGTACTTTGACCTAATAAGTATATTTCTGTTGTCCCTTTCCTGATTTAGCAATATTTGGAATAGGAGTAGGGAATCATATACCACTTTGAATGTTAAAAAACACACACACAACCAAAACCTGTTTTAAAAAGAAAGCATTGAGCAGAGAAAAAGAAAAGACAAAAGGACATTCCTTGCTAAAGATTCTCTTAATATAACAAAGTGGCTACAGTTGCCAAATCATGTTCCTGAAGGCCCAGGAATAGTTTTGCAAAAGGGATGATCATAGATTATGTTTAGAATGCATTTGCCCTTGAGTCACATGTACCAGTTTTTATTATTAATCCATATCATCTCTTCCTGGACAAGTGAAATCAATCATTCTATTATTTTAGTAAAATAAACAGAAGTACAATAAGAACTTACTGGCTATATAAGATCAGGTATACTAAAACTAGCTAATATTGCCACCCACTGAGCACTTATATATCACACAGTGAAAAACCTGCAACATCCAGCAATTTAATTTTTTTAATTGAATTTATTGGGGTGACATTGGTTCATGAAACCATACAGGTTTCAAGTGTACAACTCAACAAAACACCATCAGTCCACTGCATCGTGTGCCCACTCCCCCAAGCAAAGTCTCTTTCTGTCCCCATTCCCTGCCTTCTTTCTGTTTCTCACCACACTACTCTGTGTCTATGTGTTTTATATATACTTTTTCTTTTTTGCTTAATCCCTTCACCTTTTTTCATCCAGCAATTTAATTTTTACAGCAATAATATGAAGCAGGTAGCACAATTATCTTGTAGGAAAGAAAAATGACGTTTAAAAGCAAGTTATATAACCTATTTTAGCCTCATCTCTTCCTCTGTAAAGTGAGAATAAAAGTATGGACTATTTCTTAGGATTTGGAGAATTAAATAAAAGAGTCCATACAAAGCACTTAGTCTGGTAAGAGTTAGTCCTAAATATATGATTACTATTACTGCTATGACTACTACTACTATGTGTTTATTATTATCATTATTAAGGTTAAGTTATTTGCTCAGGATCACACAAACAGTACATTACAGAGTCAGAATTTGAACTCAGGTCTGTATGACTTCAAAACTTGGGTGCTTAGCCTGTAGGAGACTTGCCTCTGAAGGCCTAACCAGGGTAATCCTGAGAATAAAATAATACTTCTGGAAATATGGAAGTTACTCCCTATTATGGAGAAATTATACAAGAATGTTCATCAGAAAATAGCCATCTCAAGTTTCTCCTTCCAGACCCCAAATGCACACATGGGTAAAGCAAATGCCTCACCTCCCCCAATCCATCTTGTGGGTCAAGATGACCTTTCATCTTCCTAACCAAACTATGACATCTTAATGGTCATAAAATTACATCCTTCTCAAGGGAGGAGGGTCAGTTGCTAGAATTTAATGAAGAACCATGACTAGTGCAAGCCAGAACCACCCAGCATTGAGCCAAGGTGACCACACCATAGAATGCAGAGCCAAGTCTTGATTCTGGTTTATCCAGTATCAGCAACATGACCTAGGTTGAGCTATGTAGTCCAAGCACATCAATCACAGTGAATGGTGATACCAAACCATGAGCATTAAGGGACAAATTCTCTAACTAATAACCTTAATAAACTTGGTATAATTTTTGAATATTCTTGATGTGGTTCTAATCCAGGGGTGGGCAAACTTTTTGACTCGAGGGCCACAATGGGTTCTTAAACTGGACCGGAGGGCAGGAACAAAAGCATGGATGGAGTATTTGTGTGAACTAATATAAATTCAAAGTAAACATCATTACATAAAAGAGTACGATCTCTTTTTTTTTTTTTTTTTTAGTTTTATTCATTTCAAATGGGCCGGATGCAGCCCGCGGGCCGTAGTTTGCCCACGGCTCCATACACCAAGTTAGTTTCACTCCTTTGCCATTCTTCTAACTGCCTTAGAATTTATATGTGAAATTCTTAGAGCTGCACATTAATATATTGCACTGATACCCCATTCCTAGTTTATCAGGATAAATGAATTTATTTAAGCTATATTATTTTGGATTTTGGATTCCCAAAGCTCCTGTGTCTTACTCTGTCATTTCTTGAACGCCTACCATGTACTAGGCACTATACTTACATTTTAAACACATTATTATGTCTTTAATTTTCAAGTGATTAGTCTAAGCCAGGGGTTCTTATCCTTAGATTAGGTTTAGGGTATCCATGTAATTAATGAAGAAAAAAATCACATATATATTTCAATTAATCTCTAAATGAAATTTAACATATCTGTCAATTATCGCTATAGGCAGCAAACCAAGTAGTATTCATAGTACCTCTGACTTTGACACCAATAGAAATCACAGATATTTTCAAGGCACATTACAGTTGCAGATATCTCAAAATATCACTTACACTAGTCACTACTTTTAAATTACACTAATTATTACAGACCAATTGTTATTAATTACTGTTAGGGTCTAACAGCAATGAGTAAAAACAATATATATTACTAGATCACAACTAAATAATAGTTCTTAGTTGATTTCAATGTTGTACATTTAAAGACATTCGGAGAAGAAGAATCCCTGGTCAAGGCTGATCACAATCACCCCACACCCTCACCCAGGACTGGTTGATAAGCCAGTATATGACCCAATTCTTGCCAATGAGACAACAACAAAATTTGTTGGGGGAGGAGGCTTCTAAAAAAGGCTTCCTTCCTCCTCAGAGCTTAAGAAAGTTCCTCTTGTCCCTCCGGCTGCAGCTGTGACTAGATGAGATGCCTAGAACTACAGCAATCACCTTGCAACCAGCCTGGGGATGACATCGACACACAGAAGTTGGTCTAGCCAGAAGGACTGCTGTGAGCAGACTGCCTGGAGGGCCATGCCAGGAACCTGCCCTACTTTTAGCCAGTTTGGGTTGTGGTTTTCTGATACTTACAGCCATACACACCTCAGCTCTGTGGTGCAATACACATATCTTAAAAGGCCTCTGAGATGGTCACACACAAATGGCAGGAAGGATTAAGGTGGAACAGGGGTGATCTTAAGGGTCAGAGGAAATGGTGTCTGTAGAGTCCTTGAAGAGTGAATGACTTTGGCTTATCTGAGGCACTAAAAGCTCATAGGACTGAAGTATGGTGACTGAAGGGGAGCGTGGAATGAGATTTTAAAATGATCATCCTGGGCCTTCCAGACCACAATCAGAAGTTTAGACTTAACTCTGAGTGTAATGGGAAGTCATTGAAGGACTTAAAGCAGAGAAGTGACATGATCCAAAGCTCATTCTGGCTGCTGCTGCTTGTAGGATATACTAGAGAAGGCAAGCATGGCAGTGGGAAGACTACGAGGGGCTATTGCAGGAATCCAGGTAAGAGATAATGATGGCATGAGCTATAAAACGGGAATATGATTTGGAACAGTTGTTCTCAAATTTTAGTTCGTGGAAGAATCACTTGCGATATTTGTTTAAAATACAAGCAAACACACCAGTGGGTTTTGATGCAGGTGGGCTACAGACCACACCTGTGAGACACCAACATAGAAACATTGGTGAAAACCTTTGCCTCTTGCCTTGGCCAGTGTGGCTTAGTTGGTTGGAACATTGTCCTGTACACCAAAGGGGGTGGATTTGACTCCAGATTATGTGTTCCAATCGCTGGTGGCAGCGTGTGCAGGTGCAGGAGGCAACCAGTCGATGCTTCTTTCTCATATATCGATGTTTCTCTCTCCCTCCCTCCCTCTTTTTCTAAAAAAAAAAAAAAAAAAAAAAAATCAATAAAAATGCATATCCTTCCTTAGGTGAGGATTGGGGGAGGGTACCCTTTGGGTGAGACCACTTTCCAAAAATAATCATCTGCCATTCTTTAAATTCTCCCAGTATAGCAACTTTTAGATTTCCCAGGTAAAAAGTCCTGAAGTCCCAAACCCCTTAGCATCACATGGTTTTTCCTTACAGTCTCACTTCAATCTCTCCCAGCAAGGTCCAGCTGTTCCCTCTTGTGCTGTACTCAATCTGTACTCAGTGAAAGACGAAAATAAGGTTTCTATCATTTAATGTCCCTTGTGTTTCTGAACATCATTTTTTCAGCCATTCAAAAAGCACCATATAGCCCTAACCTGTTTCGCTTAGTGGATAGAGCACTGGCCTGCGGACTGAAGGGTCCCAGACTCAATTCTGGTTAAGGACACGTACCTTGATTGTGAGCACATCCCCATTAGGGGGTGTGCAGGAGGCGGCTGATCAATGTTTCTCTCCCATCGATGTTTCTAACTCTCTATCCCTCTCCCTTCCTCTCTGTAAAAAATCAATAAAATATTTTTTTAAAAAAGCAACATATAGGTGTTTGGCAATGAGCTGGGCATTGGTCATACCAAAATAAATAAAACACTCTCTTTCATGTGACAGATGTCCATTTTCTTCCTTTATCTCCCCTGAGATGCCATCCATGCTATAAAACGAAACATTGTGAAGGAAAAAAGAAAGAACACAGAGGGAAATTAGACTCAAGAGAAAACCGGAGCAGAGAAATGTTCAGGAACGAGAATTCAGAAAAAATATAGACTGATGTGACTCTCCTGGGATCCTGATGTGGATGGGATCTTATGAAAAGATCCTTAAACAAAGAACAAGCAGCCTCTAATATCAGGACAACATCTGACAACTTGAGAGTACTCCAGAGACAGGTACTGAATACTCAAAAGAGAGGACTATGTGTCTAGATTGTTTATAAACCACTGGGGTCAAGGTGTTCTTGCTGAGGGGAGGAAGAAACAAAAAGGAACTATAATGCCATCTTCTGAAACTGACCAAGACAAGGTCCCCAGATCATTGTATGCTGATCCCATCTGAAGGGTGGACAATTTGAGAATTCATGAGATATTGTTGGGATTTTAGCCCCAGTCCTAGACTCTTCGATGTTTAATTAATGTGCTAAACCTAGGTTTATACTCACCTCTCTAACCCTCTCTGAAATATGACTAAAAGGGTTTTATTGAGAGCATAATTACTGTTTCTAGAAATAACACCAGAAATTCTTTTTAAAAGATAAATATTGAAGTGTTTTGAGTGGGCATCAATAGTTACGGTAAAGCTTTAAACACTTCTGCCAAGAGCCTTAAAACAATTATTCAGTAAGTAACAGCCTGTTCTCAGGAATTACCTAGAACCTCAAACATCTTTTCATAGCCACCCTGAACTCTTAACAATAAGCTGATAAACAATAGGTTAGATGATTGCAACAAAGGAAATTACTTATTATGTACAAGTTACCCTGTCAATAAATTGACTTTGTCAATATCTTGGGCAGAGGAAGGCTTTCTTATTTAAGATATAGAAAGAAACTTTGAAAGTAAAAAAAGAAATAAATAATAAACATATAGAAATAGAATTCTGGCAGTCTAAAAGCTTTATTGTACCTTAACAGATCTATAGTATACCAAGACATGGGGAAGAGAGTGATGAAACCGCTAAGATAAATTTATAAACTATTTATAATGCTAGAACATTCCCTCAGATAAGGTATTTTGCTTTCTGTGCTACCAAATGATCAGTTTCACTGGGTTTGAAGTAGTTGTTTTTTTTTTTGTTTTGTTTTGTTTTGTTTGTTTGTTTGTTTTTTAAAATATATTTTATTGATTTTTTACAGAGAGGAAGGGAGATAGTTAGAAACATCGATGAGAGAGAAACATTGATCAGCTGCCTGCTGCACATCCCCCACTGGGGAAGTGCCCGCAACCCAGGTACATGCCCTTGACCGGAATCGAACCTGGGACCCTTCAGTCCGCAGGCCGACGCTCTATCCACTGAGCCAAACCGGTTATGGCTGAAGTAGTTGTTTTTTTAATAAAATTGTGATGCTAGTTTTATGTAGGCATAACCTTAGGCACTTGGAAGAAGCTAGTTTAAAAAGTGTAACTGTAATTCATATACATGTTTATACTTGTTAACCAACATAAGTACAATTGTTCCAAAAAGATAACACTGTTTATATTAGATGTGTTTTTCCTGGCTTAACACACAGTCAAACACCTACACATTCACCAAATCTAGTTAGATAAAAATCTTTCTCTCATTTTCTTATGACTATTTACTATGGTTAACACTTTCCTGGGTTCTCAGGCAGCATTTTTGTGTGGTTTTTTTTTTTTTGTTTTTAATGAAAACCATGCCTAGCAAAGGTCTGGAGTCACACTCTAAAGACAAAGATCCTCTCTTTAAAATCTTTATAATAAAAATATTTACTCTCCTGCCCCAAACATGAGTGATAATGTATATATATTATAAGCAATTCAATGAATCCAGTTTGTACTTTTGTTATAAAATATATGAAGTTACGATGATGCTTTTCTGTGTGATTATGCTGCCCATTTCACAGGGACAATCTGTCTCGAGACCAGTCATTCAGCTACCTGAGCAGTTCTCAGTTTCCACCAGCACAATCTTATCAGGAGAGATTGGGCAGGGAGATAAGGCTATCCCATATAAGGTTGCATCTAGAGTCCATGGCCAAATCCCACTGTTAATGCTACATTTGATCCAAGAACCATTTTGTGGATTGCTCATGAATAACATTTTTAACCATAATTCTCCACTCATTGTTAGAAAGGAGAGCTTTCTTTATACTTAACTGGTCAACTCTTTAAAATAAATGTGACTTCAGTTCTATGAATTAGAACTGAGGCCATGGGCAGATTCTTTCTGAGACAGCCACTTTAAATCATACTACCAGGAGGGGAGGGGCATTTACATTGGTGGTTTTCTAACTATTGCCAAATTCTCAAGGTAGAAAAACGTTCCTATAAAAGCTAAAGGTACATTCCACCATCCCTTCCCCTTGCGTCTATCATAAACAAAGACGTTACTGAGTAGGAAATCTCATGAGATGTTTATTGCTTTAAACCTTACTTGTATTATCTATCATTGCTTGTACGTACATGGCCAAGAATTTCACTTTTTCTGAGATTTCATTCTAGGCAAAATTCCTAATTTAATTGCAACACTGAGAGCATATCTAAATATTTGGATTCATTTCTGGTGAAAGCAAGGGGGCCAGAAGTTTAGCAGAGATCGCTGTGCTGACATGTCAGCCTCCTATATGCAAAGCAATTGGCTCAACCAGGCAGCACAAGCACAGAAAAGTTCCCTTAACCTTCTAATCCCTTCTAGCATTACGTTTCTCCTTTTTACAAATCTTTTGGCTAATTAGAAGTGCAACCTTATCAGAAAAAGAGAGAAAATATTTTTTCTTATCCCTTTTAATCCACCTTCATTACCAACTCTACTGTCTCCTCCCACTAGCCTTAATTAATTGCTCACTGATAATGAATCAATCAATCAATATAGTGTTTATTTCCATTTGTAAAGACAATTAATTGCATTGAATCTACTGGATTGGTAATGAGAATGTGTAAAAGAGGAAGACATTTTAAAAAAGGATACAGGAGGGGTTTTTAAATATATTTTTATTGATTTCAGAGAGGAAGAGAGAGAGATCGAGAGACAAAAATAGCAATGATGAGACAGAATCATTGATTGGCTGTCCTCTGCATGCCCCCCACTGGGGATCAAGCCCACAATCTGGGGATCAAGCCCACAACCTGGGCATGTGCCCTTCTCTGGAATCGAACCTGGGATTCTTCAGTCCACAGACTGACGCTGTATCCTAGCTGGGCCAAACCAGCTAGGGCAGGATACAGGTTTTAAGAAATGACTGGATAAATCAAATTGCTGAGAAAATAAGTTACAGGGCTCTCTGGTTTCCCATACATTTCAAAAAACTATGGACATTGGAAATTCACTACTGTTCTTATTTATTGTCTCTAAAATAGCTGATACAACATAAAACCTTTTTTTGACATTGACCTGAAGCATGGCTGCACTTGAGATGATATTTCATTCATCCTAGTAATCCACTGATTCTTATAAAACCCAATAATTCATTGTTCTTAGTAAAATATTACCATTTTGGTAGCCCAAGTAGTTACAGTATGCATATAGCCATTGATATCATAGTCTCAATAATTTACCAAAATTTTAGAAAAGTTTCTATTTTCTTCCATAAAAAGTATTTGTAGATATTATAATTTTTTTGTTCAGTCTTAAGAGGTTAAACCAATTAAAGTATAGCTAAACAGAAAGTCTTCAAACTTTCTTGGCCATCAGCTTAACAGCCATCAACTTAACAACCGTCCATAGAAAAATACCACACTGCAGTATAGAACGGGGAGTGAAAAATAAATGCCACTTTCAGTTATGGCTAGTCCATAAATGAGCATGGAGGCGGTCTCAAACCTGAGTTTCAGCCAGGTGACCAGGATTGTTGATACCACTTCCAAGAGAACTAAAGAATGTTAAGGTGAATTATGTGGTCAGAACTTGAGGTTTTCTTTCTCAGCTAAGAAACATGGCATGTTAGAACTCTCTTCTCTTAATGAATGAAAGATATGATTTCAGCTTTTAACCAGTTGGTGTGTTCAGTGAAAGAGTGCCAATGCTGAAATTACAAATAATAGTGTGGCTCAAATTAGTCTTCATAATATAGACCGGCCTGTGAAACAAGAAGGAGCTATAAATGGGGCCCTGGACCTTCTGCCTCTGACCCACTCCACTGGGGGGGTGGGGGGAAATGCAATCACCAAAAGAATTTCCCATAGGAAACCACAAACCCCAAAACCTCTGGTACCACCTGCATGTCCTTCTGCACAAGGGTTGGCCCACCCCAACTCTGTTTAATTCTTCAGAGCCAATGAGTATACAACTGTACCAAACCACTGAATTTCACAATGTAACTTGAGACAAACTGAATCTGAAAGGCTATTTTATGGGTATTTTGCCTCCACTCCTGCAGGTAATACAATCCACAGTACACCCACTGGCTAGCAGTATTTGACTCTCCTAATCCTCATTACCATACTTCCTTTGGTACACTTCTCTAGGGAAGTATGGCTGAGAGAACCAGCAAAGAAAATAGGTCTTTCTTAATCACTTGTGTTGTTCATAAGCAGTGTACTAGAAGATTAAAATCAATCTTGAGTCTTGTTTGTGAGTTTTCTTCATAGCTTCACAAAAACGTGATACTTCTGTTTTACTATGTTTTACCCATTTCAGGTAACTGTTCAATTTCAAGTCTTTATTATCCCAAAATCACACATGATATAGTTGGGGGGGAGGGGGGCAATGCTCACAGATTTTAACATCTGTCGTGTACATGTTTTTACAGTAATTTTGACACCATATAATGCTAAAAACTTGAACACTGAGAAATAAAGCTTATTTCATTTCATTCCTTGTTTAGCTCAACTAATGTTAAAATATTTAAATTTTATAAAAAACTGACTGTTTTCCCATTGTTTTTGGCCTTAATCAAAAGAGAAAAATGTTTGTAACAGTTGAAGGATCAGTCAGCTGAGATTGACCTAGAATTAAAATCATGAAATGTCATGTATCATAAATATGCTGAAAACATCTAGTATGCTCTCTTCCAAGCACTCCATGGGGGCTAATTCATTTTAGCTATAACTAATTTCCAGTAGAAGGAAAGTTAATATACTTCTGAATATATTGATAAGTCTTTCAGTTTGGGGAAGGGTGATTGGATAAGAACTCCTGATTCAGCACTTACATATAAATCCTTTAAAGAAACTCTAAAATTGAGGAGCCTGGATTTCCACACTTATTTTATTTCACACTAATACATCTGCAGCATAGAAATAAGACTCCCTTCTTTATCCAGCCTCAAGTTCAGTCATATATTTTTTTATTTGAAAAGAACTAAAGCTGATTTAGAGCGGACTTGCCTTCTTGAACTCCCCAAGGCATTTCATTTCTTGAATGATATGCCAAAGGTTGGAATCTACCCAAACCTCCTTAAAGAACCCTCTGCAAAATTTCATCTAATTTAAATTAACGTATTCCTCAGCATAAAATGCTCTTTATTACTTCTCTTTATTTTTTGAGTGAGCACATGGACATATTTTTTTAAAATATGTTTTTATTGATTTCAGAGAGAGGAAGGGAGAGGGAGAGAAAGATAGAAACATCAATGATGAGAGAATTATTGATTGGCTGCCTCCTGCACGCCCCCTACTGGGGATCAAGCTTGAAACTTGGGCCTCTGTCCTGCCATGGAGTCCAACTGTGATCTCCTGGCTTGTGGGTCTCTACACTCAACCACTGAGCCAAATGGACATATTTTTCATTTCTAAATATGTGGATGATAAAACAATTTAGAAACAAAAATACTACGTATTTCTTTATCTCAATCATGTTAAAAGCAATGGCAGAGACCATAATTCTGAGAACTCCTGGCCCTGGCACTATGCAAATCATTTTACAACATGCAAATGATTTAGCAGCAATATAGTCATAGTTCCTAATGTTTCTGTAAGTACAGGACACATCTTAAAAGTAATGGCCTTGAACTCTCAGCTTTTCTATCCATTTCTGTCTGTGTACTATTTAATTTCAAATATTTACTCCACAAATAAATGTAATATTTCAACATGTATTTGCCAAAAATAAGCATTTGTGTGGACAAATGCAATTCTGCAGGCACAAAGCAGTATATATGTATATAACAGACATTTGGGGTAAATTTCTAAACATACATCTGTTCCCTCTACCTCTACCTCAAGGAAATTTGAGTATAACAAAATTTTTAAACAAAAAAAAGTGTTGAACAATTCCTGAGCCTGTATGGTGATTGACTATAAATTGATCAATCCCATAAACTAAAAACTTAAACATGTAGTTTTTAGTTGGCTAGGGTGCTTTTGAGGAAAATGAAGATGCTGGGGGGAAATGCGGTATTAAAGAACTAAACACAAAATGTTTCTTCCGGTAATGACAATGAAATCATTGTGACAGGACTACAGTGCATGAGGACCCATCCTTAAACACACCTACCACATGCATGCTCCACCTACTCTCTAGGTTTTATATTTACCTTTGCTGGGGCTGTTCCTCCTACCAGTAGTTCTCTGGTTCTACCACTGAGTCAGGCTAGGGGGGTAAAGTCCCAACATAACATAAACCCAAAATATTCTCTCTCTCTCTCTCTCTCTCTCTCTCTCTCTCTCTCTCTCTCTCACACACACACACACACACACACACACACACACACACATTTGCCCAAGCAAGTTTCAGCTATGCATTTTGCTTTCAGTAATACCTGACGGAGAACATCAGAAAGGCCTTGAAATCAGAGAAGGATGTGCAATGTGTCAAAATGAGCTATTCATCCCTGGTGATCATTAGCAAGTGTCACAAGAGAAGAAATGTACCCAAGAGGGTCCTGCGAAATTCCAACTCTGGGAATTGTGTTCTATCTAAAGACTCTCCGTCATTTCAACAGCTCATTCATTTACTCAAAAAATATTTATCAGGTGCTATTATATCCAGCACTGTGTTAACATCAGCAAGGCATTAAATCTTCAAAGTAGGTTCTTATTCTACACTTATGTTGACACATTTAGGTGGGGCCTTAAATTCTCTACTCAACTGAATGCTTTAGTTCCCTCCCAGGTAATTTGTCATTTTCAGGCACATTTAAGTGGCTTTTATTTTTCATCAGTGGAATTCTACCACATATGATGGCATCTACATAAGTGTTTAAACCATGAAGAGCATTAGAGATGACCAGAATCCAATCATTATAGATTTAAATATCATTTCAGAATTAAATTGCTGGAGTTAAGCTTCTAGAATCTAGACGATCCTAGACTCAGAGTTTCAAGAAATGTTTCAGCTTTGCCTGATGGATCCCCAAGGCTAGTCAGACCTTCGGTCTCTGTCATCCCTGAGGTGCTTCCCTCAGTGACAAAAGGAGGAAATGGCCATGACCTGCCCTCACTGGAAACTCTAGGATCATGGGAATTTCCCCAGGCAGCTTTGCAAAAGCCTCAGAAGGCTTCAAGGGTGTTATAATTATAGCGAGTATTCCTTTACTCTCTTGTGGCAAGCACTTTGCATTTACTACTTCAGTTCACTTAAGCCTCACAGTGCCCCCCTGCCCTGAAGGTATTATAGTTCCAGTTTTCCCTGCTGAGGCTCAGAGAAGTTAGGGAACTTGCCCAAAGTCGCGCAGTTTGCATGTGTGTGCAAGCGGTGGATCCGTGCAATGCATTATTTGCTTTACACCTCAGTTCTCTCTGTAATGAGTTTTTCCGTTTAAAGAAAAGGGAGCGGGGAGGGGGACTGCCTACCTAGTCTCCACGAAGGTTGGAGAGAGAGATGGGGACTGATAATGCTGTCTGGGAAAGACTCCTGAATTCATGCAGGAAGCAAAAAGAAAATTCTGGAAGAGAACAAAGCAGCTGTCTGGGTTAAGGAGAAAAACTGGCCTTGAGGGGCCTTGAATTTACTTCCTCCTGCCAACCCTGAGGTTGCAACAGCACCGGGCGCGGTGATTGACAGGGAGCGCTACCCAAGGATGGTCGGCCGGCCGGGCGGGGGCGGGGGCGGGAGCGGGAGCTCCTCGGCTCCCCTTTCTCCCATGACCGCCCCCGCCCCCTCCCCGCCGCCCGCGGGCGAGGCCGGAGGCAGCTGGGTGCCGCTGACTGATGGGGGCGGCCGAGCGCGAGGGCGCTGAGTGAGGCCCGCGCGCCGCCAGCCGGGGCGGAAGGGACCCCTCCGCCTTCGGGGTCCCGGCGCCCCCACGCCGGCAGCCGGGCGCGCGCCTGGGGTCTGCACTGGGCCCGAGGCCCGGGTTTTCCTTCCCACTCCAGCTTGACCCTCGGGCAGAGGTGACCGTGGGCGGCGGCCCACGCGGTCTGGAGGCGCAGGGCGCGTGGGACGCGGCGTGGAAACCCGCCCCGAGGGGCGGCCGGGCCTCCCGCGCCCAGGCGTCTCCCCGCTCCCCGCTCCCCTCCTTCCCCGGCTCAGCAAGCGGCCAGCCGGCTCCCACTTCTCCCTTCTCCTCCCCCCACCCCGCGCCGGGCTCCGCTTTCCCTCCATCAACTCCAGGCCGAATTCAATCCGAGAAGGCTCCTTTGAGCTTTTGTGTTTGCTGGGGAAGATGTGGGCGCAGGAGGGATCGCGTTACAACTTTCATTTCCTGAAATGTTTGAGGGAACATCCAGGGTTTTTATCCCCCCATCAGGCCGGGCGATGGGCTCGGGTTTCAGGCCTTGTCACTCAGCTGTCACCAAACAAACGAAGCTCTCAGAGCCCCGAGAGGGAGAGCTACCTGCTATTCATGACCCCTGGAGCAGGTGATCGCTCATGGGAAAAACAGGTAGAATTAATCACAGGGCTGTTCTCTGTTTCCTCTCGGCTTTGGCAGACCTGCCCACAGTGTGAAACCTGTCAGAAAACAAATTAACTCTTTCTCGTCCCCCACGGGGGCCGAAAGTACATTTTCAGAAAACCCAGCACCCACCTTCACACCCAATGGTCCCAATGAGAGCTGGAGAGATCATCTTTACCCCTTAGTTTGTGGGGTTCCAGCCGTAGTGGGACTTGGAACCTGGAGGAACCAGGGGAGAATGAAGCGTCTTCAAGTCACCTGATTCTACCTAATGAAAGGAGCCCCAGGTGTGGTCTCCGAATTTAGGTAGATTCCAAGCTCTCCTTCCTGCAGGGGTGTCAGTGCAGCTGAGCTGATCCTAATAAAAGGAAAATCTCTACCCTAACTCTCTTCTGTAAATTGGTGTTTCTCCTCTCCTAGACTCTTTATAAATCAACGTTGTTGAGCATCCAAATTTTCCTCCATTCATTTCATTTCTAACTTCACTCAGAGGTAATTTTGTAAATGACTTCTTGCCTTAGTTGAACAAAAGCAGAAAGGTTCACCTACTCGTGTTCTTTGTTGTGTGGGTGCAACTGCTACTCATTAAATATTATAATACAAATTTTAAATTACATCTTTATTTTATATTTTGTTCTACTTTTCTTTTTCCTATATCTCTTTCCCTCCCTAGAAAATTAGAGGGAAAGAGAAAACACATACAGATTTGCTTCTAAGATATATTAATGTTGGAGAAGTTAACCAGGAGAGCTTAGAGGCCTTAAATCAGACTGAATTTTTTAAAACAGAAATATGGTAAGGGGCCTGCATTGCCATGCTGCCATTTAGTCTTTCCATAAGGATTTTTTGTGTGTGAGAGAAGTCAAAATATACTGTATGTAAAAATAATCCTACTGGCCTTCTTTATGAAGATTTTGCCCATTTATTTTGAAAACAGCCATTGGTTCCAGATTCCCAGAACTGAGTTTCTTATTTTAGCTATTTGTACTCAGAGGTAGAGCCCTGAGCAATATTATTCTTCAATTAAAATCAAGAACTTGACTTTAGGAGGAAGCATGTTATATTCATCAGCAACACATAGAAAATATCCACCACACTTACCTGAAGACAGACAAGGCTTCAATGGTTTAAATGTTCTTTTTTACTTCACAGATACCATGGCACATTGACCTCTCTAGCTTAATTTTTTAAAAAGCTTGTTGCCTTCTTTCATATTTATAGCATTATAAATAAATACAGAGATAATGCTTCTTCCTTGTAAATTGCCTTTTGCAAAATATTGCTGACTATGCCATCTCACGCTAAAAAATGTGCATTTCTGTACAAGCCCTGTAAGACTCTGCTCCGTTCCACCAACCACACCAGTCCCCACCACTACCCCCAACACACACACAAGCTGCAAAAGGGGAATATTATTGCATACTTGTGCTTGCAGTTTAAATATAATATCTGTGTAAGAGCCAACTAAAGATGTCACAGCTATGTGGGTTTGGTTTGGTTTGTTATTTTTTCGCAGTCCTGTTGCCTTTTCCTGGTATTTGGATCTTTGGGATAACTGGCAACTCAAATTAGAACTGAAGTGTTGCAAAGCAGCTAAAGCCATGCCTTAAGGGGGATGAAATGGAGATTGGGGTTTGTAAAAATACTTAATATAAAAAACACCAGAAAGTCAATTTTACAGACTTGCGGCCAGATTCTGCAGATTTTGTGTCAAGGATGCTGACTAGCTCTATGAAATGTTAAAGAACACTTTAATGTTCTTTAAGAATCCTAAGACAATTGAATGGCCTGTGTCAATAAAAAGATGTAGTCTAGGACTGTTTTTTCCTTTACCATCCTACATGTATGTCAATTCAGATATTGAACCACCACCATGTATCTATTATAAATAAGCCATGGCATTTTGAAAAGCCATACTCAATTGGAAATCATAAATTAAAATAAATTGTATAGCAAATTATTATAAATGAGTCTGTGCAAATCCATTGGGTTTTCTATTTGGATCTGCCTATGTCAGTCCCATAAAAGATTTACCTTCTAAGTTAAGGTGAGTGGGAAGAATGGGGGACCAGACGGAGGAAGCTGGTATACATTTCCAAAGCTTCCTTATTATTGTAAGTAAAGGGCCAGAATCTATCTATTTCTCTATCTGTCATTTTAATGACAACCACTAATGGCAGTGAGGAAGGGAGAGCAGCCACTATCACCTAATAGTATTTTAATTACAATTGGGTAGCCATTTCAGGTACTCTTAAGTGTGTGTTAAATCTGAAGTTAACCTTTTCCTCTTTCAAAGTTAAGACTGCTTGGGTTTTAGTTTTTGTTTTTGTTTGTTTTTTCTTTCTGCACTTTCCTGTTTGATCAGGGGGTGGTGGTGTGATTTTAAGAATATTTTAACGTTATGGCAAAAGAAAACAATTAGTACGCACCCCCTCAGAAGGGGAGGGGAAAAAAAGGCCCCCATTAGCGAAGCAACGGAGCGGGGCAGACCTTAAGGTGGCAGTGCTCTCCACCTGCTGAGAACCGGGGCCTCAGCGGTTCATTAACAAGTTAAGAGGAAAGAGGCTGAAGCTCAGAGTGGGGAAGAGACGTGCATCCAGCGCCTCAAGCAGCCTCTGTCTCTGTGTTTTTCATTGCTACTGCAGTGTTGTTCCTCGCTGTCTGAGAGTTACCACAGCGTCTAAAACACTGATTGTCATCCTCAGTGGGAGAACAGGTTTCCAATTTCATCAGCTGGAACCAAGCTGTAATGTGTACACTCGGTTGAAAACGCTAGAGAGAACGCGGCCTTTCCAGGGCAGCGCTTTTTCTGGGTAGGCGATAAGCCCACGGTTTTGACTCTCTCTTTTCCTGGCTGCCTCACACGTCTCTTTGGAGGGTCTTCCAGGTGGAGCTACTGGACTCAATCAGACGGGGGAAGGGGCCACTAGACGTTGAGGGGCTCAAAAACCCCCAGCTAAGGTCGCAGAGCCTACCTGCCGGCGAAGGGACTGAGCCCTCGGGGAAACCTCGGTGCGCAGTGCCCCATCCGGGATGGGGTGGGTACCCACACGGGTTCTCCTGGCTTCCGGGGGTTGGGGGAAATGGCCTAGGAGAGTTTTTAGGCTCCTACTCCCGGGAATGCTCAGGAAAAAAGGAGAAACCTTAACTCCATCTCACCTTTCCTTCCCTGTCTACGCCACCTACCCGCCCACAGCAGGACAGAAAGTGCGCCCCGACAGCGGGGCCGAGGCGCGCGGCGGGCGGCGGCCAGCGGCTTCCCTCTGGGGAAGGGGCCGCGCTCTCCCCCGGGCCACGGACCTGGGAGGAAACGTCCAACCTGGGCCCGCCGAGGAGGTGGAGCTGCCGCCTGGTCCTGCCCGAGACCCTGGAAGCCAGGGCCGCTCTCCACGGCCGCGGACGTTCTTGCGACCAGCCCGGGAAGGGGCGCCCTCTCTGACGGCACCCTCCGCGAGGGGCGCGGGCGAAAAGCCCAGGTCCGAGAGCCCAGGCCGAGGCCGCAGGAAGCAGAGGAGACGGGTCTGATCTGAGGCAGGAAGGGGAGCGAGGAGCGGGCCTAGGCCGCCTCCCGACCAGCTCAGGGGTCTGCGCCCGCGGCCCCGGGCGCAAAGCGCGGGGCCTGAGAACCGGGAGCGCCCACCCCTGCGGGCAGCTGGGTGGGGAGCAGCCGGCAGCCTGGGCCGACCCCGCCGTCCTGCGTCCCGCGCCACTCACACGCCTCGCGGGGGCCTTCGCTCCGGACCGGACTCGGGCCTGGGAGGTGCCTCCGGGGTGCCCAAGACA
This sequence comes from Myotis nattereri, assembly GCF_964212035.1. Classification (NCBI taxonomy): domain Eukaryota; kingdom Metazoa; phylum Chordata; class Mammalia; order Chiroptera; family Vespertilionidae; genus Myotis; species Myotis nattereri. The sequence continues at coordinate 34,487,924 of NC_138075.1, read as the reverse complement.
ACGGCACCTGCCTTGTCCCGCGAGGTTCAGGCCGAGCCTCCTCCACTGTCCGGCCCTTCGAGGCCAGCCCTGCCGCCTCTGCGCTCCAGGGCTCCGCGGATCGGGCCGCCAGACCCCGCGCGGAGCTGCTGTGATGCGGGGAGCAGCGGCTTCTCACTCTCGGCGCCCCGAGGGCAGGGTGGCAATGACGCCCTCCGGAGTGTGCGGGTAGCAGAAGCTCCCCGGTTTTCTGCAGCCGTAGCCCACGGAAAGGAGGGAAGCCTCCGGATCCCCCACGTGGAGTTCTGCCTGCACTGGGGCTGGGAGGCCGGGGGGCGCGGGGAGTGAAGCCCCTGCGGCCACGGGCGCCGGAGCAGAGGAAGGGCCGCTCTGCGCGCGTCCAGGGCCAGGCGCCCGAAGGCCCTCGGTGTCCGGGGGAGGTCGGCGGTGGAGAGGTCACCCCTAAGTGCCAAAGCCACGGCCTCTTCCTGGAAGCTTCCACTGCAGCTCGGAGTAAGACCCAGCTGTCTCTGCCTGGAGAATAAGTTCCAGCCGAGCGACGCCCGGCCCCAGCGGCTCCGGCGCCCTGCCTGCACCTCCAGGGGCCTTGAGGGCTCTGGAGTCCCTACCTGCTCAGCCAAAACCGGAAACCGCCGGCCAAGCCCCCTGACCTCTGAGTATTTAGGAAGCTTCGCTCTCAGCCAAGAGGTCAAGAAGAGGAGGCAGCCGGACCTGAACAATCCTGCGTTCAGATTTAAAACATCAAAAAAATAAACCGACCTACTATTTGTTTTATTTTGTTATTTTTGTCATTTTTACTTGGCAAAATGTTGTAAGGTTTCGTCCTAAAAACACTTTGCTCATAAACCGTTGTTCATTCCTTTTGGCTATGGTTATGAAATCTGTGGGGAAGAAAGGAAAAGTGGCTTCGATTCAGCTAAACTGCGACGCCAAGGAGGTGAATTGGAAGTCCTTTAACAGCTGGTCCGCGAAGAGTTCCTCCAGGAAAAAAATATATATATATATATATATGGTTAGTTTCCCCCTAATGATCGCTGTAAAATGATTGCCAAGAAAACGCGAAGCAACCAGCTTTCTCACCTCCTCCTGCTTCTCCCTAGTCTAGCCAGACTGAGGCGAGGGTGGCAGAGGGGTGTGTTGTGCAATTTCTTATTAAACACATCTGGAATATGCACTCTCGATCGAGTGCCAGGGATTTTACAAAGAGTTTATGACTGTGACAGAAAATTGTCCTTTTCACGAGTTTACAAGCAGTAATCACAGGGGCTTTTACAGGATCAGCCCGCTCTGCTCCTCGCCAGATCTGCTGACATCTCCGAGATTCACCAACCAAGGGAGCAGGAAGTGGGCTCCCGTGCCCAGGGAGACAACTCTCAGGAGCCTAAAATTATACTAAGCAGAGCTAGAAGGGTGGGGGGTAGTCATCGGAGTAGGAAGAGAGGGCATGTAAGAAATTAAAGTAATTGGCCCTTCCTTATTTTCCAGGGAGATTTCCGCGGTGTCCTTTGAAGCCTGTCAGGGTCATTGAAAGCTATCTTTGTGCAGGGTGTTTGTTTTGGGGAGTGAATGTGAAGAATGTGCGGAGATCCCCTGTGAGAGCCCCCTCCTGCAGAGGGTGGCATTTCTCCACGGCCCAAGACCTGGAGAATAAACACCCTAGTGACTTAAATAAACACCAACTTAATGATCCAAAACACTAACAAGGGCGATGGGGACCCTGAGCTCCCAATCCAAATGATTGTCTCTGAGCGGCTGTGTGCACATCTGTCCGTCACTGAGGGGAAAAATGGCTTTATAAGTAAAAGTGACTACAGTTAAGTACAGTGACCCTTTCTCCCTTGAACTCCGTCAAATCCATTTGACATTTAAAAAATACCCTCATACTACTAAGGCCTTAATCCCCACCCCACCTCAGTTTCCTAGATCGGCACAGGAAAGATAGGAAAGAGTAAGAAAAAAAGAAAAGAAGAAATGATTATATTAATGGCGACACGGATGGGGAAACATCAAAATTATGAAACTGTCATGTCAGAAAATAAATAGACTCTCTCTGGGGAACAATATTTTACAAAGCACAAGCAAGCCAATCCTGTTATCCTGAGTAGAATTTTAATAAATAATGCCACTTGTTTCACTAATTTTAAAAGCTAAATACAAAGATACATCATTTTTGCCCCAGGCAAAAATAATATGGAGCCTACCTGATGACTGCGACTTTTCTGCACACTCTCTGGCAGCACTGCAAAGAGCTCCTGTCCTGCTGCCGGTCTGCTCTCTACTTGTACAGGTTAATTCACAAAGTTCCTCTCCTTGTTCAAGTCCTCCTCCTTTTCTTTCTTTCTCTTTTTTTCCCAAGCAGATAAATTATTTTACTTTCACAGTCTGGTCATCAACTTGTTAATACAAAAGAGCTGAGTTAACAAATGAATGCTGCGGAGTAGAGCTAGTGGTACACAAAATTGCATATGTAAATAATAAAAATAAATTAATAGCTCAAAGCCAAATTCACTCTTTTTCTGTCATATAATTCACTGAGTCACCACTCTTGGTTCAGGTACCCTGCAATCCATAACCACCATTAAGTAGAAGAGCAACAAAACTATGTTGAAACAGGGGGAAGAGGGGGCAGCAATGACAGCAATACACAACTCACCTTTGAGAAACAGAATCGTACTCCTGGTGTTCTACTAAGTTTTAATTTAGACAGGTTTAGGTACAATAGAAAAGAAACCTGAAAACACATGCTGTTTTAGTAACAAATACCAGATTGCCAGATTTGTCCCATATTTGTTGCAAGCTAGAAACTAGGAACAGGGGCAACCCTTAACAGGAGGATACAGATATGAACGCTTCGAGGGCATGAGAAGAAATGGCATTCAGGAGTGTTTTGTTTTGTTTCTCACATTGTTACATTTTTAAAGCTGGCCGTAAAAAAAAAAAAAAACCCAAGAAAACAAAGAACAACCAAAAAACCCCCACTAAATTTGACAAAAATAGTTGTATTACTACTAATGGTCACTTCTATCTCTAACTGCCACACGCAGAGAGCATTAAGACATTTAGGCACTTGTTTTTCCCCCTAATACTGTTATTTCATTTTAAGCTACATAAAATTGTTTAACACTAAATATGAAAAATGTAAACTTAATTTTCCCCATCAATAAAAGTTATAAGATCATATTTGTCCTTTTCACCTTAAGAATGCAACCATTTCCTCCTGGGCTAGAGGCTCTTGTTTTCACTATTTTGACTTATTTCTCTCTCTCTTTTTCATTTCCTTCTCTTCTTCCCAAAAGATTTTTCCATAAATAAATTAAAGGGAAATAATTAAAATCTAGCTGATTTGTAATTCCCATTCATTGGAAAGAAAAAAAAAGAGACTACTGAAGCAGGCAGATGGGCTGCCCAGAACTAAGACTGAGTGACTGGGTGCTTTTGTTTGTTTGGGTTTTTTGTGTGTTTTTTTTCCTGATTTCTGCACTGAGAGGGGAAATGCAAAAGTGGAAAGAGCTGAGGGGAGGAGGTGACTAAGTTTGAGATGGCTGTTGGTTTTGAGTTTTAAAAAGATATTTGTGAAAGTCCACCGTTCCATTATGCACAAAGAACCCCAGAAACAAGCTGCAAAAATGTTCCTGAATTCTATTTACAAGTGTCCCTAGTCGCTGCTCCGAGGCCCCAGTCCCTCCCCACTTAGGACCCCAAGTCCACCAGACTGGAGGTGAGAGGGCCCAGCAAGGAGTCCTGGAGCTGATGCGGGTGGGCTTGCAGGCCGTGGCTGGGCTGTGAGGCCGTTAAGCCCGGGAGAGAATAGTTTGAGCTCCTGGCGTGGCCCATATTGCCCTGCAGCAGAAGGACCGAGTTCTGGTCTGGACTTTGGGGAGGTGAGAATTCTTCTTCTGAGCTGGACATGAGCGGCTTGCCCCCTTCCAGAGGAGAGAGTTGATTCTGCTTGTTGGAGGAGGAGTTATTGTTTTCGGTGTTCTCCCTAAGAAATAGAGGACAACACCATATGGTTAAAAAAAAAAAAAAAAGTGTGAGATGGAGGGAGGGGAGCTGGAAGGAGTTAAGGGCCATTGTGCCATCAGTCATAGACCCAAATGGAGGAGCCCTGCTCTCCCACCCATCCCCACGGGTCCTGGGGAAAGTTAAGAGACTGAGGAGACTGGAGGAATGGGGAGCCAGTCCCTTCCTCTTCCAGATGTCAGAAAAGCCAGAGCAGCAGGGCTTATTTGAAACACACATTATTTTAAAATGTTTGTTCAAACAACTACTTTTAAATACCTATCAACAAGCAGCCCGTTTAGAAGTTTGATCATCTTCCAACAAATGGTTGTTGGTGATGAAGAAAATTATCAAGGGATAAACAGTGCCCAAGGCACACATGTTTGGGGCGAATCAAGTCAATTGTCCTGTTCCCATCCGAGGAAACAATGAAAGGCCGCCGAGTTTCCCTGCCCCTGCTGCCGAAGACACGGGACAGGTCACGCGAAGTGGTGTCCACAGCGGCCCAGTGACCCACGCAAACACACGGAGCACAGCCAGTCTGCAGTCTCACCAGGTGGTGGGCCCTCCGGCCTGGCTTGCAGGGCCGCCCTTTGGTAACTGAAGTCTAACTGGAACCATCCTGTCCCTGTCCCCTTGTCACTCGGTCCTTAGTTCTTCTCGCCGCCCTCTCAAACTCCCCACGGACATCCACACCGGCGCACCCGTCCCCACTGGGGAAACTTCTTGTCCCTGCAACAGCCGGCGAGCGGGTGCGGGGTGCCGGGGCGTCCGTCGGGGCGATGGGTGCCGGTCAGCTTCAAGGCTTGGAAGCCCTCGGCGCTTCCGCCTTCTGAGTGCTCGCTTGTCCTGCCCACCCGAGAGCCAACCTGTCTCCCCTCTCTCTCCCCTTCTCCTACAATCTCTCTCCCAGAGAGGCCATTTCAACTGAATGTATCCAGAGTGGGAAGCGGGGGCGACACCTTCCCCCCCAACCCCCCGGATTCATAAGCAAACAAAGGAAATCCAGCTGGCCCTGCTCTCGGGTTTCCCCCAAACGCGTCGGATTCCCGGAGCGCTCTCCCTGCGGTCGCCGCCACCCGCACGCTCTTCCGAATCTCGGTCGGAAACGACTGCGAGCGGAGGGACGGGGCCAGGTGGCTGGGGGTGCTGGCGCGAGGCGCGGGGAGGCAGAGACAGGTTTTTAAAAGACTGTCTCCTGAGCTCCGAGGCGAGAGAAGCCTGCGACTGGAGACCCCTTCCTCGTCCGGGGCGGCGGCGCGCGCGAGGGGAGCCCGGGGAGGAACAATCCCTTCTGGGCTCGGGGCGCCGGGGAGCAAACGCAGCGCCACCTCTCCCAAAGCTCGCTTTTCATGGCTTTTTGGAAGACTCCTCCCTTAGCAAGGCTAGTGCGAAGGAAACGGCGACCTCTCGCCCAAAAGGCTAGCAAGAGAGCTCCAGGAAAGCGCCGGGCGGCGGTGGGGGCAGAGCAGAAGTCGCAGGCCAGCTCCATCCCTCCGGGGAGGAGGAGGAGGAGGGAGGTTCGCCACCCTCAGCCCCGACCGAAACCCTTCCCTGGCCTTAGCAATCCGCACTTCCCTTCTAGTTCATCTAGATTCTAGAATCTCATTCTCCACCCCCCACACCTCGCCCCCACCAGTCAGGGAGGCATGAGGAAACTTAGCGCCGGTATTTCTCGACACTCACACCCCAAGAAGCCCACGCGCGGGCGCTCAAATCAAACCAGTCCCCATCCCGAGCCAGCGCTCTCAGAGTTCATGAACTTTCGCTGCTGCGCTGAGGCGGCCCGGGCGCCGCCCGGCGGACGGGTTCCAGCAGGCGGGGAGGACGCGGTGGCGAGTGCCTGCGGGGGTGGGAAGGGGGGGAGGGGAACGGAAGGCATCCCGGGGCCGCCCGGGCAGCGGGAAGCACATCGCGTACCTTTCCTTGGCCTCGGCGGCCCGGTCTCTTTGCCTCCGGTTCTTAAACCAGTTGCTGACCTGGGTGGTGGTGAGGCCGGTGGCCTCGGCCAGCTCCCGCTTCTCACGCGGCGAGGGGTAGGGGTTGTGCGCGTACCACTCCCGCAGCACACCCCGCGACTTCTCCTTGAAGCAGTAGCTGGTCTCCTCGCCGTCCCAGATGGTGCGCGGCAGCGGGAATTTTCGGCGCACCCGATATTTGCCCACGGCACCGAGCGGCCGGCCGCGCAGCTTCTCGGCCTCCACGTAGTGCGCCTTCAACCACAGTTGCTGCAGCTTGGGGTGGTTGTGAGGCGAGAACTGGTGGCTCTCCAAGATCTTGTAGAGCTCGCGGAAGTTCCCGCGGTGGAAGGCGACCACGGCCTTGGCCTTGAGCACACTCTCGTTCTTGTGCAGGTGGTCGCAGGCGGGCAGCGACCACAGGAACCTGCCCAGGCGCTCCAGGTTCCCACCTTGCTGCAGAACCTCGCACACGCACGCCACTTGCTCCTGCGTAAAGCCGAACGACGGCAGCATCGACATGGCTGGGGCCTGCCGGGGCGCACTGCCCGGGCGCACGCGGCAGGGAACGGAGCCGAAAATGCAGGGGGCGGCGGCCGCAGGGAGGGGGGCGCGGCTGCTCCTCACCCCCTTCCTAGGCTTTCCCTGGCCGAAAAAATAAGTCGAGATTTGGGGATGGGCGAACCAAGAGAAAGAGCAGGACGAGGAGTGGAGCGCGCGCAGGACACCGAGTGGTCGGCTCGCTCCGCAGCCTTTCGGGCCCAGCTGGCTCCAGCCTTCCGCCGGGTGGATGCTGCTCGTTGCCGGGGAACTTGGTTTCTGTTCTCCCGGCAGCTGCCTTAAAGCGCGCAGCGTCCCCAGCGCGCTGATTGGCTGCGGGAGGCGCCTATCCGCGTCTGGCCAGCCCGCGCGCCGCCGGGCCAGGCCGGGAGGCCGCGCCACCCTGCGCAGGGAGGGCGAGGCTGTGGAGTGGGGGATTGGGAGTGGTGAGAGCAGAAGGACCCGGAGAGGTGGGAAGCGAGGTGGAGGGCGGGGGGAGGAGGGAGCCGTGCTGCCGGGGAGCGGGAGGGAGGTGGGGTGGGTGATCGCGTCAGGACCCTGCAATGTGAGCCCCCTCTGCAGTGTCACCTAAGGGCAGCCGCGCACATCTCTGCGCAAATCAATGACTCCAAACCTTCTAATTCTCCTCCTCTCCCTCCATACCCCCGTCCCTTGCAGACGTGCCCTTTCCCGGTGAGCTCATATTTAATTACCTTAATGTTGGAATGAATAAATAATGGATTGATGAATAGCTTATGGAACGAGGTAAATAATACAAGAGCAGCCTAGAGCTCTGGGCTGCAGCCGCTGAAGAGTGGCTTCTCTCCGGGCTGGCTTCAGCTCCAGAAGCCAAACCTAATTTCCTCCTCCCCTCGCCCCCACCACCCTCCAAAGCGCAAGTGTACTCCCTGCAGGATAGCGCTTCCCTCGTTGTCAGAAGCCCGAGACTATTTGGGGCTGCGCGAAGAGCTGTTCAGAGCATAGTTGCAGAGCAGAGAAAGATTCAGAGGGTTCATTTGTGATTTGATTGATGTTCTATGGTTTAAGCCTTCAAGCTTCTGGACTCCGTTTCCCCATCCGCGCGGCTGCGTTTCCCAAGGCCACCTCTGCTACTGCGGAATGCCCAGAAGCTTTACTTGCTGTTAGCAAAAATGCTTGGAGAACCTCGTATGAAAGCCGCTGGATGGGGTGTAAATTAAATAAAACTGGTCCGGCTCCAATAGCCGTCCGATTGTAACATAATCCTTACCCTGCACTGAGAGACACTTCCCTCAAAGCAAGGAGGATAGCAGCTCCTAGAAGATTGAATAAAGAGGGGTGTGTGTGTGTGTAGATTGCAATGCTGGCCCATTTTACTGCCAGGGAATGAGAGATGTCCTGCAATTTCAGTCCCATCATCTGTTATTTTGTGTATGTGTGGAGAATGCTTAGTAAAACTGCACAAACAAATGAAGCTGTAATTATCTTAAGCCTCATTTGCACACCTTGTTCCAAAGTAATTACTAAAAAGATTTTGAAAACAATTAGCGTCTCTAAACAAAGATAATCTATTGTCAGTAGCTGAGACTGGCAGAAGATAAGAACAATGCTTCGGAGATAAGGGGAGCCAAATGGTGGAAAGAGAGTGACTTTATGACTATACTTATCTCTGATTAGATAAGTTCAAAACAGAATTGTAAGTACACTTCAAAAATGCTTTTGATTTAAATGCACCCTCTTAGTGAATGCAAAGAACTGGCTCGAGGCTCTTTAAACTTGCTAGCCTTCTTTAAATGTTTTGATTCTACCAGCCAAAGCCCTGCTCTACAGAACCCTTTGCATATTGACACATAAGTGGGAGACGGAGAAGCGTTGTGTGGGTTTCCCCTTGTATTATTTATGATTATAAAATAATGCACCCAGTCCAGGGTACCCTGTAATGTACATTTTAAACTCATGAAGGGTTTCCAACTCCTTGGCTGCCTCTCCAGAGATTCCAAAAAGAGAGAAGCTACTTTTCCACTGAACTCCCCACACAATGCTTTTTGCATCCTTGAAACTCTGCAGTATCGCATGCAATTAGACCTTGGAAACAGATGCTGATATTTCGTTACCTTTAGAATTATTTTTAAGTGCATTTAATGGGTGCATATTATTTCAAAAGAGCCCCTACCGTATGGTGTACCCAATGACTTACTTTCTAAACTGGAAGCCTGGCATGGCTAACCCAAGCCCATGTGTCTGGTAATTTTCCCTCACAGTCTTAATTTAGTACTCCTGGTGTTTCAGATGAAGTCTTAAGGAGCTGCAGTGTCCTGCCAGAAGGAATGTCTCTGCTTGGAACAGTTCTTATTGACATGGCAGCTGTGAGAGGACCGGAACGGAGGTTTAAACTCGGCTCTAAAACTCAGTTAAATACCCCAAAGTCTGGAGCAAGTGTGCAAAATTACAATGCGTGTGGGGCGGGGAGGGAGGGAAGGAGTGCGGGGGGGGGGCCTCTTAAAAGACAAAGGGTGAGTATGGGGTGTACTTTATAATTAACAATTTTGTATAAGGAAATGAGGCATAGCTTGGACAAATAAGGCAGCTATAAATTTACAGGGGATGACAGGGGGCAGAGAGATGGCAATTAGACATCAATATGACCACTCCCCTCCCCCCCCCCCCCCAGCTTCCTCCAGACCTCCCTGCCCACTTCTTTTCATCTCTCTTCAAAAGGAGTCAGGACGCACTAGACTTTGGCGACAACTGGGAGGATGACAGTGTGGATGCCCTGATTGCAGCGGGCACCAGGCTTGATGAGAAGTGGTGCTCAATCTCAGAGGCCAGCCCACCGGCCAGCCTTTCTCCTTGCGTTTAATCCAATAGATCGCATAACTAGAAAGAAAGGAAAAGTGCTATTCGCTTTGTACTAAGGACCCTACCTGCTATTTCGATCCCTTGGTTAGGGGAACCAATTGTTATAAATGTTAATTATTGGCTCGGATATATAAGGTTTCCCAAAATGGAACCTTTCACTGAAAACCACTAAAAGAGGTAAAATGACATGAATTTACAAACCACATAAACCAAATGATCCATTTTAAATCGCACACAGAAAGGTCTGAGTTGTTCTAGTAACTTAAAACCGTTGCTGTCAATGCAAATCACAGGAAAAAGAGATGCGTCGGCGATTTAAAGGGAACGAGCAATTCTAGCTGCTGCCCTAGTCGCATCGTGGCTCCCAAGGGGAAGGCGCTGGAGAGGGGTGCCTGACTCCAGGTTTCAGCTCTTAGGTGCCTTTACGCTGCAGGTAACGGCCGGTGCGCACAACTGCTCTAGGGAAGGGCCAAAGCGGAGGCACTACTTGCTGCTGGAGTTTCTGGCTGTGGTGACACGAGGCCTTGGTTCAGAAACCTCTGGCTGGGACACACTTGTTTCCCTTCTGGCTTGGAGAGAGACGCTTTCTTGGAATTCCTTCGCCCCGTCGAGAACAGCGGGGATCCTAGTCTATCTACAGATATTTGGAAGGGAAGGACGTGGGGAGGTGTTTTCTTGAACAAATTAGCGTCGTCGAAGAAGACTCATCAAATCCTGGTTGAAGTGACAACATTCATCTTTTTCCGCTGCTGGTTCGGAAACTCCGGGTACCGTCTACCCTTGGGACTTCGGGCTCCAACGACGGGCCCGGCGCCGGCGCAGCCGCCCACCTGCCTCCTGGGGCAGGCTGCTCCCGGCGAGGTCTGAATAGGCCGAGAGCTCGGGCAGGGCGATTTGCGCACGCGGAGAGGAGAAACCCAAAACCAGTCCATTAGTAAATGAGTTTTGTGTTGTCAAGGTTCTTTCCCATCCACTTGCTGTTCTGAAAAATAGATCACGTTTCCTTATCTTTAGTGGGAATCTGCAACGTGACACCGGATCCGCACGGTCCCCGCCTCCCTCCCTGTCTTCCAGCCGCGCTAGGCCGGCGGAGGGGAGCCGGCCGGCCCCCTCAGCTTATTTCTGAACAATGAAGATTTGTCTGTTCCCTAATATATTTATGTATGTATGGAGGGAGGAAGGGAGTTTTCTCCTGGAAGCGGGAAGCGCGGGAGCAGAGCCTCCAGCTTCCGTGGTGCGAAAACCCAGCGCCAGCCCCAGACGCGGGGCCGCTGCTCCCCGCCCACACCTGGACAAACAGAGCTGCGAGCCCCGCTAGCTGCTAAGAACCCTGCCGTCCAGTGCGGCCCGTGAAAATAGTCTCCACATTGTACCGGGGTCGGGGAAAGGAGAGAGAGAAAGACAGGCAGAGACACCGCCGGAGAGAACTTCGATTGTGGGGGAACAGAGCTGGGAGAAGGGTGTTTTTGGAGGAGTTATCCCCTCCCACGTCTGCTCTGTCTATCTGTCTATCTATCACCTAATTCTCTCTTTCCCATCTAGAAGAGGAAGCTCGCTCGTTGTGTGTGAACCTTTCTCATTTTTTATTCTCTTTCAATTTCTCCTCTCTCTCTCTCTCTCTCTCTCTCTCTCTCTCTCTCTCTCTCTCACACACACACACACACACACACACACACATTCTCACACTCACACCACTCACACAGTCCCTCTCCTCTCCCTGTTTCTCTTTATTTCTCTCTCTGCGTTCGTTCCCCTCCTTTCCGCGTGGCTCTGGGCCCTGCTCGGTTTCTTTCAGCCCCGGACCAGGCGCTGTGAGGTTACACAGACATCATGCTGATGTCCTGCATCAAGGTGTCTTTGAAGTCTGGGCTGGGGTGTGGGCACAGTCCAGGGACCCGGCCACACTGAATGGTGGCCTCATCAAGGTAGAGCGGAAGGAAATGGGTTGGCCACCTGGGGGGACACTGCGGCCATGCTCTGAGGAGACTCAGGCCCAGGGACTCGCCAACCTGCCAGATTTGAGCCTGAAGATGCCAGTCAATATCAGATGCCAAACACCTTTCTGGAAAGCGAAGGGCAGTGTTATAAGAATCCATTTTTTAAGAATTTAAGACACTCTTGCCCCCTTCCCTTTATTGGTATTGCCTTAGGGCAAGTTTACAGAAAGGTACTCTTATCTTCCATTGAGTTTCCAATCAGTTTTTTTTTTCCCTCAACTAATGTACATCCTGAATACCGCATCTGTCTAAGCTAAGAAGAATTTCCTTTTGGGAGGTGGAAGCCTGCAGCGCCTCCTGTTCAGAGGAAAGTGCTAGTGACAGTAATGCAGGGTGACACTAAATAAACAGTTAGGGTGGACTGGAAAGATGGAGTTAATTATCCAGTGAGCTGCATCGCAGCCCAGACCATCAGGGGCTGATTTGTTTTGGCTCATAGTCCTAGGAAGGAGACAAACCACTCTCTTCTCTACATCTCTTAGGGATCCTGATCGTTGGTTTCTCAAACAAAACAAAAACCAAAAACCACTACTCAGGTATCACTGTTTCAATTAAAATTTGGTTTATTACTCCTTTGCAGACTCTGCAAAAATGCCCATTCCATTGCCCCATAGCCCTGCAGGGAAGACCCAAAGTGACCCAAAAATGCACTCCCAGAATCTTCTTTTCAGAGGCCTATTGGTAAGGAAAGATCCAAAAACCTTCCCTTGGGTTTTTGCACTAAGTTTATATAACTGCGTGTTTATAAAAACTAAGATGTTAACCTAGTTTTCACGATGGTTTTCCTGCCCGCCCCCTTCCCCAAAAAATCAGGCTTCATGAAATTTTAGATGCAATTAGATTTATTGCTTTCGTGATTCACTGACTATCCGGTTTCTTCAGGTAAGCCTGCACTTAACATATAAATCCTAGTAACTTAAAACGTCTCCCTCCCCACTTTGCTCTTCCCTCTCTCCTTCCCTCCCTCACGCCCCCACCGCGCCACATTCTGATATTAATAATCCCCGGCTGCCCCTCTTTCCGGGTCATTACGGTACTGCTGGTCTCTAATCAATCCTAATGCGATGGCAATTGGAGTCCCTGATGACTGCGGCTCGGGTTTCTTGTAATGGCTCTACCACATTTTCCTGGACCTCCTTCTTTAACCTGAGATGCCAGGGGGACGAGTCCCTTCTCTGCTGCTGATTACTTCAAGATGTGGGGGCTGGTTCGAGCAGAAGGAGAAAGAGACACATGCACAGCTTGGCTACTGCTGCGGGCTGGGCGGCTGGGGAGAGCAGGGCGTCCACGCGGCAGCACCCGCACCCGACCGTCTCTCTCTCTCTCTCTCTCTCTCTCTCTCTCTCTCTCTCTCTCTCTCTCTCTCTCTCTCTCTCTCTCTCTCTCTCCTTTTCTCCCCATTTTCCAGGACCATCCCAGGCAAGCAGACGCCGATTCTTAGCGCCCTTTCCCCCCTGGTGCAGAGATGCCTCGTGGTCTCTCGGCCGCCCCAGTTCTCTCGGGCTCCAACCCCAAGGCGTCGGTCCGGGCTCCCAGACCTAGCTAGGCCTCTCCCCATTCCTCCGAGCCGGCTCCTCTTTCGGGTTCTTTTCTCCCCGTACCACCCACCCTCCGCAGCTGCAGGGTAGCTGTCACCGAATTACCCCGCAGGGCTTGATGCTCCCAACTAGCTCCTGACCCAACGCCGGGGCCACAAGCGTGGCCGGGTCGTTTCTGGATGTGACCACTTCTTTCCCGACCTTCAGGGACAAAGGCCCGGCACTCCCTTCTGCTACTGCCTTCGGGAGAGGGGCCTGGGAGTGGGGACGTGCGCCGCCCCTCCCTCACCCCGGCCGGCCGCAATCTTCTCGCTGACTTCCTACCCGCGGCGCAGGCCCCGCAGCGAGGCGATCGGCACGTTCGCCGCATTTGTATTGTTGCATGTCTCAGGCTAACGCCATTTAGCGTAACCCGAGCCCAGGATAATTGCCACGTTTCTGCCGCGATACTTTTAAAAACAAGATAATGCTTCTGAATTGCGGAAGAAAGTGCTTCAGACAAATTGGGCGAGGAGCTGACGAGATGGATCGCTTTGTTAGGGGCGGCGGGTGGTTTGTGACTCAATTAGTGAGTTTCTGGGAGCCGCCTGGGCTCCGCAGCCGGGTCAGCTGGAGGCGAACTCCCCCTGTGGCTCCGAGACGGCCGGGAGGGGTTGGGGTTGGGGTTGGGGTTGGGGTTGGGGGTAGGGGTGGGTGGGAACACTTCAGGCCTGCACCGATGTCGAGGCAAACCCACGCTATGGGGAATGTGTTTTCATTCCCATTCGAGTACATCGTTTGGGTCCTAAAGGATCCAGGTTTTTCGCGGACAGAAGCTGGGCTGCCTCTGCGTCCGACTGGGCCACGCGGCATTTGTCTGAAGCACCAGTCCTCTGAGCTGTGGGGAAAGACACCCCGGGTGGACAGTGCTGGGAAGGTGCCCACTCACTCATGCCTCTCCGCACGCCTGGCCCACCCGCCTGAGCTGGGCTCCGTACCAGCGTTCCCAATGCCGCCGCGGTACGGGGCGCAGCCCTCCTGGTGAGGCTTCCCGGCAGCCGGAGCGCGAGGGGCGCTTTGGGGGCTGCGCAAGGCCTGACGAGTTGTCCTGGCCTCTCCTGCAGTCCACCCGCCACCCCCACCTGTCAGCCCGCATGCAAGCCCGGGACCACCTTTCGCAGGTCCATCCTGTGGTCCCGGGTACGTCGCTGTGCCAGGTGCGCGCGCGAGGCCCAGTCCCCGCGCCAGAGCCGGGGTGAGCTCGCGGCCCCGCCCCCCGCGGGCTGTGCCCAGCCCGGGGCAGCCAGGCCTCACCCCGCGCCCGGTCGCCGCACCAGGAATCCCTCCTGGGGGCCGCTCTGGAGCTCTCCGGTGCCGCGTCTGCGCCGGGGACGGCTCCGCCCAACCCTGCAGCCAGCGGCCCGCGGCCCGGCCGGCCCGGCCCCGGGATCCGGACTTGAGCAGGCTTCGGACCCCGCCGCCCTCTCGGCCTGTTCCCCGGGGCTGTTATTGGGGCGCGAGGAAGGAGGGGACAGGGCGGGGGAGGGCGGGGGCGAGAACGCGGCTCTGAGAGGTCAGCGGAGCCGGGCGGGGAGACGCAGGCCCGCGGCAGGAGCGTCTGGAGGAGAGAGGGCGCTGTCCCCCTGGCCAAGGATTCTGATCGACTGGAACTGAAACAAAACAAAACAAAAAGAAGAGAAAATCCGCCCGGTAGAGCCGCCCGAGTGAAGGGCGCGCGGCGGCTCGGGACCAGGATGGCCCGCGGATCCTCAGCCCACAGCCTGGGAAGCGCTTGCCCCGCCGCGGCCTGGCCGGCACCGCGTAGCCCCGTGGGTCTCGCAGGAAGGGAACCTGCTTTAGCCCCTTTATCTCTCCCCGTCGTCGCCTTTCTTCAGGGCCATCCCTCCGTCGCTTTCTCCCTCGGAGAACTGGGGGCACGGCGGGAAGGTTGGCGGCGCACCCCGGGCGATCGAGGTGCTCCCCCTTTGCCCGAGGCGAGCGGGAGGGGAGCTGGAATCCCAACACCCTTTCCGGGAGCGAAGCCCTCTTTTTCAGTTTCCTGCGGAAGGGAACCGCGACGCCAGCCAGGGTTGTTTTGATTTGTTTGTTTTGTTTTCACATCCAAGCACCGAAGCAGGTGGCCTCACCTGGTTTGGCGGCACTTTGCCCAGGAACAACAAAAGGATCGAAAACCCTCTTATTTACTGTCACCAACTGGCCGGAGCGGACACTCGGAGACCAGAGGGTCCCGAAGACTATCAACTCTTCCCCATCCAAACAAACGAATCTAAAAACTGAACGTATATTAATTCCGGAGAAACTGCTATGCCTCCATTCCAAAAGCACATACTACTCTGTCATCTACAAAGGACAATGTGTTCTTGTCTTTCCATGCTGATAATAAACCAGGCAAAGCAGAACAAAAGGAGCCCAAACTCACTCATCGTCTGTCGTGAAAGGTCCCTCTGTATTAACGCACGTAGGTAAAGGCCCTCCTGATTTGTAAATAGATACTGGGCCCGACCACCTCCTCCCAGGTCGGCCACCTGAGAGTCTCAAGCCCCGGTCTCCATGGGAATTTCCTGGAGAGTCGTGACTCTTCCCTCGCCCTTTCAGCAGAATCCAGGTGGCCCTGCAGTTCCGCCTTCGGCAAGAGAGCTATTTCCTAGGAGTAACTGGGTGGGCTTCAATCCGCCTGCCTTTCCACATTGAGAAACGCTTCTCTTGTGGGAACGTCTGTTTCTATTCATCCGATTTTGTAATTTCTTTGATCAGCCTAAATATTTTCTTGGCAAACGGAAATTGACCATGCCATGAATATGATAACAACCTGCTTGGAGAAAAAGCTATTTTGTTTCCAAGCAGCAGAAAAGAAAGGGGTGGGGGTGGGGAGGAGCTGGCTGGTAGGAATGCCTGTAACAGATTCCGTACATACATCGTTTTGCCATCTCTAAAGCAGCTTTATGAAAGCTGCCTTTCCCTCCTAATACGGTTTCTTCCCCTTCTCTCCTCCCCTCAGATAAACACACACCTGGTTTCCTAAAAGTCTTTGATTCTCTTTATAAAAAAAAAAAAATTAGAACTTCAATGGATGCCTCTGGAGAATTTCCCTTTAAAACATAGATGAAAGGCAAGGTTAATACAATGTTCTCTTAATCCCTTTGCCTTCTGAGTCAAAATAAATATTTTCTTCTGCATGTGATTGTACATCCTGCCATTTGGCTGTGGCTATAAGCAAGTCGACTGGTAATAAAAGAGTTTTGAGGCTGTGTATTAAATGCAGTTCTCTTGAAATCAAGGGGATTGGGGTGGGGGGGGGGGAGTCTTACTTCACAGGCAAGAGTTGGTGGGTTTCTGAAAAAGCTGCAAGAAAAGGACCTTTCACCTCTCATTAGTGATGCCATCAGTGCTCCGGCAGAGTGGAGCTGAGGTCATGTTACATATGGCACACAGTCTGCTCAGCACTTGAAACGTCAGCTTTGAAATTTTAGAGAGGGGAAAGGTCATCTTTAATAAGCTAAAGTCTGGGGCTCCCATTGCCCTCATTGCAAACTGGGTGGGTGTCCATATGCTTCAAACCTTCTGGGTAAGTTTTTTTTTTTTTTAATTTGCAGTTTTAAGCTGATTTTTGTTTCACATCTTCATTGAAGCTGTAATGTTTTCAGCTGTTAATACTCCAAAGGCCTTTCATTTTTATAGCAACTCTGTCATCTTTCCTTTTCTTTTCATGCAATCGTAAAATGGCCTGTTCTGAGTGATAGCTTTTTAGAACTCAGCTTCCCAGGAGAAATGAAGTGTATCTGTCCATCTGCACACATGGATCCAGACATGTGGGCTATAAGGTCACCCTTCTGAGTGGGTAATTTAGACTTCACTCTTGTACACTACATAATTTACTGATCCTTCAAAACATTAAAATTTTCATATTATGTAAAAGCTCTAGTTTCTGAAAACTTCCTGAGTACTACTAAAAATTTTTTCATGCCAGTTACTGAAATTTCACATTTTATTTTTACCACGTGGAGGGAACTCTCAAATCAAAATACATTGATTCTTCCATAAAGCTTCAAGTTAAGGCTAACTGACAATGCTATAATGGTAGATACAACACTAGGGGGGGGGGAGTGCTAAAAGCTCACTTCCTTGTTCACAAAATATCAGGAAAATTTGTAAATGTTTAATCCTCAAATTTGTTCAAAAAATGAAGTCAACCAAACCCAAGCCGCTGAACTATCCCTAGACCTCTTTTTAGCCACTGTCAAGATGGATATAAATATTTTTCTTTCATGAAACTCTGCAAGGAAATTCTCAGTAGTGATTTGTCATTTACTCAGTTCCAGAAACTTTTTTTCCCATATGGATCTACAGTCCAAGAGGAGCAGCCTCACCAAACCTGACATGCATTCCTTCCTTATTTTTCTTTACATCTGTCAACCCATTTTACCTCTTTATCATATATCCCAGATTTTAGTTGTTTCTTCTTTTACATAAAAGTTACATATTTTGTCCCTGTAAAATGAACTTTAGAAAACATGGCAATTGTGTATGATAATCATTTTCAAACAGTTAACTCAATGATATTAAAAAACTCCTTCTCCCCTGCAAATTGAAAACATTGGAACAATCTTCAAACATCCTCTGGAGCCAGCTAGGGGTTCCTCATTACTAAAGGACTTAATGATTGTAATATGCAGATAGGTGTTGGTTTTATTTCTAGTCAGATTCTCAAAAATCCTTCATTTGGGGTGAGCAAAAATGTAAAAAACAAACAAACAAAAAAAAAACACAGTCGGCACAATAGCACCGGAGCTATAAGATAGGTAGGATGATTTCACAACCAAGAATGACATCAAATAAATAATTTATTTCTAGTCATTTTCCTACATTAGAGTTTACTGCTAATAAGCTAGTGGACTTTAGATACTTTGAGGCTTTGATGACTCAAATGGTTTAATAAGTCCAATCAATCTAGTCAATACAAAGTCGGGATAAAGATGCAGACACTCTAGTCTTAGGAGTGCATGTATGCTTGGGGGCGGTGGGGGGTGGGGGAGGTAGTGTTGCTTTGTTTTGTTTTTTGACTAAATTTTAAAGCTCCCCAAAATATTCCAGGAAAATTTAATAGCAGATCGTGTCATTCCAGTAAGTCTGAAAAACAGGAGGTGGAATATTTCAAGAGGCAGGTTCATCATTGACAGGCCGATAATTCATTGAAGGCCTATAAAAGGAATACTAATAATTTACACGTTTTATAGGATCCCTCACTCAAGAACCTTTAACATTTTACAAGCCTGATCGCATTCATCTTCTTGCAACTTTGGGAGGTATTATACTTATTATAGAGTGATTATCCCTATTACAAAAAGATGGCAAAGAGATTGTATAATTTGCCCATGAAATTATAAGTCAGAGGCAGTTTGGAGATAAGAGCTATTTATCCAAGATCCTTTCCAATTTACCTAAAAAGCAATTTTCTGTAAAGAGATCAATGATTAAAGTGATTTGGACTCAGTGAGCCCTGATAAAATGTTATTCTCCTTAATTTAGACTCTATAATTCAGGTTCAAGATTGTGATAAATGTCTTTAAATTACCAAGAAAAAGAAAATGTAACATAAAGTGCCTCAGTCTACAAAGGTCTGGTAGTTCTTCCATCCTGGAAATAAGCCGTAGTCTTAGTTGGTGCAAATGTCATGTGGGAGGAGCCATACAGATTACAGAACCCCGAGGTAATTACTACAGCTTAACTGTCCCACAGAGAAGCTGTTCTGTGTTCACAAACAGGGTTACCATAGGGCACAGACTCTATGACAAGATTTGGCCTGTACCTTCAATGCTTACAATTCTTTCTTTGGTTTATTTAGAAGAAGAAATACTAGACATTCCAGAAAATTAAGGATTTGTTTAATCTTGAGGGCAGTGCTTCACACATTTTAGGGGGCACGCAAATGACCTTAGGCACTTGTAAAAAATGCTGCTAACTGGGCCCTACACCTAGAGATTGTGATTCCCTAGGTTTAAAGTGGGACCCGGGCATCTGCATTTTAACAAGCACCCCAGGTGATTGTAATGCACGCTGTTACTGGGCTATTCTTTAAGAATAAACCTTTACTCTGCATGAGATAGAAGCATAAAAAAAGAAAGGTTCTATCAGCAGGAATAAAGTTTAAACTCCAAATGTTGACCTAACCAGAATTTACTTTTCTTTATATGATTTTTGAAAGAGGACTTTTAGGTTAGGTTTTTACTAGGAGGGAGGCTGCTGGGTTTCTGAAGAATTTTGTAGGAATTAAAGTGTGTCTAGCTAGTAATTAGGTAGGAAATTATGTGTCCTCCTGAATGGCTTAGCAGGGAAGTGACACCAGACCAGGAAAATGAAACAAGAAAGGAAAATCTCTGAAGAAAACCCAAGCACCAGTCACAAAAATTAAGCCTGTGAACCAGGATGTCCTGGTTTGATTCCTGATCAAGGCACATGCTGGATCTCCAGTAGGGGGTGTGCAGGAGGCAGCCGATCAATGATTTCCATCATTGATGTTTCTATCTCTCTCTCCCTCTTCCTTCCTCTCTGAAATCAATAAAAAAATATATTTTTTACAAGTAAGTAAATCTCGTTGGCCAAACAACAGTGCATAGGAGCATGAAGGAAAACAAGGAGCCAGTATTGCCTTCTGAATGCCACTTAAAAAAACCAAACAGTTTTTAGACATCTCTCAATGTGCACAGCCCCTTTAGAATAGTGTAACCCAGTTGAGTCCCCTTCCCCCAAGATTTGCAAGAAATGGAAATGCGCTGGAGAGTTGCCACAATATGATAGAAGGAGTAGAAAATAAAATCTAAGAGGAAGTTACAAGTGGTTTTCTATGCTGCAAATAGTGAGCATTTGTTGCTTATAAAGGTATAGAAAGGGTTTTTACAATAAAGAACACAACCACATAAGTCTCAGCTCCTTGCTTTTAAGAGGGAGATTAAATAATGGAAAAGGGGAAAACAAAGATTATTTAAAAAAAATAATGAAAAAGGTTCATAATCATAATTTATTCTTTTTTTCTCCCTTTTAAAAAAATGCCATTTGAAAATGAGATCATGGGAATATAGACACCAGACTCTTTGCTGTTGGAAGAGGCCAAGAAGTTATTAGTTGAACCTGCCACTCTAAGTAGAATCCCTCAGATGAGACAACCCCCAGCTCTGCTTGAACACACATGTATTGGAGAACTCACTACTTCACATCTGTTTTGCATGTTTCAAGACTCACCAAAACCAGAAAGATATTCCTGGTGGTAACAAAATCACATGAAATCCATGATCCTGTATAAACTAGATAAAATGTGAGAGAAACATGGTGGGGATCTCCTAATTACCTGTTGGTCAAGTTAGGAAGTTAGAGTAAACTACTAGCTAAACTGCTTTCTCAAGTTTCCATTTTAGGCATTTCTACTGTTTGCCCACTGCTTGTAGGCTGCTGGAGTTCACTATAGGAGAAGTAAATATTGTCATTTCAAATAAAGAACTGTTTATTATATAACAGAACAGAGGTTGCCTTCTATTTTTGAGACTCTGGTAAGTTAATTGGGGACAGTAGCCACAGCAGCTGCCCAGGAGATGGTGTTTTCCAACAGCTACAGTCCTTAAAGCTAAACTGGGTTCATGTTTGTCTACAAACTGGCAATCACATTGTTCTTTTCATTGAATGTTCTTTGGCTCCAGTTGGGGTTGAGTAAATGGGGACACCATTTGTACTACTTTACCAGCCCATTTGACTCCTGCAGTGAGGGGAGACCATAAGCTGTGCCGGGCCAGCTCAGCCAAGGGTTCGGTGAGCCTAAGTGGGGGCGGCGAATGATGTAGAAAAGACAGACAGAGAGAATAAGCTGGGTCTAGGTGGATTTTCCTGTGCCTGGATGAGGCCACACAGAGAGATCCAGATGGCAAGCTGAGCCTTTATTTTATAGCCAGAGGTAAACAAGGTAGTGGTCACCATAGTTACAATGTTCTTGTGAGTTTCACTTGTTCTGGCAGCACTTGCTACATCTCCCTCAGCCATTACCTACCCAGATAAGATCTAGGGAGCGTCATAAGGTCAAGCCTAATTATTCTAAGAGGGCTGTGCCCTCTAAGCTGGGACTTGTTTGTGGCTTTGCCAACAGGTCAGTCCCAGGCTTAACCCTATAGCCACTTCCTACATCTCACCCTTTTTTATTTTTAAGCTACCATAATGAAAGCAAAACTTAAGCACCAAGAACAAAACTCTATTAAAACAATAACAAAACAATGCCAATGCAAAACCCAAACTACAGACATGTTATCATTTTAAAACTTAAACATAAAACTCTGGCTATTAAAAAAACAATGCCAATGTGTTAACATTTTAAAACTAGTAAGAATAACAAAACAATGCCAATGCAACACAGCAATAAGTGAAAAATCAAACTACAGTAACATTTTCTACTAAATGAAAGTTTTTTTGCTGATTTACTCAGAGTCCTTGGACTTAGCTGCACAAGACTTTGCAGAAGACTGGCAGCTAACCAATGCTAGCATGGCCAGAAACATGATTGAGGGAGAAGCAGCCACATCTTGCTTTTCTACCATCTGCTGGGCCTCAGTTGTTAACTTCTTCAGCTGACCCCATGTTGACACCTCGGTCCCTTGTGTAGCCTTCGTCATCTTCCTTTTCCGTATTGCTGTCATCGGGGCAACTCTCAATCTTTTGAACAAAGGGACAAGGAGCTTCTCTGGGTCCATTGTGGTGACGCACACAATGCTCTGGCCCTCCAATAGACTGCGCTCCTCTGGAAAGATACAAAACACAACCTCTTCCCCACATCATTACTGAATCTGGTAAAACTCTTGTCTGGTTTGCGCATCCTTCCACGGGGCCTTTCAGCTGCTGTACAACCCTCTGCATTGTAATTCAAAAAGTTTAACACATAACATTCTTCTCCCTATTTTTTTGTTTTTGTAATTGGATTTTAAGAGTAGGATTGGCACTTTCCACTATTGCCTGAGTCCTGATCTATTGCCCCAGGAAGAACTTGCCAATCCTGTGCTTCCTAGGGTGGCATGATAAAGATTTACTGAGCCGGCTGGAAAGGCTGCAGTGGGGTTAAGGATAAGGCTCCTACTGTTTGGTGGGGCCAGGGTTGGCCCCGTTTGAAGTTTCCCTGCCTAGGGGGCATTGGTTGCCACAGTTAAAGCAGCCCCCTTTCTTTTACTGCTGACCAGCGAGTAACACCTCCTTTAATGTGGCAGCTAATACTGCTCCTTGAACGTAGGCTGGTCCAATGTCAGCACATACACGAATATAATACTTCCATAATAAGTAGTCTCCAGGTGAGAGACAAGCCTTTGCAACAATATTAAGCCTCTGGTAACCTTCCACTATCTGTCTTAGTTCTCCTGCCACATTCATCCATTCCCTTTCAGGAGTGGGCTCTAGGCAGTCCCAAATCAGGGACCACAGACTGAAAGTAGAGAGAGGAATTCTCCCTGGACCTTCAGCTATATAACGATCTCTAAATTGTTTTCCTACCTTCTCCCATGTCTCTACATTTACCTTTCCTTTCTCAGGAAACCATGGGCAGGTTTTACTTACAAAATCCAACAAATCGAAAAGCTGTTCATACCTCACAGAATAGCCCCGTGCTTGGAGCATAGCCTTAAGCATGGATACGTATAATTCTTTTCCTGCGATCCTGAATTTCCCATGTTTTACACCTAGTTATCACTAAACTTCGCTCCTTGCCTTCCTTTTTACTTTCTGCACATGCTTCACTGTAGTGTCCTTTCACCTGACAATTGCAGTTCCCCTGAACTCAGGCCCCAAGTTGAGTGCCACATGTGCCGTGCCATCACAGCCAAGGTTTTGGTGAGCCTGAGGGGGGTGTGGCACAGGATGTAGAAAAGACAGAGGGAATAAGCTGAGTCTAGGTGGATCTTCCTGTGCCTGGCTGAGGCCACAGAGGGAGATCCAGACAGCAAGCTGAGCCTTTATTTTATAGCCAGAGGTAAACAAGGTAGTGGTCACCATAGTTACAATGTTCTTGTGAGTTTCACTTGTTCTGGCAGCACTTGCTACATCTCCCTCAGCCCATTACCTACCCAGATAAGATCTAGGGAGTGTCATAAGGTCAAGCCTAGTTATGCTAAGAACTGTGCCCTCTAAGCTGGGACTTGTTTGTGGCTTTGCCAACAGGTCAGTCCAAGGCTTAACCCTATAGCCGCTCCCTACATAAGCCAAGACAGATCAAAGCCAAACCTGATGACCTGCTACCATTAACAGGATTCAGCCCAGGCTTTTCCCTATGAAAGGGGAAATGTTAACTTAATGCCTATTTCCATCTGAATCAGGGGTCCCAAACTTTTGATAGGTTGGGGACTGAGCTTAGTGAGGAAGGGAGAGGGAGAGAGAGAAACATCAATGATGAGAGAGAATCATTGATTGGCTGCCCCCTGCACATCCCCTACTGGGGATCGAACATGCAACCTGGGCATGTGCCTTAGACTGGAATCGAACCAAGAACCTTTCAGTCCACAGGCTGATGTTTTATCCACTGAGCCAAACCAGCTTGGGCTTCAAAGGGTTTCTTACATTTGATTCTCACTTATGAGATGGGTGAGGAGGAATAATATTATAACTCCATTTTACTAATAAAGAAACAGAGATAAAGAGTGTATAAGTGACTAGATATGTGGTAGAATGGAGGCATAAGACTGAGCTTGCCTTTCTTTGTTTACCCAGTTCTTAGTCTCATTTCTAGTAGATGAAAATATATTATGTATCTCAAGCTTTTTAATAGCTATAAAATATTTCATGGATAAAAAAAATTATCTAACTATTCTCTTATTGATGGACATGTCTTTCCCCCCAATCTTTTTCTTTTATAAATAATGATTCTGTGACTGTCTTCACTCATATATCTTTGAGTACTTATGTGACTATTCTAATTGGGTAAGTTGCTAAGAGTTAAATTACTGAGTCAAAGTATAGGTATATTAAAATTCTGATGAATATTGCTAACTTGTCCTTCAAAATTTGTACTGTTTTGCATTCCACTTTCTTTCCCTAAATGCCTATCTATACTATTTAATCTTTGCCAGTCTGATTGGGAAAATGTGGCTAATTTTTAATTTTATTATTAAATTTTAGCATCTTTATGTCTAAAATAGATATGACTTAGGAAAGCATACAAATCTGAAGTGTACAGCTCAATGATTTTTACATATGTATACATCTGAGCAACCACCATCCAGATCAAAGTATAAAACCTTCTCATTTCCTCAGAAAGTCCTCTCTTGCCCCTTCACCCACCTATCCCAAAGGTAATCATTCTGACTTCTATCAACATTAATTCATTTTGCCTATTCTTGAATGTAGTATAAATGAAATCAAACTATTTTATGTCTTCCTTTGCTCAACCTAATATCTTCATTCATTCATATTGTTGTGTGTATCAGTTAATTCTTTTTTATTATTGCTTTGTATTACATTATATGAATATGCAATAGATTAGTAATCCATTCTCCTTTGATGGACACTTTAGTTGTTTCTAGTTCTTTTACAGTAATGAATAATGTTGCTATTACATTCTTGTATATGTCTTTCATTGAGCATACATACTCATTTCTTTTGGTCATACACCTAGAGTAGAATTGCTGAGTCATAGAGTAGGTATATGCTTAGCTTTAATAGACACTGCTTAATAGTTTTCTAAAGTTACACTCCCACCAGCAATGAATGAGAGTTCCACCTGCTTCCCATCCTTCCCAATACTCAGTGTTTTTAGTCTTTTACAGTTTAGACTTTCTGGTAGATACATGATAGTTTCTTGTGGTTTTAATTTTTATTTTCCTGATGAATAATGATGTTAACCATCTTTCCATATGCTTATTAGCTATTTGGATAGTCTCTTTTGTGTGATACTTGTTCAAGCCTTTTGCCCGATCTTTAAATTGTTTCTGTGTGGTTTTTTAAAATTTTATCTGATTTGCATGAGTTATTTATACATTCTTTACCTATCTTTGTCATAGATAGATAGACAAAATATTATCCTAGTCTGTGACTTACCTGTTTACTCTCAAACATATTTTTTTTTTAATATATTTTATTGATTTTTTACAGAGAGGAAGGGAGAGAGATAGAGAGTCAGAAACATCGATGAGAGAGAAACATCGATCAGCTGCCTCCTGCACATCTCCTACTGGAGATGTGCCCGCAACCCAGGTACATGCCCTTGACCGGAATCGAACCTGGGACCTTTCAGTCCGCAAGCCGACGCTCTATCCACTGAGCCAAACCGGTTTTGGCTCAAACATATTTTTAATAAAAGTTCTTAAATTTAAATTAAGTCCAATTATGTTTTTATTCTCTTATGGTTATTTTTTTTCTGTTCTACTTAAGAAATCTTTATCTACCCTAAGGTCAGGAAGGTGTTCCCCTATGTTTTCTTCTAGAAATTAAAATATTTCAATTTAACATTTACACTTCAGAGCAACCTTACATGAATTTTTTAATATGTTATCAAGGTAGGAAATCAACTTTTTGAGGACTTTTTCTTATATGAATATACAATATTTCTGCCCTTATATGTTGGAAAAAAACAACTTCCTTCCACAGAGTTGCACTGGCACCATAGGGAGAAAGTATTCAGTATTTCACCATTAAATGTGCCAGCTGTAGGGTTTTGTTCTTCTTTTTTTTTTTTTTTTTGGATACCTTTTTGTAAGATTAATAAAGTTCCCTTCTATTTTAAATTTGTTGAGAATTTTTTTCTGAAAGCATGTTATGTTTTATTAAATGCATTTTTCTGTGTCTATTGAGATCATTATATGGTTTTTCTCCTGTTTTTTTCTGTTCATGTACTGAATTACATTGATTATTTTAGAATGTTAAAACAAACTTGCATCCCTGGTATAAACCGTACTTGGTTATTATGTATTTTTATCTCTATATTCAATTTGCTAGTGTTTTATTTTGAAATTTTGCATCCATAGGCAGAAAGGACTTCGGTTTGGGCTCAGATTTATGTTAACCTCATAAAACAAGTAGGTAAGTGTTCCCTTTTTCACTAATCTCTGAAAGAATTTGAGAGAGAATATCATTATTTCTCCTTGAATATTTGCCAGAATTTCCCTTGAAAGGCACTTAGTCCTGGATTATTATTATAGGAATTTAACTATGTATCTATACATTCCATTTCCTTTTTTTAAAAAAATGATTCCAAAGAGAAAGATAGAGAAGAAAGAGAGAGAGAGAGAAACATCGACGTGAGAGAGAAACCTTCACCTATTGCCTTGAGTTCAGGAATCACACCCAAAACTTAGGCCCTTACTAGGAATTGAACCCACCATCTTTTGGTGTACAGGACAACACTCCAACCAACTGAGCCACAACGGCCAGGGCTATATTCCATTTCTTAAAGTATGTCAGAATATTGGTATTTTACTTCTCTTTGTTTCAGTTTTAGTAAATTATATTTTTCAAAAAATGTGTCTATATTGTCAAAATTATTGGAAAAAGGTTGTTCATTGTGTTCTCTACATATCTGTAGATTGTGTAATGACACCACATTTTGAAACTCCAGATATTGGTTATTTGTTTCTCTTTTATTGAATATTCTTGCTGGGAGATTTTAGATTTTATTACTCTGTTTAAAAAACAAATTTTGGCTGTGATGACTTCTCTATTGTATATACACTTTCTATTTAATCGAATACTGTGTTCTTTATTATTTGCTTCTTCATTTGAGTTTATTTGAGTTTCATTTGTTCTTCTTCTAGTTTCATAATATGAAAGCATAGGGTATTGATTTTCCACCATTCCTTTTTTCTACTGTATTCATTAGAAGCCATAAATTTCCTTCTAAGCACTGCTTCAGCTGCATCCCACACATTTGATGTTTTATTTTCATTATTCTTCAGTTCAAAATATTTTCCGATTTCCTCTTTCACCTACAGGTCATTTAGAAGTATGTTACTTAATTTTTATACATTTTGGGATTCTCCCCTTATATTTCTCTACTGATTTCTAATGGTCAGAGAATATACTCTACAATTTCAGTCCTTTGAAATTTTCTGAGTCTCGCTTTATGACCCAGCAGATGGTCTATATTTGGTGTACATTTGAAAAGAATGTGTATTTTGCAGTTGTTGGGTATAGTGTCCTATAAATATCAATTAAGTTAAGTGGCTTAATAATGTTTAAATATCTTTTTATTGATTACTTGGTCTTCTTGTTTTTAGTTACTGAGAGGTGTGCTCAAACCTCCAATTATGACTGTGAATTTGTTTATTTCTTCCTTTATTTTACTTAACTTTTCCTTTATATATATTAAGCCTATGTTATGTCCATACAAAATTAGAATTGTTGGGTTTTCCTATTGAGCTAACACTTTTATTATTATGAAATGTTCTTCTTTATCTCTAATAACACTTCTGGCCTGAAAGTACATTTTGTCTCATAAATATAGTCATACCAGCTTTCTTTTGATTAGTGTTTCATGCTATGCCTTTTTCCATCCTTATGTTTTCAAATTATCTGTGTCTTTATGTTTAAATGGGTCTCTAAAAAACAACATGTAATTTAATCTTTTCCAAGAAACTGACATTCACTTACTTTTAATGAGCTTATTTATATAATTGGGTTTCAGTCTACCATCTTCTATTTGTTTTCTATTGGCTTCATCTTGTCTTTAAATTTATTTATTTATTGTTTGTTTGTTTGTTTTAGAAAGAGAGAGGAGAGAACGAAAATGGTGGTGTAGGTAAATGCTGGTACTCACTGCCTCCCACAACCACATCAAAATTACTACTAATATACAGAACCGCCATCATTCAGAACTGCCTGAAGTCTGGCTGGATGGAAGTCCTACGACCAGAGAAGTAAAGAAGAAAGCACATGGAGACTAGTAGGAAGGGTGGAGGCGTGGAACAGTCTGGTCCCACACTCACATGTGGTGTGTTTCTTAATAGGGAGGGATATCTAGGTTGCAGAGGCCTCCCATGAGGAGCAAGGGGTCCCAGCCCCAACCAGACCCCTCAGCACAGGGTTCCAGTGCCAGGAAGAGAAGTCCCCATAACTTCAGGCTATAAAATCCAGCAGGGATTGTAGCTGAGCAATATAGAGACTGTTGGAGTCCCAGGCAGTTACTCTTAAAGGGCCTGTCACAGATTTACTGGGAGTCGCTCCCTATGAACTCCAGCACTGGGGCAGCAGCTTGGTGGGGATTCAGGAATATATGGGCAGGAACAGGACTGTCAGGCACCGCTGCAAGAACTCTGGGGCAGCTTTCTCCCAGACAAAAGTGCTGGCAGAGGCCATTGTTCCTATGCTCAGACCTCCCCCCATCACAGAGCTCACTGGCAGCCATATCTGAGTTTCCATCAGCCTGACTCACACTATTGGCTCCGCCCTGGTGATTCCTTGAGATCCCACCCCAGCCCAATTTGCAGCCCCACCCAAGCTGTTTGCAGTGGCTCTTCCATGTTTGGCTCAGGCTTCAAACTTTCCTAAAATCTCTCAAAACAAGCAGCAGCTGGCATCAGTGTGCCCCATTCCTCTCAAGAGGCCCAAGGCCCAGCAATAGCAGCATCTTGCCCTGTTTCACAGCTTGGCCTCTCCTGGGCACTTCCAAGCCCAACACAAGTAGCAGCCACCTGCAAACCACTCTGTAGCTCCTGACAGGTGGCCCCACGAAGGGCACAGGCAATGGCTGACTTTGCACCTCCTGGGAGGCCCCAGAGCTAGTGCACAGCTTCAGACCACACCAGATTACAACTCTACACTTCCATGAGTGACATACTCCACCAAAGCCAAGTCTGGCTCTATAGGAATATTTCCTGCACTGCAGTCCTTCCACTGTAATCACAGCTGGTCTTCACAGCCAAGTGGCCTAGAAGTCAATTCCTCCCAGTGACACCAACAGCAATCAAGGCTCAACTACAAGACAGGGCACACAGCCCACACAAGGAAGCACCTGGAGTGCACAGTTCAGGTGATTGGGAAGGCTAAGCCACTGGGCCCTACAGGACACCTACAATATAAGGCCATTCTACCAATTCCAGGAGACATAGCATCTCTACCTAATTCATATTTAAAAAAACACAGGGAATCAGCTAAATGTGGAGATAATGAAACATGTCACAAATGAAAGAACAGAAGAAATCTCCAGAAAAAGCACTAAATGAAGTGGAAGCAAAGCAAACTACTAGATACGGAGTTCAAAACAATGGCTATAAGGATGCTCAAGGGTCTTAATGAGAGCTTCAAGAGACATAGTGAGAATTTCAAAGATCTTGGTGGGAATTTCAAGGAAATTAGTGAGAACATCAAAAACATGAAAAAGGACCAGTCAGGAATGAAGGATACAATAACTGAAATGAAGAATAAGTTATAAGGAATCAACAGTAGAGTAGAGGATGCTGAGAGTCAAATCAGTGGTTTGGAATATGAGGAAGCAAAAAACACCCAATCAGAAGAGCTAAAAGCAAAAAGAATCCAAAAATATGAAGATAATGTAAGGAGCCTCTGGGACAACTTCAAAAGTACCAATATTTGCATTATGGGGGTGGGTGCCAGAAGGAGAAGAGAGAGAGCAAGATATTGAAAACCTATTTGAAGAAATAATGACAGGAAACTTCCCTTACCTGGTGAAAGAAATAGACTTACAAGTCCAGGAAACACAGAGTCCCAAACAAGAGGAACCCAAAGAGGCTCACACCAAGACACATCATAATTAAAATGCCAAAGGTTAAAGACAATGAGAGAATCTTAAAAGCAGCAAAAGAAAAGCAGTTAGTTACCTACAAGGGAGCACCCATATGGCTGTCAGCTTATTTCCCAATAGAAACTTTGCAGGCCAGAAGGGAGTTGACAAGAAATATTCTAAGTGATGAACAGCAAGGACCTACAACCAAGATTACTGAACCCAGCAAAGCTATCATTTAAAGTTGAAAGTCAGATAAAGAGCTTCACAGACAAGAACAAGCTAAAGGAGTTCAAAAATATGAACAATAAAATGGCAATAAATACATAGCTATCAACAATTAAATCTAAAAATAAAAATAAATGAACAAGGAATCTAATGAACAAAATAAACTGATGAATAAAATAGAACCAGAGGTATGGAAACATGGAACAGACTAACGAATCTCAAAGGGAAGGGGAGTGGGTGGGAAGAGATTAACCAAAGAACATATGCATATATTACCTATGTACACAAAAGATAGGATGGTGAAGGCCTGGGGCAGGGTGGGAACCAGGTGGAGGGAGAAAAGGGGGGGGGGGAGACATCTTTAATACTTTGGACAATAAAGATTTAAATATATTTTTAAAAAAGAGAAAGAGGAAGAGGGGGACAGAGAGGGACAGAGAGGGAGAGAGAAACATCAATTTGTTTTTCCAATTATTGGTGCATTCATTGGTTGATTCTTGTATGTGCCTGACCTAAGATTGAACTTGCAATTTTGGTCTCTTGGGATGATGCTGTAACTAACTAAGCCATTCAGTTTGTGAATTATTAGAGCAGCCCTGGAAAACTAAGACAAAGCTCTTTAGAAAAGTTGATGTTTCAATACTGCTTTGTATTGATGTTCCAATACTGCTGTAACCATCTCTTGGTGTCTCAGCTAAGAGTGCCTGTCTCAGTTCCACCTGAAAATTTTCCGCATGTATTTGCAAATGCTAGACTACCTTGGGTACAGCTCACACTCTTCATTGCTCAGTGAGGCTGTCCTTCTGTCCATCTGTGTTTGACTTGGATTTCCACCTTTGGTGTGCTGTTCTGCAGTCTTTCTCAGGTGTAAGTGGTCCCTGGGCTGCTCCATTGCACCACTGGCCACTTCTCTGGCCAGAACACCAGACATTTCCCACAGCTGCTTTGCTCTACCCCATTGCTTTCTTGCATTCCAGGTGGCAATGGATCCCTAAAATTGTAATTTGTTTGTAGTAACCTGTTCCTCCTAACCCCTCCTCCCAAAAGCTTTTAGTGTGTTGTCTTTATCGATGGTGTTCTGAATTTCACAATGTGTCTAGGTATGAATCTTTTTTAATCTTGTTTGGTATTTAACAGGTTCTTTCAGTCTGAAATTTTATACCTTATGTCAATTCTGGGGGATGTTCTTCTATTGTTTTTATGATTTTTTCCCATCAGTTCTCTATTCCTGGGTCTCCTTTTGGACAGATATAGGTTCTTTTAGTTGGTTCTATCTCTCTTGAAATTTTCCTCTTGTGTTTTCCATTTTTTGGTCTTTTTTGCTCTATATTCCAAGAGATTTTCTTGTATTTCTTAGATTTTATTATTTTTATTTTGTTATTTTTAATCTCCATGAACTCTTCATTGTATTCCTTTGCTCCTTTTTCATAGTAGTCTCTTCTCAGATATAATATTTTTCTCTTTTTGGACACAAATGGGAATTCTTTGTAGTTTCTTATGTTTTATGAATCATCTTTATTTCTGTTGTTTGTGTCAGTTTTTTAAATGTTTGTTTTGGTTATTCTCACTTGAGCTACAGAATTTCCTCCTGATCTATGTTTTGTTGTTTTTTTTACATATCTTTCTGTGAATCAAAGACAAATTTGATTGATATAGGTGGACTAGATGGCGTTTTCTTCATTCTGACCCTGATTTAGAGCTAGGTTTTGTGTTTGTGGGTAAGAATGTGAATGATAGGATTCACTTTAAAGTGCTGGGGCAGGTGTTCAGGTTGAGCCTGTCCTCAAATACCACAACAAAGTGGGTCCTCTCTGGTGCTCCAAACTTGTACTCTGAGTTGTTATTGCATGAATACAATACATATACTACCTAAATTTCTTTGGAGATAACGTTTCCAACTTGGCTTGGGGCAAAAGTCATTGCTGTATAGTATGCTAGCAGCAGGGACTAAAGACCAAGGGCAGCAGGACTCCATGCTTTGGCTCCATCAGTCCTGATACATGTACCTATCTTTATAGTTGGGG
Source organism: Myotis nattereri (assembly GCF_964212035.1). Classification (NCBI taxonomy): domain Eukaryota; kingdom Metazoa; phylum Chordata; class Mammalia; order Chiroptera; family Vespertilionidae; genus Myotis; species Myotis nattereri. The sequence continues at coordinate 34,456,115 of NC_138075.1, read as the reverse complement.
GTGAGGGCTATACCATTTATGACACCATGGGTTGAGCAGGGAAATTGTATTCCTTAGAGGAGATTCAAATGCTTTTATCTGAAGATTAAGATAAAAGCCGTAACTGTCCACTATAATAGGCAAATGTGATTAATCCCATTTTACAAGTGCATTTGGTGAAAAAATATGAAGGAATCATGGAGACTAGGAATGAGGAGCAATATGATATAGTAAATCAACCTACTATAAACACCACCATTGTTGAACATTGTGCGAAAAGCTAGAGGAAATGGTTAAGCATTTCCATCAACGTAACCTTGGCCCAGTTCACACCAGTTGGGGGTGGAAAGGAAGCTGTCTGAGGAGGGAGAAGCTCTAAAAATCACTAACATCATAACAAATATGCTGTAGGCTTCACTAGAGACCAACCTCCAGTTTCTGATTTACTGAATATCTTCCCGTTAAAGTGAGTAAAGTAATCGTGGGAGGAGAATGTAGCTGTGGAAAATACATTTGGAATTTCACAGAATGTTTTGGGCCTGTTTTACAATCCATTTGTATTCCATTCCTATCCATTTCAAAGGCTTTTCTGAGTGCTGACAAGGAAGAAAGTTTTGCTAAATTTGAACCTTTTAAATAGATCAAGATTTTCAACATATCCCAAACATGGTCAGATTTCATGCAGATAAATCTCAACCACATCACAATGTTGATGGGATCATTCATTTACTTTTGTTTTTTAAGCAGAGTAACTGACAATCCCAAATATGGATCAGGCATTTAGCCCTAACAAATGTAGTAATCAAAATAGAGAGTGATCAGCTTATCCAGTTTCCCATCTATGTTTTAGCTGAGATGTTTAATTTTCATTTCTTCCTTTCCACTGACATCCTAACCTAGTCAGGGAGGTCTGATAGCCCTTTCCAGGGGATGTTGTTACTTCCTCTTTCTTATATAAGAACCGGAATTCCATTTGGAGAAGGAAATTACATTGGGCTTGATCAATAACCTCAAAGAACTAAAAGAAAAAAAATTACCTGTTATTTGACTTTAATATGTACTTGATGTCCATGATTTGTGTTCATGTGTTAATTGTAGGGCCACTAGCAATTAGATTAGCCATTGTTAACATCTAAAATGGATTTAAATGCAAAAAGAATCAATACTTGAGCTAAATGTTTAAATATCATAATACTAACAAGAGAGAAATTTTAGCTACTTCTTAAAACTTTTTAAAATTTTTTTGCTTTCTGCATTTTAGAACATTGAGCATATGTAGGAGAGGTGAAATTTACCCCTGTTGTAAAGGACAATATTAACATCTTGCTGTGGTAATCGAAATGATGGAAGTGGCACATGCATGAGCAGTAAGTAGTAAGTATAGTTTGTGAAACTAAAATATCTTAGCATTAAATTAGACAAAAAATTGTAATAATTACTATCGCTGATGTTTTTAAGCACTTGCAGGGTGCTTGACACTGTTTTTTATTTATTTATTTTTTTTCATTTAAACTTCACAACCATTTTATAAAGCATGTACTAAGTGAGTCTGGGAGGATCCACCTCCATGAAGTTACAAGTTGGGTTGAAGCTTAGGTCTGCTGACTACAGATCCAAAACCCCATAACTCATCTCCTATGTTTTAGCCAATTGTGAATCTAGATAGTTTAAACAAATGGAGTCTTAATGGAGCTTTAAAGGTAGAAAGTCTAAAAGACTGATATATTTAGAAAGACATTGGAGTTTACCATTACTTGCTCCTATAGTCCACTAAATAAAGTCTCAGAAACTATCTTGTTAGATTTTGATACCCCCATAACCCTAAATTTTGTATGTTGAATTAGATTCTACAAATGTAATAGTGAAATTCACAAAAAATTTTAACTACTTAAAAAAAATTTTTTTTAATTAAAAAATTTTAAATGTTCAAATTTTCTTTTGACTTTGGCAAATTCTGTAAGTAAGAACTATTAGAGTGTATACAATCATAGAACATAGAAACATTTATGGATCTGAGTTGGGGAACTAAACCTGTGTGTGTGTGTGTGTACACCCAGATATGAGTATATATGTATCTATGTGTATACCTGACCTTGTGTTAGTGGTGAACTTGCTTAGTTAGACATAATTTTAGTCAAATAGATTAATCAAATAAATTGCATTTAAATATTGGCTCTGTTTAAAAACAGCAAGACCCTTTGGTGCAGTCTCCTAGTTTTTTGTTCTCAAATATTGCTTGAGAAGCTAAACATAGTTATGTAAATGTATGTCAAGTAGGCCCCCCTGGGCTCTAGGAAAAGGGCATAACAGGATCTTTTGTGGCTTGACAAAGGCTACTTATATGGAGCCTTTGGTTTGCAGAGTTGGACCCTAGAGTGGGGAAGTGGGGGTGAGATGAGTAAATTTGCTCAAATTATGGAGAACCAACATGTTCTTTTTTATGGTTCAACATTATTAGAACATCTCTGAAGGACTGACATAAAGTTTTAAAAATATTTTTTAATTTATTTCAGAGAGGAAGGGAGAGGGAAAGATAGAAACATCAGTAACAGGAAATCATTGATTGGTTGCCTCCTACATGCCCCCTACTGGGGATCAAGCCCATAACGTAGGCATGTGCCTTGACCAGGAATGGAACCCTGACCTCCTGGCTCATAGGTAGATGCTCAATCACTGAGCCACACATAATCTTGAGGGCAGCCAATCAGTAGGAAAGGACACCAACAGCCTCCAGATGTAAGTTACCCCAAGACAAAGAAAGTCTTGACCTGGTGGCCTGGCACTCAGAGGGTCTGGGTGGTCCTGGTACAGAGTGTTGGTGAGGTTGGATGTCCCTCCTGACATTGTCACCTCAGCAGAGGGTGTGCCTTAGAAGCAAACGATTGAGCATGCGAGGTGAAAGCAACACAATTGATACCCCAAGCCTGCAATGTTCTGGGCTGAATACAGCATTGGAAGGAGTGGTTCATTTTTTCTTGGTTCAATGATTTTAAAATGAGGTGAGTTATCTATACTCCAATCTATTGAAGTGTGAATTACAGCAATATTTTAACACACTCCAATTTTACCAAATCTGATATTCAACTTCAAAATTTCAGGTGTTGACTACATTGACAATTATATTTTGAATAAAAGTTTTACGTTAGACGAACATATGCTTTATTTAGGAATATATATTTAAAAAAATTTATTGATTGATTTTTTGAGAGGGAGAGAGAGAGAAACGTTGATTTGTTGTTCCACTTCTTTATGCATTCATTGGTTGCTTCTTGAATGTGCACCGACTGAGGATTAAACCCACAACCTTTTCGTGTGGGGATGATTCCCTAATCAACTGAGCTATCCGGCCAGGACTGTTTGGGAATATCTTAATAATCTGAACATTTCTTTCCTTTAAACTCAATTTGCTTTGGGAAACATTATTTCAAATTTGGACCACTGATTTCCACTCTTTTGTCAAAACTGTTTGTGTTGGATCTGTGAAGGACCTCAAATAGTTCTATCTGTTTCTATCTCTGCTGCCATGGGAAAGGACTTTTTGCAGAAGCATGTCTGTAGAAATGTTTGGGTTGTAAGAATCACACTTTGAGATAAACAGGACAGGGACCACTCTTCCAATTTCTAGTTGAGAAAAATGAGATAGGTTAGGTGAGTTGAAAAAGATCTCACAGCTGGCTAGCACCAGCCCTGGGATGTGCATGGGCTATTACTGACTTTTAAAGCAACAGGCCCTCTCCACTCACTGTTATGTGCTGATGATCCTTATGAATAGTTTTCTAGACTGAAAAGTGCTTTTTAAAAAGGAGGCAGATCTGGCTTCAAATCCAAAAACTTCCACTTCTCATCTTTGGTTGGGCAAGGTACCTAAACTCTTTGAGCCCTAGTGTCCTCTTGTATAGAATGAGAAAAATAATATAAACTTTGCAGGGTTGTTATTTAATGAACTACAGGTTTTAAGTGCCTGGTACTGTAGTATTAATAAAAGAAACACTACACAGTTAATCTATATTTATAAAAAGGCAGCTACGGTAGGGGTCATAACGACCTAACAACTGGTTGCTATGATGCCCACTGTGGCCAGAGAACCAGCCTGATCAGGGGGTGGGGCCAGCTGCCAACCTTGTGGCCTCTACTCCCTGCCAGCCTGCCCCTGATCAGACTCTCCCACCCTGATCAAGCGTGGGCCCTGCCAGCCAAACGCCTCCTCCCTTTCCCCCTGCCAAGCTCCTGATCAGCCCACCCCATCTGGCCAGCCCACCCCTGATTGCATCCCCCCACCCCAATAAGGGGCAGGGCTGGCCAGCCAACCTCCTCAGCCCCTCCCCTGGCAGGCCATGCCCCTGATGGGCCCCCACCACCCTGATCGGCCCTCAGCCCCTCAACCCCTCCCTCTGGTTGGCCCCACCTCTGATCGCCCCAACCCCCAATAGGGGACGGGGCTGGCTGGCCAATCTCCTGCAGCCCCTCCCCCCACCTGGTCCCACCCCAGATAGGCCTCCCACACACACCATTTGGGGTCGGGGCCAGATAGCCCACTGCCCACAGCCCCTCCCCATGGCCAGCCCAGCCGTGATGGGGGGCTAACATTTCACTATCTCCTCCTCCCGACAGGCCCAACCCCGATCCACTCTGATTGAGGCTGGCTGGCTGGACCCCACCCGTGCACAAATTCGTGCACTGGGCCTCTAGTTGAGTCATAAGAGAATAGAGAACATTATATAATTTTTTTCAAAACATTGAAATAATAAGTTATTAAGAAAGTGATGTATACAGAAAGAGCAAAGTGGATTTCAAGTTCTAATGAGAAAGTGGATATAATTTTTTTTCAAGTAATCAGAAAGCCTGTAAGGAAGTATTCCAGAGGCATTACTAAATCTCAGTACAAGAGGGAGAAAGAAGGAAATGATGTTATTTTTCTTACTCTGCAATCTTTTTTCTGATTATCCAAGATAACATGCTCATTGAAATTCTCAGTGCAGGGAGAAACTAAGATGGCGGCATAGATAAACACCGGGAAATAGTCACCTCCCACAACAATTGAAAAATATCCCAAAGGACGGAGCAAACATCGTCCAGAACAACAGGAAGGCTGGCTGAGTGTAATTTCTACAACTAGATGAAAAGAAAAGCACGCTGAGAGCCAGAGGAGCTGCGGAGGCTGAGTGCAGAGGTACGGCGGCGGCTCGCGCGCGCGGAAAGGGGGTGGCACCTGAGGACTCGGCTGTCTTTTTGAATCACAAGCTCCCGACTGCTCTGAACTCCGGTTCTGGGAAGTCTCTGGGGACCCAGGACTCATACGGGGAGAGGCTGCTCTGTCAGGCGGCAGCGGGCGAACTTGAGGGCGGATTTCCCTCAGAGGTGCTTGCAGCCGTTACCGGGACACTGAGACGCGCGACTCCGGGCGCGGAGAATCAGCCATAGCTTCTCTCCACCCTTTTGACTCCCTGAGACCCCGCCCCAACCAGGCTGCAGCAGAGGCTTTTGCATGTGAATGTACCTAACTACAGCCCAGCCAAGCAGACCCGGAACTTCCAAGAGAAGGCCCAAGGCCCCACAGCGGCTTGCATTGCTTCACAGCTGAGCCTCTTCGTGGCTCCGGCTGTGTGGCCTCAGGCAGGGGCTGAATTAGCACCTCCTTATATCCAGGAGCCACTGTACCCAGTGGTCAGAGGGGGACCATTCTCCCACTTCAGACACAGCTGCTTCCCACAGCCAATTGGCCTGGAGGTCAATTCCTCCCAGTGATCCTACAACAACCAAGGCACCAAGAGTGCACCAAGAGTGTCCACCCCAGGTAACTGGGGAGGCTGAGCCACTGGGCCCTACAGGACACCTGGCGCGCAGGGCCACTCTATCAACACAGGGAAGCAGCCAAAATGCGGAGACAAAGAAACAGGTCACAATTGGCAGAAACGGAGGAGGGCAGATGACTGGATATAGAGTTCAAGGCCACGTTTATAAGGTTTGTCAAGAATTTTATGGAAACCGCCGATAAATTTAATGAATCCCTCAAGGAGTATAGTGAGACCATGGAGGACATGAAAAAGGACCAACTAGAAATTAAGCATACACTGACTGAAATAAAGAATAATTTACAGAGATCCAACAGCAGACAAGAGGATCCCAAGAATCAAGTCAAAGATTTGAAATGCAAAGAAACAAAAAATACCCAACCGAAAAAGAAAAAAGAAAAGAGATTCAAAAAATATGAAGATAGTGTAAGGAACCTCTGGGACAACTTCAAGCGTACCAACATCAGAATTATAGGGGTACCAGAAGGAGAGAGAGGGCAAGATATTGAAAACCTTTTTGAAGAAATAATGACAGAAAACTTCCCCCACCTGGTGAAAGAAATGGACTTACAAGTCCAGGAAGCACAGAGAACCCCAAACAAAAGGAATCCAAAGAGGACCACACCAAGACACATCATAATTAAAATGCCAAGAGCAAGGCTATCAATCCCCAGAAGGAAAGTAGGGGAGGGCGGGGGTAAGGGGAAGAGATCAACAGAAGGACTTGTATACATGTATATAAGCCAAACCAATGGACATGGACAACGGGGGGATGGGAGCATGAGTTTGTGTGTGGGGGGGAGGTTGGGGGTTAAAGGGGGGGATGAGGACACATTTGTAATACCTTAATAAAAAAAAAATGCCAAGAGCAAAAGATAAAGAGAGAATCTTAAAAGCAGCAAGAGAAAGACAGTCAGTTACCTACAAGGGAGTACCCATCCGACTGTCAGCTGATTTCTCAACAGAAACCATGCAGGCCAGAAGAGAGTGGCAAGAAATATTCAAAGAGATGAATAGCAAGAACCTGCAACCAAGATTACTTTATCCAGCAAAGCTATCATTCAGAATGGAAGGTCAGATAAAGAGCTTCACGGATAAGAAAAAGCTAAAGGAGTTCATCACCACCAAACCAGCATTATATGAAATGCTGAAAGGTATTCTTTAAGAAGAGGAAGAAGAAAAAGGAACTCTTACCATTTGCCACAGCATGGATGGAACTGGAGAGCGGATAAATACCACAAGATCTCACCTATTTGTGGAATATAATGAAGAACATAAACTGATGAACAAGGACTGATCCAGAGACGGAGAGGCTTTGATTGGACTGTCGGGCCTTGGAGGGAAGGTAGGGGAGGGTGGGGGCAAGGGGGAAGGATCAACCAAAGGACTTATATGCAAGCATATAGGCCTAACCAATGGACACGGACAACGGGGGGGTGAGGGGATGAGCGGGGGGGGGGGGGTAGAGGGTACACATATGTAATATCTTAATCAATAAAAAAAAAAAAAAGAAAGAAATTCTCAGTGCAATGGTAATTGCTATTTTGATGGCCCAGCAGCTATCTTTCTTTCAGGCATATCACATTCCTCATCACACTATCTAGCCAGAGTGGGTGCTGCTGTTTTTTTTGTTTTTAAATTCTGCTACAGCATGAGGAATGTGAGAGGCTCTGAGACTAGCCACAAACTTAAGCAGAACAGATCCTGTTACCTCCCCTTGGTGCTGTCTTCTTTCATAAGTCTACTTTCCTCTTCACAGTGATTGGTCTAAGAGTAGATACCTGACCCATGTTGACCAATCACAGTGTCTCACTACAGTCTTGCTACTGTGATTGGGTAATGGTTGGACATGTGATCTAAAGTGAGCCAGTGAGCCTGGCTGGTATGGTTCAGCGATTGAAGCTCAACCTATGAACCGGGAGGTCAGGGTTTGATTCCTAGTCAGAGCACATACCCTGGTTGTGGGCTCCGTCCCCAGTAGGGGGTGTGCAGGAAGCAGCTGATCAATGATTCCCTCTCATCATTGATGTTCCTATCTCTCTCCCTCTCCCTTCCTCTCTGAAATCAATAAAAATTTATTTAAAAAATAGAGTGGGCCAATGAGAATTTTTCATTTGGATTATTTTAGCTGGATCTGCCCCTAGCCTGTTCCAAAGAATGGAGAACATTCTTTGCTTCTTTAGTGGCAAAACCCTAAAGTGTGAATCCAGGAGCTACTGGCAACAGAGTTATAAGGCATGTGGAGGTCATCCATGGCAGACACTGACCCCAATTGCAGTTCTAGTCACTGATTCACTGAGCCAATCAATATCCTTTTAATTAAGCTAGTTTGATTTGGATTTCTGTCACAATCAGAAGCCTTGACTGATATTAAACAAAAAAGTATAAAGAAACAGAATAATACACATTCATAGTGCTACTCCAGCCAGCTGGGAGGAAGGACCGCAGGAGGTTGGCCACCAGCCCCTCCCCTGATCAGGCCCATCAGGGGCGGGGCCAGGCTAGCCTGAGGGAGGGGCCGCAGGACATCAGGGGCTGATTGGGGCCGATTGGGGGGCCGGCTGGCTGAGGGGAGGGACCGGGAGATGTTGGCTGGCTGTGGGAGGTTGGCTGTGGGAGCACACTGACCACCAGGGGCAGCTCCTGCATTGAACGTCTGCCCCCTGGTGGTTAGTGCGCATTATAGCAATTGCTCAACTGGTCGTTCTGGTCATTCGGTCATAAAGGTCGCTTAGGCTTTTATATATATAGATTCCCAGAAGTGAGATGGCTGGGTCAAACGGCAGTTCCATTATTAAATTTTTGAGGAAACTCCATACTGGTTTCCACAGTGATTGTACCAGTCTGCATTCCCAGCCCTTTCTACAGCATGGATGGACCTGGAGATTATTTTGCTAAGCAAAATAGGCCAGCTAGAGAAAGACAAATATCACATGATCTCACTTACATGTAGAACCTAATGAACAAAATAAATTGACAAGCAAAATAAGTCCAGAGGCATGGATTCATGGAAGAGATGGGCAGACTGCAGAGGGGAGGGGTGTGGGGGGATGGGAAGAGATTAACCAAAGAACATAGCCCATGGACACAGACAATAATGTGGTGAAGGCCTGGGGTGGGGCAAGGGCTGGGTGAAGGGGAAGGGGAATAGGGTATATCTGTAATGCTGTCAACGATTTAAAGAAATAAATAAAAATATGAGCAGTTTCAAGTTGTATTTTAAACTAGGAATTATGCATTGCCTCAAAGTTTTCTTTTTAATCCTCACCTAAGAATATCTTTTCATTGATCTTAGAAAGAGAGGAAGGGAGGTGGGAGAGAGAGAGAGAGAGAGAGAGAGAGAGAGAGAGAGAGAGAGAAACATTGATATGAGAGATAAACATTGATCAATTGCCTCCCATATGCACCCTGACCAGGAATCAAATCTTCAACCTAGTTATGTGCCTTGACTAGAAACTGAACCTGCAATCTTTTGGTATAGGGGACGACACTCCAACCAACTGAGCCACCTGGCCAGGGCCATTGCCTCAAACTTTTTAAGGAGATAGGAGATGACAGTAATTTAAAGATGATGTTTATCATTCTAATGAGAAGTTGAATCTTTAGATCTGTAGTGGAAAAATGGCATTTCCTGACTCCTTTATATGACAACTTTCATTCTGTTATCTAGAAGGGATAGTCCATAGGCTTCAAGAAAGTAGGCAGAGCCCTCCCTGGTTTGGCTCAGTGGATAGAGCGTCAGCCTGAGGACTGAAGGGTCCCAGGTTCAATTCTGGTCAGGGTCACATGCCCAGGTTGCGGGCTCAATCCCCAGTGGGGGATGTGCAGGAGGCAGCCGATCAATGATTCTCTCTCATCATTGATGTTTCTATCTCTCTCTCCCTCTCCCTTCCTCTCTGAAATCAATTAAAAATAAATAAATAAAAGAAAGTAGGCAGATACCACTAATTGACCCCCAGTGTCTATTGTCCCCTTCTTCCTTTTAGGAATAGAATTATTTTGCCTTATAGCAGGGCATATGGCCACTCAGATAGAGACTATAGTTCTCTTAAAGCCAATACAAGGCCATCCATCTATTAAAGCACACAGTAAAAGGTACTTATTAAATATATAAAAATAAATACAAACTTGTATTATATTTCCTAATTTTCAATCAAATGTATACTTTGGTTTTCTCTTTGGCACATCTCCTATGTAATGCACATCTTAAAAAGCAAAACAAAACAAAAAAATCCCAGAACAACCTTTGTTTTTCTATAACTAATGTTTATGGTTTTATTATAGCTAATGATTTTTCAACACAGGAATCCTCTTGAAGGAAAATTTGCAGGCTCCGGATAAAATGGGTGTGGGGGAAGCTACACTGTTAATTGTTTTCAGAGGATACAACAGCTCAGATTCCATTGGCTGATCCTTGATATCCAGCAGGAAAGGGGAGCACACAAAGAAGGGAAAATGGGGACATTCTCTCTTTTCCTCCACTCATCCAAATACACACACACACACACACACACACACTCACACACTCACACACACACCACACTTGCTGCACTTAGAAATAGGGAACACATTGCTTAGTTTTATTAATCTGTAACTTATCATCCATGATTACAGCTTAGTACTTTTGAATTTTCCCTGAAATGCCAGTTCCCCAGGATAAGGGGCTGGGCTTATTATACCTTAAGCTCTTAACCACCAACATCATGATTATCAGTTAAGGCTCTTAGGGAAGTAGGGCAATACCTGAGAGAAAGGCAGACCCATGAGGGAGCAGAGTTGATACATGTAAGAAGGTGCAAGAGTACAAAGCTAGACCTGCCTCACCTAGCTCTACATCTGGGGGTGGGGGGGCACAGGTTGTTGACTCAATATCAATTATTTTATCTTTTATATTTGTAGCCCTTGGCAGGTCACAGTATACTTTCACTCTGTAATTGATCTGATCTTCTTAACCTGTGGGTAGAGAGAGGGAATGCATTTTATTAATTCTTTTTCTTTTATTTTCTTTATTATTTTTTTTATAACTGCATGGATCTCAAGTATAATAATATCTAACATACCTATTTCAATGGGAAAAAATTAAGCCCAAAGAGGTAAATTGATATTTCCCTTATCTAAAGACCAATTAAAATCCAGATTTCCTGATGCCTAAACTCTACGTCCCATTTTCAATTCCTCATAGACTCTTTAGACATCTGCTCAGTTCAAATAATATATCCACAGAGAGAATATTTTTAGAAAGTATTTCTATACATAATTATAAATAACTTTTCTGTACACCACCGCTATTTTGAAACATTGATCTAAAAAAGCTTAATGAGTACATTTTTGCTAACGGCCCAATTGTCTGTCAAACTTAAGCCAACCTCTATCAACTGGAACCATTTGGAAGTAAGTGGAAGAAAACCTTGGAGCAGTAAGGAAAAGAATTTCTATAAAGACCATCCACTAATGCTAGAAGAGTCACATAACCACTTTCTGGCCCTACCCCAAAAAGTATTTACTTTTGTCTTTTAAATAGGGATAATACTTTAACCAGTTTAGCCATACAGATCCCTAATCCATAGCAAGTGAAGTGATTTAAAGGGATAAATGACTGTTAAAGTTACTATTCATTTAACAAATAATTTTTAAGTCCCTACTATGCTCTACTATACTAAATGTCAGAGAAACAAAGATGAAAGTGTAGCAAGGCAGACATATAATTACAGTGATATGATAAGTGCCACACTAAAGGAGGATATTAATCCCCAGCTATTCACAGACTGGGCCATGACTATGAGGGTGAGCTTCCTGGAGTATGACATGTAGTGAGTCTTGAAGATTGGGTGGTAAGAAAAGACCTGGTCCTTTTGGGAAATAGTTTCATATGGCTACAGATGTGACTAGACAGAGGTAGGGCCTGGGTCTTGGGGGCTTTGTATGTTAGGGAGTTTAAATGGTATTTCATAGGCAACGGAGCCCCCATTGAAGTTCTAAATTGGAAAGCAAGGCTCAGATAATAAGTCTTGAATTCTGAAAGTTCCATCTGAATATAGTTGTAATGTAGCCTGGAATGAGGAGCAGACATCGAAATACCAGGTAGGAGGTAGTTGTGATCATATAGTTGAGAAAGGATAAGTGCCTAGTAACCCTAGAAATAGAGGGGAAGGAACTGATTCAAGAGACAATGAAAGAGAAGACATGGATACACGTAGTGATCTGGTGGAGGTGAGAAGAAAGGGAAAAGACTCCAGAGTGAATCCCAGATTTAAAAATTATATGTATTCTTATTGATTTCAGAGAAGAAGGAAGAGGAAGAGCTAGAAGATCAATGATGAGAGAGAATCATTGATCAGCTGCCTGCCGCATGCCCCACACTGGGGATCGAGCCTGCAACCTGGGCATCGATCCGTGACCTCCTGGTTCATAGGTTGACATTCAACCACTGAGCCACGCTGGCTGGCTCTGAATCCCAGATTTTTTACTTGGTCAATCAGTTAATGAATGCTAAGAAAATGAGGAACAGAGGGTGGGGAATAGACTTAGAGCAAAGACAATAGTTTAAAAATTCATATATGGAATCATAGTTGACTGGGAGATTCTGAAAATATCCACTAGGGAACTGGATCTACCAGCCTGGAGTTCAGGGAACAGGTTCAGGCTGGGACAATCCCAGCAGGAAGCTGGCAGCTTTGGTTAACAGCAGGAGGCAGAGGAGACAGTAAGCTCGGAGAGCTCGAAATTCTGGAGACACTTGGGGACAAACTGCTATACATGCTTCAAGTATTTCCTGTCTAACAGTTTAGGACAACCTGACATAGTTTAGAAATTCCTGCCTTCACTCTTGCCTCCTACAATTCCATTCTCCAAGGAATAAGCCTGGTGATATTCCAGTGTAAATCATGTTATATCATTCCTTGCTTCTCAGACTCAAATCCAAAGTATTTGGCACAGAATAATAAAGCTCTACCTGTGATGAGACTGGCCTCTCTCTCTGACTGGATCTCCTATCACATGACTCCTAGAGTTAACACTGTGATCTAGCCGCTCTGCGCCCCCCTCGGGCCCTGCTGTTCCCTGTCTGGAATGTTATTTTCTAGGTCTGGCTCGCTGGCTCCCTTTCATCATTCAAGCTTCTCTGCTGAAATGTTACTTTTTTAGAGACCTTCCTTGACCAATCTAATGTATAGTCCACCTCTACCATTTTCCATTCTTAACCCCATTACCCTGTTGTTGACTTTGTAGCACTGACCATTATCTGAATGCATCTTATTTACTTTACTAGCTCTTCTTGTATTGGCAATGGTGATGTGCAAAGGTAAATTTCCACATTTATTATTTCTTAAAAGAAATTGGAAAAGTTAGATACAATCATATAGCTGAAGGTCTTGAATTCCCATTGAGGGATTTTATTTGACTTGCTAGTTTTCCAGGAGCCAAAATATGTTTGAAGGTCAGTGACCTTGTCAAATGTTTTGAAATGCTTGTTTGGTTAAGATGTTATAAAATGTAATCACTTCACAATACTCTGACCCTGTACTCCCTTACTGAGACACTGTTCTCTTTAACTGGATTAACTACATAGAAAATTGCTAAACTAAATAAATGAACTCAATGACAAGAATATAAAAAATCTAGGCGTAATATCTGCAATTAACTTGATGGCTTTAACTAGTTTTGTAATAGAATTGTACAGTTCTATTTAATTAGTAGTCACCTCTTCATTTCAGTGTGGGAGGCAAACACAATCAGATACCATGTAATTTTAAAATTAGGACCAAACTGTACCACGGCTAGGGCTTCTATACACTCAGTAATGCAGTTCTGTCCATAACTGTATGTCAAACTAGTGGTGGACCCAACTGTGGTGTAACCAACCAGACTTTGACTAATGCGAGTGCTTTAAAAGGTGGGCTATAGCCTGGCTGGTGTGGCTCAGTGGTTGAGCATCGACCTATGAACCAGGAGGTCAGGGTTCAATTCCGTTCAAGGGCACATGCTTGGATTGTGGGCTCAATCCCCAGAAGGGGGTATGCAGGAGGCAGCCGATCAATGGTTCCATCATTGATGTTTCTAACTCTCTCCCCCTCTCCCTTCCTCTCTGAAATAATTATCTATCTATCTATCTATCTATCTATCTATCTATCTATCTATCTATTAAAGGTGGTTATACTGAGCTCTTTCATTAAGATGGGGAATGGAAAAATCTTTGGACCTTTCAACTTAATTTCATTAAATCTTCTAGAGTACCAGATTCAGATTTTGGGACACCCAAATGAATAAGAAGCATTTCTTTCCTTAAAGGAAAGAAGAAATGTAACCATTAAATTCTGAGTATGCAGTACAGTTAAATGAATTGCATAATTTTGTAGAGATCAATAAATACTATTTTTCCAAAATGACTTCTTTTGTTCTTCTATTTGCCAGCCTATACGAAATGTTTATGTGGGTTTTTTATTTTCTTTTTCCTTCTTTGCTTTTTCAGGAAAAAACAACTTTCAACATATGGTATGTATAAATATAAAGTTTATTTAGCATAGTGTTTAGAAAAATAAGTTCACATCATTTCAGAAAACAAATAAAACACTTAATTGTCCAGGCATAAACCCCTATTACAGTACAACATACATACTTTAGATCTCTTTGGTTGGGTAATTAAGCACAGAAATGTTCTGGGACATGCTCTGTGTGCCATCACCTAACAGTGCAGTAAAGACTCTGTTACCCCATCCCATGATATACATTCTGTATAGATTTCCTCTTTGTGTAAGGCACAGTAAAACCATATTGAGTATATAACTGGTTGCCTCTAAACATACAGTACATGCAACTAAAGAATAAAATTTTTTTTGATAACCCTGAAAGCCAAGAGTCACATGCTATATAATTTTGATTAATAAAATGTATGGTTGTAATATTAAATCAACATGATGTATCCATTAGATACAAAATAAATGTTAGGCTCTAATCATCTAAGTTCTAGGAAGGCTTTGAAACATCTTCTGTAAAATGTTAAGTCTTTCCCTCAGTTTTCCTGAATTATTTATATTTGTATGAGATGATCTGTCAAAAACATTTTAAAGAATGAACTTCTGGCTATGTACTAATGCACACTTGTCTAAGATGTAGCAGGGCAGGCTGCAACACATGCCCAATAATCCAGCTTTTACCATGCAAGATGTAAGGGCATATACAAGGTGATTTAAGGTCAGTGTGCAATTTAACTACGGATATTTATCTATGGCTATGACGTCTACCTGCCTTTCGTAGCACAAGAAAGGCACTGAAACGTACACAATTCAGTCTTTTCATTGCTATAAATATACATGAGCTATAAAGCAGTACAACACAGGTGCTTTTGCTTGATTGAGGAACAAATGCACCATCTCTTTAAACAATAGACTGTCCTTTACTAGATATAACTAAGAGCTATAATGCCAAATTCTGGTTGTTAAGAGTGCATAGTTAGGCTCACATCAAAAATCCCACAGCCAGACGCAGGGGTTGGGGTTTGCAGGGAGAGTTATTTATCCCTATTCTGATTCCTCTGTGGGGATCAGTAGAGGGTCATTTGCAGCATCTTCAAGCATTGGTTTATGTAGGAGAGAAATTCTGCCACATGAACTCCAAGGGTTCTGAGGTCTGGCCCTTGGTATTGCAAAAGACATTTGCAATTCTGTGCATGGAGATCATGGGATTTATCTTATTTCATTCACATATACATGGGCTACATATCAACCGGCCCGTAATTTACTGAAAGATTAGAAAAGAACAGTAAGTTCTTTATAATGTGCATTGATTCTTACCTGGTATATTGTGTAGCTACCTGGAGTAATTGTAGGGTTATAATTACATCACGTTGGGAGTATGAATGGATTTCTAGGTAAGTCTTAAGTTTTGTGCTATCTTCTTTTTCTTATGGGAAAAAAGAGGAAGAACTATGAATAAAAGAGGCTTATTGTACTTTTGGAAGACAGAAAACCTTTCCAGTTTTTATATTTATATATATATATATATCATATACAACTTTTAAAACCTTCCCACCTCCCTTACTGGATGATTATTTTTAAATAATTAATAAACTCTTGATATCTGCAGCAATCAAGTGGAAAACATCATTTTCATGTAAACTACACCATGTAATTAATCTCAGTAACATGATCAGCACACACCCAAAGAAGAAACAAGCTGTGTAAGTAGTGGTGGAGTGGAAGAGAATTCTAAAACACCTGACTTTGTAAAAAACAAAATGAAAAACATGTAAGTTTCAACAGTTTAGAAACATTAATCAATTCTATAAAAAAAATGGGATCTAAGTTCTTTATCAAAATGATGGAAGAGGAATTCTTCATTGGGCTCTTCATCTATGCCTGCCAAGTTCCATTTGCAATAACTTCCATTTGACAGAAGTTAAATCCTCTATGGCCCTTATTCAACATGCTCGGCATGTAGTGATCTAGAGTAAACCCTTTGTTCTGTTATTAAAGAAAGCAAGTTGTAGTGACATGTTTATGTTCAACAACTTTAAGTCATCTCTGAAGAGATCATTTTCCCACTTTTCTTGCTTTTCATAGATCAGAGACTTTACTCACTACAGAAAGATATTTGCATTATTACAACTTGTGTTCAGAGTCCTGATAAAAATTGTACCCACAGCTCACAACATTACCAAACAAGCTTCTGACAGAAACTCCAAAGGATTTACTTTTGAAGAAGACATGATAATATAGTGCAAACAAAAGTCATATGTCATAGTGTAAGATCTGATTCAAAACATTTAGAACTAAGTTTCAACAGGATAGAATTTTGCTCAATAGAATCTACATATTCTCTCTTTACTTTAAAATGGTTGTTTTCATAGCCTACAGAATTGATTCTACGTGATAGTCTAAATTGTTATTTTCATTGTAATGAAAAGCATTAACAGTAATTGATTGTTCACCCATTTGCACATAAACATTATACATAATAATAAAAGCAAAACTTAAGTTCTTCAACTTAAAGCAATTCTGTGGTGAAATTAACCCTGTTAGAATAGTAGAAAAGAGCCATCAGTGCTTCTGTTGACACTTCTGTACCTTAGTAAGAATAAGAAAAAGGCCACGAGGTTAAAAAGGCACATAGAATTCTACATAAAACGTATTTAAATGAATCGGAGAGCTGCTAAATAAAGAACAAGGATGTGAAAAAAAGTACCAAAATTCCAAAATTGGGAGTTGGATTTCCTGTTTCAGTGTTATTAATATTGACCTCAATAGACTCCTGATAAAAATAATTACTTTTAGAATTCTACAAAAAGTAAAACTTTGTTGGAAATAACTATGTTCACTTCCTGTTCAAACAATAAAAATAAATTAAACAGTAAGAAAACATTTTTCTTTTTAGTTCATAGTGTCTGAAGTATCAGAGAAACATATACAGCATAAATAAAATTCACTGTACTTACTCAAATCCTTGCTTATAGGACTAATATATTTACACTCACACTGAAATTTGTTTCAGAGTTTTTAGTGGAGTTGCAAACTTTCTCAGCCACACAGAACTATTAGCAATCACATTTGGAAACAAGTAGAGACAAACCAAGACTTTCACAAAAATGTTGAAAAACAGAAATGCACATATTCAAAAATATACCCTTAGAATAGTGGAGTACCATTTATGCTACTTAACCATATCAATGCCCATGGAGTAAAAGTAAACAAAAAGAATTGTATTGTTTCTAATGCTCTGTAGGGATATTTAATTTTGTTAGGTGCATACATTTTTAATTTAAAAAACTATCAAGTTCCATTTGACTTCAGAATTATATTAAGTCAACCAAATGATACACTTTGACTTGATATATTCCATCTCATTCCTTTGTCTCCATCTATTTAAGAGAGAACATATGTGAAGAAAAAGACTGCAGAAATGCAGTCCTCCTTCTGTATGTTTAACTGTGATCTTCATGCAGATCAATCCAAAGTCTCTTGAATGCATTTACTTGCAAAACTAGTGTTTCCCTTTAAATGGGAAAATGCTTTATGTCCTCAGGGCTTTGTGAAAAGATTTGCTGTCTGATGCCAGAAAAAAAAAGGGGGGGTGGGGAAGGGAGATAACGTTTATAAGTCTTGCATATCTTCATCCAATTGGACGGTTTGGAGCTTGGCAAGCTCTTTTTTGTCTGTTTCCAGGTCTTCACAGACAGTCTCAACCATGCCCTCCAGGACATACTTGGATTTGGAGTCCAGCATCATTAAGCTGCTTGTGGCTTTGCTCTCTGAATTTGTTAAGAAATTCTCTTTTATGTTAGCTACTGATTGCAGAACCAACCGATGTTCTCTGACAAAATCCTGGTGTACTGCTGGGGATGGGTGACCCACCTCATCTTCAGCGGTAGGAACTATTTCCCCAAGGGCAGCCTGGGTCATGGGGACGGACAATAGATCTTGACCAGTAATAAGGGAGCAGTTCTGAAGAGTTGCATAGTTAGTGCTGCTGCCAGATGTCACAGTAGATTTGCTTGCCACAGGTGCAGACATTGGCTGGCTATCAGCAATGTCAGGGTTTAGTTCAGTGGGATTTAGTAGGGTAGGGGGAGTCAGGGAAAAACTGTGAGTTGGGGCTACATTAACTAATGAGGAGGCCAGTGGATGGAGGCCACTCCCCGAGATATTTTCAGGAGATATATTTGCATTTACTTGTGCATTCTGATTGACAGGCATCAACTGAGAAAAGACCAGGCTCCTCTCCAAGCCCTCTTGTTTAACAGACCCTATAGTCTGGCCTGAATTAGGAACAGTGTACACCACTGCACTGGGAGCAAGAGAGCTCAAGAAAACCTTTCCTTGCTGGACTGTGGTAGACTCACTTGTAAATGTGCTCCCATCTGAAGTGCTTGAATTTACTGAAACATTACCTAAAAAAAAAGTACAGATGATCATTGATTAAACTGATAAGGGAAGAAAAAAGTTGCTTTTTTACACACATGACTTTCCTCAAGTTCAGTAGAATCACCATGAGCACTTAAAACTATTGAGTCCCAGGCTCCACTCCTAAAAATCTGGCTCAGTAAGTTCTAGAACAGGTGTATTTTTAACTCCCCGAGGAATTCTGATGACCAAGTGGGAGTGAGAACTACTGGTTTAGAAACCAAATGTGAAAAACAATCTTTTCCAAGTTCTAATTTTAGTCAAGTTTCTGGTTCATAAAAAAATATTCATTATTTTCCATATAGATCCCAACTTATTATCTTTCACTTAGTTGATAGTTATTACTAACTGTATCAGTTAGGATTAGAAAACACAAATGCAAAATAAAATGCCTTTGTTCAGGACAAGCTCAGTAACTCACATAACATATACCAGTAAATGGAAATGTAGAAAATGCCACATAAAATGAGTTACCCTGGGGCTTAATGTTAACCATATAAACCTGTACAGACAAGCTGCAAACTTTCACCAAACTAGCCATAAAATAATGTCAAGTCAACAAAACATTCAGTAGGATGTTTTTCTTTTCTTGTGCCAGTTCTGAATTTTTGGTGTTGCAGTGATAGGAAAAATTAATGATAATAATGAAATGGGCTTTAAAATACATAGATTAATATAAAGAACTAGAGCTAATGCTTCTCTAAAAAGTTGGAATCTTTTGAGGCTCTTGTTGTTATAGTCTGCAGAGACCAGAAGTAGAAAAAGAAGTGTAAGTAGAAAGCTGAGAAGATGTGCAAATCAGGTAACTCAGATAATGTAGGTGAATCAGATTCTTGCCCCAGCTCCCACCATCAAATAAAACTTTTATTTCTGATTCTTTACATAGGCATAGTGAAATGATGGCAATTATCTTGCCACTGAAGGGAAGGTAGACGTGGGGGAGTTTTGTGACAGAATAGTTTCAGAAGAGCTATTTACCCTGATCTTGAATTAGATGTTCAGTAAACTCTCTTTATCATTTTGAGAAAACAGCCCAATAGTAAAGGTAATTCAAGTAAAACATCTGTCTTCTTGAATTACTACAATCATTTTGTGATTATATTACCATTTACATTGATAAATCAATGCCACAGAGCTATTTATGTCTTCCAAACATTTTAAAATATCCTAAATGCAAAGGAATGTCTTTAAAATGAAAAAAGAAAAGAAAAAGAAAACAAACACACTATATTTGAACTTAAAAAATTAACCACTTGAAAATATTCATCATGGAAATACTTGTGTTAAGAAAAACATTTCTATGTATGTTTGGGCTCTTTCCTAATGTTAATGTTTGTTCTAGGCCGAATGAATGAAAAAGGTTTTTATTTGAAAAAGTTTAACTTCAACTGAAGTATGCCTTAAAATTCCTGTTGGCTGCTAAACTGTAGCAAAAACTATCTGAAATAGATGTTTACTTTCTTGTGTTATGTGGTTGTGAAATTGATTGCCAGTGCATATGTGAACAAAATAATCAGTTATTTTTTGGTAGTGCCATAAATAATGTAATAAATGTGACATTTTCCCAACTGCTATTAAATATAAATAAAGCAATGTTTACGAATGCATAGAAATGATAACAGATCAATGAAGGGGGAAAACAGATGTAATCTAAAACTTGACATTTAAATATAACTGCAATTAAATTATAAATTGAACAATAATTTAAAAATCAGCTAAAAAATCCAATTGAAAAATGATACAGGTACAAAGTATAACTTTGCAAGATGGAAATAAGAAAAACCCTTATTTTCTCATATTATAAAGTAAGAAAAAATGTAGATATTCTGCTTTCCCATATAAATGCCAACTATAGAAAGATTATCTATCTTGTCTAGGTATTTTTAAGAAAGGCTGAATCCCCAAATGCTTTATTAAGAACTGCAATACATAACTACAATGAAGAAACATTGCTTCCTGGACCCATCTGGTTAAACTTAAGCCTTCCAGTCACTCAGACAGTCTAAGGATTGACAGCTCTGTCATTTGAGTTTAACTTTATAAACTGAAAATGCTATTTTTATTCATATTAAAGACCCCATTAAAGAATTAGTCATTAGTTTGCAATACTTTTCTATGGTAGCACTTTTCTAGATTACATGTGAAAAGTATTTCTGCTTTTCTCCTTGCCCAATCTATATACCAAGCTTTTTGGCAAATATGTTCTCTAAAATGTTACATACTGTTTGGAAATTTCCTAACGCAACACAAGGGATTAGATCCACATTAAAATATTATAAAACTAAGCACTTTGGCTTTCCCTGTGGTTTTCATATTTTTGCCCTCTGTTGGATAGTGACTTAGCTTAATCCTTTCCATAACCTGGAACAATGAAAAAATAAATAGTATGCTGCAGGACTGTTGTGTTTTACTACCATTTTACCTAAAGAGAAACAAATGTACCGAAAGGAATTCACTCCATTACAATTTTTCCATTAACGCCTCAAATAAGCTGAAGTAGATCACAGTTGTTATAGATTTTTTTTTTGATAAAGCCATTTTATAGGAAGCTGACCTTTAAGGCAAACAATTACTTATTTTGTGTTGATAAAACAATCTGGACTTTCAGACTTGCTTGTAGGAAGGCAACCATGCATTAATATCGCGCTCCCTTGAATGCAATGGGATATGCAACCTTCACTGCCATTCTGACCATTCCTGTTTCTATATTAAAAAAAAAAAATGACATAGAGCCATCCAGACTTGGTTAAAGTCAGTGAAGAATTGGCATATCAGCTTCTGGTTTCCCAAATTTTAGATCAGTGCTTTCTTTAGCAGATTGTTAGTAAAGCCACAAGCATATAAAATAAGGCTTACAGTTGCTCTCACTAATAAACTGCACTTAGGAGATGAGTACACATGCAAAGCAATAGACAGCCAATCACATGCTCTTCCGGTTTTCCTTTAGATCTGTTAGTCTTATTTAAAGGAGGAACAGGAATCAAACACAACTGATCCAATCTTGCTCTTCTAAAACACTTTATAGTCAAATAAATAATGCTTAGGTAAAGTGTACACATTCTTATCAACTGCTTCACTAACCATGTGTTCTTAGCAATATTAACTTTTAATCTTAAAATGTCAAACAATGGGTTATTTTGTAAGCACCGATTGACTTATCGTATTTCTATCATCGTAGACCTGACAAGACTTGCTATGAACTGTATTTTTCCATTCAGTTGTTAGGAAAATAAAAGCCCATCTCCATGATGCCAGGGCAGCAGGCAAGCTGCCTATGACACGGGTATTGTGAAGAAGGAGAAACAAATCAGGGCTATTCTGCAGCTGGAGCTGCCAATAGGGTACCTGAACAGTCACATCAATCCATAGCTCTCACCAAATGTGTCACTTACAGCAGCTGGCTAAACAGGACTGGCGCATTATAGTACCAAATGAGAATGTTACCTTGTGAAGCTGCCCCTGAAACAGGAGGCAGCTGCAGTGGAGAGAATCCAATGCTTCCATTAAGAAACTGGCTGTTGGCTCCGGAATTGGGGATCTGGACAATGCCATACTGATTAATTTGCACTGGTGTAGTAAAAGTCACGACAGAGCCTCCGTCCTGGGAAGCCACTGTTTGAATGCCTTCTCTTTTCACCTCAGTGCTGGGGATCAGCCCCGGGAAGGACACCGGAGCACTGGGGCTGTAGGAGCTGGTGGCTGCTGAGTTAGCTGAAGAACTCTGGAGAACTTTGAATTCCTTCACATCCTGGGAGGTAGAGCCCAGTATGTCAGTCATGGACATACCATTGCTCACAATGTTTGATGCCATTTTGGGTGGGTTCAATGACACTGTCTGTGCATTTCCCACATTTAATCCATTTAGGATAACTCCGTTGGGTCCCTGAATGAAAGAATTACCATTAAGGAAGACAGGTGAAGTACTTGCAGGTACCAAGCTTCCATTCAACAAAACTCCAGAGGAGCTTAATATCTTAGCATTTCCAATTTGTTGCATGTATACTGGCTCCATGTGACTGGAAAGGCTGAGGTTGGTGACACCATCAGATGAACCGGAGAGTGGATGAGGAGACAAATCCTCATGACCCTTGCTGGATTCATCTTCAGTGCTGGGATTGCCATCTGACTCGCTGTATTGAGAGGGAAACCAAGGCATGAAGAAGGTCAGAGGGCTGACATTCTACCTAGCGCCATTTGTGTGGAAAAGCAGCTTCCAACCCTATTAAAGGTAGCATTCAAGGAAAGCACAGCAAGAAATCATTTAGTCCTGTTTAAACTATGAGGCCTTTCAGCAGATTCTGACCAGACAGAAAATCTGGGAAGGTGTAAATTCAACAGAATTTATAGGAGAGTTATTTTTATAGCATTGAAGTTTTTCCTTACTGTTAAATATGCCACTACCTACCAGTATACCATAGAAAAAAACTCACTAAATAATTTGGTCAGCCTTTCCTGTTTGGGAACTCCTTCCCCTGCCTTCACACCAATTCAGATTAGTGGGATTTTGAAAGTAAATGAAAGTGCAAAAGGAGCAGGAGGTGGAAAGTGTTCTGTTTTGTTTGTCAGGTAGTGAACAAGATATCATTTTCTCACCTGCTCCCAAACTTCTCTACTCCACCAGACTGACAACTCTTTCATTCAACAAAGTGGCTGGCCTTGTAGGAAAGGCACTTTCAACCCAAGAACTGTAATGTGCAGTCGCCCTTGAATCCAAAGGAAGCCATAGGGGCCTAGTTAACACACACCATCCTGTGCCCTGGTGAGGTGGGAGGGAAAGGGTGGGTCGCTCAGCTGCCTAGTAACTACCAGACCCCTCCCTAGCCAGCACCCTTGGTCCTTCTGTTCCACACAGGACTGTGTTTCTCAGCCCCCCAATTTGGGGGGAATAAGAAATCCAGGGCAGGGTAATGGTGGAGGTTTCCCATTTGGTCTGAGGGTAGGCAGATGGGGGAGAAATGGTGAGTAGGACATTGCTCGGTGGGACTTGGCCCATAAGAAGATCCGACATCCCTGCGGTGCCCAGCGGTCGGTTCGCTTTCATGCCGAGGGGAGGGGATTACTGTGGCTTTGGGCTGCGGGGCCAGGAGCGCAGAAAGCGCTTTGATTTACGAGCTGAGGCTGAGCCGCCGTCGCCGTCTGCGAGGGTGACTCACCGGGGGTGCGGGTGGGAGGTAGATCCGGAGAGGGGCCTAAACAAGGCAACTAGCAACTGGGCCCGGGGAGGGGAGTGGGGGGGTGGGCGGTGTAGGGTTGGAGGGGGGAGAGCAGGTAGAATGTGGTGGAGGAGACCGGAGAACGCGCCCCGCCCGGGAGCGGAGGCTGTAGGGCAGCTGGCCTGCGCCTGGCACCCGCTCTCCACCCTCTGCCTCCAGCTCCCGGGATTCTGTCGGGGCTCGAGCCACGGGATCCGTGGCCTCAAACGGGTGTGGGGGCAGGTGGCGTGGCGTTGCGCCTCCTCTGGGTCTCCGGCAGGCCTGCGGGAGGGTGCACGCAGGTCTCAGTGAGCGTTTTGTTTTGGTTACCGCGAGGCCGGACTCGGGCCAGCACCCCTCTCCCCGCCTGGAGATGGGAACGTCAGGGTCGTCGGGCCTTGCAGGAGCGCAGGGGCAGGGAGGGCCGCTGCGGGTTCCGGAATGCGCCGGGTGGTCACCTTGGCCCGGCCGGGCAGGCTCCGGGGCCCCCAGATTCCTTCCCGGAGCAGAGCCTTGGGGCTAGAGACACCATCTCTTTAGGCCACCTTCTTACTTCACTCAAAACACAGACACACACACACCAGGTGTCTGACTCGGGAGGACGCTCAAAAGAGTTGGAAACCCGATTATATCCTACCAGCCGAGGGGAAAAAAACCCCAGCTAGTCAAAAAGTTCAAACCCGCCAGGGTGGGCTCTTGGGAGGTGCGGAGTTGATAGCACCCCCCCTCCTCCCTGCTCTCCTTCCTCCTTCTGCCAGCCATGGCCCCCAACCAAGGTGCCAGGCGGGAGCCAGGCTGTGTTCTGGGACCCAGGAAGCAGCCCGCAGCCCCACTACCCCAGCGGCGCTGAAATCCGATCCGAAGGAGTTCAGAATCAGGTTTCAAAACACCGCAGAGCCGAGGCGCACCGACACCCCACGTTGCCGCGGCCGCGAAGGGAACCAAGGCAGGCGGAGTGAATGATTAACTCTGTCATGGAAAACCTCGACGGTCCCAGACCCCCTTCTGCGCAGCCGGCCCTCACCAGCTCTCTCCTCCCTCCAGCGCCGCCAAAGCGACCCCCAGCGCGCACAGGCGCAGGGGGAGGCGGGGTGGGTTGCGCGCAGTGGGCAGTGGCGCCCTGGGGGTCGGGGAGCCCGGGGGGCGCGCGCCGGTCGGTGCGACCCCGCGGAGGTGCGGACCCCGCCAGCGCCGGCAACCTCCGCCGGCCTCGGGCAGCCGGAGTGGCCCTTCCGGCGCCTACACACGCTCCTTGGCCCCGCCAGAAGCGGGGAGAGAGTGGCAACTTCAAAGCCAGAGGGAAAGGGGTGGGAAATCGGGCAGCAGTGACCAGCCGAGGTGGGGGCGGGGACTGAGACCTAGGCGGGCGACGAGAAACTTCGGGGGGGGGGGAAGGGGAGAGGTTCTCCCGCCCCTAGCCACGGCCGCCCCCCTTTCTCGGTCCGGGAGAGAGAGGTGGGGGGCGGGGAGAGGTGGGCAGCCGGACCAGGCTGGTGGGGAAGGTAAGCGCCATGTTTGCGAGCGCCAGGAGGAAAAGAAAGCTGGGAAGGGGGTGGGGGAGAGGAAGGGGGAGGAGGAGGAGGAAAGTTGGCGCTCACCTTTTGGACTGGGTCTCCGAGGGGTTCCGATCGCGCTGCCGGCGGTTCTTGAACCAGTTGCTGACCTGGGTGAGGGAGAGGCCGGTGATCTTGGCCAGGTGCCGCTTCTCGGCCGGCGAGGGGTAGCGATTCTGCTTGTAGAGCTCCTTGAGCGCGTTGCGCGACTTCTCCTTGAAACAATACACCGTCTCCTCGCCGTCCCAGATGGTGCGGGGCAGGGGGAATTTCCTGCGCAGCCGGTACTTGTCCACGGCGCCCAGCGGCCGGCCGCGGGCTCGCTCGGCCTCGGTGTAGCGCGCTTTGTACCAGAGCTGCTGCAGCAGCGGGTGGTTGGCCGACTCGAAGCTGTGGCTCTCGAGGATGCTGTAGAGCTCGGGGTAGATGCCCTGGTGGAAGGCCACCAGCGCCCGCGCCTTCAGCAAGCTCTCGTTGCCACGTAGCAGGTCGCTCTGGGGCAGGGACCACAGGAACCGGGCCAGGCGGTCCAGGTTGCCCCCCTGCTGCAGCGCCTCGCACACGCAGGCGACATGGTCGGGCGAGAAGGCCAGTGTGGTCTGCGCGGCGGCGGCGGCGGCGGCGTGGTGCCTGCCCAGAAGTTCCGAGTGGAGTTGTACCTGATCCGCCGCGGCTCCGGCCGCCGCCGCCGCCGCCACTGCCCCTTCCTCTCCGCTCACCCTGGCGGCGGCGTCCCCCGGCTCCAGGGGAAAAGGGGCTGGAGCCGGGGGGCTCAGCCCCGCCGCCGCGCCCCCCGCCACTTCTCGAGGCGCCTCCTGCCCTTCCGAGGCGCTTTCCATCCCATTCTCCTGCTTGATGTCCGCCGCACTTGCAATCTGCCCGGTGGGGGAGGAAGAGGACATTTTTTGTTGTTTATTTTCCTCCCTCCCTCACTCCCTCGCACTCTTTTCCTCTTTCTTTCCCCCTCTCTTACTCCTCCTTCTTCGTCTCCCTCCCCCCTCCCCCCCTCCGGAAAGCCCACTCCCTCCCTCCCGGTTTCGGCTGGATCTGGCCGATCAGGTTTCCCCCCGACCACGCAGTCACCATTAAGATAGCTGCTAGAGCAAAGTAGTGTAAAAGGATAGCTGCTTTCTGCCGTTCCCCCAACGTGACTCCTCGGGTTGCTGCATACTATATGGCACTGGCGGCCCGGCCGGCCGGGCGGCGCCACCTCATTGGCTATTTCGCATTCAGAGGGAGGAGGAGACACCGTTTCTATCCTTGTCGATCACCCGCCTCCCACTCCACCCCTTGCCTTTCCCTCTCCCCCTGACCCCCAGGCACCTATACCTGAAGGAAAACACCGACATTCTTTTCAGGCCATGTTCCCGGGTGGGAAATTACCTAACGCGGCCTGAAAACTGGACAACAGACCCTTTCAAAGACAGTCCCCGACGATTCCAGAGGGGATAACAATTGTGTGGCCTAAAGGTCCGGAGGAGAAATTCTTAACAAAGAGACCCTCCCCCCCCCCAAGCATATTCAGATGACAGAATTTCAAAGAGGACAACTCAGAAACTTCCCTATCTTTTGCTCTCTTTTACCCCTCTTTCTGACCTCTTTATTAAGGGTATTCAAAAGGGTCAATAACAGGATGGCACTAGGGAATGTTCTAAAGGGGAAGCATTTAAGGTAAGTTAAAATTCCAAAGAGAAAAATGCTTGGAACCTTAAAATAAGGGGTATAAAAAGCCCACTGAGAAGACAAAAACAAAAAGCCTTAAAAAATGTGTTTAATCTTAAATCACCTGAAGGGCTGGCAGTCCGACTAAGTTTAACATAAGCATATAGAATATTTAACCATGTTTATTCAGGGTGAGTAGGGTGGAAGAGATCCAAGCTTTAGATTTACATAACAGTATGTGAATTAAGTCTTCTGTATGAACATTTAAAAAAAAATGTAAGCATATGAATAATTCTTTAAAGATGACATTCCTAGTAGAAACATCATCTCTATGTGCAGGTGTCTAGGGGAGATCAATGCAGGATCAGCAGCTCTTTCCACAACATAGACAGATGGAAGCCTGCCCTCTGGTTTGAGGTGAAGTGCCTGGAGGTAGTCTGCTGCTCTTTGCAGTTATGTGTCTTTCCTTCATGGTTTTGTGTAAGGTCTTAAGTCAAAAAAGGATGATCCCCATCTCTGTTTCTCTGATTACTGTGAGTCAGTTGGGTCCATTTGCTGATGCTTTTTCTGAAAATCCAACATTTTAATTACATCATCTTAACCTTTATTTCAGGGTGGCCTTATGTTGTTTCTGCTTCCCAATTACCCATAACTGCCTACTTCAGCATATTATAGAGCAGCTGTTTAGGTCACCTGCTGTCATGATGAACTTGGTGAAGTTTTCTTTTTCATTGGACAGGCTGCACTTTATTGATGGTTAACCAAGATGTCATTTGATTTTGTACTTAATGTACTTTTGTACAACCCTAATGAAGCTAGCACTGACCTCTCCAGTAGATTTAAAATTCATAGTCATGGAAAAGACCATGTGTTTCTACCCCCATTGAAAATGCCCAATTATATATTGAGCTTCAGGACAGTCTCTGTAATCAATATCTTCCTTGATTTTTTAAAGAATATATTTTTTATTTCATTTATATTTTATGAATACTTTTGCCTCACCTTTTATGCCTGCCTCTGTAATTACGACTTATAGAAAAGTTACAAAAAGAGTACAGAGGACCTGGCCGGGTAGCTCAGTTGGTTAGAGAGTCGTCCCAATACGCCAGCATTGCAGGTTTGATGTCCATCTCTGGTCAGGGGACATACAAGAAGTAACCAATGAAAGCATAAATAAGTGGAACAACAAATCTATGTCTCTCTTTCTCTCTTTCTCTCTCTCTCTCAAAAAAAGAAAAGAGTACAGAGTTCCCATATACTTTCTTTGCAATGTTAACACCTTACATTGTAATAATACATTTATCCAAACAAATTAACATTGGTGCAATACTATTAATTAAACTCTAGACTTTATTTAGATTCACCAGTTTTTCCACTGATGTCTGTCTCCTGTTCCATGATCCAATCCAGGATACCACATTGCATTTAGTTCCTTGAATTTTAAAAGCCTACTTATCAAAGCAAAGTAGGCAGGAGATAATGTGGTTTAGTGGAAAGGATGTGGATTTGGGGATCAGCTAGCTAGACATAGGTTTAATCCTAGCTCTGCCATTTATTGGCTATTTAACTATAAAAAGTGGACAGCATTGTTGTGAGGATTAAATGAGATAAGATGTGCCAAAAAGCACCTGGCACATAATTAATCTTTGTTAAATGTTTGTTATCTTCCTCCTGATAGTACAAAGTAGGAAACTTTTCAGTTGTATATGCCTAAGAAAAATTAATTTGTTTATATTACAGGGCTATTCAAGTTTAGGTTATGGAAGTCTTCAGGTGTATTATCTATCAAATATAATTCAATGACTTGGAAAACCATGTATTGGGTTTCTCTGCATGTCTTCTGTATAGCGCCTCCAGAGCACCAAGTTCAACATTCTATAGAAGCAACAGTGACCTTTTGTTGATATCAGTAGCCTGAGCTACATTGGTATTCTATAGCTCCAGGAGGAGATTCCTATAGGACCAGAATGAAATCCAACACCAGCCTCTGGATTCTTTTAGCAGGCTCATTCTGGCAGCAATTCAAAGTGGACTGGAAGTCCTCGACTCCAACATGGTCAGCCACAATGGAACACCAGACTTGAGGGTGTGTAGGGTGCACCTTAGAGCACTAGTTTGGCCAAATGATTTGTAAAATTGATGAATACGTTTGCCTCGCTTTTTATGCCTGCCATGCTGTGAACATTGAGTCTGCTGTGCGGCTATAGAGTCTAAAGCTGTGTTGTAATTTGGGAAAACAGAGTTGAGGCTGGGATTGTGTGAGAGTGAAAATCAAGCTTCTTGTTTCTGTATCTTTTCCTTCCTGCCTGAAGATAGTGATGAGAGTATCTGGAAATGTTTTGCCATTTTAGTGTACTGAAGGAAATTTGGTCCAGCACAGAATGTTACACCCTGCTTGAATATATTTAATGGTTTTGCCACCAAGAGTGGAGATTTCTTTCTCAAGGCTGACTTTGCTGGCCTGAAAGACAGAGGGACATATCTTGGTACATTCTTTCTATTTCAGAAAGCTTATGTACTGGTACCATTAAGAAAACTAGGTTCTAAAGCTATCTTCCAGGTAGAGGAGGTGTTCCATTGTTATTTAGTGACCAATGGTTGATGATATGTAGTCATCATTTCTAAAGGATCATTTATTTGCCAAACATTTATTGAGTTCTCATTAAGTACAAAGTATTGCATCAGGTACTGAAAGATAGAAAGATGAATAGATTGGGGTCTCTGATCCTGAGTATAAAAGCCAGTGGGAGAGACAAAACATTCATAAGTAAATACAGGGTGTGGGAATGGTCAGGGTAAAGAGACTAATTTTGAAAGGAGAAAGGGCAACGAGGAGTGGCTTTTTACCTGGGCCTTTAAGGACAAGAATTTTGAGAGAAAAAGGAGAGAGCTCATTAGAGGCAGAGGGAACAAAATGAGTAAAAGCATGGAGCCATGAAGTTATGTAAAAATACTGAGTAATTCAGTGTGTCTGAAATATGTTTTATCTAAGTGTGTGGTGGGAGATTAGCTTAAAAGGCATGTTGGGGAAAAACTATGAAGGGCTTTGATTGAAACGCTCAGTTTGCTGTGGTGGAGTGGACAGAGTAGTCCTTCTACAATGGTTATATCTACATAATATCATGGCCATAGTTGATAGGTGCAGGGATGGCCACTTGCCCCAAACTAGAACAGTCAGAATACTTTCCTGGGGTTTTAAAAACGTACATGCGGAGAATAGTTAAGGCTGGTAGAGGGAGCCTTGGATGTAATGCCTGGGAGTTCTCAGTGACCAAGCTACCTGCCTGTGGGAATACTGATGACTAGGGGGTAACAGGAGGATGACTTAGTGGGTTTCATGGGTAATGATAATGGAGGGAGAAGATCCTGGCAGAGATGGAATGAGTGTCAGGTTCTAGTGGTCTCTTAGGGATAGCAGCATTCTTGCCTTTTTGTGGGGATATGAATTTCCCCAGGGGCTGGAAACCCCACTTGAACTGGCCTCCGACAAAATATGAATTTATTGGATCATGATACCAAACAATGTGAAGAGCAGGTCAGTGAAATGAAGACCCATGGTGTCATTTCACTTGTCTCTGCCTTTCTCAAATTAGTTTTAATCTTTCAAAGAGCGTTCCCCAGAAGGTTTAGAACCAGGGCTCTCAGGAGTTGTTCCCAGCTTACATTCTCTGACGTCGTTAAAGAGGCGGTGCTGCTTTTCCCTTACGGCCAATTTGAAAAATTCTAGGGAAGTTTTTTATTGGTCCACTCAGGGTTTTATGTCAACCCGTAGGCCAGAGGATCAGCATTGCCTTAACAGGCCCATTGGAACTCCAGAGGCCTGTGGGAGAGGATCTGCTTTTCCTAAGTTGTTGGTTGGGGGAGGAGGAGGGATGATATCTAAATGTGCTCTTCAGATGAGGAAAACCCAGCCTGGATCCATAGCCTTGGGGCTGAAAAGGAGGGTGTGCATTTGAGAAAAACACTGCCCCAGACAGGTAGAATCTACTCTTAACTGAGATAGGAATGCTAGCGGATGAGCAGATTTGGGAAGAGTGGTCCAGGTGCATCTGTCTTCAGAAATGTAGTAAATTTGATAATTTGGTGGTTTTAACATAGGCTGAGGTTCTGTTTGATTCAGAAATCTGTTGCCATTAGTGCTTTCCTTCTCAAAGGTTTTTGACCATTCTATGTTAGTGACCCCTACCAGTAATAATGGTGTACATTTCAGAGTTTCTATTATGTATGAGGCATTGTAGTAGGGCCTTTGTATATGTACATGTCATGAAATTTAACCATTATAGTACTCCTGTGCAGCATATAAGGAAACAGGTAAAGGAGAATAAGAAATTTGGTTCAAAAACAGGCCTGTCTGGTGTGGTGAGGCCTGGGGCAGAGGGCAGGGGCAGGCTAGAAGGGGTCAATGGGGATAAAAAGGGGACATATGTATTACTTTCAACAATAGAGATTTAGAAAAAAGAGGTATGTCTGATTTCAAGGTATAGGCTCTTCTCATTACATTACATTGCCTCTTTTAGATAATATTGCTAATAATATTTATACTACTATTAATAATGGCTAACAGTTATTGAACTCTTACTCTGTGCTAAGTAATGTGTTAAGCACTTAAAAGGAAATATCTCATTTAATCTTTACAAGTGTTATCCTCAACTTATAGTTGGGAAAGCTGAGACTGAGGTCATATAGCTACTAAGTGATAAAGCCCACACTTGAATTCAGCCAAATCTATAAGCACTATTTCTATGTCTCTAGCTCTATGATTATTGTTGTGATAGCTAAAAATTGCATTTGCTCACTGGTCATATTCACCCTTGCACCAGAAGTTTCCTGCTCTGTTAAAATATAAAGACCCTAAAAGTTGCCTTTATTCTTAGAGAGCCTCACTCTGAGTCAGGTAACTGGTTTGGATGTGTTCTCTTCAGTAAGACAATAGCAGCATAATAAGCCTCCAGGTTGGCACAGCATTTGGTATTGTCTATTTTAGTAAACTTACACTTGGTTTGATTTTGTTAATAAACAATATTATGATCAAGCAGATGACATGACTTTTTTATATCTATATCTATAATAATAAAAGTGTAATATGCTAATTAGATCGGATAGCCAAGTGACCTTCCAGATGTCCTTCCAGACTAAGCTGTGGTGGCGGGGCAAGGCAGAGGGGTTAAAGGCGATGAGGCAAGCAGGCGAGTGGTTAGGGGCGATGAGGCAGGCGACAGTTAGGGGCAATCAGGCAGGCAGGCAGGTGGTTTGGGGTGATCAGGAAGGCAGGCAGAGGTGGTTAGGGGCGATGAGGCAGGCAAGCAGAGTGGTTAGGGGCAATCAGGCAGGCCGGCAAGCAAGTGGTTAGGAGCCAGCGGTCCCGGATTTTGAGAGGGTGCAAGCAGGGCTGAAGGACTTCCCCCCGCTCCCACCCCCGTGCATGAATTTCATGCACCAGGCCTCTAGTACTAATATAAAGCCCTGTGCTGCCATGGCCTGCTTTGATCTGCTGTTTCCCAGATGTGGTATTCAGTTGTTTGTTAGGTTTCCTCTTCATATCCTATGGTAATCCAAACTGTATTTTCACACTATGGGTTGCCTACTGGGTTCACTATTTAAAAAAGTGGGAGTTGGAATGTCCCTTTTAATGTTTTTATTGAAAAGGGCAAAACTGCTATGAAAACTTTATTTACTGATTTTTCTTTAGAGAAAGTGGAAAGGAGGAGAGAGAGAGAGACTTGTTGTTCCACTTATTCATTGATAGATTCTTGTATGTGCCTTGACCAGGAATTGAACCCACAATCTTGGTGTATTGCAGATGATGTTCTAACCAGGTGAGCTACCTGGTCAGGGCAAAAAGTTTAAATTACTTTGAGGGTATACAGCTGGTATTCATTGTATGGGTTATGAAAAGTTTGCATTCTTGTCCATTTCTCCTGATGGAATTTGGGTCCGATTACAAGACAATGCTTGTCATAACATTTTTTCCCCACATTACACTACTGATAGTCATTCCCTCGTTTTTCACGTACTCTACATATTCAGAAAGTATCGACAAATCCTTGTTACGGAGATAAATTAGATGTGTCCCTTCCAGTGGGAGGAGTTTATTTTCTAATAGTGCTGTTTACAGACTTCACTTTGCAGCGTTGATAAATGCAGTGAACACGGCTTACAATTTCTAGAGATTTAGGATCTCAAATCTTAGAATTGCTGATATCAAGTGTATATTCTTTTGTGACCCCCCCCTCCCATTCAATATTTGGGAAAATAAATATAGTTTTTTATTCAGAAAGGGTAAGAGATATGAGAGCCAGGTGACACCGTTAAGCCAGGTGACACCGTTAATCACTGTAGAGCAGATGCTAGCTATTATTTATAAAAGTATTCTGTCATTTAGTGAGAATCTGTAATGTTTAGGGTCGGTGCAGAGACTTTCATCCTAGATAACTTTTCCAAACTTTTCTGTCTGCGAATGCACAGTATTTCTGTGCTTGCATGAATGTGCAGACATAAAGAAGTATAAAGCACAGCCCATCAAATCGTTCAAAAGAAAATACTACTCTGAATATGTTATGTACACCAGCCAAAGATCCTTCAAAACATGAGAATATTTTCAGACAGAACAAGATGGAATATAAGTTTCTAATAGTGAAACTGTTTCTTGAAAAAATTCAGTTAGGTGCACAGAGATGAGGCTTTGTGTACCGCTTACCTTGTTAGGAGCCCTCCCCCGAAATCCAAGGTATTGCGCAGGCTCACGGAAGCTAAGACCCGGGCTCCTCGGCAGGACCGGGAAACTCGCGGCCGGAACGCTTGTGCTGCAGTGTCTCTTCCCGGCCGGCGCTCATTCACAAAGGGACCGTCTCAGCCAAGCGCCTGTGGGTAGGAACCTGTTTGGTGTCGGTTCTTAGGGGCCTTGGAGGCGGCGGTGGAGAAGCAGGCGTCGGGGACTCCATACGAAAGGAGGCACTATGGACGACCAGGGTTGCCCACGGTGTAAGACCACCAAGTACCGGAACCCTTCCTTAAAGCTGATGGTGAACGTGTGCGGACACACTCTGTGAGTCGGGAGACAGTGGGTGTCGTGGGGGGGTTGGGGGGTGGGGGTGGGGGGGACGCGCCAGGCTGGAGGAGAGAGCCGAAAGGCGCTTTGCCTTGGTTTCGGGGAGAAAAGGCGTCCGTCGTTTTGACACGCGGGGAGGAAGATGGGCAAAGGGGGCGTTGTTGCTGTCCGCCGGCTGCAGCCGCCCGCCCGAGCCGCGCGGGCCTGCTTGCACCGCCGGCTCCCAGGGGTGGGCTTGTCAGGTGCCCCGTGCCCCTTTCCGAGCCGAAGCCTCGTGACTCTATTTCCAGGCTCTGTTGTCTTCTGGGGTCCACACATGTCGCCGGTTAAATACGTGGGGGGTCGGAGTGTTTAATTTCACGAAAAATAACTTGAAATGAGCGAAAGTGCTGTGAAAACAATTACTATGAGCATATACTGCTGCCTCTGTGGGTTAATTTGACACCCCCCCCCCCCCCCCCCCCCCCGTCTATATGCCCAGTTGTCCTGATGGAGTTCGGTTAGGTTCTCATCACGAAAAGGGAGAAAAATCCAGACTCTAGGCCAGTGGTTCTCAACCTTCCTAATGCCGCGACCCTTCAATACAGTTCCTCATGTTGTGGTGACCCCCAGCCATAAAATGATTTTCGTTGCTACTTCATCACTGTAATGTTGCTACTGTTAAGAATCGTAATGTAAATATCTGATATGCAGGATGTATTTTCATTGTTACAAGCTGAACATAATTAAAGCATAGTGATTCATCACAAAAACAACATGTAATTATATGTGTTTTCCGATGGTCTTAGGCGACCCCTGTGAAAGGGTCGTTGGACCCCCAAAGGGGTCGCGACCCACAGGTTGAGAACCGCTGCTCTAGGCGGTTACTTGTGGAGACATAATAATGGCTGGCATGGACAGGGCGCACATTATGTACCAGGCGCCGTGCTAAGCGCTGTATGGTGAATTCTCTCACTTCTTTACCACCACAGCTTCGTGAAGTAGGTACTGATGTGCCCATTTCACAGGGAGGGAAGCCGAGGCTGCGGGGGCCCTTTGTCCAGCGGGTCCTGCCGGAAGGGAAGCACAGGGTGTCTGACCCTAGGCGGCCCATCTTTCCGAAGGGGCTGGGCTGGGGGAAGGAGGGAGGTTGGGTTTGTGCACTAGTGTTTGAAGAGTGAATACAGGGACTGGTTAAGGCTTGTCTTATGGTTAGAGGTGGTTCACTAGAGGTGGTTCTCTAAAGCGTGTGACGTACGGCACCCTTTGCGGGTGAGCATACATTGTGTTCCTGCAGTTCCTTTGAGGGTTCTTGGAGATAACGAATGCTGGATGGATAACTACAGTGTGGCAGACAAAGCCTTTGGGGAAAGCATACATTGCACGATTAGTTGTAGTTAGAATTTAACGGGCTTTATTACCTTGGTCTTTTTACATATTTTAATCTAATCTTAATTTTTATTCTTTATCCATGCTTGAATGGGTTAAGATTGAAAATAAGGTCAAAGTAATTAAGGAGAATGCATAGAAAAGGGACTAGAGGCAAACCCTATATATGGACTATTTATACAAAAGTAGTTTTCCTTTTTAAGATAATTACTTATTGATTGCTTTTTAGAGAGAGAGGAAAGGAAGGAGGGAGGGAGGGAGGGAGAGAGAGGAAGAAAAAGAGAAACATCAATTTGTTGTTGCACTTATGTATGTATTCATTAGTTGCTTCTTGTGTGTGCCCTGACTGGGGACCAAACCCGAAACCTTGGCCTACCGAGCACGCTCTAACCAACTGAGCTACCTGGCTTGGGCAGCCTCTTAGGTTTTTAGAGAGATTTTGTTCAGTTTCTCTTCATTTTCCAGTAACACATTTATTACAGTGATGCTCAAAGAAAGGGAATTTGCTTTTTTGGAAGAATACTAAATGTAATTGACTGGAAGGAATTTCTGCCTAGTAGAAATTAACCCATCAGGGAAGATTATGTGATTTCAGTAAAATAAGTGGCATTTTTTAGACATTTATAAAATACCTATTTTTAATTAGAAATTACTTTTGTTCTCTCCTTAGTCTCTTTTCGCCTTCTTGTAAGAGTTAAGAATTGTCCCAGTCATTCCAGTGTTGCATTTGTTTTGGTTTATTTGCTAACCTGTTAGATATAGAACACATTAGTCTTTTTTTTCCACTTGAACTATGAACAAATGAGTAAAAGACTAGAGGGTATTGGCTAAGAGAACAAACTTCTGATTTTGAATTCTTTACTCTTGTAGACTCTGTGGCTTTACTAATTTCTTGTGTTTTATTTTTAAAAAATCTGTACAGTAAAGATAATAGTGCTACTTATATTACACTATTTGAGGATTACATGATATGTGTAAACTATTTGGAGGTGTTTAATAGTTTTTGTCACATAGTATTTGTTCAATATGTATTGACTATCGTTGTCATTATTATTTGTGGATGGTATAAGTGCTAAGCAAAAATGAAATTAAAATAGTGTTTATTTAGCTTGCTATGGAAAATTTGCACAAAAATGATTACCTTTAAATGAATGAGACTATAAAATGTGAAAATGTAGCTTTAATTATGATGATCCTAATTTAATTTTCTTAAAATGATCTCATCATTTTCTCTTATGGAAATGGGATTATACATAACTTCTTAATTTTTTCTTTATGTATATCTTAGATATCTTTTCTAAAGCAGTATGTATATGTTTTCTTTATTATTAACAGTTGATCATAGTCCACTGTTCATTTGTCCATGTGTACTATAATTGATTTAACAGGTTTTTTAAATGAATATTTAGATTTCCAGTTTTTCACTGGAGTTAATTATCTATATCTTCCTATCTTTATCTTTGAGCATTTAGGCAAGTATATCATGAGATATAACAGGGTAAACCATAGGGTAAATGCCTAACTAGTGGAATTGTATGTGACTTTTAAATTTTTTTTTTTTAAATATTTTTATTGTTTTTTTACAGAGAGGAAGGGAGAGAGATAGAGAGTTAGAAACATCGATGAGAGAGAAACATCGATCAGCTGCCTCCTGCACATCTCCCACTGGGGATGTGCCCGCAACCCAGGTACATGCCCTTGACCAGAATCGAACCTGGGACCCTTCAGTCCACAGGCCGACGCTCTATCCACTGAGCCAAACCGGTTTCGGCAACTTTTAAATTTTGATAGGTATTGCTCCATTGTTCTCAAAAAAGACTGTATTGATTATGCCACAAGCAACTATGTGTGAACATTTCTATTGCCACTCATCTTTGCAGATACTGGGCATTATTATTTTTTTAATCTCACTATTCTGGTAGGTAATAAAACATTATAGATTTGATGTGAAATACTTTTGATTTGATAGTATGTTGAGTTTGTACAGCATGTATTTCACAGGATTGAACTTGGGCATTTTTATAATACACATGTTAGTCTGACAGGAGCAGGAACATGTTATTATTTAGCATTACTATTTGTATTAGTTACCAGTTGCTGTCTAATGAATTACTCCAAAACTTAGCTTAGAATGACAAACATTTATCTTACACAGTTTCCGAAGGTCAGGAAGCTGAGAGTGGCTTAGCTGAGTGATTCTGGCTCAGGGTCTCATGAGGTTCTCTCAAGCTGTTGTCTGAGACTAGAGCAGTGGTTCTCAACTTTCTGGTCCTTTAAAACAGGTCCTCATGTTGTGACCCCCAACCATAAAATTATTTTTGTTGCTACTTCATAACTGTAATTTTGCTACTGTTATGAATTGTAATGTAAATATCTGATATGCAGGATGGTCTTAGGCGACCCCTGTGAAAGGGTCGTTTGACCCCCAAGTTGAGAACCGCTGGACTAGAGGATTTGTTTCCAAGGTCACTCTCTGGTTCTTGGCAGGAGGCTTCAGTTCCTCCTGTGGACCTTCCATAGGGCTACTCATGACATGGCTTTTCTGAGAATTAATGATGAGAGAGAACCAGAAGCTGCAGAGCCTTTATAATCTAATCACAGAAGTGACATCACCATCACTTCTGCTATATTTTGTTAACACTGAACAGTGCTGTTGCAACGTGGGCGGGTATTTACGCACCAGAGTGTGAATACCATAAGGCAGGGATCACTGGGCCATCTTGTTGCTGGCAATCACATGATTGTACTCACTCTGATTTTTGTTTCTGTCCTCAAGTAGCAAAGACATTTGGGCAAGTAGCAAAGCCATTTTAGGAGGCAAGTGATGGAGTGAGTAGTAGTGTTTCCCAAAAGTAGGGCATATTGGATTATGGTAAGATGAATTAGGAGTATTACTTATGGGAGAAAATACAGGAGTAGAAATGAGAAAAAAGGTAAAACATGAAAATACTTTTCTCCCTTTACTGCTAACAACTGAGGAAGCATATTCCCTTATGTATCAATTCAATCCAGCAAACACCTAAATGACCTGATTGCATGCACATCAGAGAAGATTGGATTCCATTTTTGTTTGTTTTTTCAATTCAAGCATGAACTTTATCTTAATTACAGAAAAGTAATTTTTTTCTTTGTTTATCAGGACCACCTATTTTAAGAAATGGGACTTTCACAGAGTTTTTTCATAGAATTCTGAAGGCATATTGCGTTAGGTGGAGTTAGTTATATCTAATTCTCATTCAGCTACAGTCTTGAAAAATTTAATTTCTATCCCAACCATTTTTGGCAAAACTTGTCTCTGAAACTGTTACATGTATTTAATTTTACTAAATCTGCCTTTTTCATTTTAAACATGTATAAGACAAACTAGTAGAATAAACAAAACATGCCCTGATATATAAAAGTCAATATTTTGCCATATTTAGTTAAGATCTTTCTTCCTTTTTCCCTCTGTTCCTCTTTCTCTCTCTCTTACTCATTGTTGTTACTTGGTAGTTTGCAAGAGTTACCTGTTTCAATTTTGCTGATGGCATCTCTGTGGTATTGTGTAATATGTTCTTTCTTTTTTTAAAATATATTTTTATTGATTTCAGAGAGGAAGGGAGAGGGAGAGAGAGAGAGATGGAAAGAATCAGTGATGAGAGAGAATCATTGACCGGCTGCCTCCTGGATGCTCCCAACTGGGGATCGAGCCTGAAACCCTGGGCATGTGCCCTTGACCAGAGTCAAACCTGGGACCCTTCAGTCTGCAGTACAATGCTCTATCTACTGAACCAAACCAGCTAGGGCTGTTCTTTTGTACTGGTATTTTCTCTAAATTGTTAGTTATATTTAGAAGCTTTATCAGATTAAGGTTATATTTTATTTATTGTTGGAAAGAATAATTCATAAGTGATATTTATTTATTTTGACTGATATGCTGGACAAATAAGGAGACAGCACCTCTTTTGGGCAGAATAATTAGGAAAAAACACTCATTCTGGGTTGAAGAATTAGAAAAGGGGACTTTTGAGAAATGTTAATTTCTAATTTTATTCTGTTGTGTTAAGAGAACATACTATAAAGTTTCAGTCTTTTGACATTTTCTGAAAATTTGTTTAAGGTCTAGCATATGGTCTGTTTTGGTGAGCAATCAATGTATATTTGAAAAGAATGTGTATTCTGTGGCTGTTTGGTACAGATGTATTATAGATGTAAATTAGGGCAATTTGGTTGATAGTCTTACTCATATCTTCTATATACTTACTAATTTATCTTCTCATTTATCAATTACTCCAACTAGATTATAGATTTGTAAATTTCTCCTTTTAGTTCAGTTATGCTTCATGTATTTTGAAACTATTTGATACATAGATACTTAGAATTGCTATGCCTTCATGATGAATTTTTCCTTTTGTCATTATTAAATGTCATTTTTTTCTTTTTATTTACTTTTGGGATGACATTGGTTCACAAAATCATATAGATTTCAAGTGTACAACTCAACAAAACATCTGTGTTCTGGTATCAGCTCCCCACAACCCTACTCAATCAAAACTTCACTTACCAAGATCCCCCAGGACCTTCCTGTGGTTAAAGCCCAAGGACCTTCATCTCTCTATTTTGGTTGACCTCCTCTCCCTATTTGACTCTGCTGGCCATGTTCTACTTTTTTTTAAATATTTTTTTTATTTGTTGATAGTATCACAGGTATCTCTCATCCCCCACCCCTCCCTTTTACCCTCTTCTTCCCAACCCCCTATTTACTACCCTATTGCCTATGTCCCTGGGCTATTCATATAAGTATATAAGTTTTTTGGTTTATCTCTTCTTGTCCCCCCAACCCCAGAGATTGGTCCAACAACCTCTGCTCTTTAATTGTTGTGTCAGTCCCTCTATATTTAATGTGATTATTGATGTCATTGGGTTTAAATCTATTTGCTTTCCATTTGTCTCTTGTTTTTTCCTTCTTGTTCCTTTCCTGCCTTATTTTGGATTAATTTGATATTTTAAATAATTGGCCTATTGCAATAGGTCCTTATTGTTATTTTGTTATTTTTATTATTTTTTAGAGGTTTCCCTAGGTATAACAGCATTATTTTCAAAGTCTATTTAGAGTCAACATCTGACACAATCTATTTTTCACTTCCCACTTCAATACCCTGCAAATATGGACAAAATAATTCTACTTAACTCTTGTCCTTTATGCTGATGATGTCCTGTCCTTTACTTCTATATATGATTCAGTATTGTTATTTTTTTTATAATCCTCACTTGAGGATATTTTTCCATTGATTTTTTAGAGAGAGTGGAAGGAGGGGTAGAAATAGAGCAGGGGTGGGCAACCCCTGGCACGCGTGCCAAACATGGCACGCCAGTAACTTTTGCTGGCACGCGAAACCCTCTCTTATAATCTTCCATTTACAATTTTTTTCTTAATACCGACTTTTTTATTTTTCAGATAAATTCAGTGTAGGTGCATCTTAGATAAATAAATAATTTTACAAAACAAGTTATCTTAAAGACCATAGACATGGATTGACGAGAGAGGGGAAGAACAATTTCTATGCCTCTGCCTTAACTCTCTTGCCTTCCTAGATCCGACCAGTGTTTTGGTTTCATCCACATACGCTTGTGAATCTTTGTTCTCAATGATGAATTTTGTTAAGTCTCATAATAGGAGTAGCCTGATGGATGAAAGTAGTAGCTCGTGCATATCTCTGAAGGTCATGAAATATAAACTTGATGTAAAATCTCTGTCATCAGTAATGCAGCAGCAAAAGTCCCCCTGATAGTACCAAATGGAGTTATAAAGTTTTCTGTCGGACTATCAGTGTACATGCATACATTAAAAAATAAATGTATTTTTCATCATCATATATTGTGTGTTTGTCGCTTGAATGAATTTTATTGTTTCTTCAAGGTTCTTCACATATGTACACCTTAAGAGATATCAAGTAGGCGTAACATGTTCTCAAAAAATTAGGGTTGGCACGCAGAAGAATTTTGAGTCAGAGATTTTGCTGGTTTTGGCACGCACTCACAAAAAGGTTGCCCACCCCAGAAATAGAGATAAACATTGATGTATGTAGGGAGCGGCTATAGCAGCGGTTCTCAACCTGTGGGTCGCGAACCTTTTGGAGGTCGAACAACCCTTTCACAGGGGTCGCCTAAATACATCCTGCATATCAGATACTTACATTATGATTCATAGCAGTAGCAAAATTGCAGTTATGAAGTAGCAATGAAAATAATTTTATAGTTGGGGGTCACCACAACATGAGGAACTGTATTAAAGGGTCATGGTATTAGGAAAGTTGAGAACCACTGGGCTATAGGTTTAAGCCTCCGACTGACCTGTTGTCAAAGCCACAAACAAGTCCTAGCTTAGAGGGCACAGCCCTCTTACCATAATTATGCTTGACCTTATCAGCTCCCTAGATCTTACCTGGGTAGCTAATGGGCTGTGGGAGGTGCAGCTAGTGCTGCCAAAACAAGTGAAACTCACAAGAACATTGTAACTATGGTGACCACTACCTTGTTTACCTCTGGCTATAAAATAAAGGCTCAGCTTGCGTCTGCATCTCTCTCTGTGGCCTCAGCCAGGCACAGGAGGATCCACCTAGACCAGTGATGGCGAACTTATGACACGCGTGTCAGAGGTGACATGCGAACTCATTTTTTGGTTGATTTTTCTTTGTTAAATGGCATTTAAATATTTAAATAAATATCAAGCCAAAACCGGTTTGGCTCAGTGGATAGAGCATTGGCCTGAGGACTGAAAGGTCCCAGGTTCGATTCCGGCTGAGGGCATATCCCCGGGTTGCGGGCATATCCCCAGTAGGAGATGTGCAGGAGGCGGCTGATCGATGTTTCTCTCTCATCGATGTTTCTAACTCTCTATCTCTCTCCCTTCCTCTCTGTAAAAAATCAATAAAATATATTTAAAAAAAATAAATATAAAAAATATAAGTCTTTGTTTTACTATGGTTGCAAATATCAAAATGGTTGCAAATATCAAAAAATTTCTATATGTGACACAGCACCAGAGTTAAGTTAGGGTTTTTCAAAATGCTGACACGCCGAGCTCAAAAGGTTCGCCGTCACTGACCTAGACTCAGCTTATTCTCTTCGTCTTTTCTACATCCTTCACCGCCCCCCTCAGGCTCACTGAACCCTTGGCTGTGCTGGCGTGGCACAGATGTGAAAGACACATTGATTGGTTGCCTTCTGCACGTGCCCTGACCAGGGCCAGGATCGAGCCTATAACCAAGGTATGTGTCCTTGACCGGAATTGAACCTGGTACCCTTCATTCCTTGGGTGGACACTATCCACATGAGCCAAACTGGCTAGGGCTTAATTTTGTTGTAAACAGATGTCTTTAAGGAAATGTAGAAAATAAAAAAAGTCTTTAAAAAAACCACACATTTATTGAGAGATAATTAACATACCATAACCTTAATTAATTTAAAACGTAGAGTTTAGTGGCTTTTGCTATATTCTCAGAGATGTGCATCCATTACCATAGTCAATTTTAGAAATTTTAACCATCACCCTCCAATTCTCCCCCCAACCTTCTCCCTTCCCCTTTTGCTTCCTAGCCCTAGGCAGCCATTAATCTACTTTCTGTCTCTGCAGATTGCTTATTCTGGACATGTCATATAAATGGAATCTTATAATATATGATTCTCTGTGATTGGTTTTTACTTGGTATAATTTTTTTCAAGGTTTATCCATTTCTTTTTGTTGTTTGACTTCATTTCTTTTTGTTACTAAATGCTAGTTCTTTGTGTTGATATATCTATCACATTTTATTTATCCATTCATTAATTAATGGACATCC
This sequence comes from Myotis nattereri, assembly GCF_964212035.1. NCBI lineage: Eukaryota > Metazoa > Chordata > Mammalia > Chiroptera > Vespertilionidae > Myotis > Myotis nattereri. The sequence goes on along the minus strand of NC_138075.1, from coordinate 34,412,808 downwards.
CCCCCCCCCCCCACACACTTTTTGGCTATTATGAATAATGCTGCTATGAACATTCATGCAAAAGTTTTTGTGAGGATAAATGATTTTCTCCCCTTGTGTATGTACTTAGGATTATAATTGTTGGATCATATGATAACTCTATGTTTAATCATTTGAGGAACTGTAAGACTGTTTTCCAAAGTGGCTGCACCATTTTACATTCCCATCACCAGTATATGAGAGTTCCAGTTTCTGTACATTTTTTGCTAACACTTATTTGTCTTTTTTTATTATAGCCATCCTAGTTAGTGCAGTGGTGAAATGTAGTCTTTTATGTTCCTCTACTTATTTACCATCTTTGGTGTCCTTTCTTTCTTTCTTTGATATGATTTTATATTTGTATTGATTTTCTTCTGCCTGAAGAATATTCTTTAGCATTTCTTATAGTCCAGGACTGTTGTTGAAGAAGTCTCCCAGATTCTGTTTATCTGAAAGTGTTTTTATTTCATCCTACTGTTTGAAGGATATTTTTGCTGAATATGATATTTTGGGTTGGCATTTCACCACTTGAAAGATAGCATTTCATTGTTTTATGATCTTCATTGTTCGTTAGCTGTTACTCATATCTTTGGTACCCTTTATGTAAAAATCTTGTGGGACTGCTTTCAAGATTTTATCTTTGGTTTCTAGCAATTTGAGTATGATAAGGCAAGATGTGGTTTTCTTTGTATTCATCTAGTTGAGGTTTCCTGAGCTAAGATTTGTAAATCAATGTTTTTTCATCCTATCTGGAAAATTTCAGTGATTCTTTCTGCATTATTTTCACTCTCTTCTCATTTTGGAGCTCCAGTTACAAATATGTTAGACTATTTTTTACTATACTCTCTTTTTTGTTTGTTTGTTTGTTAATCCTTACCTGATGATATTTTCTCTATTGATTTTTTAGAGAGAGTGAAAGGGAGAGAGGAAGGAAGGGAGAGAGAGAGAGAGGGAGGGAGAAGGAGAGAGAGAGAGGGAGAGAGAGAGAGAGAGACATAGACATATTAATGTGAACTCTTTCATTGATTGATTGTTTCCCACATATGCCCTGACCAGTGCCAGGTATTGAAACTGCAACCTTGGTATGTGCCCTTGATGGGGAGTTGAACCTGTAACCCTTTGCTGTGCAGGCTGGCGCACTAATGAATGTGCAACGTCAACCAGGGCTATGCCCTCTTTTTGACCATAGGTCACACTTTTCTTTTTTCAAGTTTAGTACTTTTTTCAGTTGTTTACTGGCTTGTGGAGATGGTACAATTTAGGGGTTCTGAATGTGTTATCTCTCCATGAAGCTTTGTTTTTTTAATTTATTATTTTTTAATTTTTTTTTATTGATTTAAGAGAGGAAGGGAGAGGGCAAGAGAGACAGAAACATCAATGATGAGAAAGAATCATTGATCGGCTGCCTCCTGCAAGACCCCATCGGGGATCTAGCCTGTAACCTGGGCATGTGCCCTGACCAGAAACCGAACCGTGACCTCCTGGTTCTTAGGTCGACGTTCAACCACTGGCCAGGCTATGAGGTGTTTGTTTGTTTTTTAAATTCTTGTAGGTAAAATTGGCTGATCACCTTGAACTTTGTAGGCTTGGTTTTAATTTTGGCTATCATGGATTTGTTCAGAGCTCAATGTGTTTCCTTACTTTAGTGCAACTCAACCTCCAAACTTTTAAAACTTTTAAAACTCTTTGGGGTTTGATTTTAGGCTTGTTCGGGTGAATCTAGAATAAATCTTTTAATCTAGGATGCAGTTCTTACTCTCAGTTGAGGCCATTTTGGTATCTCCACTGGATGTCTGAGGTGTTAGTTAATAAGGTGTTCATGTGGTTTCTCTACTATGGCTTGGTGGGAAATCCAAGTTGTACCCAGACCTAGCACTTCTTAACTACCTTTTATTCCTTTCTCAGTCACTCTCTTTTAAGCCTTGGTTGGTTTTGTCCTGCACATATCCAGCTCCTTCCTTGGCCAAGGACTTACGGGGGTTCCCTATACAGACTTCTGGACTTTCTGCCTTGCAGATTTCATCCTTATCCACTGCTCTGAATTATGCCAGTTCAGCTTAGCACAACCACTGTGCTCTTAAACTCTTGCTTGCTGGGCCATGGTCATGGAAATTTTCTCCAGGTAAAAACAGAGGTGATTGTAGGGCTTACTTTGTGAGTTTCTCATCTCTGAAAGATTATAGTTTTTGTGCTTCCTATTGTCTAAATCCTGTAAACAGTTGTCTCATACATTTTGTTTTATGCTTGCTGATGGTGGGAATGCTAGTTTGGCATCATTTACTGCATGATTTTTGTTAGGAAAAGCTGGCCTTACTGTTGTTGAGGCATTCACTTCCTTTAGTCTCAGTTTTATGTGTACATACATGTTTATTTTCTTTACCTTGTGTTTGTTTAGCATTTCTTCATTTTGTAGTTTCTGAATTTATTTTTACTAACTCAGCTTCTTCCCTAGTACTTTTCCAAGTATTCTTTTTTATTTTTAAAAAATATTTTTATTGATTTCAAAAAGGAAGGGAGAGGGAGAGAGAGATAGAAACATTGATGATGAGAAATAAACATTGATTGGCTGATGCCTGCACTCCCCACACTGGGGATGGAGCCTGCAACCCGGGCATGTGCCCTGACCAGGAATCGAACCATGACCTCCTGGTTCATAGGTTGATGCTCAACCACTGAGCCACACCGGCTGGGCCCTAAGTACTCTTTTTTAAATGGAGTGTTTTGATGTTGATTAAAATAAAATGTTGCAGAATAGTGCTAGAAAATTAATATCTCATATCTTTGGAATGTTAATTACACTGAAGATCTCAAGATCATTCTCTTTGAAGGAAGTGGTTTTTGCTTTCACTGCATATATGAATTGGTGTCCCATGTGTCTTAATAATTCAATTT